>NC_134953.1:47321489-47962694 GCF_965638725.1 Aptenodytes patagonicus
AACAATTTAAATATCAGAAGTGCTATGTCCAAAGATCCTGTATTTTAAAAATAAAATTAAAAAATATCCTGAAATCCTGATACTGGTTTTCAAAATGTAAAAGACATTTATGAATCACAAATACAGCCTTCCCTATTGGAGACAGTAGAGACAACTTGTCTTTTTCATTCACTTTTTTTGCTATCACAAAAGAAGGTATAAACTACTTCACCTAATGGATCATGAATTTCAATTGCTGGTGAAGGACCACTCAAGGACACTGTAACCTCTTTCAGACTTGGATCAAAAGGGATCTGCCAAGTATTTACAGCCATGGTCAAATGGTCTGTAGACAAAAGATGCACTTTGGAGGCTTGAACTGCTTCTTCAACCCATTTTAACACCTAGAAGAGAAAATAACAGTTGCTATTATACTGTCAACAGTATTTGCTGTTGAAATATTTTCTGCTGAAATACTGTCTCTACTGTCTTGTAGAGATTCCATGTTAACTTCTATTATAATAGAAGATCACTGCTTTCACCTATGATCCTATTGTCTGATGACACGCAGCCACCACATCACCCTGAGCAAACACAGTGGTAAAGGACTTGCCTAATACAATCACCCAATGCATCCATTTCAACAAAGATATTCTGGAGACAGCACAAACAGGATTTCAACTTCAGTAACACACAAGAGCACAGGAATACAGAGAGAAAAGAAGACAGCATGCCAGGAATAGACAGGAGAAAAGCACCAACATCAAAGCAACACCATCAACTTCTACTGTTCAGTGTAAGAATCAATATACATGATGTGACAAAACATACAGCCTGGAAAAACAAGTACCAAAACTATGTTGCCTTACCAGTGCAGTTATCAATTCTGAAGTGAATAGGTTTATTTGCCACATTAAGGCAAATATACTTTAAAAAGTATCAATACTTAATAGACATGCAATTTTAATAGAAGATACTACTTGAAGCTGTGATCAGCATGTTTAAAGGAGTACAGAAACAGACCTGCATACATAAACCTCTACACAACATCCACACGTACACTTTTAAAAAGGAATTAGAGATATAAATCTGTGCATATTTCTGGTCATCAACTAACTATTAATTGCCTGAAGCAAGAAGGAAAACTCCCTCATTCAGATGTGCTGAGTAATTGCCATCTATGGACTTTTTCCAATTTTTTTTTCCCTAAAACTTCTAATACAAATTACTATTAGGCACAGCATACGGGTCAGAATAGAGGGGAACAATGCTTTAGAAGTTAAATTCTTGTGACCAAAACCAAATTTGTGCCTTACAGAATTAGAGTCCTTAACTTTAACCATTTTCAATCAATGATTATCAAATAAATAAATAAAAGCAGAGGTCTACATTATCACCTATTTCAAGAGAAAATAACAAAGGTAGCCAAAACCCAGACAGAGTCAAAGGTCTCACTCTTTCAACTACTACTAACTCTGGAGTTGAGCACTATCAGATCACTCAGCACCAATAATATAACCCGGACTGATAGAAATGGGGGCATGCAAGTGATGCCAGATTTCCCAGAGCACATCATACAGGGTTTACCTCAGGTTTGTGGTAGGCAAGAGGAGATGAGATTATATTTTGCCCAAGTATAAAATTAGAATAATATAGACACATGACACTACTATAAAATTTGTTGATATAACCTGATTTATTCATGTATTTGGTCTCGGTGGCAAGATGTTAGCAGCAGGGCGACCTCTGTGAGAGGAGACCAGGGGCTGCCCCATGCTGGACATAGCCGGTCCCGGTTGGTTCTGCAACAGCCCCACCACAGCCACAGCTGAGCCCCTCCGGCACACTGGTGGCACCACTGTGTAAATGTATTTAAGAAAGGGCAAAATGCTGCCTAGGCAGTGAGGGGTGAGGAAAAAAAGCGTGAAAAACAGCCCTACAGTACTCAGGTGAGAGAAGGAGGGGAGGCGGTGCTGCAGGTGCCAGAACAGAGATCTCCCTGCAGCCTGAGGGGACACCAGGTGGAGCAGGTATTTCCCTGCAGCCCATGGAGGACCCCACACCAGAGCAGATTTTTCCTGACAGGACTGCAGTCCATGGGAGAGACCACAGTGAAGGAGAGGAAGAGTGTGAGGAGGAAGGAGCAGCAGAGTCAGTACTCTGCTGCTACCCCTATGTACTGACCACAACCCCCATCCCCCTGTGTCACTGGGGGGAGTGAGGTTGAGCTTGGGAAAGGGGGGGGAGGAAAGGTGTTCATACTTGTCTTTGTTTCCCACTACCTGAATGAGTAATTAAATATCTATTTTAATTGGCAACAAATTAATTTTCCTTAAATCAAGTTTGCTTTGCCCTCAGTGATTGGTAAGCGATCTCCCTGTCTTTATCTCGACCCAGAAGCTTTCTCACTCCATTCCTCCTATTTTCTCCACCTGCCTGGCTGCAGGGAGCGAGCAAGCTGCTGCGTGGGAGCCCGGCTGTTAACCAAGGCTAACCCACCACAATCAAAAAACCCAACCTCCCCTAAAAACCACCTGGCCTATCAAAATAAGGTATACTACATCAGCTCTGTACAACACAGAGCTGCAGCATATTTTTTTTTAATCCCATTGAAGCAATATCAGTTTCGTATAACATTGTGAATATGGTTCACAGTAATATTGAACCATGATTTTAAGTTATAGTTAACCATGGCTGCATTCAGAAACATCTTTTAAAGGAGCTTTTGATTATGCCAGTTCAACTGGTCAGTGCACAAGACTTGGAAACCAACAATAAACTAACCTGGACATGTCATCCATCAGCAATGGAGGGCTCCAAAATAAGTCCTTAGCTCTACGACCCGATTCAACACACCAGCCCAAAAAGAGCCTCATTTCCTTGGCTTGTTAGGCATAATTTGCATACTTTTTCCATTAAAAAAATGGGTTATACCATAGGTTTCAGCACGAGATAACTGTGTGATAGAAACTAGACAGCAACCACAACAAGGAAAATGCATCTTGAAAGCAGATTACTGGCAATGACACTATTCCAGCAGCTCTTACCAAAAGATATAAAACAATGCCTAACAGCAGTCACACTGATTATAAAATGCACCTGGAGCCAAGTTATCATCTTGCCATTGGTTACTTCCTTGGGGTGCTCAGGTTTTATATGTTGTTTTTTATATGTTGTAGTTCCTAAGTACAGGCACATGAAGGAATTCTTTCTGAGGTGAAACCAGCATAAAGAATTCCTCTCTCTTCCCTCCTTGCAACTGGCTCATTCTCCTTCCTAAAGTTCACTGCCCCTACTTATCTGTTTCTGGGGTCATGCCGCAAGCCAGATCATTAGAATCATAGAATCATTAAAAGGATCTGGATTGAAAACAACCCAAAGAGGAGGAAAATGTTTTAAACCACAGTCACCAAAACTCCATAGCACATGACTCCAGCAAAGAAGTTAAAACAGGTTCTTCCAGCTTTGAAACTTTGTTTTTGTGTTTGCTATGCGGGTTTTTTCCTAATTACATCTCTTAGTCTACTACATCATATTAGTACCCTTTACGAGTCTCGCTTTCATACAGCATAGTTCACTTCAAGCCGCTGCAGGACCATGTTACTTCTACAAACTTGGGAGGCAAGTGGGAAGGCTCTCCAGTGGGAAGTTTATCAGCATGCAACTGTTTATTTCAAAACAAAACTCTAATCAAAACAAATACTTTTATGAGCCCCAGATATTCTTTTTGGCAGATAGGACAGCTGAGCCATGGAAATTGTTCCAAAAGCTCACTTTCTTTCAAAGGTAAACTGTACCTTGTAGTCTACCACTGGAAACACAAGCAACAGTTATTTAATAACGCACAGCAGTCTCGTGTACTTTAAGAGAAGAATAAACACCACTTTCAAATTAGAAAATGAATTTTCAGTAAAGAAAGTGAAGTGAATTCAATCCTCTTCTACCACTTTCCCCCGTCAATGACAAAAAAGTACTTTCAGTTAACCATAAAGTCGATTCAGACAACACACTGCCACAAAAATACCAACACCAATTCAAATAGCATTGGGAAAAGAGCTTGCCTTGCACCCCAACTCCTCACAGGTCCGTTGCTGAAACAACCAGTGTACTTGCAACTGTGGTGCTACTCTGATTATTTTAAAGAAAGTTCCTGGTCTTTGGACAGAAGAAACATATCTGGCATAAAAACACTGGTTTCAACTTCTGCTGAGCCACCTTTCTTCAAATCACAGTCTGTCAGCATCTCTTGGCATGTTCTGCAGAGACCAGGTATCAACTGTTTTCAGGTGTGGAAGGGAACCAGCTCTTTAGCTTTTGGTTTCTTTGTTGAGACAATCCAGCATAGGGCTCACTGCATGTGACCAGGCTGGTTTTCACCAAAGTGAGGATACATCTTACCAGAAATGGGAGCTAAGCCTCCCTGATAAAATCCACTAAGTAGTTCATCAGTACACAACCAAACTGGGTCAAAAGTCTAACCTGAAGGGCACATATTAAGCTGTCTCACTGAGTCTGTTAGTAATGGAAAACGTGGGTCCAAGGGGTTAGCTTCCGCACTGCTTTGTCAAAGTTAAAGTGTGATCGAACCACCACTACATGATCCAGATGTCTGCATAAAAACAGAAATAAGTTTGTACGCATTCACAAGATGACACATTTCAGAAGTTTTAAATCACAATGATTTGATTGATTTCCAGAGTTGCATACTGAATGTGATTCCTCATGGCATTTCCCAGTACAGCTGGGAAAGTTTTGCCTTTTTTTTTTTTTTTTTGCAATAATTGCTTTTTAACAAAGTCAGAGAGAGATGACATGTCTGAGACAGAACACTTAGCATACAGCTATCAATGCACAATAAAAAAAAAAAAGTATTGACATAACAGAAGACCACCAAAATTGGCATCACTAAATTCTTTAAGAAATCTCAGCACTGAGAATTAGCTATGTTCTCTTTCCAAGGGAAGGTAACATTTTCTTCCATCTCTACTCTCCTCCTTCTGCTCCCATCTTTGACTCATTTTACAAAGAATGTTCATTCAAAAACTATCCAAAGCCACTACACCAATTTAAGGTTTGAGTTAGCATATAAATGTGAACTTAACACAGTTAATCTTATTTCTTTAAAGCAGTAACACACATTGAAAGCTAAAAGAAGCAAAAAACACACACAAATCTATTTTTAACATCCCTTTGTTTTCAGAAGGCTTCAAAATGTCAGCTTCAAAGACAAAAACCTCTCAGTCTTGGATTTTTAGATCAATTTAAACCAGCTGAGTTTAAATTAAGGGAATTTTCAACTGGATGACTGAGCACATGCTAAGTTTTGTGGTCCCTGCTGGAACTAGATAATTTGCAGGCAATGAAATCAAATTCTGGCAATGTAAAAATATTTGAACATTTACCAAGATCCAATCTGAGTCCAGAACAGAGATTTAGCTCAAACTTTTCTTTTTTAAATCTTTACCAAGTTGGTTTTTGTTCTTAATGAAAACAGTCTTCTACTATGCAAGAACTTTCTAGACACCTTTACTCATCTACTATAGTTTGATAATTTACCTAATGGAATGGATGTAAAATTAAAAGACAAGTATTGCCATACTTTCATCTCAGATGTGTAACACGAATTTCAAGGATACTAGGTTTCCATCTGCGTATTGTACAGAATGAGAACATTGATCTGCTCTTGAAGCACATCATGAGGTTCTTCTGGTTCCGATTATCTTTTAGTATTAATGACACACACTTAATTCTGTTATCTTTCCGGGCACATGAAGTAGAAGGTGACAGGGACTGGTCAGCATGGATTTTCCAAAGGAGGTAGTGGTTAGTGGATTGAACTCTTCCACCCAGTATACCTTTAATGGGAGTTTGGTCTTTCTTCTTTCATTCAAACAGCTAGGTAGTCAGATGAGGATATGAATACGAATCACTGCCAGGATTCTAAAAGAAGTACCTCCTACTTCTGTAGCTCCTACCATTTGTTACATTGAAGAAAAAAAAAAAAAAATCTTATTAAGAGTTTGCATCTTCTTCCACTTTTAAAAAAAAAAATCTATGAAACAAAACTAAGTAGGGCTACAAAACCATCTAATATTTCTGAAGAGCAGGCATACACACTTTATATTTTGACCTATTGTGAATGCAAAGTAAAGTGGGGCTGGCTCAAGATCTTCAGGGAAGTCCAACCAACACTAAACATTAGGCATGGGCTCTCAAGCACACGTTATGCTAACTTAGGCATATGGAAATGCATTTCCTTATATAAATACATATTGATCTAGTTATATAAAGTATGATTTTTAGACCCTCTGGTTCCTATAATTGTACATTGACTAAGTTGACAAGGTTTCTGTCCTCACTCTTGTATTTTTAGCTTGTGCAATTACTTTTTGTAACTGCCAAGCTGCCACATTAGCCATACCACCTTGATCTCTTTATGCTCCTTAACCAAGAAGGGAACAATACATTTCTATCTCACAAGAGTGTTATGTGAACAGATACAGCAATGAAGTACTTATGAAGTACTTAGATACTACAGCAACTGCTGTAAACCTTAGCTAAAATTCCAGTTTATGAATCATATGCAGGGTCATCAGGCTGGCTGATGACCCTGAGGCTACTTAAGAGTTCTCTTATAGCCGAATTTGCCCTTAAAATAAGATGCATCATCCCAGGGAAGAATTATGTTGTGCAACTGCCATTTCGGAAAAAAGAAATCAAGAACACCTTTGGTTTTAACCCAAGTATATATCAGAAGTAGAAGCTACTGAGAGTGAGTAAGGATCTTAAATTCAGAGTGGAACCCAACTTCAGTTTTTGAGAGTTTTTCAAGTTCAAAAATGAAAATGGAAGGCAACAGAATGACCCAGCTGTCTTAAGTCTGGCAGTAACTTGCTTGTATAGTTAAATTTTTCCCCAAAATTCAATAGGCAATTCTGGGAGATCCATTTCCCAACCCTGACATTCCAAAGAGGTTTGCAATAGCGCTGCAACACTGGTTTGGAAGTAGAGTTTTGTTTTGGTTTTTTTTTTTCCTTTGGGACCCTTACAGAAAGCCCCCAAAATAACAGCAGCTGCTGTTGTTCTGCCAAAATGTGACTTGATTAATATTATTAGAGGGGGAAGGGCAGATACAGAAATAATTTATAACACTTCTCCAGAGAATTTGCTCTTGCAACCTGCCCTGCTGTCAGGTCACTTCTTGGAATGCATACTGAAACCTGGAAAATCTATGGAGCATGGTCTCTATTTCCATTTGTTTATTCTGGGTCTCAAGAATATTTCTCAGACAGTCAAAGCAACAGGATTTGAAGTTAACTGTTTCATTACTTAAGTATATATAGGTTCATACTTCCGCCCAAAGAGAAAAATATTCCGATAATGCTTTTAAATGCACATCTAAAAATATGACTGAGACAGTGCATGTGAAACTTATACAATGAAAATAAATCAGAAATTATACACATAACTATAATTACATGTATAAAAAACAAACAACTGAAAAGTTTATTAGTGTTGAATCTCAAGCTCTTCAAAGTTAGGAAAGACAAGATTTAAGCCTGCCTGCTTTCAACTGTCTTTAAAACACCCTTTTGAGTTGCTTTATAACAGTCCTTATGTGCATGACCACAGTCTATTTTTTCCAGAGAATCCAAGTTACATATAAAACAGAGAAAGGACAGCTGTAACTATTTTTTTTTTCCCTTCCTTGTTTGGCATTCACTGTACAATACATATCTTCAGAGTAGAAGCATATTCTCCAAGGCAGCATTCAGCCACCTCTGCCACAAAACCATTCCTTCTTCTTCTACAAAAATGCATACTGACTGTTTGGGACGGAGAGAGAAGAGAAGGCAAGAAACAGGGCTATGCAAGAAACCTTAATTCTAAGCTGTAATTTTGAGCTTTTGACTTTGTCACCTTCATGTTATTCTTGTAAAGCAGCAGAGGGGCCTTTTACGCTTTTAACAAAGTAAAACAAAATTTAAAATTCCTTCCTCATGTAGCATCATCCAAACATACACTTGGTTCATACACACTACAGACCTTTAACACTAACCCGAGCCATGTAGGCATAACTCCTAGGTTGCCAACCTCTGTGAGGACTAAGTCGGGAGAAATAGGATGCTTTTCCAATGGGTTTTAGAGACTTCTGTTCACAGCAAAGCATTTATGAGTGTGAAGAACGCTGGACTTCATTCCTGATCCACACGATCTTACAGACATTAACCTTCTGCACCTCCCCCACAAGAATGACCCCTTCTCCACCATTCCTTTTAACATGCTCTGTTACCAGTCTTGTCCTATCCCTGTCTTCAGTCCCCTTCCCAATCTCCTCTCATTCACATTATTGCTTTTATTCACAGGCTTCTCACCCAAATTCCAAACTCGTTTTTTCCATCTAGTCTCATCCACCTTTTAAGTCACTCAACACCTCCTTTTTCCACCAAAGTCAACGCCTTGTCTTCAGTCTCCTTCACAGTCATTCTCAGTTCTCCTCCCATCAATGGAACTGTATATGGAACATCCATTTGTACTAATTTTAAAAATCAGTAAGAAAGCTGTATTTTTAAGCAGCCTAGGGAAATTTCCTTTCTTACAGGAAAGTTAGAATAAGAAAAATCAAGTAAGTGTTTCAATACTAGAAGAAATGGAAAACTACTACTCACTAGCTCAGTTCTTGTGAACTCCCAGCTTTAGCCATACTGATCAGTCCATTTCATCAGACACAGTAATGACTCATTTTTACCACAAACAATCAAAAATGACCTAGAGGCGTGATCTGAACCACCAATGACTAATTAACCTCCACTATTTTTAAGCTGTACCAAATTCATACTCTGCTGATCATCACTGTTCATCTTAACACCAGTTCTGGCATCAGTACAAACCTTTGGGCATCAGAATCATTTACAGGAATTTCCTTACAGTACTCCATTATGAGGGGAATAATTAAGTGTGGTGTAACATAACTTCAGTTCAAGTAAAAATTAGTACCTTCTGGAAAGATATGAATAAAATTGGATACAGTTAAGAACAGATTCCATAGTTTCATAACAGGAGAATTTAACTCATGTTTGATGAGTATGCTCAATGCATTTTAATTTCGAGCAATTATTGCAAATTAAGCCCTGAGCCTACAAAAGCAGCCACAGAACCTCACTGCAGCCAAGGAAGTCTCACTCTAAAGAAACACCTTTCAAGATCAGGACTTAAACACTTTAATAAAACAAGCATAATAATCTTTCCAAGACATTGGAGACAAAATGAGAATGCTACCATTCTTTTGGACAGAAAGACGTTCATTTTGGAACTGACTCAATAGGATAAAAATCTTAAAGCTAGAGACCAGTTTGAAAAATTTCAAACTGAAGACTACTTAATTAATTTGTAGTTACATACAGTAGTATTCACAAGTTGTTAATAGAACTTCAGAACCAAAATCTGAATAGTAAACCTTTCCCTTTCAAGGACTCTGATCACGAAATACTTTTCTTCCCTTACAGACCTGTCATCAGATAATTCATCAAATTTTATCAAATGTGATGAAAACATATTTGGTCTCTTACTATTATAAATCTGTCATGGTTTTTGAGTACAGAGTTACCTCTGGAGATGATGGTACACCTGATAACCCATATTAAGGAAAAATCTAGAAGACTTTTAGAAAATAAAAACAAAACTTGCGCTTTGGATTTTAAGAATATTCTTATTAATCTAATGCACAGAGACCATGGCAAATTTGTTAAAATATGACCTTCCTCTCACTCCGTTAGAAAAGCTTCATTCAGCAAATCAGTGGAGATACTTATATATTTCATGCTTTGCTGGACTGAACCCAACACAACTTTGTCAATTGACAATAATTTTGACCAAGTTAATTGTAGTATTTGAGATCATAACATCTTTTTCAGAAGTGAAACAAGGCAATAAGTTTTCTTAGTCTTCTCGATAACACAAGCATTGGATAAGTATCAAGTATTGTTTTGTTGTGTTTCCTTGTAGCTAGCTTATAATATTGCTTCACTCTCCACTTAATGCACAAAGGGCAAGGATGACAGTAATGGTTTGAAACTTTATACACTAAAAATAGCTTTGTTCGGGTTTTTTGGGGGTAGAAAAATCAAAAATGTTTTAACAAAACAAGACATTGGTTTGGCAGAGTATTCTTAGTCAGTGACTTTGTAGCTCTTTCCTAATCTGAAATTCAGCATTAGCTGTCTCTAGGCCCAAAACAGTGAATGTTTTAGCATTTATAAACTTCATTCTTTATACATCATTGACTACTCAGATAAAAAGGAGGACAAGTTTTATTTCTGTTGAATCTTGCCTGAAGGATATACCATAAACAGCTGATGCAGATTACTACTACATCTGTTCATTTGCATCCACCCATTGGTAGATATGCTCCTTGAAAATAGGATTTCTGATCCAGAACTGAAATCTGCAGTGCAGGTTTTATTTGGGATGACAGCATTTTGGTAAACTCATTTTCACAGTCCATTAGCCCAGATACATCTTCATGGAAGGTCAACGATCACTAGAATTATTTCGGAGTCTTTTGGTTTTAATACAAGTTGTTCAGCAGTTATTGCAGAAGACTTCTGAAAGTGATATAGAGGATTTTTTTTTTTTTTACCTAGGCGATCTCTTACAGCCTATGGCCACTGAAAGGAGATGTAATTATATAAAGCAGTGTACTCTTCCCTCCCCCCCTAAAAAAACCTTGCAAGAATAGCACCTACTGATATCATCACTTATTGATATCAACCTGTGGCTCTTGTGCGGGGTTGTCTAGCCCGCAGATGAGGAACCCATTATTTGCTGAAAGAAAATGCCAAGATGAAGCAGGAAGGAGGTGAAAGTGGCTACTGAAACCCCCTGCTTAAAACCTTACTCAAAATTTAAAGACAGACTAACTATTCAAGCAGAAGCTGGTATTCTTAGATATGGGAAAGTGCCAAGAAGTTCAGAAAGGAGAGCTGGACAGCCAATAGAACAGTGCATGCCAGTTCCACTTAAGAACACGGTGTTGCCTAGCACCTACAAGTTGCTCTTTCTGCTCACTTCTACCTCCCAAAACCAGAAGAAAACAAAAACAAAACAATCAAACAAAAACTTTATCCTAAAACTTCAGTCCTGGCAAAGAGCATTTCACATTGGCAGTATCATGATCCCTTCTGTATAAAGAGATTTCATGGAGTATCACAGAGAGAAGTTTTACCCTTCATACACGAATAATGGCAAAATGCAGGTCAGGAACGGCACAGTCCCAACAGCTAATTTCTTTTCCTCTGACTTTTAACCTATCTGACTTTTGGAGGATAAATCCTCCGGGAAGTTCCTCCTTTTGATCACCTTCACATCATTGCCAATACGTTATAACATTCCCAATAAGAACTTCAATTTTTCTGGGCAACAACAGTAGAAAACTGCAATGTATCTCCAAGATTTGTCATTGTCCAAATTCTATGAAAGAAAGAAAGGAACAAACCGAAGTAAATTGAATAACCTCATCTAGTTATTGCCTATACCAGGAAGTCAAAGGAAAGTGTTTACAACATTTATAAACAATTCCAGCTCCCCAGATAACTAACATGCAATTTCATCTCTCTCCAAATTATTTTCTCATGCACTATTGAAACTTCATTTCTGCCTAGGACTCACTGGAGTTCTCAAAGAAAATAGTCATTCAAGGCTGTGGGTCAGCAATCACAATTACTGGTAAGTCAGCAGAGCTGTTAAAAGTTATGAAAAAAAAACCCTTCAATTATAAGTTTACCACAGTTACTTTGTGAACAATGGAAACCACACCTATCTGTCCATAATGTGAGGAACTTTTTTGTCCAGGCTTATTAGCAATCCTTTGCCTGCTAACAAAATGCTCATTTAAAGCTGATACTGCACTCTCATTCAGAGTAGTAAAGCCACTGGACTACTTAGAGCACAGAACTGCTCCTTACTTTAAAGGCTCTCCTCCTGGCAGCTTTCTGGCACAGGTAGAGGGAAGTCGGTGAGGTTCAGTTTAGATATGGCAATTCACATTTCCCTAACATAAATAAAAGTTGCAGAATTGCATCCTGATATAGCAGATGGAAAAAGAAGGAAGGGAAAGGTGGAAGAGAGTCTACATACCAACAGTAGACCATTTAGAATTTCCCCTAATCCTCCCTAACCCACGATCAGGTCATTTAAAGATTTAGAGTATAAGCCCCTGCCTTGTTTTCTCTATATTTTGCAGAATTTGAGCAAAGTTACCTCATTGACTTGTTTTTTGTCCAAGTGAAAAACTTGACCAGAACTCGTTGAGGCAATTTCTTCATAGACCTTGTAACCAATATGATCCCTGTCATCACAGTCTCCAGTCAGTACAAATACTACCTATATTTAAAAAAAAAAAAAAAAAAAAATTAAAAATCATTTGGCACATGGTGCAAACTTTAGGAAAACATTGCAAAGACAGCATTAAGGCATGACAACAAAAGAATTGTATCACTTGGCATGGGTTCGTATTACTTTGCATGAAGGACAGCCATATTGCACTCACTACTGATGGCAAAAGCAATGAAGAAAAGGAACAGACAAGAATCACTTCAGAAGTGATACTCATCTATCAACACTTGTACTTCACAGAATACTTATTTCAGAACAATATAAAAATACTCACATAACTTGCAAGATGACTGAGAACACATATACTGGAAGAAGGTTCACATGCACTATTTAATTCACAACATAGAAGAATTTGACTCTTCAATATTGAGAAAACAGGGCATTAAATACATAAACCAGCTCAGAATGTAAATCCCCTCTGTACCTGTGATTGTTTCTGTTGAATGAGTTGAAGTACTTCATGGGTAAGTCTATAATCCTTGGATCGTGCATCAGTAAATACATAGATGAAAGAACCAGGAAGAGAAATTTCTAGAGCTATCTTTATTGCCCCAATGCTCATCTCTGGACAGTCTCCACCACCCTGTTCACAATTAGAAGAAAAACAAAGCATTTTTCTGAGAAAAAAAAAACAACATACTAAATAAGTTACTTTCTTTTGGGACATTCAAGACAGATACTTTCTCAGCTTCTAATAATTTATTCACTTTACCCTAAGCATTGTATGGTTTCTGCACAGTGCTGTCACAGACTCACACTCGCAAGCAACAACTGTATCAATTCCTTAGGGAAAATAAAGTCAAAGGAAATGTTGTGGTTAGCCCCAAAAGTGGTTGGTGTCGCGGTCACTCTTATCTTTTCTGGGAGCACTATGTTTTGGTTTGCTCCAGCTCTTGCAGCAGCTCCGTTTCCTATACACACATGCTCCCTTACTGGCTGACAATTTAATTGCTGCGGTAGCATGCAGCAGTCATGGGAAGTCACGGTCATCGACGCAGATAGGAAATTATCTCAGCCAAGCAGTGCTGAGCTCCAGGAGGACCTTTAGATACCAGAACAGCAAGAACTTCACCTAGACTTCACACTGCGGGGCAACCAGTGCAGGGAGCTCAGCAGAGGGGGCACAGGTGATACACTCCCAGTGACCTGTGTTGCTAAGTAGACAGCTGTATAGCTGGAGATTTTTCAGCCCACATGTTTAACCAACATGCTTCCAAATATGACTTTATTTAACTTCATATGAAAGGATCAGTTTTTCTTCTTAAATTAAGAATTAGAGGAAAATACTGTTTAAATAACAGTTCACTTTAACTTACACAAAAATTAGTTTGGCATATTGAAGACAGCACTTTCCAAAGAGCTGAATAAGAACTGTAAAACCTGCCTCTCTAAACAGCAACAGATCTCTGCACTTTCAAGATTAAATATAAAAGCTTTTTCTTTTATTTCTACGATCAACATGCCTTCACACATACTTATATACAAATCTCCACATGCTGGGAAGGAAGTAGAAAACAGATAATGCAATTGTTGCATCTATTTTTAATTCTTGAAATGCCATCAGAAATTATCTTTTGAGGTTAAACATTCACACAGACACACAAACCAGAAAAACCCTTGCCTCCCACAGTCCCCCAGTCCTTAAGAAGTTCATCAGTCCTCAATGAAATGTTCACGTCAGTACCAATTTTTAATCTATCAGTATCTTTAATCCCATTTCAAAGCAAGAATATCAATGAACTTCCCATCTATGTTAAAGAATAGGTACTTCACCATTTTTCTTTTTATAAGTCAGTCCTTTCTAAATGTAGTCTTATTTTTATGGCAAAAGCAAGTGGTAGACTCCAAACTGCCTGAAGTTCTCCAAAGATATCCAGAGATAATTCTCCAAAAACATTTTTGATACACTTCAGAACTTTATCTTGGCAATGCTTATATAATCCTATGGCACAGATCAGTATATCCAAGTTATTTCTTTCCTGCTTTTGCAAAGTAAATATCATCTTCAGCAAAAGACTCTTCCATGTAGCTAATTTCTGCAGACACCTACTTAGAATAAGAAAATCTCTATTCCCACTTCAAGTCTACTAGATTATTATCTCATGTAATATTCTATAAGGCAGCATTTATTTTCTACATACAATAGGAAAAGCACTGCCGAGCTAAATAGTTATTCTAAGAACAAGCATGAACTTTTTTATTCTCATAATGTAGAAGAGGAGTATTCTCAAAAGGCAGTTAGGTAGAACTATGAAACAAAAATGTATTAGCTTTATCAAAAAAAAGAACAACATTTTCCTTTAAATCTTTCCTCCCTTTCTCTCCAAACTGCAATTAAGTATGGTTACAATTACCTTGTGAAGTTTTCTGGAAAGACAGAGGTGAGTAAAGCTCAGCTAGTCTCATTTTCCATTCAGTTTGGACAGGCACAGAGAAATTTAGGTTGTTGGCTCAGCTCATCTGTACTATTCACATTTCTTATGTCTAAAATTAGTATCTATATAACTATTTACTTAAATGTCATTATATCTCTTACAAAAGGATGAATTTTGTATCTGATTTAAAAAGTGTTATCAACAATTACAGAAGATTACTTTCATTAAGTTGTCATTTTTACACTGAGAAATACTCAAATAAGGCCTTTTCATAACCTGATGCAAGTGTATCAGCATCTGTATCATAGGATCATGTAACACAAACTATGTGAATATACTTTAAAAGATTTTCATATAGACAAGATTTAAGTATATTGCTTATGCAAATAAGTATCCATTGTGAAAACTGTATTTAATAGAATACACAAAAAATCTGGTTAACTTTAAAAAAAAAATTTAAGAAGCCACTGCTGCCCACGTACAAGTTATTGTCAAGCTGTCCATAAGAATGATTCACAGTTAATTACAGATGAAACATAGGCAAAATAGGATCAACTTATGAGGTGTCAAAGGAATATTTCCATTATCACTTTGAATGTAAAAGGAACAGGGCCTAGTATCTTCAGTGAAATGTATACAGACTAATTTTTACCTGATGTCAAATGCCAGCCAAAAGCCTATTTCTAATGTCTCGTATTTCAGGTATCTCTGACCCTCCAATTGTTCCTTGACCAGATGAATTTTGTTGGAAGACAAGAGCTGGGCTTATCCTGATGTCCAGGGAGGACAAGTTTTGCAGTATTCCTGGAGAGTTTATTTTGATCTAATAAGTTTTATATGTAAGACTCCTTAAAATAATTTACCTTCACCTTAATTTCAGCTTTGTTCGTTCATGAGAATATTTGCTCTACACCCTTTTTCACAATGAACCCACCTTAAAATTTCCCCTACCTTCACAATATTCATTCTTGCATCTTTTAACTGTCTTTCTAAGAAAAATACTAATAACAAACATGCAGGAAGCATTCACATTTTCTGGGAGAACTACCACAAGATGACCTATCAGTCCTGTTATGACCACTTTTTTAATTTATATTTTGGTTCTTCACCAACATAATGAATGAATGCAAGTCGGTGAAAGTCTTAATTTAGCTGAATGAGCACATCTTGAAAGTAATTATGAAATATGCAAACAATCAGGATTAAAGAAAGAAATCTTAAATTCATTAGACAGTAACTTTTAAACAACTTGCCTGTAGATGAAGAGTTAAATTCCCAAAAGCTTCATCTAAATCATATACCTTTTAGAAATACCTACAATTATTTTCCAGTATAGCTATTTAGAAAACAAAAAATGAAGACTGGAAGGATTTTTAAAGTTTAAATTTCCCTATGAAGGAGAAAAGCATAACAGCTGGCATTTTCTGCCTCCTTGAAAATTTACTATTCTTTTCTCTGAATTTCAATCTTTCTGCCAACTTTTAAACTACTTATTCTTCCCAAACTAGCATTATTGGCTTTCAAACAGTCCTTTATTACATGGACTACACCATGTGCCAGTTTCTAAGGGAGAGTCTGTCTGGCACTACTAACTCCAGCAAGGTTCACCACAGGTCAGAAGCATTTTGCTTGATTAAAAGACAAGACAATAGGATCGTATTTTCTTTCAGTAAGGGTAACTCCATTCCAGTACTTCTCTTTCCTTCCATCACTCGATCCAGATGTCATTTGTGGTTCATTGTCACCCAGGGAAACTCCACCAAGGGAGACATACCAGTGTGCTAGTTCAAAAACTGCCACTTGTCTCCTGAGCATAGCTACAGAAGTAATTCACAGGGTGTGCATAAGAGAAGAGTACCCGAGTCAACCTGATGCTTTTGAATAAGTAGGTGCTAAGTAACGCATGGCAGTAGAGGCAGTACCTAAGTCATACTTGATGTGTCTTACAGTCCTTTTGTACCTAAATTAGAAGGGTTTTCATGGGAAATAAGTTCCAGAATACAGTAAAACTGTTCATAAAAGTGTCTGTGAACAAGTGGCAGGACCAATTAAAATGCAAAATAAATGTTAGCATTATCTAACTATTCTTTCTTGTGTTATTGAACTGAGTCCCCATACAATGATGTAAACTAAGACAAAGTAATGAATCGTAATGATAAATTAAGATGACCAGAGAACAGGAAGAAGACAGACAGTTTGTGCAGGTAAAATGACAGAGATAAATGGCCTACATCCTGATGAAGCATAGTAGCAGAAACATCAACACGAAAGGAAAGATTAGAGGGAGGAAACAGGGCTTTTGCTAGAACCACATAAAGAACGAACAAGTTACTCACCTGAACATAAAGTTCCCTGAGTTCAAGCTGAAATTTCTTGGGATCTGTGGTTATCGTCACTGGACCAATTTCTAGGATAAAAAAATTGGAAAATATGAGGAAAACAAAGTTATCAAAAGACAACTTCAAGTGAAGAGCTAACTGTGTCAGAGTCATAAAAATCTGGCAGTAAAAAACAAACTAAAAGCATTTAACAGAAAGGAATAACTGAGAATGATATACCCAGCACTGAAATCTATGGTTCCAAATCTAGTAACTCTAATATCATTCCAGTGTTACCAACTTCTAGGTGTCTTAAACATTTGTAGGTACATAAAGCATTCTGTGTTGTGTTTCTTTCACATTTGAATTTGACCAATCATTTAATTGCTCTTAGTAATCAGAAGGGAACAAAAATCCCCAAAACAAATGTGGGTGCACCAAAAAAATAATGTATTTTTCCAGAAACAGTTGTCTAGGTAAACGTGAAGAAGAGGCCTCTCTGAACAGAATATACATACTAGCTTCGCTGACCAATGAGGAGGGAAAAAAAAAAAAAAAAAAAAAAAAAAAAGCACCACCACATCTCTTGCCTGAAAGAATATGTACCCTCTAGCTGGAAAAGCCTAGTGCAAGCCCAACCTCAACGTATCTAGCAGCAGTTGCCAGAAAGAACTGAAGCAGAATCAACTTTATTCGTGGTGTTTGCCATGTCTTCGTATATTGAGAAACTGCAGGACATCAAATTGAAGTCGACTGGGCTGTGGACTGGGGTTGTGTGAGTAACAGCAGCACGTATTTGAGCGCTTCCAAATCACACTAGCTGTACCACAAGCCTCACTCTGCCCCTTCAACAATTGCCTTCTTACTTGGTAAGAAGTGTGATTCTAACCAGCTGTTTTCCTACAGCTGTGATTTCCTCACAGTTTACCTTAATCTGTCTTTTACTCGTGCACTTCATTCTTTCTCTGTCCTGGGCAGGCATTCCTGCCCTGTCCTTGTGCCAGTAATGGCATTCATCTAGCTCAGCAAGCTGGTTCAGGGTGCTAAACCAAAAATAAATAAATGGACAAAAAGAAAAAAAGAAGTGAATAGATTTCTGCTAGTTTAGTGCCCCAAACCACTCAGACATCAGATGGGTACCAGCATGCAAAATGGGGTACAATTATGCAGTCAGGATGAAAGAAAAGCATGTAACTGCAGTGGTGCCAATTTAATACAGCTGTAGCTTACATGAAGTGCTGCCTCAGCAGACCATACAGAGCTTTCCAAGCTCTATAAAAATTAATATGTACTTATCTTCCACATAATCTAGACATTTTTCTTTTTTAAACAGTCCGAAGTTTTATTTCACTGGAATTTCAACAACAGCCATCACTAAAGTCTACTATAATCACACACGCATTTGCTTGGGGTGCTCTATTTATGAGTGCCTTTTGCGAAGTGTAGGTTTCAATTTGTTTGAAAGTCACCCAAGTGATCACATGAAACCTTTCCTAGAATATTAAACTGTCTAAAGTGGGGGGTTTTGGTATGGTTTTGATTTGAGCCATTTATCTGTGAATGCTACTTACTAAAATGCTAGACTGTCATCAAAAGAGTCGTTATAAGGAGTCACCGTTCCTCCACATACTTCACCCTGCCACGTTCCCACTCCTACCACTCCACTTGGTACCATCCTCCTTTGGGTATTCTTTAAAGCAAATGCCTGTAGTAAAGCTATTTCCAAATTGTTTTGCTTCAAATCTATCCCCTGCCAACCATTGTTCTAAAGCATATAATAGAATGGGTTTTATACATATAGTAAAATCACTAGCTCCATTATTCCCCATCAGTTGAGGGATTACATTTTTCAATTCTAGAGCAGTAAAACCTTTGGAAAGGCTTTCTTTCCCTATAAAATAAAGATCTGAAATGCAACATTACTTCAGCTAAGCTAAAACAGCACATTCAGTTAAGATCGGATGAGAATTTTGCCTTGTTTCTCCGCAGGAAGCAAGAGTTCACTCCAGCAGTGCGCACAGATGCCAAGCCCAAGCCCTTGCCAGCATGCCACAGTATCACGCCAAGGCTCTGGTTGCCCTCTGGTGTGATCTCAGTAAAGAGCAGATCTTTGAAATGGCACCTAGATTAGAGGTTGGAAAGGGAGTACGGCCTAGTCAGCATCAAGTAGAGTTATCTGCTGTCAGGACAGAACCGAGAACTTCACAGGAGCCGTACAGAGGGTGGATCTCCCTACCCAATTCTGCAACCAAGGCCAGAGTTCATCAGCTTCCCCTGAGGTCAAGCAAGGCCCCAGAAAGGAGTGAATAGGATCATTCACATCTTCATTAATAACAATCTCCTCTAAGGGACAAACAGCGGCAATGTGAATGACACCGACACCCCCAGTGTAAGACAGCAACCATGTCTCTCTATGTCAACTCTTATCTAAGGGACATCAGGAATACTTCCAACTGGAAGCAATGATGCTAGTACTTCATGTAAACCTACAGCTACAGTCCGTTTCCCCAACACTGAACTAATCAATTACTGATACAGAAGACATCTAGAATGGCAATAACAATCCAACTGTCGGTTGGCATTGCTTCCCCCCATCCTCATGATCTGATCTTCTCTCAGTCGCACGAAGGTTATTCAGTACTCTTCACACACAGCTTACAAGCCCATCATTCTAGATGTAAATGATGATGTGACTGATTCCCACCATCTGAACGCTCACCAACTTGTACCAAAAACCCAGCACATGCTGTCGTGCCACCAGCTTATGTGACCTGCTTGCCAAAACAGCTGAAATAGCCTTCCTTCACCAAGTTCATTTTCTTTTACCCTCATTGTGCTACCTCAAAGTGCAACCCAAGCAACACTGTTTCATCAGTGCAGGTAAACACAGGCCTTCCAAGCATTCCGAATAGATAAAAGTGAGAAGACATTACCAGAAGTGCTTTAAGTTTGCTTACCAGCTAGGAACTATTTCCAAAAAGGACTATTTCCAAAAAGGACTTTGGGAAAGAACGACAAGTTCTCTCACAAAGCACCACAGAAAGTTCTTATAGAAGGTTAAATTACTGATACGGTAAGAACCTCAAAAACTGTAAAGTCTAATTCAAGTTGCAGTCATCAATCCGGACATGGCTCTGCAGAACAAATGCAGAGAGGCAGGTCTGAGACACTAATGCCTGTGCAATGCTAAACTACAGCCCTGTTAAAGAATTATATAGATCATGATGGAGAATTGTTCTGAGCACTTTGAAGATGCTAACTGTGAAGCATGAGTTCAGGCAGAGTTTCTGAAGGATCTTAAAGGGTTTAACAGTTTTACAGTAGGACACTGTACAAGTTCACCTTGTGTAAGAGCTTTCATCTAAACAATGCTGAAAAGCTTTGTGGCATTAAACTAAGGTAAGACATCAAAAAAGCATACAGTCAAGTTAAGAGAAAATAGTAAACGTAAAAAGAAAAAGACCAATGTTTCAGAACTCAAAATAGCTTTTGGTGTTTGAGAAACACCAAAGGCACAACTTCATTCTTTTGTGCATTTTTAATGGTATGTATATAGCCAGTCAACTCATAGGTCTAATTGCTCATTTATCCACATCCAAAATCACCCAGACTCTCAATAACTGCATGCAGAAGTCAAGCACCCAAGTCAGGCATTCCTCAAATCAAGCATAGTTACAAATGTTATCATCCTAAATACAAAATATTTACTCAGAAACTGGATCCTGCAAACATGCCAGGTAAAGCAGAAGAAAAAAACCCTTTTTTTAAATTTCGTTAGTTCTTTAGGCAAAGATAACACATGAAATATTCTAACAGAATATATCAGTTCTGATGCTGAAATATGAATCCATTTTTAGGCACCAATATTGGAATATTTGGGACTAGTTTGTTATGGATGTCTCCCCATTGCTCATTACTCCAAAGCTGTCCCCAGTCCTCTAGAAGGGATTGTGCAAAAGGTGAAAAACCTGATACAGACACAGCAAGACAGTGTGTCTTTCTTAGGCAGCAACTAAACTCTCTTGTCTCAAAAGTGCAACATAAATGTCAGTTCTTTCAGACTGACTTGGTGATCCAAGACTTAATATTGTGCACACACGTAAGACTGATTACATAGGAAACATTTTAAAGGAATGGTTGCACATTACTGAACAAAGTCTGGACTGAAATCACAGAACTCGACGTAACCACTATGGTGTCAGAGCTTGTACCTAAGGAATTAAACAAATATGGTAACATAAAACTGAGTACCACTCCATTTGACAGAGATTAAGAGGCTTGATTTTTATCAAATTTGCCCCAGAAAGGAAGTACTATCTCCTTTGCAAATATGCAGAGAAGTCCCTAGTAACCTGAGAAACTGGCCATTCTGAAAGGCCCTGATGTTCTTCCATGACTTTCTGCCACATCTCAAACGGCTGCATGTTATCATACAAGCTGAACAGCAAGCACATTGGGAAAACCACAAATTACCCAATGACACACAATCACACATAATTACTGCTGAGGGTGATTACAAATTTGGCACTCCCTTAATCCTGACCACATAAGACATCTGCACCAAATATCTGTTTTGGACAGCTGATTGTTTTAGGAGACTCTAGCAAAGGAACATGGAAGCCATTTACCTACCTCGCATCACAGAACACTGAATTTATTTGTTCTGGAAGAAAAAAAAAAGCTCTAATTGATACTTGGTAGCTGAAGGAATTTCAGCAGAGATGCTAAGTCCTGTTGAGTACTCTCACCCACAGAATTCCTTCTTCTAATTCAGAGCAAGGACATTTCCCTGATGCAAAACTATACCCAGGATTAAAAAAAAAAAAAACCAACCCCAACCCCCCCCCCCCCCCCAAAAAAAAACCACACAAAAAAACCCACCAACAAAAACCAAAACCCACAAACCAAAAACATACCCCCCAAAAAAAACCACCACACCTTTGGATACTTCCAAAGAACAAATAAACTTCAGAACTAGTACACTACAAATAAAATAAGTAAAAAAAAAAAAACCATACACACACACCCCAGCAACAAAACCCCAATATTTTAATAACAAATGTAATTACAACAGCCTTTTACTACATTCCTGTTTTGTTACACACAACGATGTGTCATCTCAATTCTACTAGTTTATTGGTATAATGTCAGAGTCATGCAGATTTTTTCCAGGGCTGCATCTTTGTGATGGAGTTAAGTGTAGCCCTCTGTGGCCTAGAACTGAACAAATCAAAGTATACTTAGTTATTTCTTCATTATATAGTATAAAGTTCAAGAAATATATGGATTCCCCCACCTTATAACACAAAAAATACCTAAGTGGCAATTATCTCCCACATTCTTTTTTATTTAGAGTGGACTGACAAGTTTAGTACTAGGCATCTGAAAAATAAGGATTTGTACTCAGTAAGACATGCATGTTTTTTAAATGCATACCTTGACAAATGAAATGTGTACCATGAAAACTCTGATATCCCCATGAAAATTCATTTTCAGAGCTACAGTATACATAAGATCACTACATCTTCATTAGAAAGTTGCATTTACAAAGCAATCACTGTTTTCACCATTCACTATACATTAAGTATCATGATTCAAGTGAAATAGCATGAATAAAAGTTTACAGGTCTAACTATACAAATTAGTTATTTGTATCTTGAGGCTGTCAAATAAATGTCTTATTTGCACACAATTTTGGGAGATTCCTATTTACTGGGATCATTGAAAATACATGTGTGGCAAAGGGCCAGGGATGGAGGGAAAAAGGAAGTATTTTAGATTATGTGATTTGGAATGCGGTAACCCAGTGGAAGCAACCTAGCATACATTCCTAACATATGTCAAGACTTACCGCTTCACATGTATGAATGTATGATGGTGGGGGAAAAAAAGAAAAAAAAAGAAAAAATCATACACCGGGCATGGTTACATACATTCATCTCATAAGTAATGCCAGTTTAAGCAGTTCCCATCTTGCCTTTCCATCTGAGTGCTGCTTCCTAGCTATGGCAATTTTGACAGTTTTTGAGATCAGAAGACTAATACAGGTTTCATATAGATACATACCCATACCTGCCTACATTTTACTTATTTTTAATATATGTAAATAATTTTTTGTATCAGATCTGTCTTCCAGTCTTGTTTCCTGTACATACTCCAAAGCACTTGTACCACCACAAGTGAAGAAATAATAAAGGATTGGGAATGATCAGCTGGGACAGCTAAGACGCCTAAGTCAGGACTGCTGCCAAAAGAAATTGGTGCACAATTATTCCGTGAGAGCTGCTTACTAACAGTGCTGAGCATTGAGCTTTATCTGATTTAATGCTCTCTTCTCAAGCTTCCTTCTCTGTATCCAATTCATTGTAAAGTTCTGCTTATAATTCTTCTGAAGACCTTTAGGAGTCTGCTACCTGCCAAGCATTAAGGAAATAAGAATAATGATAGAGTTACTCTTAACCAGCCTCCAGCCACCTGTCTGTCCTAAGGGCACATAAGCAGAAACCTTTAATTTCCTAACAGCAAATTGGGTCCTACACATCAGGACTTCACCCCACTACAGATCACTCATGAGCTGCCATCAGAAATGTTTCACAGCATGCTCTCTTGTCCTTTCCAACACCAGAGTACGGCATCACAGGTGCAACTAAATAAAAGAAAAATACTTTTAATTGCCATCTCTCAAATTATAGTGAGCACTTTTATTCCTCAAACAGCTGACAAACATACATACACAGAATCAGAAGATTTTTTTTTTTACCATTATGTTTTAACCATTAATGCATTTAAATTCTGCTCCACATTTAACTGATTACAAATTTCTACAGTAGACTACCAAACCCAAGCAGCTGACTCTGAAGATATAAACTAGGTAAGTATTACTAACCACCATCGAGAAAAAAAAAAAAAAACAAAACAACAAAACCCACAAACTTAAAGCCCTTTGCTTCATGCCCTGAAGTGAAGGACACCCTCAACTTGCATTAAAGATGATAGGAGCTGTGTGGATAAACACCTTGCTGAATTATTCCAGAAGCACAAGCAGCGTTGGAGATGCTGCCTACAATCATGAGTCCCCCAAGGCTAACACACACCCCACTGGAAAGACCCTCCCAATGGACTCGGGGAGCACTGGAGTAAGCCAAGATGCTTAGCACTAGAACATGTAATAAGCTATTTAAAGTTTCTTCCTAAATGATATTCCCTCATGACTCAGTTGCTTTTAGCTTTCAGACTCTAACCTGGGTATAATTAAATTTTTAAAGAGCCCAAGAACTGCAGTGAGCAACTTTTACCAGATTCTTAACAAGACAGAAAAAAGCCAAACAAACCCAGCAAGCTCACGTTTCCTTAATGCAGTCACTTCTTTTTTCTTTAAACAGTTTTTCAGCCACATGACTTAGAACTATTAACTTTAATATGCAAACTTCAGCTTAAGACGACAACTGACTGGAAGGAGTCAGACTGCACACAGAGTTTTTCCTTTCGTTGGCTGTTCAAATAGCCTATGCAAACTGCAAAGCACTGCTAAGGTGCCTAACATAGCATTAATAGAGCATCGTGAAGCTCCATCCTCACAGATGGTGATGGTCATCACTCTTGTACATCGAATTCTTCACCCATCATCTCAGGTCAGTGACCGAAGCCTGGATGAAACTTAGAGATCAAAAATTTAACAGAAGTTTTACTAAAAATGTGCCTTAGTAAGTGGCATATTTGTATTGTTACTTCCCATTGTTATAACATTTATGGGCCTGTATCTCTTTTTTTTTTTTCCCCTCTTTTTTTTTTAAAGGAAAATAACAATGGTAAAAATAGGGCATTACATATGTTTACATTTCTTGGAAAAGAAAAGCTGGCTTGGAGACCTACAGTAGATAAAATCTAATATTATCATCTTTTGTCTACTGCAACCAGCGCTAAGTTTAGCTTATGGGCCTCAAGTGAAGTTGTCTGAAAGTTATTAACTAAATGCAACAACAAATAATAAAAATCAGGTGCTGGTTTGCCCAGCACAGTAACAACTAGCACACTGTTAACTCTTCTTTCTAAGAACTACAGTCATAAACCACAGGATGTGCAGAGTAACCTCTTCTACCCAGAGACCTTTAAAATAAGTCTAGGTTTGCTACAAATTCACTCTTAAATGGGTGATGCACAAAACAGCCTTAGAGCCTCTCAAGCCCCTAGCACGGGTGGCACTACATCACATTCACTGTGGAACCACTGACAGAATGTCTACTCTCTCAGGCTGGAAATAAGAAAAAGCAAGCCTGAATTAAACAGGTCTACAGGTTGATTTTTGTTCTGAGAAAATAATTTACTTGAACATCCCCTCTGGTTCCACTAGCAGGTCAGAAGATTTTTGTCTATTGCTGGTGCACAAATAACAGGCAAGGAGACCAGAAAACTTGACTCCGTGTGGTTAAAATGTAAAAGCAATGCCAGTGGCTCTTAAATGTCCCAGATGTAAAAAGATTGACACGACGCAAGTTTTTTCTCTTTCTGGGGACAAACGGACATACAGAATCCTGGCATCTGCAGGAGACCCACCTTCCTCCTCCCTTCCCTTGGTTCTTTGAACAGCCCTGGAGGTCAGGGGGCCAGCAGCCATCATTTCTGAAATACTCTGGCTGCCTCTAGCCAGCTCTCAATGGATGATTGCCCAAATCACAAAAAAAACACAGCCACAGCTGGCAACTCAGCTGACCGTCCCTAAGAGAGGCCAAAGGACTGAAAGAGCCATGGAGATAACACGAGTCTCTTACAACTATGTGGTCCCCTACATTCAAGCCTTGAGCCATCCCAGTGAACTAAGTACGTACAGAACTGCTGCCCATGCTCTTATGCATCTCTCCTGTGCACAGAGGATTTCAGTTTTACGTTTGTCAGTCCAGTACTGCCAAGAGTACAGAAGTTCATATTGCTTCTTTTCTAAAAAGATAAAGCACCAGCAGACACAAGAAGAAAAAAAAAAAAAAGGCATTTGTTAACACTAAATAACATTCAAGCTTTGACTGACTAATTTGCTTCCCTCAGTCTACAGCAAAGAATAAACAGCTGATAAGAACTACAACCACAGCTTCCCTACTGTACAGCATGGGAGCAGCAATCAGTTCCTGAAGCTGGCCCACGCTCTTAGCTCACACTGAACATCTGAAAAGGTCATCAGATTACTTTCTGGTTTTGTTTATTTCCCCTTATTAACAACAATCTGAACTGAGTAAAATTCAGTTCATAATGCTCTTTAAATTCTTTCTCCAGACTGAACTCCAGTTCAGACCAGGTCTATTTCTGTCTCATCTCTTGGTCTGTGTATTTTGGCAATACTCCTTCAACGCTTGTAACAGCACTGGATAAAGAACTTAACTAAAGAATAGGGAAGGAAAGAACGTAACTACAAATTTTACAGTGCTGTTTTGTGATTTATAACCTTAACACGTTGAAGTCAAATCAAATACTACGTAAAATTCAATTTTTAAATTCAAAATTTATACTTGATATTGCATTACAGAATGAACTTATTTACTGCAACATCTAGCAAAGATTCATTTTCAGCTGCTGCCCACACCACTGGCTGCGTGGCTGCCAGCTGGGAATAGCCGAGCTCCACCATCGGGAGCCTCTTGGCACTGCAGGTTACTGCAAGCTCACCCATAAGGCTCCTTCTCTTTCTTCGCTGAACTCTGGTTCTCACCGTGTCCCCAAATATATCTCACCATAGGAGGGGTCCATAGGCTGAGTGGCAAAAAAAAAAAAAAAAAAAAAAAAAAAAGTCACAGCTTCTTTTGTTTTTCCAGAATAGATGAATCCAATTACAAAGTCTAATTAAAAGCTTCTGCTGCTTGGAAGATTATATTCACAGATTACTTCCTTCAAAGAGACTTGGAAGATCCTTGGAGAGGACTATCTTACTCAAGCCAAGTCAGCTTTTTGATCATGAGACAATCAAAACTGAAAAAGCAACTGGCTCCTTCCTGCTGAAACTGCAGCCACATTGCTTTCATGAAGGATATAGATTTACTAATGCACTCAGCACCCAGATCTACACAAAAACAGACCATGTAAGCAAATAAAGTTACCAACAGCAACTTGAGCACCCTGAGACCGGGACAACGCAGTACTGCTCAGGCTGTGATGATGAGAAATACTCTACATTCATGCTATGTAACATATAGCAATATCCCAACTCAGGAACAGTACTTAACGTGTGTAATTACTACCCAGTTATTAATAAACCAGGAGTCAATGTTTTCTTGAAGGAGCCATTCTCCTAACAAGCTTTATGGAGGCCACAGCACCAATCAGTTGGTGCTTAAAACTGTCAGTAGACCATGGAAACAGGGACTTTCCAGAATAAGTTACCATATTAGACCTATGCTGTTCTTTAAACAGGCTTATGTTCTTGTAATGCCTTCACATGGAAAAAGATAATTTTTTTAAAAAATCATAGATGGAATATGGTGTATCATATTTAAATGGGTCTGTTGGGGTTTCTTTGACAAGAGGGAGTTAAATGACCTGGAACAAAACAGAACAGTACAACGGTTAGATACAAAGCTCGTATGCAGCATGGTAAGTTTTAGGGTTTTTTTCCCCATAGAAGGATAAGGGAAACACAAAAAAGTAAAGACCGACCTAAGATTCCTTCAGAAGCTACCTGTCTCTCAAAAGAACACAAATAAGAAAAAAAAGAATTTGTTTAGAAAACTCTAGGAGAATAAAAACAAGCTTCTATGAGATGACATCTTGTGTGTGTGTGCGCATGTATATACATATATGTGCATGAACATCATCACTCCAATACTATAAAATGCTTTATGATGTATCTAGTTGCCATCCTTTGAGAACGGAGATTTCCAAGCATAACAAAAAAAGTAATCTGAGACCAGCTGCTAGGAAAGAAGTTGCATCACATTCAGTGCAAAATTCCTAGTATTCTGCATATGAGCTTACTCTGTACCAAAAGTTTTCTTTTTATTATTAAAAATGCATCTGCTTTCTTTGTAGGTCAATGACAGTTTTTATTGATTTCAGTTAGAACAGCTCCCAGCTCCCCTCCAAGTATTACACTATAAAATGAATTGCTAAAGGATTACCAGTGTAAAACCATTAGAAACCCAAACCATTTCCTTTTAGCCATTATAACTGTAAATTCAAATCCCCATGCATCATACTAAACAAACATTCATTTCACAAGACTAATCCATATGCAGCTGACAGAACATGGAATTTTACGGCAGATAACATTGTCTGTATACACTGATTATTCACTCTGACAATACCCAGTTGTGAGTATTACCCCCAGGGCTCTAACAATGGTTCAATGGTGCCTCAAATACCACTGTGAATAAAGAAGCATCAATTAGTTTGTTAAGTTAAAGCATTACTTAAAGATGTTACAAGAAGGTCAGTTACTGGTATACCAGGTTAAAGTGAACTTTTTGGTCCTTTTAAAAATCTCTTATTAATTTTAACAGTGAAGACTTTAGAAATAGAAAATGAACTATTTACATTTAACAGACACTTTTCTTACTCCTGGCGAGGCTCTGTTTGATAGGTTGGACCAGATGATCTTTCAAGGTCCCTTCCAACCTGGCCTGTTGTAGGATTCTATTGCACAAGAAAGCAATGAGAAAAAGCTGCAGAAAGCATGACTGCAAAATTGCTTATCGGACAGAGCCAATCTGGGCAGAAGAGGATACTGAAACATTTTAGTTCTATTTAAAAAAAAAAAAAAGTGGTTTGGATTTAAATGTCAATTTAAAAAGAAAGATATAGCAAGTTTTTCCATGGCCAGATAAGCCTCTCAAAACCTTCATTAGAGCACTGTTTACTTTGGTAACTGGCAAGTCAGCTGGAAGCAGCTCTCTCCCATCCCTTAACTTTTGCCTGTATCATTTGTAATTATGTAATTTTCTAAAAGGCACCAACAAAAACATTTTTAAGCAGCAGAAATCATTCAGTAAGAGATAAACTTACTGCAGAACTATAGGGAACCAAGCCTGAGAAACTCAAATGGCCACCACAACCCCAGGGAGAGGGAAAAGGAGTCACGCGGCCAGGCTGAGGAGTTTCTCCAAAGCTGCCAGAATAGCTTGGCGGTGACAACGGTCTTATGTGTCTCCTTCCTTTCTGTGGTCCAAACCAGTGAAAACGCCTTGCGGTGTGGCTTCTGGTTCTTCCCAGCTCTCACCATGGCACAGCTGTGCGCAAAGGCCTCTGTGGCAGCAGTGCAGGCTGCACAGAGCAGAACCAGCCAAATAGTCAGCTCTCCTAACTGGCACACTGCAGTCCCCATAAGTTTAGCTGCTGGGAGTCATTTAACAACCACACGGGAAGTAACAAAATGTTCTTCTCTCCCCTCTGTAGCACTGCACTTACTTCATCCTTTTAATCTAGGGGAAGAATCAAAAATCAGAACTTGTCCCCACAGTAGTCACACAATCTTTGAGAATATTTATTAAATAAACCCTGTTGCACAGAAGTCTCCGATTCTGACTGTGCTGCCAAGGCTACAAGCCAGGCATGTTTACTTATCACTTTGGAAAGACAATCTGCAAATTCACTGACCTTATGTCAGCTCCATGGTACATAAACAATCCCCCAATTCATGTCTAAGTATCATTTCTGTTGACAGTCATTTGGTATATAAAATTGAGATCTCAGCCAGCCAGCAAAACACCTTATACCATAACAACATAATTTTAAAAATCAACTGAGAAAAGACTAGAAGAAAACCAAAGCTGGAAAAGAGTCATGCACTCATTTAGAAAGCACCAATTTCAGTTTGCTTCTCCAGCTGTGAAACAGCAGTTCTGGAGTTTCACCACCAACAGCTCAGCCATGCACACAGAGACAATCGCACAGGGAACTGGAGGCAGCAGCTAGTGAGCCATCTCAGTGTGAGCTAGCTCCACTCAGGAGTCAGCATCCTAGAAGTTCATCAGTCACTTTCTTCCTCATCCTTCAGACTCTACCTAAAATCTCTTGGGCATGAGAAGTTTTTCAAGTAGATGATGCTGCCCTACCAGGCTGAAGGATGTTGCTGGTGTCTCCACAGAAAAGATACAAACACAAGGATTTCATAAATTGTATGGATTAAAGCTGAACAGTCTATCAATGTTTGGACTCACACTGCAAAAAAAAAAAAACAACGGACTCTCAGCTTTACCTGTTACCCCTTCCCACCCTCTGAGCAGGTAAAGTAAGAGCCTTTGCTAACCACTAGCAGTACTACAGTGCAGTGTCTTCACTCCCTGTGTAAGCAGCTACCAACTCGAGGAGGCAGCCAAACCTGCAGGTTTGGCTCAGGATAAACTCAGAATGAAGCCACCAGAAGTGTTTTACAAGAAACTAATTTTAAGGCCACAAAGCACAGCCCACAAAAATAACACAGACATCTAGGTTACAGGGCCTGGCCCTGCCACTTGGCCTGCAGTAGTACTGAGATGCCATCTGTAAGTCCCAGAAGCGGCATTTGTTTCCTTTTCACTGGCAGCTTACTTACAAATACACTGCCTTTTTGCCAACTTTTCTACACAAGCAATAACTCTAGGCAGCTCATTACAGCAAGATTCATGAGAGCTTAACTGGGTAGCTACTAATCCATCCAGATTTACCCATGCTTACCTACACACCACAGTTCAGTGCAATGGGCTGCGGTTAGCTCGGCAGGAGCAGAATCATGTTCTGTGCAGATGCCTATCACCCCTTTGCAAGGGCTCATTGCCCTAGCACTGACCACAGGGAACATGACATTATGCATCCAAATGTGCAGTGGGATGCCTGAACTGAACAGGAGGTTAATGACTATAGGAAAGCTATTTCACAGCTTTGGAAGAAGAAAAAGGAAAATCATGAGAGTATTTCTGCTCTTGATGCCGGTTTGAGTGTTCAGTAGTTTTTAGGAAGCTGTAGAAGAGAGGGAAACGTTAAATATTATCTGTGGATTATAAAATTCCACTGAGTTTTACTAGTGTAAAAATGCAAGCACGCTCCAAACTAATTCAAAAAGCAGATGTGAGGAGGGAGGGAAGAAGGAAAAAAAAAAAAAAAAAAAAAAAAAAAATGATGAGAACATTAATGTTTTTACCCTAAACAAAATAGTCTTTTTCATTTCACATGAGGGTAACTTAAATCGGTTAAACAGGAATACATTATGCAGAAACCTTGTTTTCTGTTTGCTCATCTTTTAAAATTTGTTCAAAATAATGCCACTATTTATGTTTAGACAGAAGTTAGCTTAGACTAACTCGTTTGCCTTGATCCCTGTATTTCCCAATTTCACCTTCTGTCTGGCCTAGTCCAACAAGACTGGGAGGTACTCAGCTGACTACTGGAAAACATGGAACTCTCACATGGAAATAAAATAATCAATCACTAAATAATTACCAAAGTTACTCTTCAACTATTATTAAATTTTAAAAATGGAAGCATTTACCATGATTATTGTTTTCAATAAATTGTTCAGCCTGTTTATACAACACAGAGTACAAAGCTTTCTTCTTTGGAGAATTTGGATCTGTAGCCTTGAAGCTATCAAGCTCCAAAAAAATCAATGCTACAACCTAACTTGTACTGTTTACATAGGTCAATCAAAAGCATATTTTCTTCCAGACACAAGGCAGACCCGGAAAAACACTCATTCTCTGAACATGCAAGTGCTTTGAAATACACTCTGACAATTCATGCTGGGATATTTTAAATGGTAACCGCCTCCCTGACAGAGTCAAGACAGGTGAAAGGTGGGTGCTAATTTCTTAGTTGCTGCAGCTGGCAGCCAAGTACCTTAACTGAGGGTGTCACCAGTGAACATTGAAAGTGTGATTTTAGTGCAATCCAAGATTTTTGTCACTCAACACTGTTGTTGAGTAGAAATAAAAGGACTCACAGGCTGATCTATATCAGCTGAAGTTTGCTCTCAATTGATGGCCTTTTCAGCTGCCCTGTTATCAAAGTTTCCCACCCATTTGTGCTAGCAAAGAATTGAATGGGTAGGGGTATGGTTTCTGTTTATTTCTGTGTTTATTTCACATTTTCCATGGGCTTCTCATCTCTCATATTCTTTTGTCAGACTGACACAACACATCTAGTCTTCTATACCATTAAAGCTTAAGACATTCATTTACTAAACGGCAGCAGTTGTTCTAGATGTTAGTATGGCAATGTCCATCCTCAAGTAGTTCACTACTACTGTCTTGTCAGAGTTGGCAAGTGAGCACTCCTCAGCCTCTTCAGGGCAAAGTCAAGTGGCTTAGCATATAATATGGAACAATTTTTAAAATTATGAGAGCTTGATAAGATTCCAGTAGTGCTAGAAAATAAGACTCATCCAAAAACTCTAGACCATTAAAAATAGAAAGGAAAAATAATAATCTTCAATAGACTGTATCAATTAATAACTTCAGTGGCCCAAATTGTCACATAACATGTCACTCATCTTTCTTTAAAGAACAAGAGCACTAGTTATACATCTCTCAGCCAGAGTATATTCTTCTAGCTGAAGCTCGTCTTAAAATAGATTGATCTTGCCCTTATAGATTGGATTCTGACTTTGTTCTGGTGTGGGTTGCTTAGTGCTCCTGCTGCAAGGTCTCTCTGGCACACCCTCAAATGCCAATCTCACACCTGATGTCCTTCATAGGCAGCAAGACTTAGGAGTCCAGCAATCCGGTGACTCAATATTTAATCTTCAACTGCGCATTTCGCCTCCACTTCCACACTTTTCCAAACATACTTTTCCACAGAAGGCCTGCTAGTGATGAGAGCTTTGGTTTGCTAGCTATGCTGTCCAGGCATGACCTAGGTGTAAAGCAAGGAAGTGCAATCCTAGAAAAGGAACATCTTAACCACAGACACTTTTAAACAGCATAAGCAGTTCAGATCTGAAGAAAACATACTTCTGAATGTCACCCCTTCAGGGCAACTTCACTGCCCCACGCAAGTCCCAGGCCTCGGGACAGCACATGATAATGGAACAGCTTCTCTTCCTCAAAGAGCAGTCTCTTTTGAAGGCAGCCTCTGCCAACCCCCTTTCTGCTTTAGAACATCTTCTCAAGAACTTTCTCATTCCAGCCATGAGGCTTCCACCACCGACTGCCTGAGAAACCGGAGCAGTTGTCCAGCCCAGAGCACAGTCTTTTCTAAGAAGAAAGCACAGGAATATGAACTGATGGCTGTGTTACAGCTACTCAGAGCTTCTCATTTATGCCTTATTTCTTGCATCCAAAAGAAGGCTCAAAACAAAGATATGCAGTTCTTAAGATTCATTCAAACCAACATAAAATTGCTACATATATTAATAGTCAGGCTAACTTTCTTGAACACTAATGCCAAGGCACAAAGACCATAAGCACATGACCAACTCTCTTTAAACAACAGTCTGTTGTGCAGGATCAAGGAACCACCTGTTTTTACAAACTGCCCACTGGTATTATAGTCATGGTGAAGACTGTCACTACATGGAATTTAAGAGAGATTCAGGTACAGACATGAATAGTGATTCAGTCTCTGTGAAGCTCTCGTTCAGGTTTCTGCAGTACAAAATGGCATCCAAATGATTAAGACTGTATCACTCAGGTTTAAATCACTAGTTCTGCCAAAGATTCTCTTTGTTGCCAGAGGTAAATCTTTAGGGCCTCACTCAGAAAAACACTTAAGCATATGTGAAAATCATATCAAAATCAACAGAATATATACAAAAACATTCTTAAGTGTTTTGCTTAACTACAGAATTTGTTTGTGCCCAAGGTCTCCAAACTGTGAAGGAGGTGGTGTTTCCCTTCTCCCATCCTTTCTTTATCCCTAGAGTAAGAGCTGGATATTCTGGGCAGGATTATTTATCATCATATGACAGCAGAGATACTGTAACAGTAGAAGTCCAACTGTAAAGACATTAATACAAATTTTATGGATTCATTTCTGGTATGACTGCGGACCAAGACCCCAGTGTACCAGCTAAACTATATAAACACAGATAAAACTGTCCAAACACCTAACGTTAATAATAAACCCAATCTAACTAACAGAATAACCTAGATGAAATTCCAGATGTCTCTCACATGGTAAATTAAAATAGTCTGTCATAAAGTTCAGAGTACACTCCTATAAAGCTAGCATTATGTCAGAAAATATAAACAAAAACAGGAACAATTTAATTCATCTCATTCTCCAAAGTCACATCTTGCATTTGCTAAGCTCTTTCAAACACGTGATGTTGCTGATTAACAGTAATGCCTTAAGGCACAACCTGTTTCCTTTTTCTGATCTTTGGAGTTAAAAACTGCTTTGAAATGTCACCAAGGCGTACAGTTCTTACTCAATGATAACGTCGGAGAGCACCCTATAATTTAAAACACCACACTTCTAATTGACAAAATTGAGTCAAGTAGGAAAAGTATAATAAATTCAGATCCTATCCTGCGTACAATGAAACTTCAAACAGTGCTGAAAAAATGAAAAACAGCTGAGCTAATAAAAACTAGATCCTGCTTAAACAGTCTTTCATCAAGCAAATTTCACCTACATTGTTACTCTCGGAATTTGGGAAAGTAGGAGGAGCCAGCAAGGTCTGAAGAGGAGATGTGAAAGGGTATTTGGGAAATATGTAATATTTAGCAAATTAAGAAAGCAGACAAACAAAGCCAGACTCTGACCTCAGTTACACTGGCGTAAATCCAAACTAACATCACTGACCGTAATGGAATTACTCTGGATTTACTCCATGTTAACTGAGATCCAAACCTATTCAACGAGACAGAATATCAAAGTGGAAAAAATGGCTTTTCTGTCTACACAATGGGACCTTTCATTGCAAGTAACTAAGAAACCATTTAATGTTATGTAGCTACAACACAAAAGGTGAGATGGTCACAGAATCATAGAATAGTTTGGGTTGGAAGGGACCTCTAAAGGTCACCTAGTCCAACGCCCCTGCCCTGGGCAGGGACATCTTCAACTAGATCAGGTTGCTCAGAGCCCCCTCCAACCTGACCTTGAATGTTTCCAGGGATGGGGCATCCACCACCTCACTGGGCAACCTGTGCCAGTGTTTCACCACCCACAGCATAAAAAATTTCTTCCTTATATCTAGCCTAAATCTAGCCCCTTTAGTTTAAAACCATTCCCCCTTGTCCTGTCGCAACAGACCCTGCTAAAAAGTTTGCCGCCATCTTTTTTATAAGCCCCCTTTAAGTACTGACAGGCTGCAAGAAGGTCTCCCCAAAGCCTTCTCTTCTCTAGGCTGAACAGCCCCAACTCTCTCAGCCTTTCTTCATAGCACAGGTGTTCCATCCCCCTGATCATTTTCATGGCCCTCTTCTGGACCCGCTCCAACAGGTCCATGTCTTATGCTGAGGGCTCCAGAGCTGGATGCAGTACTCCAGGTGGGGTCTCACCAGAGCAGAGTAGAGGGGCAGAGTCACCTCCCTCGACCTGCTGGCCACGCTGCTTTTGATGCAGCCCAGGATACAATTGGCCTTCTGGGCTGCAAGCGCACATTGCTGGCTCATGTCCAGCTTTTCATCCACCAGTACCCCCAAGTCCTTCTCGGCAGGGCTGCTCTCAATCCCTTCATCCCCCAGCCTGTATTGATACCAGGGGTTGCCCCGACCCAGGTGCAGGACCTTGCACTTGGCCTTGTTAAACCTCATGAGTCATCACATAAATATCCACAGCCAAAATTTCTAAAGTTTGAAAGGTTTTATGCACTTCAAATCTGTCTCTAAACAAGCTTTACGCAAGTTAAAGAGTTAATTCAAAACATGCTTCAGTTATTTAAGGCTTTTCTTGTTTGCTTGTTTCATCTCAAACCATACTCTTTACAAAACAAGACTCATCCCCTTGAAGTAGGCATGCAACAACATCTCTTAAGTTGCTTCCCTCATGCCCTTTACCGAAACAAATTCATTCTCTCATACCACTTGCTAAGCTAGAGCTCCATTTCCATAAGCTACCACACACCTCTACACTGTGGAGTATTTCTGCGCCTTCCCTCTAAAAGAAAAGACATGGGTATGTATCAATATAGGTGGCTATGCCGAACCACCAGGAGCTTAAAAGATTTGCTTGAAGTGATAAAATTGCCAAATTCTTTAAAATGCAATTTAGCCAACACGCATTATTTTTATCTTCATATACCATGGTTCACTTCAGGTAACAGAACGATATTCAATTACACTTTCAAGGGTGGGAAAAGGGCTGCAATGACCTGATCTCCACTTTTCACACCCTAAGCATGAGCACAACAGTAATATTTAGAACAAAGCTTGACACACAAAGCAACCACATTTTTTCTCCCATTGTCAGCATTCACAGAGACTGTCTAGATTCGCACACACGCAGATCCTGCATAACTCAGTCTTTCCAGTTCAATTCAGTTCCCTAGCACTAAGGACACTCATTCCCTTCCCACTGCTGCTATACCAGCCAAACTGCCAGCCCTGCTCTCCAGAACTGTCCTAACACAAGCCATCACCTCCTCCGCTGAGCAGCAAAGCGGTCCATGCACACTCTTTCTAATCAAGCTAGCAAGCTCAAAGACTTTCAGCAGAGCTTAACAAGCAGTTCCCTCAGAGAAGAGGGAAGCAGATAGCAGCGCAGAGCAGTAATTTTTTCGTCCTATACAGCTACACCTTTAAGAAAACGTACGTCCACAGATTCAGACAAAGTTTCACAGAACAAAATATTAGAGTCCGTTGGTCCAATTCAGACCCAGAACAAACTCTAGAAACATACTCGCTCACATGGCCAATATGCAAAGTAAGAATGATACATGTCCCTGCTACCACCCTCATTCATGCTAAGGCAAACATCAGCCATCAGACACACGGAAAGCAGCAAGTGAAAGATTTCTCCATCATCTCCTGCACAAACCTATTTGTAGCTAACGCAGCACTTCTTTCAGAGCAAGAATACGTTGCCTGTAGCAGCACCACATTTCATCACCAGGATACAGTCTGTATATGCAAAAGATACTCCAGACCGCCAAAAAGTCTTGAGATAAAGGAGGGGAGTGCTAAGAAGGGACACTGAACCTCTGAGGGAAAAGGGTCAATGGAAACTTTGAGGAAGGGATGGGCTGAAGGCAGAGACGAAAAAGATAAAAAGATGTGGGAGTCTGACAGATTAGGAAAGAAAGGAAAAGGAGTAAACATTTCAGGGACAAATAAGTGGTTTCTGGTTAACACAGAGGACTGTGACTCAGGAGTAAGTCACATGAATTCCCTGTGCTTTGATTCAGCTATGTAAAATTTAAAGGGGGAAGACGTGAACAAAACAAAACAAAAAAAATCCCAAAACACCAAAAAAAACCACTTATCTGAAATGCCCTAAGACACCAAGATGTAGGTTTTTAAGTAATATGTTGTTAAATCAGGAGGCAACACTCCTGGACAAGCACCACTGCCTAAGCACCATGTTATGTTCTGCGAATGCTGTAGGGAAGCAGTCAAAGTGTTATCCCAACCAGTGCACACCATGTCTTGCTTCAGCAGCCTACCAGGGGCTACGCTGGGGCTTGGCTTTGCCTGTGCCACTTGCTGGGGGCTAGCAGTACTTCTGGTACTCAAACTCTGGTAAAAGACAGTAGTTAATGTGTGCACAGTGATGCTAAAGATCTCTAATTAAAACCACGCTACTATTGTGTTGGTGCTGTACAAGCTAAGTAACATAAAATGGAAAGGAAGTGCCACAATGCAAAGTGATTTGCCCAAAGGTTGGCAGCAATCATAGACTCTCTACCCGTGTGCTCCAGCTATTGCTCTTTTATTTAAAACCATGTGCTTGCCTAACCATTTCACCTATTTACAGCCTAAAAAACTAGCTCTGACACAGTAGTTGTAAAGTCACAGTCTCTTGAGGATTTTAGTAAATAGAAATATAAATTAATATAGGGGCATAAAAGAAACCGCGGTATTCCTAGCTGTTCTAAAGCAGAGGACTTCTTTTTTCCTGCTCAGCTTTTCTCTTCTTCTGTTCCTCAATAAACTGTAAGTGCAAAAGCATACTAGTTCAGTGAACTAACTAAGACCTCACTAACTAAACAAAAAGCTCTGTCCTTTGGAAAACAGACTCGGACATACCATTGTACAGCTTAAGAGAACTCAGGAAATGTTTCAGTGATATTCAGCATCCCCAGAGACACTTAACTTCAGCTCATGAAAATACACTGGTGTCCAAAGCATGAAAGTTACAATGGCTTCCTGCATACACCCCCCACCCCCCAGGCTATGAATCTAATTTAAACAAGATGGCAGGAATCCAGCAGTAACCTATAGTCATAGATTAGAGCTGCTATCCTGAGCAAACAGACCAGACATTTAGCTGGGACTACAGCAACACAAGACATTCCTTTATTTTCATTTAATTATGCAAACCCACCCCCCACTCATTCCACTTCAGCAGGGTTTTTCCAGCCTGAAAACCTGGGGTCCCATTCTGCTTTTGGTTACATCTCATTGCAGAAAAGCTCTACTGGTTGTAATTTATCCTATAGTTATAAAGTTGATATTGTGAATTTGGCTCTACTATTTATCAGGCTACATGAAATTGTCTTTTAAAGCTGTCTTCATATTTTGTAGTCCTATGGCTGGGAAAAAACAGCAGAGGAAGGAAGCACTACAGCTCCCGTGAAAACACTGAAGCAGTGAAATATAGAGATAAAGCTCACTCCTCTCAACTGCAATTCTGCAACAGGCTCTGCACCGTGAGGGGGCCAGCTGTCTTCCACAAGAGCCGGCTTGTGCAGGCACCTCAAAAGAATAGTTTAAAATTCTCTCTGCACAAAGCTCACACATCCAAGTTTATTTTGGGAGTCTCATTATGTTATACACAGGGTATGAACACTTACGCGCTTGATTCATTGTACCTAATATCACACACTAACTATTGTATTACCAAGAGCACATGTTATGGAAGCCACTATTCCAGAGCAAACATATGAAACTGCTAACAGGGATACATTACTGAAAATAAATTCAACACTTTCAATTATCTTTTGTTGCATGTGATGTATGCAGCTTGTTGGCTTGGTGTCTGGGAACATGTCATTTTCAAATATGCATACGTTCTACCAGTAATGTTTTGCAGACTGAAATCTGTGGGTAAGTATATTTTAGGAAAAGGGCTACAACTTGAGCAGAGTTGGAAAACTGCACATAGTGTCTCTGTGAAGAGGAGCACCAAGGATGCTGAAGAAAATCAAGATGGAAGAGTACATGTGATACAGAACAATAAGTTAACATATCTTCATAAATACACACAGCCTGTTTATATTTGCAATACACATTAACAATGTGCATCACAGCCCCCATTTGTGGCTTATCCCCACAGAGATTATCAGTCTTGTAGCTGCCAGTATTACTCCTTTAGCTTACACAGAAAGGGTCTCTGCTGAACACCCAAGGTTCAAATCCTGCTAACAACCTGTGGTAAGGGCAAATGAGGTGTAAGACGTTCTAATTAGCCACATCACTAGGCATCCACCAACACCCTCCACAAAGCGGACCTGCAGAAGTCCCTCCGTTTATGCTGGAGCTGCCTGCACAGGCTGCGTCTGACCATTACTCAGTTTTAGCTCAAAATGCCCTACCAGGGAAGGTTCTTCAACAGGGCTGAAGGTCTGGGATCAGACCAGAACCAGGGAGGACATCGTAACCTGTTCCACTACATGGGCTAGGCTCATCTGAGCGCTCAGTATCCATATGGTAGGATGACAAACGGTATAAAAATAATTCTCAGGGACTATTATTTGGACAGTCAGCCCCAGAGTGGGAAAAAGTCAGAAAGCAGAGAGCCTCTCACTCGACTTCATACCTCCTAAATTCAAGGCTTCAACTGAACTAACATTTGCTCCCTCTGCAGCCAGTGAAAGGAAATGAGACCTCCAAAGAGTATTTAAAAATTCACAAGCAATGAATTGCTCCATAACAGGTGCCAATTTCTTTTTGTGAATTACAGAAAGAGCCTTTGGGTAGCTAGTCTCTCAGCTGAGGTTCTTCAATTAAGTACCTAAAGTGAAATGGAATGAATTCCATCCCCAGTGCCGTGGCTTCATGTATCGTGACGTAACATGATCCCATTCAAGTGCTTCAGGAACATGAAGTCATTGTGCTTCTCCTCTGGCAAAAACAGGGAAAAGCTCAGCTCACATCTACGGTTACCAAAGAATAGGTTGCACATGTTCTTCAAAAAGCAAAAAGAGAAGCCTAACCATAGACCACAAGGGATGTGTGTGACATAAACCACCCTGATCCTACTTAAAAATATAACATTGCAAACTATCCCTATACTAAATGCAAATCTTGGACACAGAGTTCACCCAACAACAACTGCATAGCAAGAATTCACAACAGGCATAACTGAATGAACTCATAGATCAAATCCGAGACCAACACACCTAAAACAGGAAATCCTAAACTCTGGTAATAGTTATAAAAAATTAATTATATTCAACAATGTAATTGAGGGATAAAACACATTATCCCTGGCAGTTGTAAAGAAAGCATATGAAGCAGCCAGCCCAGAGCACATTTCATTAAATCCATCCTATTTCTTCTAAGAAAACTGTTGATTATCAAGGCATGGTGAGCTGATCAAGTAACACCATCAGTCTCTTTCAACAGAGAAATTGTTTTGCCATTTGCAAACTGAAAAACATATGTTCCCAATATTTTCTCTGATGTATGCTCCTTCAAAACCAAAGCCCACAGCATATGCCAAAAATCAAATAATTGATTGGAAAATACATACCAACTGGCATCTGAGGGCTTTCTCCATCTAAAGGGTTCCTCCTGTCATTCTTTAGCCCACATTCAAAATCCATTAACTAAATGAAATATCTGCTCCTTTTCCATACTCCTTAATCCAGCTTATCCAGACCCTCAACTGACTGAATTGAATCCACTCTAGTATAAATTCCAAGCAGCCTCCAGTACGCACACAAAAAGCGTAAAGCAAAAGTCAGAAAGACTACAGAGACACATACCTCAAGTCCACGCAGCATAACAGAAAAAGCTCTGAGGTTCCTAACAAGCTGGTACAACAGGATGAAGAATGTCACAAACACATAACAAAGCACCGACCCAATATAAACTCATTTTGCCCACCACTGGTTAAGAAAAGTTCAAGCACCATTTGTACCAGCAAATGGAGTTCCATCACTCCACGCTCCCCTACACAAGAACAAGCATTGTTTTACCCTCCTGCAGTTAACACATGGCCCGGCTCTGTATCACACAATATAGAGCTTTCAAAAGGCATGCAAACATGTCCCCGTACCCGATCCAAATCAATCTGGTACTGCTGGATGGTAGTGCAGCACATGGAGCAAGGATTAAGGATCACAGAATCTCAGTTTCAGCAGCCTTCAGTTCTTGGGTTTTTTTTCCTTCATTCTCCTCTGAGAACTCAAGCTCCTCTCTTCAGTAAAGGCATTCACTATTAATTCCTCACCACAGAAGGCACTGTTTTTCACAGTTAACTTCTAGCATTGCCGCTTCAAAAGAGCAAGGTTGGCATTTCAGGAGGCAACTATTCTCTAGTTAGCCTCCTTGTCAACTTCTCTCTGTATATTTCACTGACAATTCACTTACAATGAACACCTATTGCCTCAGTTAAAGTGAGATAAAGATGTATATAATATTCATGCCTCCTTATTCATAGAATCATTAAGGTTGGAAAAGACCTCTAAGATCATTGAGTCTAACCGTCAACCCAACACCACCATGCCCACTAAACCATGTCCCTAAGCGCCTCATCTACACGTCTTTTAAATACCTCCAGGGATGGGGACTCCACCACTTCCCTGGGCAGCCTGTTCCAATGTTTAACCACTCTTTCAGTAAAGAAATTTTTCCTCATGTCCAATCTAAATCTTCCCTGGTGCGACTTGAGGCCATTCCTCTTGTCCTATCACTTGTTACTTGGGAAAAGAGACTGACCCCCACCTCGCTACAACCTCCTTTCAGGTAGTTGTAGAGAGCGATGAGGTCTCCCCTCAGCCTCCTTTTCTCCAGGCTAAACAAGCCCAGTTCCCTCAGCCGCTCCTCATAAGACTTGTGCTCCAGACCCTTCACCAGCTTCGTTGCCCTTCTTTGGACATGCTCCAGCACCTCAACGTCCTTCTTGTAGTGAGGGGCCCAAAACTGAACACAGTATTCGAGGTGCAGCCTCACCAGTGCCAAGTACAGGGGGACGATCACTTCCCTACTCCTGCTGGCCACACTATTTCTGATACAGGCCAGGATGCCATTGGCCTTCTTGGCTGCCTGGGCAGCCGGCTCATGTTCAGTTGGCTGTAAACCAGCACCCCCAGGTCCTTTTCCGACAGGCAGCTTTCCAGCCACTCTTCCCCAAGCCTGTAGCGCTGCATGGGGTTGTTGTGGCTGAAGTGCAGGACCCGGCACTTGGCCTTGTTGAACCTCATACAGTTGGCCTTGGCCCATTGATCCAGCCTGTCCAGGTCCCTCTGCAGAGCCTTCCTACCCTCGAGCAGATCAACACTCCCACCCAACTTGGTGTCGTCTGCAGACTTACTGAGGGTGCACTCAATCCCCTCAATCCAGATCATTGATAAAGACATTGAACAAGACCGGCCCCAAAACTGAGCCCTGGGGAACACCACTCGTGACCGGCCACCAACTGGATGTAACTCCATTCACCACAACTCTCTGGGCCCGACCGTCCAGCCAGGTTTTGACCCAGCGCAGAGTACACCTGTCTAAGCCGTGAGCCGCCAGCTTCTCGAGGAGAATGCTGTGGGAGACAGTGTCAAAGGCCTTACTGAAGTCCAGGTAGACCATATCCACAGCCTTTCCCTCATCCACTAGACGGGTCACCTGCTCATAGAAGGAGATCAGGTTGGTCGAGCAGCACCTGCCTTTCATGAACCTGTGCTGGCTGGACCTGATCCCCTGGTTGTCCTGCACATACCTTGTGAGCGCCCTCAAGATGAACCGCTCCATAATCTTCCCCGGCTCCGAGGTCAGGCTGACAGGCCTGTAGTTCCCCGGATCCTCCTTCCGGCCCTTCTTGTAGATGGGCGTCACATTGGCAAGCCTCCAGTCGTCCGGGACCTCCCCCGTTAACCAGGACTGCTGACAAATGATGGAGAATGGCTCGGCGAGCACCTCCACCAGCTCCCTCAGCACTCTCGGGTGGATCCCATCTGGTCCCATAGACTTGTGAGAAGTCTATTCATTTCATTACTGTGCATTCGCATAAAATAACTGTTTTCTCCAGATGAGAAAGAGACAGAATATATCAATCTCTGGAAGGAACAGCTTAGTCATAGCTTAAAAGCACTGGAGGATCTGCATCAAATATCTGCTTTTCATAAATCATTAGAAATTTGATTTGTGGGCATTTAAACCAATTCAGTAGATGCATACATCGTCAGAAATTTCTCTTTTCTTTCCATACCATAGAACTCCCATCAAGACTCGTAGCCAATGTGGCCTACTGTTAAACAATTATTACCATGAATAGGATTAACTTGGCTTCTACACATGACTTTGTGTGGAAACATAAGCTACTGCAACTTTTGAGAAATAAATTGAAACTGGGGGGAAGAAGAGGGGAAGGAGCACGGAGGAAGTCAGAAGACTACAAATTCAGCTCTTACACTGTTGGTATCTACCTTCTCCCCACTGCTCCCAGTTATCAGATGTTGCTATCTTAGATGAGAGTAACCATCATTCCCTGCTTCACAAGGAGGAGAAAGCGCAGTCCTCAGCTGTCCAGGCAGGCAGAGAATACAGCTTCAACAGATCCTCCTTCCACACAGGATTTCAGAGGGATTAAACCATATTCACTGCTTGGGTAATTCAGGACATGGTGAAATATGCTGTGAAGCCACTTTTTATCTGTGGCAAGGGTTCACTGTTTTTTTTTTTTCAGTTTAACTGGCACCAGCTTGATCACTTTCTGGTTCAGTATTGTGTTATTTTTACTTCGAGATCAATCAGCAAATAGTTAAAGTAACAGAAATAATGGGGCAGCAGTCTCTAATGGGAAAGCAGGGACAAATCTTTTGTGCAGAACAGCAGCAGCTGAAAGACCAACCAGAGCTTCATACTGTCACTGTGTGGATTTGTGCTGCTGTTTAAATGCATGTTTTGTGATGTACGCCTACACTGATGTCCCCGAGAACAGTGACAAGTGGCTTCTCAACAAGTTCAGTTCACGGCTAATGATCTAAAGACAGAATCATATCTGGAGTGGAAGTTACAGAACCTAGACACCACCCTTCCCTTCTCAGCAAGGTGTGCAATCCTCCAGCAAAGTCTACATTTTGCTATCTACTAGTCTTCAGAAAACACAATGGTAGTAGGTGATATGAAGGAAAACCTACTATACTGGGAAGTGAAAGTGGTTTTCAGGTGCATGGAGGGATAATAGTAATGTAAAGATTCTAAGGCAACTGATAGAAAGCTCTCACATTAAAACCCACTGTATTTGGGAGGGAATTTAAAACTCTATCATTATTTGCTACATTGTTGCATACCTAATGGTTGAGCTTGCAACGGCACTGTAATATAGTGACTGCTCTTTGGGACACAACATGTGAAGTATCCTCTATGTAAGCTCCAGAAGCTATAGAGAACAGGCATACACTGCTACACAGCAAGCCTCATTTGCTAAATGACATCAGTAATAATTATTGGGACAGAATAACACTGGGATGCATTACTAATGAGGTACAGAGCTTTTCACGTAATTGTTACCACTTGGAGCTGTGGATAGCAAAACAAAATAGAACAAGCAGCTTCTGTATAAGTTCAGTAGGCAACAATTTCAAACGTGACATGAAAAATAATTCATAATGCAAAGCAGAAGAGAATGACATATTTGAGGCATTATCACTTTTTTCCTAAGGAAAAGACAATCTCCATTGTATCTTCAAGTAAAAACAGGGATAAAATTCTTTCCCTTGCAAAAAAGATTCGAGAATCAGTGGGAAAATTTACCATTATACATACCTTCAGGGCTGGACAGGCAGAGTTAAGACAGTAGAAAAGTAAGTTGTAAGTGATGTTCTAATAGGCTTTTGGATGACGTTGCATTTCTGCCCTGTCTCAAAGATTTTGAAGCTTCTGGCACTGGCAATACTGTCTTCTGTAATCTATATAAACAGCTACTTTTTGAAGGACCCCAGATAAATCCTTCCAGAGGATCAAGAAAACAGCCATGTAATCACATAGAATTGATTTTATAGATATCACAATGTCTCCATTAAGGACAACAATAAGGTTTCAAAACACTCATTGCACATACGGTCAGTACAGTTATCATAGAAGTCTCAACAGAGATGGAAAATATCTGTAGGTGCTTTAGACTTTATCCTTATTAACTTGGAGTTGTTCACTATTACATAGTACTGGTGATTGGCATTCAACTAATGACAGTAACAATAAAACTTATTAGTAGTAACAACAATAAAGAGGCAGTATTTGAGCCTTAAGGAAACAGAGTATTTCCTCCTGAAATTGTCAACAGTGAAATAATAAGTAATAGTAACACTTCAACAGTTACAGCACAAAAGGGCAGATTCAACAGTTATTATGCCCAGTTCTGGTTATCATTTGTCTTCAAATGTACCAAGACAGCACTGGACAGTTGTAAATTTACATTGCGTCTCCTAAAACATGAAAGAAAAACTCGAAACTTGGACATGCACTCATTATTGCCGTCACTATATATCTAAGGAAGTCCAAAATAAATCAAACCCCAAAAAAACCTTACACAGCCTTGAGTTTTTCAGATAGGATTTTCAGAAATTTCTGAGGCCACCAAAGACACTACTCTGAAAGATCAGCTGTGACAACTTTAACCTGATATTCTGTGATGCATCAGTAGAGCTACTGTACCAGAACAGGGAGATTGGACTTGTTAAGTTAGCACATTTTTTTCCCACTTTGGATTTTGGGAATAACATGAAACCCACTCAAGTCTCAAAATAAGAAGACTATTTGAAGTAAGCGGAGAGAATAATTTTCTTTGCCTCTGACCTTACTCTTATGAAACAGGGTTGGGGCAACTCTTCTCTTTCCTTCCTATAAAAAGTATAGGATTTTGATAAGTACCCAGTGTTTGCAAAACATTTGCCCACGGGAACTTCATTGGCAAGCAGTTTATTGCTCCTTGCCAATCTAATAATTTGTCTAGTTCAGATATTAGACAGCTTTCAAACAGTTTTACCTACCGAGGAAGGTAAGGAGACCTGCTGAATGTGGACAGGAGGAGCTACTGCCCAAAGACAAGCAGGCCTACCCAGAATCCACGAGTCCTCGATTCTCAATGGGCAGTTTCCCATTTGCATCTCACTGTGTGGTTTGCAGAATACAACAGATCAATTTGAGGTCTGTCCAGGACACATGCACACAGCAGCAACCCACTGAACCTTTCTCAAGCAAAAGATATACTGTAAAACACTGGCAATATCCCTCCCCCCTGCCTCTTCTCTAACCCCCTAGTTCCATCACAGTGTACTCTAAACTCAATTAAAAACCATTGTACTACACTCACACAGTGCTGAATGTCACCCACCGAAGTACTAAGGAAGTTTATACCACACCACAGTATGGCTTATAACAGACCAACCTCAAGTAAGTGCTATTACTTACCCACAAATGCAATGACACTAACAGGTCTACATGACCCCCCAGAACGAGAACTGCAAGGGAATGGCACACCACAGGAGCTCCCAGACTTTTCTCGTGCTGCCCCCATCCCTTGTACAAACTCCACTTCTGTGGTGCTGGCAAACTCAGATACCAGTACAAAATACCGCATTTCCCTTAATCTTGCCCTCCCTGCTTTGAAAACTACTGCCTACAGTTTCTCCACAGCCATGTTCCTGTTCTTTAATAAAACTAATACCAAGTCTTGAAGCATTTCTTCCCCGCCGCAAAGGAACCAGAGGGAATCCTGAAGACAACGACCACCTTCTTCAGGCTATACCAGAAGGACCATTCAACTTCTCCTGAATGGGAAAAGGTTTCAGACAACTGATTTATATACATTCAGCCTTTGCCTGAAGATTTTAATAGACACCCATAAATCTGAGAGTAAAGCCTAAGGCCAAAGACCTCAAGTGACAGAAGAATGCAACAGGGTTAAGTGCAGGGCAACGTGTTGGAGAAAAGCTATAAGGAGAGTCTGATGTAAGAAACCTGCTGGGTGGTGAAGAGGCAGTGATACTGTTTACCTGTAGATACAGAAACAACAAAGTGGTGGCTCATATTGGGAAGGCCGGCCATGCAGCCACAGCAGTTGAATTAAAAACAGGAAGAATATGAGCTGAGCAGGGGTGGAGGTTTTATCGCTATACTCGGAGGACAATTTCTTCATCACTCACAAGTGTCTTTTTCAAGGCAGAAGTCAGCACATAAAGGAAAGCTTATACTGCTCCATTTCTGCACACAGCTTTCCACCTCCCTTTATTATCCATTTGTATAACCACAATACTTTTTATATCAGGAAGTATGACAAATTTTAATTCCATTAATAGCCTAATTTTAATTTCTTATGTTCCCCCTCTGGAAAAACCATTATTTCTTCTTCATTATAACTTCTAAAAAAAACCCCAAACAAACAAAAAAAAACCCACCAAACTATCAAACTTGCAAAAACCAAAGTTCTCAGACCTTTCATATGACCTTCTGAACTTGTTCCAAGCTAGTATGTGGCTCAGGAGCCTAACCGTAGTTATGGATATAGCACTGCAAGTCTGTTAAATAAAGGAGACCCCAGGTTATAAAGTTAAACATAATTATGTGCCTTTACTCCATGATATAATCAGAGCTTTACTCTCAAAAAAAGAGGAGTGGGATGAAGCAGGAAAAAAAAAAAAAATGGTATTTCTAGTTCTCCTACACATTTACTATGTGACCCTAGGTGGATGACTTAAGTTCAATACTATTTTCCCATCTGAACAAAGCAGTATTAACATTTTCCCTTTTCTCACATGGGCAATATGTTGCCCATCTGATTTTTAAGAAAAAGGGTTGGGAGATGCTCATATCAGAGATTTGTAGACATGCAGAGTATTAACAGGCAATCATCATCCTGTGCACTAGGAAGTCCAGAGGTTATATATTCCCTTCATTTTTCTTGTAATTAAAATAAGTTACTGGACTTTGGTTTATAAAATAGTCATTCACACTAAAGGAATGCTTGATTAAATCACGCGGAGTCAAGAGTTATTACTGGTATAATTCCGTTAGCTTTACAGAAAAATAGTAGGGATGAATTTGTCCTCTTAGGCTTATATTCCATTCCAAAATTCCTTAATGGCATAAAGAAAAAATAGAAAAGCTGGCCACAGATATTAAATAAAGACATTCTGAGTCCAATCCCATTTCCACAGGATACAATGGGAGTTAGTTAGTAGGAGATCAGGACCCACAACACGCAACTACAAAAGCATTTGCTGATCTTAAGCTTTAGCTCCAATTCAAAATTTTCCTGTGCCAACTCTTCTTAATTTGGGATTTATTTTTTTTTTTTAATCTCTCCCCCACACACACACACACACACACAGTTTTTCCATTGAACACAAGTCTGGCAAGAGATTTCTTTGTCAACAGCCCTTTTCACTATCTACAAAACTTCTGTGATCATGTTTAGGCATTGAAAAACCACAATAGAAAAATTCCTGTAATCTGTTAAAGCGTTGCACATGCTTACACATGAAGCGGAATCCAAAACAAAAGGCTTTTTCAAAATGGAGATCTCAGCATACCACCAGATGGTACAGCAGTATCGGAATGTGAAACCCATTACAATTTTTTTTCTGTAGGCCATAATTCTATGCCAAAAACCTCAGGTTTGATACTAAAAAATATACTTGTTAATTATTACTGTTTTACCAAAATACCATAGTCTGAGCAAAATACCATTGCAGTAGTCATAACACTACATTTAAATCTACCATCAAAGACCACAAAGCGCTGGCATATCATAATGCAGCATTAATATGCAGCACTTTGGTAACAATGTAGTCCAGTAGAATATAGGAAGATTTTTAAATAACTCAAATTATTTATAATTCAGATGTACCTGGTGTGATGTCAAGGACTCTTCCAAGACAGATTCTTGTATGGTTTTGGTGAATGCACTCTCCTTGTCAACAATGCTTTATGGTGCTTAGAAAGCACTTGAGCTGTTTCACTAATCAGTACTAATCAAGCAGTACTGCAAGGTGAATGACTGGGGCACTGTTCAGCATACACTGTGCAACACAAATTAGGAAACCAATGGAGTTAAAAGCCAAATCCACACCAACTTTACATTGTAATTACCAATGAATAAAGAGTGTATCTGGATCAGGACAGCTTTATACAAAGAGAAGCTCCTTGGAGCTGAAATCCAACTATATGTTGCACTCCTTGTAGAGTCCCATTTTGCGTCATCGATCACAGTACCTCCATGAAGAAAAAATTGTCTGTGGGGCAGCTACATATAAAGCTCTTTTTTGAAGAAAAATTATCAGTTGAGCACATAACCAGACAACTTGGGGAAAAAAAAAATAATCTCATGCTCATCAATTTAGCTGAGCAGTCTTCAGAAAGAACAACACTAGGTAAATGTATTGGACACTGTGAAATGCAAGGCAAGCAATATTTTTTATTAGATTTTTGAGAAAAGTTACTTCTCTATAGATTCAAAAAATATGTTGAAGAACTGGTCACAACAGTATTTCTTGCATTTTTTTTTCAAATGCCTAGGCTTGGTCATCATCAGATATAAGACACCAGATTACCAGCAGTCTCAACTGCTACATCCATAAAATTCAAGACACTGGACTGTGGTGTGTCCTTCTAACTCTAAGAAGGACGTAGAGAAATAGTTTTCAGAAATTAAGACAAAATTACATTTAAAATTACACGTTCTCCACTTTCACACAGCTTTATGACCTCACAAGTTACCCATCACGCTAAAAAGTAAGGCCCCCTCTGGCCGTGCAGGGAAATTGGACTTCCATATAGAGACACGTAACAGGATACACCAATATATGTTTGCCAGCAGTTCTTTGTTGTATGGGTCAGCTCTCTGCAGGTTTAAGTTTCAGTTACTCTACTGAATGAAATCTAACATTTGCCAAGGAAAGAGATCTCCTGTGGAAAGAGAGTGAATGGGGGAAGAGGCAAGGAAGCAAGAAGTTGGGGGGGGGGAATGTGAATCAAGCAGAGGAAGGTGGCAGTGGATTTGTTGCTAGTGATGTATATACAGAGCAAGAAGGTGACGGTACAGGAAAAGCATGACTAAAAGAATCAGTCTGTAACAGAAGCAAAGATCCTGGAGAGGCAGTGGAAACAAGAGGGTCAGAGAGATGGGAGAAAAGGAATGAAAAGGAAAAAACGTACAGAAGAAAAACTGAATGAGGAAGAGAAAACATGTGGAGATGAGAAAGAAAAAAGTAGCTATTGAAACAAAGGATTTGCAAGTGGCCTGTGATGAAGGCTAAGCATTGGAACTACCCGTCACATAAAAGCTGGAACTTCTTTCTACTGACGATGCACAAGAACAAAGGACCATCCACACAAACCCGCAAACTAGAAGTGCGCCTTTCAAGACCATCTTCTTGCTCTCATGTTTGGTGTAGATACCCAAGCCCTCTGAAAAAGAGAACTAGCAATTCTTATAGCGGATCACTTTGGTGAGCAGAAAGGGAAGATGTATAAAGTGTGATTATGGAGAGAAAATAAAAACAAAACACTCCCAACCCATCATGTTGATTTTCTGTCCCATCCAAGGTGAAAGAGCTCCAAGAAGAACTACCAGCTTGATTTTCCAAAAGGATATAAAAGAGTTCTAGGCTCTATACTTGACCAAAATCTTTTCCTTCTTGCTTGCTTCTGTGGCCTGATGCTTTTTAAGTCCCATACATGTTTGATCCATAAAGGGGGGGAAAAAAAAAAAAAAAAAAAAAAGGTAAAGAGGGAAGAAAAGAGGGAAGAGAAAAAAAGTGACACCAACATTGCAAATGGTAAGGTACATAAACAGACCCTTTTGTGATAGGACACTGATACCACAATGATGTACTCTTTATAAGAAAAATAACAGAGAACCTACACAGGCTTATAGATAACAAAACAGCAAAATTTGCAAAGACAAGTTTTGCTCTAGTTTTCCAAGCATTTGATTTCAGGTATTTATAACAATAGCAAACACGTATCTTGTAGGCAGAAGTATCTATAACTAGGGGGAAATAGAAGGGGTGTCTGTTTTCATTTGATGATATCCCTGCAAAAATTGAACTCTTAAGAATTGATTTCTGGAATATCACGTTGTGAGATATTCCATGGAAACTAGAATCAGAAAGGTAATTTTTCAAGGGCTTTTCCACCAGTCTCTGATTTTTTTATTTTGTTTTTTTTAAAAAGGAGTTTTTACTGCGTAGTACAGCACACATCACCAGCCTGGGGCATCCTGTTCCTATTTCCTCTTCAAGTCACCAGAAGATATTTGACAAGGAAAGAGGAAGAAAGCCAGAGAAAAGGGATAGGAAGGGAATAGAAAACAGATGCTGAAAGAGAGGAATGCACGATGAACAGCAGAAAGAAAAAAAGGTAGCATGAGGGAAAGAAATAAGAACCCAAACCAAAAACCATACCATGTAAAGCTTCTGGATCATTTCAGTGCAAGTTTCTGAATGTAAACATGGGACAACAAGATCAGAGGAAAAGTGCAACTGTATTATGTATGTTCGTAAGTGTATTCCCATAGAAGGGCATTGAAAAAAACTTAGTTGCTTCGTTACTAGTATACGTGTTCTCTACTAGCAGAGAAGGTCACTGAAGCTATTCCAGCTCAGAATTAAGAGGAGTATTTGATCCCCTAAGCCACTCTTTGGTGCATACAGTGCACTTATAGTCCACTTCAGTTTATCCTGAAGGCTTTTAGAAGGTACTGGTATTTGTCTCCACGGAGACAGGGAGGGGATTCAGAAAACGTTACTCGCTACTGGCAAGTTACCGCAGCGGAGTGACCCGTGCGGCAAGCACGGCTAAGATGTGACAAAATGCTTACGCTGCGGTCCCCTGGAAGCGCAGGAAACCCAACCTTTTATGAAGGCCAGCCCTGAGGAGGACCTCCCCTGCTCCCTGGCTCTCCTTCCCGCCCCCGCGCCCACCTCGGCATGTGCCGCGCTTCGTGCTTTGGCAGACGGCGGCGGAGACACCTCGCCCCTGCCTCGACCCGGGCCCCTCCCGGACCCTCCAGGGAGAAACCCCCTACCTGGATCGTGGAAAGGCACCAACGCGAAGTTGTAAAGCGGTCTCTTGGGTCTTTTTAGCGACGTTTCCAGGATCTTGGATGCCCCCTCGATAACTTGCACCAGGTCGTCGTACATGGAGCCGGTCACATCAAACACGAACGCCAGGGTGGAGGCTCCCTCCGGCACCGCCTCGCCGCCGGGCTCCCTCTCGGCGCCGGGCTCGGGCGCAGCGCGGGGGCACAGGGCGAGCAGCAGCACCGCGCCCAGACCCGCTCCCCACGCTCCGCTGCCCCCGCGGAAAGCCATCTTCCCCGGCAGCCTGCGCAGCTCCCGCGGCGGCTGAGAAAAGCACTTGCAACGCCCTGCCCGGAGAAGCGCAGAAACCGGCGCCCACCGCCCGCTCCGCTCCCCTCAGCGCGGAGGGCAGGAAGCGCCGCAGCTATTGTCTGCGCACGGCTGCGGTCCCGCTCCGCCTTTCTTATCGGGCAGGGCTGGGGCAGCGCCGCCCCGAGGGAGAAGGCAGAGCCCTGTCCATGCCGCGGGATGCGGGAGCTGCTGCCTCAGGAGCCCCGGCTGCGGACTGAGGCGGCGCCCGGCCCGACCCCGGCCCCGCCTCCGCCTCCCGTGGCCCGCCGCGGCCCCTGCCCTTACCTCAGGGTCCCCTCCCGCGGCGACCGTTAGCAGGGCGGGCTGGGGCCGGTGCCGCCCCTCGCACCTGGCCGCCTGCTGCCTCCCTGTTCCGCCCCGAGCCGCCAGCCCCGGCCCCGGCAGCCGCCGAGCCCCGCGGGGGAGCCTCCCTGGAGGGAACGGGACGCCGGAGGGTGAGGTACAGACCTGCCCATCACGGACCGGGGTCTGTGCCCACACCTGACGGGGAGGTGAGGACGGTGGTGCTGACTCGAGCTCATCCCTAGGACGATAGATGAGTATATTTATTGTTTTCTTATTATAAACGCTTGATGCGAGACTGAAGTCGTTCCTATGTGCACTGCTGCCCTGGTTCTCCTCTTCAGTTACACTTCCACAACTACTACCTGAAACCCAGAGGCTGGACCTCCCGAGGCCCCTTCCAGCCTCAGTTTTCCTCAGCTCCTATGAAAGTATTCTTAAAGTGACTATTAAAGTGGGTAGAAAAGACCCCAAAATGTCATCAGGACATTCAGGCACTGGCAGTCTCTGGTGCAAGAAAAAGACTGGACAATGAAGGAAAGAAAATGGCCAGAGTGGTAGTTTAACCCCGCTCAGGCGATGGAAGAGATTAAAGGCTATATATTTCAGCGCTCCTTAGTTGTTTAAGGATGCAGCTACGTCCCAGCACACACCTTTTGAAAATCCAATCCTCGGTGGCTGATCCAACGCCACATGAAAGGACTGGGGGGAGAGCCAGGAGCCAAATCCACATTGCTCCAGCTCACCTCAGCGCTGCTATCACAAGCCTCCCTTCCCATTGGCTGCCTCATGCGCTGCGGGGAGCAACAGGACATCATTTTAAACACCAAGTGGGAGGGAAATGGCATCCTTTGTTTTCAGTGGGATGAGTTAGGTGGATGAGGCACACAGCATTTGCTGCAGCTAGGAAAGTTAGATCATGAAGCAGAATTTAGCTCATTAGTTTCCCTCTTTATTTTACTAATCTTAAAATTGGTGCTAAAATTGTGCTCTCAAAACCATCATATTGTGACTGGAAAATTAATCATGTAGAAACATTGCTTATCCTAATCAAGTTATAAGTCTGGAATTGAATTATAAAAAACAGATGTTTACATTCTTTCCCCCCTTCAGCACTGATGTCATGAGAAGGAAGCACATAACCAAAGCTGTGCAAAGCATTCACAATAAAACCCCAAACCATGGAAAACTTGCCTCATCTGTAACTCTGCTAGCAGAAAACTCGGACCAGGTTTGTTGAAAATATTCACAAATCTTGTAAGTAGAGATGCATTCAAGCCATAAAATAGGAATATGTATTTTGAATACCCTAGAGACTGGCAGCACTTGGATTTAAGGGTTTCCTTCAGTCCTTTATGAAGATGAATTCCTGTTATGTTTTTCCTCACAAAGAAAGCCATCATGTTCTTTCTGTCTTAAATTATTTCTCATTTAGATGTAAACAACCTAGAACAAACCTAGTGTCTCTATGAAAAAACAACCCTCTTGGACACATAGTGCTGCATCTCTAAAAAAACATCATTTTAACGTGGGTTTTAAAGTACAACATAAAGAAAAATCTTTATTTTGTAACAGTGGAAACATATTTATTTTGGTTGCCTAACACTTTCCACTATAAAATATCATTGAGGCTTGGAAGCTCTAACACTGTTATTCACAGCAGGCCTTTGAAATTTGCAGGAAGAAAGCCCTGTAGCAAGAGGAACGATTTTTTTTTTCTTCTCCAATGAAATTATTTTCATAGTTTGCCAAAGACTCATCTATTAAAAAAAAAAAAAAATCACTATGTTCCTTCTGACATGCTCTACAGTGAAGTTTTGACAGCATGCCAGAACAATAACTAAGCACAAACACTCCAAGGTCAGGCCCATGCCACTGTCAAAGCACACTGTAGCAGAAACACCTGGAGATTATCAGGATGGGGGGACCGGGGCCAGGGGAAGGGAAGGGGGTCTGGGTTGGGGTACACCCAGGGGAGAGAGGTCCCCCCACCTCTCCCAGACCTAACTTTGCCACAGCGGGCTACCACCTTCATGATTTCCAGCAGAGCCTCAGCGTCTCTTTTGTATGCATAGATATTACAGTTGTCTTTGACACTTACTTTCTAATTTTGAGCGTTTCTAACTTCACCTTGATATTCTTTTCATGCCTATTTTGGGGCTGGAATTTGACATTTTGTTTATTTGGTAGCATAGAAGAATTCAACAGATGTGGACTTGATTGTCTAATTGCTTCCCACCACACTCATATACTGCCACTCTGAGTGTGAGCAAAGCATTACCCGTCTAGAGTATATATTTATCCTGGGTGGTTGTAAATTATTAGATAAGGTGGAATAAAGAGTTAAGTCATTTAATTTCTCCTCTCTTCCTAGCTTGTCTCAAATATAAAAAGCATAAAATTTGTATGCTGTGGGAAAAATATACTCGTTTAGAAGATTGGAAAAGAAATAAAGTACTTTTCACCCTTTGGGCTTGTGTCTGAATCTGCTCCATTTTGTAATTTGCAGCTAAAAATTATTACTATCCAATGGCTGCTAATGAAGAAAGAGTTGCCAGTTTCAGTCTCGTTCACAGTAAACCAGCATCCACTGCAAAAACTGAAGTTTCTGTCTGAAGGAGAATATCAAAATTATTGTTTTTAAAGCTGATGCTACTCCCTAATTACAGAGCAAACTGCTGATACCAAAACAGATTCTCTTCCTGGGATCCCATGGACCACTCTCAGCAGGCTGCATCTGCCAGAGCTCTTTCTCACGACACCTCTTTTCTAGTCAGCAAGTTCTGCACGTATACCAGATACTCTGAACTGTTTTGTCACAGACATTTGACAATATTTTTTTCCTCTGGAACTCCATACACATTTAAAGCTTTTATTCCCACTCGTCCTCAAAGTCCCATCCCTCCTTTTCTTCTTTTCTTTGTTTGAACTTGATTAATTGCTGTGGAAAAGGAGGGAATCGTTGCTGTTTGTTTTGGGTATCTGGCTTTGGCTCTCTCTGTGAGAAGTGTATGTATGTATTGTATAGTAAGATCTCTCCAGTTGGCAGACAGAGTGTTTCCATAGCCAGTCTTTAGTCCTGTCTTTGTATTTTATGTATATACACACCCTAGTTCTGCATATGAGAAGTACAACTTTGTATTTATCAAAGCCATTCCTACTCTGAAACTGAAAATAATGTTTTGAGTCTCAAATTCTGTGCTTTGAAGTAGTGTGCTGGCAGAACCTATGCTGCTTTTGGGAAGGATAGGGTTAAAATGCCATCCTAGAAGAGGAATGCTACAACAGAAATTAGCAGGTATGCTGAGGAGCCTGAAACCAGGTAAGGCAGCTCACTAGAGCTGCTGCTAACAGGTCTGCAAGGAAAGACAAACAAGGAGCCGAAAAGAGAAAGGACTGATTGATAGATTAAACTTTGGTTATATGTGGCAAAATCTTCACATTCATCTATGAAGACCATGAAGAGACCAGCACTACTTTTGGGGGGAGATTTTGTCACGTGAATGCCATTATATGATGAGGGTTCCAACTCTGAAGTGATCAAGTAAACGCTGACCTTTTTCCAGCCAGTGACTTCTATTTTTTTAGCCATGCAGCTGGTCTCACATTCAGACAGTATGCTTTTAGTACTCATCTTTCCTCTCTGTGACCAAGGCATTTTGCCTGATACAGTCAAAAGCTCTTCTGCAGACAGAACAAGGTACCCTTTATACCCAATAATCTTGATGCGTCTTAGTGTTTTAGTCACAGAAGATTCATATCTTCCTGTGAGATACATTACCTTTGCCAACAATACAAAACCTATGACAATATAAAAATGGCATGTATGTAACTTTTGTTTGACTTCTGGCTTCTGAATCTTCAGAGGGGTCATATATTGTAAGTTTTCTCCCAAATCCATATGACTAGTAACCACCTGCTTTTGTTAAGAAAACAAACCCTGGGATTCTAGCATGATCACTTCTCTGTAGGAATTGATGCTTTTATTAGATAATCCAGTTCCAAAGAATCACAAGTTTCTGATCTCCACTTTTAAAAAACGTTTGTTTGAATCTGAAATCAAGCTAAGGGCTACATTCCCTACTCCTACCCTTCAGGTATCAGCGTAAAGAGATAAGCTGGACCTAGAATTGTATTTTGAACTGTTCACACCTATAATCTCCGCCTGAATTCTGACCATCCAGTATCTTATGGTTACTGCTTCCTTTTTAAACTCAGTCTCCATCATGAGCACAGCGATGCTGGAATTTTTTGTGGCTTTGGCAATTAATGCTTTATAGCAAAATCAGAGCAGACAGGCAAATGCTAGTGATTCTATGTGTTCTGCAAATGTTTCTAGATGATAGACAGCCTCTAATGTAAAAGTTGTAAAAATGAGACATTTTTAAGATGCCCTGCATAAAGAATTGTAAAGAATCTAGAAGTCACACAGAGATAATCTTTTGCCATTTTCAATCTCCTTTCTCTGCTCCACAGAAGTTTGCTTAAATATAGATGTCAGTTTGATTCACAGTTCAACATGTTTCAGAATATCACATAATAGTGAAAAAGAGCTAGACACAAGCAGTAAGTAGCTGTAGCAACTGGAGTAGTTTGTTTAATAAACCATGTGCCTGAGCCAAGAGACCGTTTCACCCTGCTACAGCACTGAATCATCTCTCATCTGCAAGATGAAATCACTTTGCTTTTGGTTATAAAATATTTGTTTTATAAAACAGGTCATCCTGTGATCATGACATAGAAGTAAAAGTCAGGGGCCAAAAGTTTTCTTTCTGGCTCAGAAGCAGACTTGCTGCTTTTATTAATACAATTATGTATCAAGACTGGGACCAAGTTAGGACCTGCTGTGCTACTTCCTTGCTCACTTGGAAAAAAAGAATAGATAGAATGATGGATGGAGAAACACAATAATCAAAAGTATGAGGCCTGTACCTACTGCACAAGGCACTTTTGATCTCTTTATCAACCTTTACTCTCCATATTATAGCCTAAGCACTTCTGAGCACAAAGTACAAATGCATTCCTAATCCTTACAAAATCCGTACGCTCGATAATCTTGAGCTCCATAGTTCCCATCACACAAATGAGGAATGAAAGCAGAAAGGACTTGGTGAAAGTCACACAGGAAATCTGTAGCAGAAATAGTAAGGAACACAGACCTATATTTCACCTCGCTTAAGATCATTATTCTCCTTTCACTGTACCTCAAGATTCTTTAGCACTAAAAGGGGATTATGCATCTCTTCCTCCCCTGAATGTTTGTAGGGAGGGAAACACCAGCAAAATATAAACCACCTTGTTATTTGCTGTAGGGAGAGCCTTGAAAGTGAAAATAGTCTGTATTTCAGTAAAATTTTTCCATTGCAAAGTTTCATAAGTTTTGCTACTCTCTTTCAAAAGGTTTTATAGCTTAGTTTCTACCACCAACTAAATTTTTCCTTATTATTTGCAAGATGTTTTGTTGGCATTCTCTTGACTAAAAAGAACCTGTAATCACAATCACTTCTGCTTTTTAACTGAAGTCCAAATGTTGCCAGTTTTAGAAATATCTATTAGTCTGAACAGCGACTAGGGAATATACTTCTTTTTAATCTGTATCAGAGTGCTATTTCAAGATATTTAATATCTAATGAGCAGGCTAAGGTATTTTCTTATGAAAACAATGGGAGTAGTATCATACACTGAAAGCAAAAGAAGAACCATGCCATAAAGGTCATTTTTCAAGCCCAGCTCCATGAAGATCAGTAAATCCTCTACTTGAACTTTTAAATTTCTGCACACAAGAAATACATGCTAATTTGCCACAAATCAGAACTGTTTTTACCCACAGCCATGTAATCATGCAAACCTGACTTGTGGCCATATGTTAAATACAGTGCATGATGCAGCGTGGACTTCATCACACCAAAAATTCAAATATTTCCACTGACCATAGAAGTCCACATCCAGCCTAAGCACCTTAAGCTCCTTTTCCAGTCTATGGAGATCAGATCAATATAGTGAATAGCATCTAGGGCTTAATTTATTAATAATAAAGTGAGTCAGAGGTGACCAGTTCAAATAGGGACATCTATGCAGCAGATACCTACATCTAGCCTGTGGGTGATGAATGCCACCTATACAATAACAGTCCTATGCAACGGTGTGTGTCCCTACTGTTTCACTTACAGATCTCTTCTGAGTTTTAATCTAAACTTTTGAGGTAGGATTTTAGAAAGGATATCAGTATTGTTGCATGAAGGTCCTTTTTGAAATAACTTTTCAAAGACTTTTCCAAGTTAGGTGTCCATAAAGTGCTACTACAGTGTTTCACTGCAACTAGAAGAAAAAGCAGAGAGTACCAGATCAGAGGTATGCAACATAACACAGTACAGATCTCCCGTAACACTGAGGAGAATCACCAAGTCACCCATTTGATTTCTCCAAGAAATGCCCATGTATGTACATTAAATTGCACTCATGAACTTTTCATCAAATTACATTTATAGAGAACTAGATGTATAGATGTAACAAAATAGATAAGATAATGTTACCAACACAGTTAACTGTTTTCACCGCTTGAGTAATTGCCTGTTGGACACAGGGATTTTTGCAAAACTCCTGCAGCACTGTCATAAAGGTATTCTAAAAATTTCATCATTGACAATGATTGTATTCTCAAGAATTTCCAGATATTCTATTGGCCAAGTCAGGATTTTCAATAGCGTTTACAAACAATCATGCAACCAAGCTGTATTATGAAAATAGCAGGTTTAGGTTGCGCTTCAAGAACACTATCTCCCTCTACTGGTAAGTCAGAATGAAATGTTTTGAAAATGGATTACAGAAAGTGTGGATTTTTACTATTATTTTTAATAAAGTTACAGAATATAATATGAAATTGCTTTTTCACAGTTAAGGTTGAAACCAACATTAAAATATAAGTAGAATTTCACACAAACACACACAGACACCATCCCTATATCCAAATGTTTTGTACATAATATTTACACAAGTCTCTTCTACAGGAAAGGTTTTCTGGAAAGTAAGTTTCGTTGCACAGAGAGATTCTAGTGATATGAGAATTCAAAAAGCAAGTGTACTTTTTACATTTGGGGGGAAAAAAGATTTCTTTAGAGCCTATTTTTTCAAAACTGGCCCAGAAATGATACATTTGTTTAATTAATTTGACCAGAGAAAATGTAGCATGTTAGTAGTTTTATGTTGTGTCATTAATAGTTTTGAGTTATTTTACTTTTTTTACTTTTGCAACTCTGAAAATCTACAAAACTTCCATCACTTTATGCAAACAGCAACTTTCAGTATGAAGAAATATTCTGAATTATCTTAATATTAGAAGCAAGTCATATACATTGAAGAAGAATATCTGAGATTAGATATTTGATGCAGTTCTAACAGAATTAGTCTAGCAATATAGCTCTGCAATCTCTTATCTTGCAGGCAAGCAGCAATATTTCCTGGCTGACGACTAGAATAAGTTCCCGAAAGAAGAGGAAATTACTTCAAATATCATAATCCTCTGTTACAAAGGGCAGCTGCATTACCACTTTGGTCCACAGACATAAGCTTGTTTTGGAGTCAATGATAGATGCTCAAATAATAGATAACATCAAGAAGCATCCCATTCCTCTCATACCAGGAGCTATCCTCTGGAACGCAGTTGGCAGATTTGCAGCCCATGAGCTTAACTACTGCACCTCATGCCTTGGAATGAACTCTTCTATTTTTAATTTCTCAGGAGGAGCTAGTTAGGGTATAGCATCGTATTAACACTTCTTGGCAGAAAGGCCTTCCAATTAACAGAGCTGCCTTATAGGTGTATTCTCACAAAGCTGTACTAACAGAGATCTAGACTTCCTTGATCATAAATCATGAAATAAAACTACTCCCTTAAATAACAAATGAGTTTGGATGTTTGTGCCATTCACATAACAAAGAAGAAAATAAGAAAAAAAAATGTTTAGTTCTCCAGAGTTATATGCTTTGCTCCTTTTAAGCTTGTCAGAAATTTATTTTGTATAAAAAAAACCAAACCGTAAGTCCAGATTCCCTGCATCTGTCTATATAGGCTAAGCCTATGGTGAAAACTACATGGCACTTCTCCCACTACCTATCCTCATCCCCATGAAAGTATTACAAGAATTAGCTCACAGTTCCTATCTCAATATTTTTTTTTTTTATAGACTTGGCTGATTTAAATATTTTGCACGTTATTAAATATCCTCCTTTAAATTTCTTCAGCAAGACAGCACTAAATATTGTCAGGCATGTGGAGTGTGTTTTCTGGCATTTGAAGAAACCAAGGTCACCCAGTTTGTAAGTTCATCATTTTGAGTGATTTTTTTTAGTCTGCAGTTTCAGTTTTTACATTTAAGCCCATAAAGACTAAGGCGTCCTTTAAAATCCTGCCAGAATGTAAGTTAGCACCTCACCAGTAGTTACCAAGTATAACTTTCCAAGACCTCTAAGTAGCTGGAGAGCTAGTTTTACTACCAAGATGGACTATATTCTCCACAGTCACACTCTTCTTGGCATAATGGAGATGTTCTTAAAACTTGGAATGTTTTTCACATCATTTTTTTCATTATAGCCTGATGCTCCTTCTACTGGGAAATGGGAGACTTCTGTCAGGCAAATCACTTCCTAGGGTTAAAGGGATGAGTTAAATAAGAATGGACTCAAGCTTTTATTCATAATAAGAATAAAAAGCCTTTCATAGGAAAGGGGGATAAAAAAGGCTTCCCCTTATAAAAGATAGTTGTTATATGCATGCACGCATTACATACTCAGGTTGCTAGGATAATTCATTGTTTATCATGAAGTTACCTGGCAGTTTCCGTTATGATCCTATTTTCAGGCCTCCGTTGTTTTGTTAGACTCATGGTCTGGTCTGAAATTTTCCAGATAAAACGTCTGCTTTGAGGTAATTTTGTTGTTGTTCAACCAAAAGAACTCAGGTGTTTCCAAGAGCACTCACTGCTCCAGATTAGACCATCTGTACCCTTTCCTGAATGGATTTTAAAAGTAAACCTATGAGGAGCACAATACAGGGAGCTAAATGGTGCCCGAAGTATGAACCACCAGTACCAGGAGCTCCTGCATCCTAGATGGAAAGAATACAACCTCCTGAGTCAACACAAGTGGACTAGTGCCACTCTGATCACAGTTGCTGTTTGGTCGCTGAGGAAGGCAGGGCCAGCCAAGAACCCAACCCACACTCCACAGAGAGGGACTCTGAGATCAGTGTTTGGTGAGGTGCTCAGCCTGGTCCTGACAGTATTATCTGGAATGCAGCGGTACGTCCAAGCACACAGCCCTTGATCCTGACCTCCTTGAATCAGCTGAGCAATCTTAGCAATCAGCTCCCTGTTATTAGGAGCTGTTTTCTTTTCCTTTGTTGAAAATTGAATTGCTTTAATCAGTCTAAAAAGTTAAAATTTAGTATTTCCTACAAGGCTCTGTATTTGTCGCTAGTCAGGTACTCCAGTCCCTCCAACTACAAATATGTCTTGACACTCAGAATTGTGACTCAGATTTTCTCTTATTCAGGCATTATGAGAAGCAGAAGAAACACCTGCTTGAACAAAAAAAGCCGGATTGAGGTACAGCCCTCCAGCTATAAAAGCTGGAGACCATGAGCCACAGGTCTCCCTGTACACACCATACTTTCTGACAAGCATCATTTCATATTCTCGATTCCTCACGCACTACAAATACCACTCAGCATTTTACTGGGGTGCTACGATGCATACATACAACTATCCTCATTAGATCTGTGCATTTTCAGCATGTGTCTTTTAAAGCAAATACTCTGACGCATTAAGGATCACACTATATTATTTAGTAGCCACCTAGTAGCCTACCACTCTGTAGACTTTTCTCCCATACACAACTGTAGATGAATCTCATGTTCTTTTCATGAAACACAGCTGTTTGGACAGGCAAGGATAGAAAAGAAAGAATAGTATCATGTAGTGTGTTTAGTGACTAAATATGTAATTGTAAAAGTTGTTAGTATGAGAAAGGGGTTTTTTGTGGTTTGTTTTCTTTTTGCCACTCCAGAGATAAGGATGCTCAGACTGTGAGGTTTTTAGTCCCTCAGAAGGACTATAGAAAGGACTCAGGGAGGAAGGATATGCTATTTCCAAAGTAAAAACTAAAACTATGGACCTGGTTTCTCATACAAATCTCTGGCTGAATGAAAATTGCTTAGCTGTCAAACTCTACGTTTGGTTTTTACCCATACCCACTCACTAAGATGCTGTGACATGCGAGTCAGGAGCCAGATTTCTCCGAGCAGCTCAGAGCTGTCAGCCAGCTCTTCCCTCCATTTCTCTTGCTCTCTGCACGCTTATGCCAGCTCCTGCATCTGATCAGAACAGAACTCCAATCCTGGTACCCGTAAAAAGCTCTGTTCATATAATGTTTCCAGACTAACTAAAAGCAGGAGTTATCGGAGAAGTTACAAACCAATTTACGTAGGCAAGACTTCAAGCTCATTTTCTGAGACTCGAGAAAATCTAATTGTTTGCATAAATACCCACAGCTGCAGCTAGTCTACAAGGCCCTTGCAGGCTTTTCGCATTTACCTCACAACAAACATACTGAAGCCAACAAGCTTGTCTGCAGCTATAGTGGGTGTAAAATGAGGTCCCATATGGACCTCATGAGGTTAGTGCAGCATGGCAAAACCCCACTGCAGCAGCAGTGATTTTCCTACGGTCAATGGATCCCGTGGCTGCTGTCAGAGCACAGCAATGGTTGCTGTCACTAGTTCAAGACCTCAGTCTAAAATGAGATTTGCCGGTGCCATGTCACAGGCTAAACTTCTCTTATAAAGTCTAACTTTCAAGAGAGAAACTTGGTTTGAAGCCAAACCACAGTGGCATGTGAGACAAGCAAGCCCATTCTACTCTAACTCAGTAGAGCATCAAGTGACGCTTTGGTCATTGCCTGTGGTTTGTCTCTGGTCCAAAAGAGTTAGCTGCATATTTTCCTTACTTTGTATAACTTGATGACAAGCCCCTTCTGAAGAACCCAAGCAGATCTTTATAAGTTTACATCCTGAATAACTAACATTAGCTGAGCTGGGAGAACTAATTTTTCCTGCAACTACAGCTGCTGGCCTATACACAAGAAAAGTTTCTGACTTTCTGTAAGAAAACGATCATGGCTATGCTTATAAAGACAAATTCCTATTTAAATGCTCCATTCTTACCATGTGGTTACCTACTTAAGTTAGATTCACCTCCTGTCTTCAAGTTCCTGAGTCTAAAAGTCTAAAAGCAAAAGGTTGTCTGTTATGTAGAAAGGTATCAGAAATAATGTTGATTACAGTTAAATATAAACCATAACTCATTACTGGCCTGAATGAACTGAAGCTCCCTGATTAACGGGCTTCTTCACTTCATTTTCAGCCATGTTTGGATGAGACTATTGCTTTTTATACAGGCATTGTAATCGTACCCAGCATAAGCTGCTACTTCAGTACAAGAGACTGCATGAGAGACTACACGACAGACTAGAAGTAGTCTGATCAATTTTCTTATATCTCCTATTTGTACACTTAATTTCCATTATGAGGTTTTCTGAATCCACTGATTAGGTGTCATGTATATTGTCATGTATAATAATTCAAAAAATGTAGAGACTAGACTAGCAGGACTGCTGCTTAAGTCCATAGGTACGCTGGCAAAGCTCTGCACAACTTCTTTCAATCTCTGTCTGTGTCCACTAATAAACGTCATCATTTTCATGAGTTTTAGAATCCAGTCAGTAAAATATATAGACACTTCTCCTTTCCAAGGCTTGAAGACTAGCAGAAGTTGAGGGGAAAATGTCCCTTACATATCTGTGAGCTACATTTTGGCTAAACGAAAGTGAATTTTAACAGTTACAAAAAGGATTTTACTTTTTAAAAAACAGTCATTACTGCTACTAAACTTTTTTTTTTTTTTTAAATCTAGGGAACATGGTTTAATTGCTGCCTACAGTACATTTCAAGTGTCTGTAAAACACATATTCTATTTGCCCAGCCTTCCTGAGATGTTGTAAAGATTTTTAAGATCTTCACACGTCAATAACTTCAAATATAAACTTATGCGTGTACAATAAAATTATTCATGGGAATATAATGCAGCAGATTTTTTGTTACACTTCTTGAATGCCAAGATAAAATTTATTCTTGCTTAATAACACCAGTGGTACTAATGCAGGGGTTGTGAATTTCATTGTGATCAGATCTTCTCTGCAGCCTTTTTGGGATGCTTGTTTCAGTCATTCAGGTTACTATTTCTTGCAGTTACAGAGTTTTTACTGCTGCATCTTTTGTTCTTGGTAAAGTGTTTCTAAGTCCACTCATCAAAAACACAATAAATGCATGACTGCAGAGAAATGCTACCTTTATGAGTTGTCTTCTGATTGCATGTGTACCCTTCAAGAAAGATCACCATCTGATGATTCAGAGAAGGATCTCGACAGAAGAGAGGGGCAAAAATACACCTTGTTATCTTGTGTTTCTTAAGCTTTCTTTCAGTATAACTACACTAATTCTATTTGATTTTCAACTGTTATTTTTTGAAAGACACTTTGCTTTTTCACGTGCTGTTTAAACTATTAGAGATTTTATTTTAAGGGCAGTATAAATGGGGGAAGATAAAAATATGTGTTATGTCCAGGACAAACATACACAGAATGATGAAGAAGATCATACATGCTTGCAAACACAGACAAAAGGCCACACTATAAGGACTGCTGTTTTCCATGACCGACACCCGCCGGCAGTGATGATGGTAAGAAAGTAGTGAAATCTTTCTCACATGACTATAACCTCCTCAGCACAAGCAGAGAGCACAGTCCCAAGAAATGTGGAGACCACAGGCTCACTACTTGATTAAGAACTTCAGTTCTTCCCTACTCCCCTGTATAAATAAGTGGTGTCTTCATCCCCAGAGCTCCAGGGAGGAATCAAGCTTTAGTCTCCCTCCTGCAGGGTTGTATGAGGGTGGGATGGGGAGAGTGGAGCCACCTCATGAAGCACCTAGGCAGTGACAGAGGCCAGGGTCTGTGGACTCTTTCAGACTGAGGTCCCAAGACCAAGTCCCCGCTGTCCATACATTACGATGACAGCACGATGTCTGAGCAGGGACACACAGTTGTCTTTGGAAAGGCAGTCTACTTTGATGACAGTTTACTTTCAAGTATAACAGAGAGAATATACAGCTGAACAGCAACATTCAGCATCCAACTAACCTTTTCTGTTATTTGCCACACTACAATGCGCCCAGCGTAACTTTTCCAGCACAGGCTCTGTAACTCAAGGAGCTGGGAATGGATCTTCTTTGTAGATTAATAAATACTAGTATGCAATATCCAAAATGTATTTTAGAATAAGGTGTACTGTAGATGGCTTCATCAAGAGACTATTCTTGCATGTCTTCAATTAAAAAGTCTGTCTGGAAACAGAAGGTTTACCATTGCTTGCAAAATAAAATATTCAAAGGTTTCAGTAACTGGTTTTAAACAAAGGCATTTTATTTCGCTGATTCTGAGTTTGTTCTGCAGCATTTTTAACTATGTAACTAACAAAACAGCTTTCAGAAATAGGCAGGCAATAGGATCTTGCTTTCAGGGCAAGACATCAGATATAAACTGTGCACTGGTACCACCAAAGCTTTTGTTTTAGTGATTAGAGCTGGTTTCTCTATATATTGAATGGAGTTTGGATGTACAGAGCTCTCAGCTGAGACAATTACCCTATTAACAAACAGTCATGTTATTTCCCTGATACAACTTTGGTTTCCCTTTTGGGCTTAAAGTTGCTTGTTACCTGACATTCAGATTTTGAAGTCATACAGCTGTAACGAGTAACAGATGTCTAAATTATCAAGTTACATTTTTATGAACCAAGAAGAAGCTGCTGCACCAAATATTGCTTACATAGCACAGTTACAGCTCTGCTTTCTATGCAAAGTGTATCTCCTGGTGCCAGGACATAGTAACAAAGGTATAGATTAGGTATGTGATCTAATGCAAAGACATTTCCTGGATCTCATGGTCTGGAACAAGGTAGTATTTGCATAAACCCAAAGGCACAACATCTCAATTATTAAGATACTGGGACTTGTATTGCTCTGAGTATTGAAATGGAAACAGTGGGTAAAGGGTAGTATGACCATCTTCAATCCAGGGCAATTTTGCCAGAGAATTGAGGTGTGGGAAGAAGAAAGGGGTTATCTGTACAAACATGAAAGTTAGATACATTTCTAAGCTGTTTACATTCTCACTGGATTTCTGCAGAAGGATAATATTGAAACAAATAGTATTACCTGTTAAAGGTTTAGATGGATGTAATCAAGAAGTGACCCACTGTTTATTTTTAATTAATATAAATAATTACAGAATTTAGATTTGTCACATTCTTTTAAAATTGACTTGGCAAAGAAAGAGGATCTATTTGGTTTTGATGTAGCTAAATCTAGTTAGAGTCTTGGTGAAGCTTGTGGGTTTTTTTCTTTTAGAGAGCAAGAAAATGCGTACAAGTTGAGAATACTCATGTGATCAGGGTACCTTGGGGCTTCCAAAGATCAATTTTATTTTATTTTTTAAACAAAGTTCTCTTTTCAGAATATATTCAAAAACCTATTAAGTGGGAAGCTAGAATTAGTACAAATCTCAGTAGAATACCAGCTTCCATGATCAAACACAACTATTTAAAACACAGCTGTGCACAGTCCCATACTGAAAATCAGTTCATATTTCCTTGGGGGAGGGGGGAAGAGATGGAGGAGGTGAGAATGAAGGAATAGGTTCTGTTTAAAAGGGGTGGCCTAATGCACCACAGTTGTGTTTCTCTCTCTCTTTGGGACACAGCATAGCTGCTTCAGAAGGTCAGGCTAATCAGGGTTGGGAGAGGAAGCAGGGATTCAATCATCCTCTGGCTCAGGCTGCTCTCTGTCAAATGAGATAGCCATAATCTTGCTAAAAATACTAGAGAAGACTACTCCAAAGTCAAAGCATAGTACATATTTTGTGAAGGTGTCTAGAACTTTAGTTATCTTTATGACTTTTCTTAATCTTATATATTAGACTAATAATTATATGATACAACAACTTGAATCATGAATAATTCTCTAATGCTACCAGAGTTTCTACTGTCCTTCCATCAGGTATTATAACCAGACGCAAATGTAAACTGGGAGAGGAGTGGCTGGAGAGCAGCCCTGCAGAAGGGGATCTGGGGGTGCTGGTTGGCAGCAGGCTCAATAGGAGTCAGCAGTGTACCCTGGCAGCCAAGAGGGCAAACTGCATCCTGGGGTGCATCAAACACAGCATGACCAGCCGGTCAAAAGAGGTGATTATCCCACTGTATTCAGTGTTGGTGCGGCCTCACCTTGGGTACTGTGTGCAGTTCTGGGTCCGACCATGTAAGAAGGGTGTTAAGGTCCTTGAATGCATCCAGAGGAGGGCAACAAAGCTGGTGATGAGGCTGGAAGGCATGTCCTATGAGGAGCGGCTGAGGACTTTGGGCTTGTCTAGTTTGGAGAGAAGGAGGCTGAGGGGCGACCTCATTGCTCTCTACAGCTTCCTGAGGAGGGGAAGAGGAGAGGGAGGTGCTGATCTCTTCTCCCTGGGATCCAGTGCCAGGATGCGTGGGAATGGTTCAAAGCTGCGCCAGGGGAGGTTTAGACTGGACATTAGGAAGCATTTCTTCAGCGAGAGGGTGGTCAAACACTGGAACAGGCTTCCTAGAGAGGTGGTCGATGCCCCAAGCCTGTCAGTGTTTAAGAGGCATTTGTACAATGCCCTTAACAACATGCTTTAACTTTTTGTCCGTCCTGAAGTGGTCAGGCAGTTGGACTAGCTGATAGTTGTAGGTCCCTTCCAACTGAAATTATTCTATTCTATTCTATTTTATTCTAAACTTGGTCAACCATATCTAGTCAAAAGGTTTCTACAAGCAGTTTCCAGTGGCATCTCTTAGCCAACAACCATATACAAAATCTGTCCTATGTCTTAGCTCTCTTTTGCCATCTGAGGTATTTTCCTGCAGTACTCCTCAGCTGCTTTTCCCTTTGCCCCACCATAAAGTCTTCTTTTACACAGCTGAAGATTTGCAGTCCTGATCTGCACTTATGAGATGCCTAACTGGGTACAGATATAGGATCACACAGCACATCGGCATGGCCAGTCCAGACTGATGTCTCCATAGGTCTGCTAAAGGTTATGCAAAGTGTGCACAACAATGCAAAGGAATATAAACAGCATCCTCCTTCTCTTTTCAATCTCCTTTAGAAACATGACAGAGAACTGAGTCACTGGCAAACTCAGTCCTAAGATTCATCTGAGTGAGAAAAGCATGGTGTCCAGCATAAATGAGATGAGATGTGCTAGAGCTTTACACCATGCTGTGCATCAAAACCAAATTTTTAGACTGTGCTCCATTTGCAGGGCAAATTAGTTTCACAACTGCTGATTACCCTAAAACAGTAGAGAATAATTGAGATGTAATGAGACCTGCAAGCCCTTATTTCTAGGATGATTTGCAACAAGAAAAGATCCTGTGTTTAAGTTTTAGAGCTGACAAGTAGAAAAGTTGTCTGTGAGCATATTTGGGATCCAGTAAGGGACAATACACAAGCTGTGTATAATGCTATTGATACAGTCACTTTTCTGAGCATATACTGAGTGAAAAATTATGCACAAAAGAACCCATCTCTACAGAAATTGTCACTGACATAGCTAACTCTATTTCAAATTAATTCTGTATGTGGCTGCTGCTGGTGAGTACTAACACATAGACACACACTGAGATGACACTGAAACGGAAGAGTTATTTCCAGGATGGTGTGCGTGGAGCTGCACTCAGAGGATGCTGTATTCAAAAAGTGTTGGTGACCAAATCTGCTATTATGTGCCTGTTCTTCACAGATCGGGATAGAAGTGAGTTCAGCTAGAGCAATACTAATTTGCTTAATGGCAAGCCATGTCACTATACAAACCAGGCAGGCAGGCCATCCACCCTCATGAGTAAGAGAATAAAAATAAACAACACATAATACGAGGCAATGTCCTTTTGACTTTCTAATTGGCTGCATAGGTCACTTACCACTAGTAGGTGTTAGGAGCCATTATTATAACACTTGGTTTTTAATTTGCCACTAAATGCTGATGGTGGATGCTATAAAAGATCATCTTAGGCAGAGCTAAGCTTTTGTCTCCAATTATTGTGTGTCATGTTGAATACCTTATTAGTGTTGATAGGTTTTTGTTAGAGATCACCTTGTAAAAATTTTTGCCAGTCTTTCAAAGGATACCTGTTAAGAGAAAAAAGTCAGTGGCTTTAAGAGAGAGAGACTGTCTTCAAAGGTAGAGTATCATTTCGCATCAGCCTTTTCTGTGGTAATTCCTACTGAGAGCTAAATGATGCACTGCAGTGTTGGTTGCCCACTTGAGAACAGAAAGAAGCTATTGTGTTGCTGTTTAACAGACAATGCAGAGCTGTTTATAAGTAGTGGATTGTCCAAGCACTCGGTGTGCAATGAAATGCCGCAGACTGGAAGCTCCACTGAACTTTTTGCTGAAAAATTTTACTGAGATATTTTGACATTTGGAGTCTCCAGACACAATGTGCATTCTCTACTGTTTTAGGGTAATCAGCAGTTGTGAAACTAATTTGCCCTGCAAATGGAGCACAGTCTAAAAATTTGGTTTTGATGCACAGCATGGTGTAAAGCTCTAGCACATCTCATCTCATTTATGCTGGACACCATGCTTTTCTCACTCAGATGAATCTTAGGACTGAGTCACAGAAGAGCCCAGGAGACCACCCCTTTAAAGCCATCTTTCACATTACTGTATGTTTTTAAGGATATGCAGAAGGCTATTTAGCAAATTAAGAAGACAACTGCAAAGCATACAGCTTGACTTTAAGTTTTTTAATTAAAGGATATTAATGGTGCTTTTAGTTCAAAAGGCTGTACATTTTACAGTAACAGCCACAAGGTGGAGACCTTTACAACAGATTAGTCCAAAAAGTAATGGCTGCTGTGACTATGCACACCTGCTTATCAGAGGTTGGGGTTGCTAGCACCTGTGCCTGCAAAGTATTTCTCCTGTAATGCTGGTGTTAGAGGTTAGCACAGGGAAATGCTGTATCAGGTGCTGCTTCTCCAATTAAGAGTCACACGCAGTACACAAAGCGTGCAAGAACGGTACTTTCCTGCCAAGTAATTGCCAGCTTGAAAGGGACATTCAGTGCCACAAAGAGTAATCCTACTGGTAGAGGAGAACCATTTCATTTGTGTTCAGAAACGCATCTGTGTTTCTGGAATCTGTTTATATTTTTTGACAGAGATTCTTAGTCAGAGATTGCTGTCTTGGGGCTGAAAGGTTTGCTTTTGAAAACATCCATTTATACTATTTTAATATGTTCCTATTTCTGTTCTTTTCCCTTAATTAATAAAAAAGGGCGGGGGAGGGAACAAATGAATATAAAACAGAATTGTTAGCTAGAAACTCCTGCTTCCAAAAGAGATTAATTTTGTGGCTTTGAAAATAAAAACTTAAACCTGTGTTTCTCCAACAGTAAAATAGATATGATACTATACTTTGCTACTTTACAGATTATTTTGAAGGAGTTTCATTATTCCTTCAAGGTATACAAATTATAATGACTAATATTGCTATTTCCTTTACCTACTCTTAAATAGAAACAATAGGACATACTGCAAGATGTCACTTCTGTCCAAACTTCTTTCTTCTGCCCTCCTTGAGCTCTCTAAGGTAGATAGGCAGCAATAAACCAAGGAACGCCTGACTAAAGGCAGAACAAGTTTTGTGAAGATACGAGGTTGTTATTGTTCCTAACGCAAGACTGGCAAAAATACTCAGTACAACAACAACATTAGTCAAATTCTTAATTATCTTGTATAGAGAAACCTAAAAGGAAAACCAACATGACCAAATGTGAAAACAATATTAGCAACATGGTACGGAAAATTATAAATTTAATGCTTATGGAAGATGCCAGACTGGCATGCCCCTGTTCATCCTACAGCAGGTATCAGCAGAGGCCTTTTACACCTGAACAAGCACCAGCAGTTCAAGTCAGCAATGCCTGACAACTTGGGTTTGGAGGAAGAGCTAAGTGACCAATTAGGCATCAGGTTTTTGGTTTTGAGTTGTCGTCATCATTGAGGGCCTCACCAGAATTTGTGGAAACCCTACCCAGGTCTTTGCTCAGATTAGGGACTATAGAGATGCTTTTGGATTTTGACGATGTCAGCAGGAGATTGCAGAATTCCGGAAAGAAATGTGGTCCCAAAGGACTCTGCCTTGCTCACTGCCTTGATAATAAACACTCGCCGTAAGGCAGTTTTTAGTTCACCTAATATTCAACCTCTTTATTCTGCCCAGTGCAGGTTTTCTCACTCACAATGCCATATGACATTAAATCAACCAGTCCCATCATTCTACCAAAAAACGACGTTACGTTTCTTTAACAAAACCTACCTTCCACGAAACCCACTGACTGGCATTAACTATATTTTTAGCCTCTAATTCTTTGCTGGTACAGTCTTGAATTATAGGACAGCTGTCCTATGACTTTTACCAGAACTGTAATGAAGCAAACAGTCCAGTAATTTTCTGGGTCACCTTTTTACCCTTTTTAGATATTGAAAGTATATGGCAAACCTCCAAACCATTAGTATTTTCCCCATTTTTTTCAGGCTTTGTTAAAAGTTAATACTAACAGTTCTGAGGAATTTCAAAAGGTAATTGGTTAAATTAAAAACAGCTGAGCTAGGCTGAATTGTTTCAACTTCCCTCACATTTTTTCCTGTATTTTGAATTACATTGTATTTTTGTCTTAGCAGAAGAGCTTTACATGAAGAGCAGAAAATTAGATTTAATATGCTTGTATTTGTTTTTTTGCTTTGATATTGAAGCAACTGTAATTTCACTAATTGGGATTATAAATAGTCTATTTATAGGAAGTAGCAGGCCATGGATCTAATTGCACACTCTAGAATTATGTATATTAATGTCGTGGGAAATAATATTTTTTCCCAGCATTTGGAAAAAATATAGGGCTAAAGATCTTTGTGCTGTAATCTGATTAAACACAGAAAGTGGCTCCTTCAGGAGGAAAAATCTCCTTCAGTGTAAGCGGTCCACAAATTGGCAACCAAAATAAGCAACTACTATGAGTTGACTGTAAAGGGCTATGAAATACATAGTCTGTGTAATGCATAAGAGGTATTATTTGTGCTACAAAACCCAGAAATCATGCTGTGAATTCTTCAGTACCATCACATCCATAAAGGCAATCTCCTCTCCATGCCCCATTCTTTCAAGAACAACTTACTGTTCTTCATACCCCACCACCATCTGGTGCTATTTAACACACCTAGCAGTTGCTGATCAAACACTTACACAGTTACCAAGTCTCATTATGTTTTATAACTAGTCCCAGATCTCAGATTTAGCTGATCACATAACAATAAAAACGTGCATAAATAAAAAAGGAGTCAAAACTCTGAAGACCACCCACCCTGGTAGCATCTACATCATTCCAAAAAAGCCAGTCCTACAAAAATGCCCTCCCCCACCCAGCTAAGAAAAAATACAAAAAAGCAATCACAAATTTTAAAACAATTTTAACATTTGCGTCTCTAACTTGTTTCTTGCGTACTTACAATTGATAAATCATGGGACGCAAATGCAGCCATTCCCTCTCTGAGACACAGTCCTTCCAGATCATCATGAAGGCACCTGCAGCAGAAAGCAAGAGAGAATGTTCATTTCCGTTCATTGTCTTATATTTCCCTAGCAGATAAATCAAAGGCTATAATGTCCATACTTTAATCAAGCCAAATGTGCTCATAAACAGTAGTCTTGAGATTATATTTTAAAGTTTGAAATCTTGCACTACAACAATAGTAATACATACTTAATTGACAGAAAATCTCTTGTGTCATTTAAAGGCACAAACCTTTCTGTAATGTTGAGTATTATGATAAGAAGAACCGCAAGAAACAGTTACTCAACTCCTTACAGAAGCTATTTTGGATTTATGTCTTGTGTTTATTTAGCTTAAGTGTTTTTCAACACAAAATATTCATTCTAACAAATCAGCTTTGCATTCATTGACCTCCAATGAAGTGCATCTACAGACCTAGAGAGGGATATGAAAGTAGTATTTTCACTTTAAAGACAATGCAAAAACATGATGTCCATAGGAAAAGCAGCTTTTTTACATTAACTTCTCTAATTAACTTTTCTACATTGCTATATGAGCATTATAATAATTGCAAAGTATCAGACTCTTAACAGAAGTTGCATTAGATCTATATTCATAAATGCACAAGTCCTCACCTCCTTGCTGTAGAAAGCAAGATCTCATGTCTGTTTCCCTGGTGAGTAGAAAAGGAATCCATAAATTCAGCTTAGCTCTGGAGGAGCATGTTTTGCATCAAAAAACAAACACTGTATAAAGCTTATGTTGAGGCACGGCCTTCATTAAGTATTCAATGACTGGTTGATCTGGAATATCTCAACTTTGTAGATGTCTCTACAGAATCAGCTTGAAAGACACTAAAGCTATTTAAGACAGAGCGAGCCAACGTGCAATCTGCTTGTGTATATGTTGCCTAGACCAAACACATCCCACAGAGAAAAGCACTCAGTTTCTAGTACTGCCTTTTGACATTTTACAAAATAAGATGACATATGTGTTGATACTGTTTAGTTTTTGAATTCTTGAGCTTTCCCCATGTACAATGTCTTCTCTTCTTATCTTGTTAATAAATATTAACAAACATGAATAGGAAAACTGTTAATAAGGAAATAACAGGTGGCCACATACAAAGCTGCTTGTGTCATTAGGCAGGTGGTCTTCTGCACTGGGTAAAGTATTCTTTTCTTGAATGCTGGGTGTATACATTTAATAAACCAAAGGCAAACCTTACTCCACAAGAGCCTGTCTTGCAACAGCAGCAAGGCATGTTTCCACACAAACTAATTCACCTTCCTTTACAATTAGTTTTATGGACAACACACTTTTGTATTCTAAACAGTGTATCTTTCTCAATATCTGGTTTCATACATACACCACATATTGAAATCAGAAACTGATAAGGTCAGGAGCTGTAATACGTACAAGGCTTAGGGTTTATTTTAATCAAAGGAGCAAAAGACTGCATAATATTAGATGGAAGCATAAAAGAAAAGGAATGGGGACAATAAACATGTCTTGGAGGCCAGATGTATGGTAAATTACAAATTGCTTTTGTGAGGTTGAGTTAGACCTTGCAAATGAAATGAAAATGAAAGATTTAAAATAAAAGTTTTGAAATAAAAAGCCATAAAAATAAACATAGGAAAATATTGGTTAAAGGAAATACAGACCTGTTCTATCAGTACTTCTCAACCTGTGGTCCCTTAGTTGTCCCCAGGATATCAGCAGGTAGTCTCAAAATGGCTACACAGGGAAAAAAATACCTCACATATACATTCCCACACTTGTAAGCAAACAAACAAGTAAAACAGAGGAAAACAGAGGAACAAATTGAACCATTTAGGCTAATTTTTAGCTGGTTGTAAATGCAAAAATACAGCATGAACTGCACTCATATGTTTGTTTTTTCCATAAAAAGGCTAAGTAGTTCCTTTTAAAAGATTGAGAATCTCTTTCTACTGTGCAACAAGGATGGAATTGAGGTTAAATGTGATATAGATATAGCCCCCAAAAGTAAATGAACATTTTGCCTCGGTTAGCAATAAAGAGAGTGATGACATAGATGGAGCAAAGATGCAGTAAATTTCTAGGATTGGGGAGGATCCAGAAAGAATTGGATGGCTCAGGATATTATAGTAGAAATGAAATGATATTTCACAATACAAAGCCATGCACATACACTTGAGGAGCAGTTACAAAAACTCCAGCTATAAATTTTCAGCTGGAAATAAGAAAGAAATAAAAAAAATATATTTCAATGTATTAATCTGAAACAAGATGTCTATAAATTGCTAATGTGGTGCAATGAAAAAAAAAAGAAAAAAGCAAGAGGACAATTTTTCACAATGAGAACAATCAGCCATCGGAATAATCTCCCCAGGGAAGTGGTGGATTCGCCAATATTAGATGCTTTCAAGATTCAGCTGGACAGGGTGCTGGGCCATCTTGTCTAGACTGTGCTTTTGCCAAGAAAGGTTGGACCAGATGATCCTTGAGGTCCCTTCCAACCTGGTATTCTATGATTCTATGAAATCCATCTGTTGGCATGTTAGAAGCAGCTTTCCATTAAAACCATGGAAGTACTAGTACCGTTGTAGTAACACTGTGAGACCTCATTTGTACACAATTTTGATCATACAAACTTACAAAAAAATGTTCCAAATGAAAACAAGCGCAGAGGAAGGCTTCAAGAAAGATCACAAAAGGAGTCAGCTTATGTACATTGGAAAAATTAGTAAAAAAAGAAAAAACAAAACCAAACCAAATACACAGGAAGCCAACCACCTGGTCCCAGTTAAGTACGAGCAGGTACTAAACTCAACTCTGAGCTGGTCACTCAGTGGACAAATGGACTTTTTAGCTTTGCCGGTAATTTCTGGCATAATTTTTTTAAAGTTTGTGCCCAAACTTATAAGAAACAGATGAATCTGAACAGCAAAAAAATCCTCTTGCATATTGCCAGATGCAGAACTACTGGACTGAAGGAAAGAAATCCTTCTTTACGATAGAAGATAAGAAGAACACTGACGGGTAATGAAAGGAGTGAAAAAAAGATTCATTTAAAAAAGAGTCTTGGCATGGATATGGATATGTTTATGCCTAAAATGGAAAGGAACATTTGATTTCTTTCTGACTCACTGATTATGAATATTAGCCCAATATCCAAGCTTCAGATTCATCCCTTGTAAAGTTCCTTTCAAAACAAATCTATATAGCCTGAACAAGACAAGTGTCACATATTGTGGACATCTGGACTGGAAGACAAGGCACAAACGCACAACTCAAACCCGTAGACTTCAACCAAAAGGAGAATTTCTATAGCATAGGTTTTACCAAGTATATGTGAAAGACCAGGAGGAGATATCCCCCACTCACTCAGAATCAATGTCAGGAGATCACATTCAGATGAGAGAGTTTTCCTTGCACAGACACAGTGACACTTAACAACAAAAAAACCAGCAAAAAATAATTGATTTTTTTTTGTTCTCAGTTCTCCATTTCTAGACTCTGCCAGTTAGAACATTTAAGGCATTTTCAACTTTAATGCAAGAAGCATGAACACTCATATATCTCACTACAAATTTATCAGGTTAAACACAATGGGCACAGAGTAAAAGAGCATTCCTTTTTCTGAAGAAAGGATATCTTTTATTCTCAAAGACATTTCAATAGAAAAAATTATTCCAGGAATTACCTTAAAGATGCAAGAGTTAAATAACCTGGCAAGAGCAATGGCCTGCCACATGACTTAAACATCACTGGGATTAGATATTAAGTATGAATAATTACAACCATACAACTTTCCTTTTTATTACCCAGATATCTCCCTTATGCAACACAGATCTAAATACATCTGAAAACAGTGACTCATACCCATCTACTGTGCACTAAATCCAATGGTATGTAACCCTATTGTTCAAACTTTAGTAATTCCATTCAGAGCTATCTTTTGTTCCTCTGCTTTGTCAGTCAACCCACTTTAATACCCATAGAGGCTGTTAAATCTATAAAGCTTCTGATTTTTGCGTGGCTCATCTTGTTAGAAAAGCTTATTACACAACATAGCAGTTCTTTTCATAGTACACAGTGATCAAGAACGGATACATTGCTGCTTTGTCAAAGTGGGAGCATCAAGCTGCTCTAACCAAAGGATATGTTCAAGTTAACAAGGTACGTGTTCACTGGCCGCAGCTGGTACCCGGGAGTTTCGCTATAGTCAGCCTATATCATGTACTTTTGCAACTTTGATAGCTTAAAGATTATTTTCTTTGCAAAGCATTAGCATGTGATTTACTGTTAATCTTATCAATCTACATAACCATCTTTTTGGTAAGGACAGACCTAAAAACTGAGCTAGCACTGTAAAAACAAGTGACCACTTCTATTAAAAGCTTATTTTGTGAAGCATTTCCTAGGACAGACTACAGGACAACGGCTGAAATTCAAGATTTCTGCATGCTGTTCTCAGTCCTGGACCTTGGGCAAGATATTTAACTCCTTTGTGACCCAGGTTGCTTTGCTGAAGATGGCAAAAACAACTTGAAATTTTAATTAGCATTTTCAAGGTACCTCAAAAACAAAATCTACTGTCTTGCATCTCCAAGCAAATGCCAATGAAGTAATTCAGCAATGAGTTTCCAGATACCACGTTCCCCTGAATAGACCCCATGACACGTGAGGAGAGGTTGAAACTATTGGGTTTGTTCAGCCTTATGAGGAGAAGTCTAAGGGGAGATGTCTACAACCACCTCATGGGAAAGTGTAGAGAAGATAAAGCTAGACTTTCTTGGAATTGCACAGCGATATGGCAAGAGGCAATAGACACAAGTTGGAACATGGGAAATTCCAGTCATGTACAAACAAAGTCTTTTTCGCAATGAAGGTGGTCAAAAATGTCCAATGTGAAATCCCCATTACTGGAGATAATCAGGCCTAGAGTGGACGAGGGCTGGAGCAGGCCTTTGAGCAGAAGGTTCGACCTAGATGGACTCCAGAGGTCCCTTCCAGTATAAATTATTCTGTGGTTCAATGACAATTATTCCTTTATTCTTAGATTAATGTTCCAGGAACCAAAAGAGCAGGAAAAGGTAGTTCGTGCCAACATACCACCTCTCTCCTGCCCCCAGGCCTTTTTCCTGTATTTTTGCCAAATGCCAAACTCAACCTTCTCCAGGAACACCTCCAAGGTAACTTCAACTTTTCTACTTTAACAGTCATTAATTCATTACCTGTTGAATAGCATAGTTTGTTTTCCCACTTCATATCATCAGGTAGTACTCTGAATATAAAATTAAGTGGGAATCCAGATTTTTTGCAAACAGCCCAAATGAAAGCCATAGGCCCAAGGATGCTCATACTCTGACAATCTCCAAATACAGTACTAGATTTTGTGAGCTGGGCCATTCGGCATTCTTACATTGGAATTATGCTAGTTTCTGGCAAGAAGTCCCAACTCACCCATTTTTACTGTATGCATTTTAGGTGTTATTTGCCAGTAGAGGTGTTTTAATTACCTTTTGAACCTGGTTAAACAATAATGAAAATAATAATAAAGAAGACTCACTTCATTAAACACAAGAGAAGACAGAGTTTTTCATTTGCTTGGATCAAGGTGCACTGATTGTTTCATTTCATAACAGTTTCACTGCTTTCAGATGATACATTTACATTAAAATAGTCTCCATTGTCTCTCTCTTTCCAGAACTTTTATCTATTATATAATTTGTTTCATTTAGAGATCTCAACGCACATTTTATTCATGAAGATACTGAACAAAAAAGCAGTCAAAGAACTTGCCAAAGTCACAATTTTCAGTTCATTGTTAAAACAACTTGGTGCATCCAATTCCCTGCTACTCAGCCCACTCCTCCTCTTATACAAGTACCTGCCTCAACAGTCGGGGGAAACTTTTGGATGGCTGTTGATGTGGAACGCAAGTGGAATAAGAGCAAACCTTCTCAGTTTGCAAAGGGTCATGCAGCTTTCCAGACTGCAGTCTCAGAAAATGTTAATGTTATTCCATTAGTGGAGCAGCTCTGCTCCTGCATTGCTTCCCTAGAAGTGGTCTTGTAGTCTCCTCTCATCTGTAGGCAGAATGCTTCCCAAAGCTATCCCTGGGGACATATCCTTTCACAGCCTCTAACTGCTAAGGTCAAAATTTGGTTTGTATCTCTTTACAACAGTAAAATGTGCTGTACACTGAAAAATGCTGCACATCTAGAAATATTGTAAAGTAGTAAATAGTTCTTGCTTAAACAGATGAAAGAGAAACTCACTGAAATTAAAATGATTGTGAAAACAAAGAACCCATCACCAGGAGCTAATAAAGACTGTTATATTATCTGCACTTCTATATTCAAAGCAGCATTACAAGTATTAGGAAGAGAAAGAACTGGGAATGTTCCCAAAAGTTCACTAAATCCTTTTCATTCCAAAATGAGATAAATTTCTCATGCATATCTACATCATGAGCTCTGTATACAGAAAGGACACAACTCTGCTTTCCATGATCATCAACATGCTTAGCATATTTTTTCGTCCCATTTGCACCAGGTCATTAAAACATGAGACAAGAAATATTGAGGGCAAACACAGGGGGCTTAACAGAGAGATTTCCTCTCTCCAGTTTCTGTTTGTGCTTCTCCATCCTTTTAGGCTCACTCTGCAGTTAGAGCTATTTTGCCTGAGGTTAGATGATATTTGAATAATTTAGCTTAGTTACATAGGAAGATGGGCTCACAATTCAGTGACATATTTTCACTTCTCCCCCCCCCACTTAATTACTTCAGAGCTCTTGTTAAAAGGTACTAGCTTGATAGTTCCAGATGAGAAAGTTGTCCCATTGAGACAGCAGGTCAGGCTGAAGCACAGACTTTCTCCATGCTAATGCTACTGTACATCCATTCTGAGATGAATGAACCAACCAGGCATGGGTTTAATGGAGGAGAATGAGGAACGGAAGCAGAGGGGAGGAAAAAAAGGAGGCCTTCTAGTAAAACTGGCCTTCTCAGCACCAAGAGGTTTCTGCCATCTTTCTCTATCTGGCAGTGTGCTGTGAATACTAACAAGGATGCCAACTGCTAGTCAACTGACAGGGTAGAGTCACCATGAGAAACCTCTCCACAGGGCTGCTGGTCCTTAGGCACTGCTGACTTGGGCAAGTCAAATGTAATGATGGAAAGACTCTTTCTAATAAGCTCCTACCTACCTCTCGGGAGGAACCTCTTCCCACTACCTTCACAGATTTAACTAACCATGTTGTTCTTTCAAAGCCCTCAAAATTTCTTTTTCTGTTGCATTTCCCAAACTCAATCTCCCACAGTGCAGTGGCCACATACAGCAGGCAGCAGAACTGCTCTTATACACCAAGTATCACCTTCTTACAAACCTGACTGACCACTGTCTTGTTAGCAGAGACATTGGGGGTCAATATATTCCTTTCTTTCCTCCCCTATCCACACTTCTAGAAAAGTTCTATAAGGTTTTTAAGATCTTCTTGAACAGTGATCAAATAGAGATAGAAGGAATTGAGGATTAAACTCTGTTATGAAGGACAGAAAGACAAAGCCTTTCTCCTGCTGGTTGGAAGGTAACAACAGCACTGAGCTGAACTGAACGTCCAGCTCTCAGGAGCTCAGGAAAATCAACACGTGTTATGGGGCTGTAAGAGCTTTATCCACTTGTAGGAAGACACCTGGAGTGTGATGAAAGGGTTTCACTCTTCACTACTCCCAAGGCCTGCAAGAAACTTTAGGGGATTATGCAGTATTTTATTTTACTTTATTATTTCTCTCATTTAGCAGGGGGGATCTGTCCTCTAAGCAGGAGGTGTGTGGCATGGGAAGCTCTAAAAGAAGCCGGTATGTTCCCATTCCACAAGCTCTTTAGCACAGGCAGATTAGTGGAAATTCAACAGAGACACCAGGACTCTGCAAAAACTGATCTACATCCCAAAGTTTCTGAAGAAACTTGTGCTGTTTACAGAGGGAAGGCAACTACATCAGTCCTAACAAAAGTTGACCAGACCACTTCATCTGTGAAACTTCAACCTTTAACGGCTCAAAGACAGAATTGACAGTGAGATGTCACAATTCTGAATTTAACTTTTAACTTCTGTATTGAAAAAAGAAAATACTGTCCTATTGAAAGCTACATTTACACCACTGGGAGGAAAGCAGGGGAGAATCTGGCTGCTGTCACTCCAGTTCTTCCTCAAGTGAGAAGGTGTTAACAGGAGGGAACATAGACTGTCAAAACATGGAAATAGGTCAGCCCTCAATCCTACTAGAAAGTCTATTTCTTTTAGTAGCCAATACTAGAACCAGCAAAGTCCTACCGCTCCCCCACAATCCCCATGCCCAGTGCTGAATTTGTCCAATTAAACAAGAAAGAAATATCTTCCTGACTCCACCTAGGGATGAGGTTTGAAGCAGAAGAAAATATAACTGTTCATTTCTTCCCAGCTAACTGCAAAGTAAGCTTAGGAATCGTTTCCTGCCATGTAGAAAACAATATGCTAGCAGCACGTATGCCTGTGTGTGTTAGTGCACTGTAGAAAGATCTATTGCTTTGTATGTCAGTATGTTTGTGTACATAAATACTAATGAAATAGAGGCCAAACAGGAATTGAACTCTCTCTGGGAACTGTTCCTTCATGGCATACCCAGGGAAGCAGGGAATGAAACATTCAGCAACTGTGCACAAACTGCTGAAAAACAAACACCACTATCTTCTATTGTGTCTATCTTTTGTATAAAATAACTCTGAGAAACTAAACAAGTGTGTTTATGCTGCTCTCAAGTGGGGTTTCTTGTTGTTTTTTTGTTTTGTTTTAAACTCTAACTTGATTTAAATAACAAGAACAATCCAAAAAGTTATTCTCCTCGAGGAACTTATAAAATAAATTTGCCTTTCAATACCCGGGAAATTCACTGGTACAATTTAGGCTCTTTCAGCAAATATTTAGGAAATATTTTACAAAGTAACTCTATAAGCCTTTTGTATTGCAGAAGAAACCTAGTCTTCTCACAATTTTCTTAGGGAGAAGCAACTACATATCAACAGGCAATATTTGTAAGAGAAAACTGTACTTCTGCTGCTGTGCAATGAGACTGTATCTGTTCTGCTGTGTGATGGCCATTTTAAGACCACATGAAATTTTTTTTAATTTGCACTGGATAATTGTTGGAGCTCCAAAGTGACTGGATTTTACATGCTACACAGACCAACTTTGCCAAACTCCTCCACTTTGCTGTTACATCTTTTACTTCTGTTTCCCATCTCTGGCCTATATGTGTGCTACAAATAGTTGTGCAACTGTTGCATGCATAGACATATCTGATCTGTATTTAGGCAATCACTGGTATTAATGGCTGAGAAACCACAGGAGCACATATATTAGCCCTGGATGTCCAGGTCTGTCTTGGACACTAGGTCCTTTCTCAAACATATAGCTGCTGCCTTTACAGCAGAACATTAAACACATAGATGATGTTATTATTTAGAAGGGACTCCATTTCCCATACCTCAGACAGGAAAAATGTGCTTTCTAGGGATTAAAAGAAGTCGTTCATTAAAAAACTTCCTAAAGGGGAAGTGGGTTTTCTGGTAATTGTTTTATTTCTAAAAGGATTATCAAAATGATTAAGTGCTGAGGCACTGATTTTGAGAGAGTGACCTACTCACTGAATGTGAGGCCCTTTCTGAGGTTTCTGGAAGAAGCCACCTTTTAAAAATCTTTCTTTAATTCTTGCTGTGACTACAAATTTTGTAACTATGACAACACTGTACCATCTCTATAACAGGATCCTGTTATATATATCCTTCTGGTAAGTAAAGGATTACTTCATCAAATCTTACATCTTAAAATCCATAAAAGTGGGAAAAGTGTTTACCCCGTGTGGTTTGAACGGAAGGACACAAGACAGCAGAAGAGCTGGAAACTTCCTTGATCATACGGACAGACCATCAACATACACTAAGGTTTGGAGATGGTTAAATGGTTAAATATGAGCCATTACTTCATCTTTTGTTACATTACACCTCCTTCCTGTCTGAAACTCCTGCTGGAGAGACCCATGTCTGCCAACAGCTTAATACAAAGCTGTGGTTTCAAAGAGCTGGTAGGCAACACCTAAAGTAACAACAAAGCAGACTCAGGAAAATGCTGTGCTTTAAATATTTTGTTATTAACTGTTTTGTATGAAATACAGAAGCCTGAATTCTGGTTTTGTCATTTTTTCTATTCCCGTTTATTGCTTGAAAGATCAGGCTAATACTTATACAAAGGATTCATTAGTGAATTTTACAAGTGGATGAAAACACCCAGAACAAGGAAAGGAATTTATTATGCTTTGAAAAGAAAGTCATGGGGGGAGGAAGAGAAGCAGAGAGAGAGGGAGAGCAAAACAGTTTTAAAGAGAGGCAATCCAGTGACTTTTATATTACTTCTGTGGAATTAAAATTAATTTTTAATGTTTCTTAAAGAAAAATGAGATGGGCTCTATCCAAGCAGCAGGAATCTGCCCCATATTTGAATATTAGTTCATCTCTAGTAGGAGAGGAAAAGAATGAACATCTATGAGAGAGGAAAAGACAAATAAGTCAAGAGAAAATAGAAAAAAAAACCCACAACTTTCAGAGAACATCATAGACTAGTCACAGCACTGAACCAACACCAACACCTCCTGAGGCTTATACACAAACCAGGATCAGCAAACAGCACTGTTTGGGGACACACAGAAGTGAGACAAGTCAAAAGCAGCCTGATGACAAAGTGGAGTAGATCTGGAAGGCTTGGTGACTGTCCCAGCCAGCTGTTTCAAGACCTTCAATCCAAATTCACCTGAAAATTCAAACCTAAGTGAACTTCAGAATTCAATAGGTTGATTCTATCTCAAATGCATAGGTTGCAAACCCAATACATTTCTACTAGCCAAGCAAGTTCGAGTTGTAATGTCATCAGGTGATACACACGTACCACCTTGTATCCCCATTTTTTACTGAAATTACTAGAAATGTTTTTCATCCAGATCCAATGTCATAAATCTCCATTTTATCAAGAGGAAAAGAAGTTTAGTTTCAATCCTTCATTAAACACATCTTTGGTATATAGCTTGCCTCAAAAATATTTTTATTCCCAAAAATTTTATAAAGAGAATATCTTTCCTGCAGGAATAGTTCCCTCCATCTGTTGTTATTTGTAAAGTGAAGGAGGTGAGAGAGAGGAATAAAAAAATTGCTTGACCTGTGACCACCTTTGGATAAAGCTTTCTGGCACAAAAAAGCTGGTGCCTAAAGGCACGTTCTCCACTGTTCTCTGGTGCAGGAGCTGATGAGTTAGTGTTTTAAGAGCAGAAATGATGTAGCGATACTTCCAAGGCAGACTCAGGACCCTATTCACAGACAAATTCTGTAGTCAAGATACATTCTTTTCACAATTTTCATGCGCAAATGTTAAATTGAGTGGCATACATGTTCTTCAATCTTAAAAAATAAATAAATACAGACTTCTCAAAGTTTGCTGGTAGAAGGAATCCTATCAGCTTTGTGGGATACAGCAGTTGCAGTGATACCTAAAAATAATGCATCAGTGCCATAAAGTTGGCTTCTCTGGTTTTCTCTTTGAAAAGCAATGAAATATTGCCCTCCATTTAGGACAATGGGTTGAGTAAACCTCCTCTCTTGGCTGCCTCTTCTTGTTTTCTCCAGCTGTGTATCATAAACATTTTACATAATTGGTCATACTCCTACCATTCAGTGAAGGGGAGATGTAGGTCTACTTCATTTCCTTTCACCTCACCTCCTGATTAAGAAAGGCATTAAAAAGGAGGCTTGCTTAGCATGAATTAGCAGTGGTTTATATGTATTAAAATATTTAATCTGTCACACATGCACCCACAAGGGACTGTTATCTCTGAGTTGCTTGCACCTTGCCTTCTCCCCTAGCATCCCTTCCTCATTCATCCCACTGTCCATACCAAACCTGAAGAGATGTATTTGTACCAATGATTTTAGAAGGAAGGCAGTGATAAGAGAAGGGGAGCTTCTCCCACTGCTGGCCTCGAGCAATTTACTTCAGTGTCAGAGAAGGAGACAAACTCTGTTTACATTCCCGTTCCCTGGAAAGATCATGAGATTATTCAGATGATGTTGGGACAGTGCTTTGAACATTTAGAAGAGCCACATAATGCTAAGCATTACGATGAATAATCTCCCCTTTCTTTTTAATACCCTAATTTCCAAATACATACAGGCAGCCAAAATACAGGGTTGAGTATGCCAGCAATGCTGGTGTAAATCCCTGGCATCACACATCAATATGCTCTTTCATGTGAAATTAAAACCTCCTCTTTGAGCATCAGCGGAAACGAAAGACGGGCACTCAAACAGTCAAAGGAAAAACAGAAAATAGGAAGAGAGGTGATTGGAACAAATTGGACTGAGTTAACCTGTCTGCTCAACTCTAACCAAAGGGCAGCTGAAGAAAAACATTTTCTGCTCAGCTGCTATCATGTTAGCCACAGAATATCCCATGAGGCTTACTAGCAAGCCCTGACCAATTGCATGCTAAGTTTGATGCCCATCACTCATTGCAAGCAGTTGCTACAGGATGTATTCCACCTAAAAATCCAGTGTTAAAAGGCTCTCTGGCTTGCCTTTATATAGCTTTCCTGGAGTTACCTGCTAGAAATCACCTTTTTTTCTGCATTCCCCATACACAAAACCAGATAAAATACAATTTATATACTGAGTTTTGCAATGTTTAAGTCAGTTTTGATGGTAAAGCAGCTTAAAATTTCAAACTAAAAGGTATTATAGAAACATTATGTACTTCAGCCATGAATATTCACTTAAAAGCGAATGTGCTATTCATTCTTAAATAACAATATTAAAATGAAATACTCAGTTTATTATTGCTTTTAATGAAATGTTATCCTGAATTCTATACCCATTACCATGCAAACTGCTTTGACTTGAGTGTAGCACTGTTTCCAATTACAACCAGTTGAGTTACCCAGTATGTAGGCTAGACTCATGATAACACTTTCACTTGGCTTAACAATCCACCCATTTTGCAAAGCCAATAAAGTGCTGATAGTCCTCAATTATAGTCTAGTTCTATAGTTGTTCTTGTGTACCCAGGAAAAAAGAGGAAATTAGGTTTGAAATGGACCTCTCTGTTCATCAAATTCAGTCTCCTTTTGCCATAAACAGTATTTCTGTATAATTATTACATAATCCATTTCACAGTGCATCAAGTTCCCTCACTCCTCCTACTAGGACATCTTCTAAAAACCTCAGTACTCCATTTAGATGCCTCCATCCAATTTCCAACTTATGCTTGGACAATTCATATCCTTTTCTTCTTATGTTGACATCTGCCTTCAGCTTTATAGCTTTTTGCCCGCTGGTACGTATCCCCCTGCCAGCTCTATCTGTAGACAAAAATGATCCCACGTGCTCCCACAAGTCCCTAGGAAAGCACCAAAGGGCTGCTCAGCTTCTTCAAACGGAAAGAACTACAAAGTAAGCCCAGCAGCCCTAGAGACCAAAACAGACAAAAGCAGGAAAAACACAGTAACCGAGTTTTGCTGCATGGGTACCTGGAACCTGCTGGTGCCACAGGCCACAAAAAACAAGGGCACTGAGCAGGATTCACCTGACCCTGGTCTCTCTCGTTAATATTGAACCTGCTTGAACCCCTAAAGTACTTTTCTCCCTGGCATAAAGAAACCTCTTCCTGCTGCTGCTGCCTGTGCTTGGGAAGTGGAATCTGCAGGGCAGACAATGCTGTTGACACTCCAGCAGACCTTCACCAGGACCGTGATGGATTGCTGTGCATGTCTGCAACATCAACTATGTCCTCAAAATAGTATGACATGTCCTAGCTGCATCTTGGTAACCTTCTGGCAGTTTCTTGTGACCCTGCTATAGTCAGGACAAATAGCAAGGTAACTATGTGCTGGGGGGTGAGGGGGAGAGGTAATTTCCCACATGTTTGAAGAAAATAATCCCAGGGGATTGAAAAAATTTCACAACTTTTTTTTCTTCATAAAATCCACAATAAAACCAGACCATATTAAGCAGAAATGAGCCTACCAGAACTTATGAATAACTTGCATTCTTCCACTGGAGCCCGGCCAGTTACCCTTAGAAAAAATTCCTGTTTACTTTGTAGTGGATGTGAGAGACACACAGTCTGCCAGAAGCTGTTACGACAGTAAAAACACAGCCAGAGGCTGTCAGAAATGGGGAAATCACAGAGAAAGTTAATTTGTTAACTTCAAGGGCAAAGATTAAAATAATATCTATTTGGTAAAAAGTAATTTACTTTATCACACAGAAGACTTCAGTTGAGTTTACATGAAAGCTATTCTCGTTCCAAGGCAAATTTCAGATACTTCTTCAATAGTTAGCTTGTTTTTAAAATTTGATTAGATTCACAAAGAAAACTTCTTTTCTTGTTCTCAGTTTGGCTGAGATTAATATTTTGCTCTACAACTGCATCTTTCTTCCACAAAGCCTCAGCCAGGATGGTTGCATTAGGAGTTCAGATGCCAGTGTCCTTGCTCAAGGCACTTCCTAAAATCTGAGTGTCTTGGGGGATGATTAGACATGCTTGCTCTTCTGGCTCTTTAGCAGTTCAATCCTAAGGCGAGTCCTACACAAATTATGTCCTAAACTGTAGGCCTGTAACTTTAGAAATCCCAGAAAACACATATTTCCAGTACCCACAAGCCTGAATTCTGAGGCCTGATTAAGATTACAAGCTCATTCTAGAAGGAAAAGAGGGTAATATGTAGCCCTTACAGCATTTTGTATTGTAAGTTTAGATTTATTCCTTTCTGATCTTCAACAAAGGTGAATGCATTTTTTATCAGTTTCCGTACTTTTGTGTACAGTATTTGTATTCCTTCTTTCTTGGTAAAGCTTACTGTAAACCATAAATTGAACATAAATGCCCTTTCTCATGTTCATTTACGTTCTTAATTCTTTTCATTTAACTTGTCTGTTATAAGCAACTTTCCTCTTCTCCCACAAACTAATCAAAGGCTCATGATTTACAGATGTCTGCTGTCTCAAATCAGTCACATGCCCCCAGCTGTCATAACTTCTCTCTGTCTCTGATATATTTTCCTATTGTCTATCTCATTCCTTTAAAGCACATTTTCTAGTCTTAGTTGTTTTGCTTTATACTTAAGACCAAGAACATGTTTAAGTCTTTTCCTGAACCAGAATCCAAGAAATGGTGACCTGATAACCTTGTAACGGTAGTAAAAACAGGAGACAAATATCACCTCAAAGAGACACTTGAGCGTATCTGGCCTTGTCAGAAACAGGAAATACCAGGAGTCTTACGTAAAAGATTTCTAGCCTAAATTTGCAGACCCAAGGGGCTGGAAGGGCTTAAATATGGTTCAGATAAACATCCAGACTTTCTGATGATTATCTAAACTCTTTGAGAATCTGGAATTTTTGAGCAAGTTTCATCAGCACTACCTTGAGTATATCCTGGAAGCAGCCTGCACCTTGAAGACAGCAGTGATAAGGCTATGCTTTCCGGAAGCCAAATGCAAAAGCATTAATTAGATCACGTTGGTAGGAAGCTGTGAAACAAGTGATGCTGTAGAGATTGCCAAGTGTCTCAGGAGAAATAAATCAGTTTATAAATACCTTCAGAGTAAGAATATCAGTACTTATACACAGTCTTAGAAAATGCAGGATCTTTAAGACAGGAAAGAAAACATTTTGAGCACCTGCTTGTGAAAACTTCTTAACCAAAGGGGAAAATTTACCTGTAGAAATCCTCCTTCCTTCCACCCCAAAGAAGGTGGCTGATGACTGTACAGCTAGACAACAAGCTAGCACACCACAGAATGTGGGAGTAACCAATGCTGATGATTCAACCAAGCTAGGACAGGAGTAACTCTTTTTAAAGCTGCTGTATTTATCAAGAGCTTGTGTAAACAGGGACATTCCAGAAATTAACTTTTAAAGCAGATTAATAAAATCTCTATTCAGAAGTCAAGTAACTTTAATTTGACTTTGGAAATGAAGCCAGCTATATCAAATTAAGGCCAGTTTAATTCTGACTATGATTAACCACTCAGAGGCTTAATGCAATTTGACTAATCCATGTTAAAAATCACATATTTAGTTAATTTAGATTATTGCTTGAGTGTTCCTGCAAAGGTGAGTCCTAAATCTCACCAATCTTAATTGGCCAAAAGAAAGGAGGCCTTGCATTTAAGTGGTCTTTCTCCGTCTATTTCATAACATCTTAACTTTGAAATCTGTTCAACATAGTGTGTTAAAACAGCAAAGAAACTATTTAGGCTGCAATGGGCAAAAACCTGTTGTTGTTTGTAAAATTACTCAAAATAATTAAAATGGAAGGTATTTTCAGTTCTGGTTGATACATACAGCTTGAAGGTTGAAGGGCTTCTGCAGATAGCTGAGAATTCAGGGGAGATTGGTGAGTTGGGGGTACATACAAATGGACCAATTATGATCTGTAACAAGAGGGTGAAAAGTCTGAGTTTCCATTCAGTCTCAACAACCAATTTACATAGGTTTAGTTTTTTATCTTTAGAGGGCAAAAGTCTAGACACATACGAACTCAAGCCTTCCTCGGACTAACTCTATTAGCAAGGGATTCCCACATTTTCTCCAAGAACCTGCTCTTCTATTCTCTTCCGTCTTACCAGTAGTAGCACTCATAAACCTCATGTACCACTACCAAAACATAGATATATCAACTGATCTATTTATTCCCACTTATTTCATGGACTTCAGATAAGGCCTTTTGCATTTGCTAGATACTGTTTACAGGCCCAAACTGCCAAACCTGAATCAAAATTGCTCTACTCTGGAGCACCTCTTGCCAGCTAATGCTTTTAACGAGCAAAAAGCAATCAGCAGCTCTGCCTCATCAAAACCTCAAGAACAGCATGTCTGACCAAACCTTTGTCTATTTTTCCCCCAATTACAGTAATTGGTCTCCTAGGGGATATTGACTCTACCTTCACACCTTGCTTGCTTTTTCTTGCAGGCATGACAGCACTGCTACTAAATCATGAAGACAGTCAGCTGTTAAAAAGGCTGGTACTCCCCTTTCCTCCTGCTGTGATTTCTTTCCCGTGCTGGACTCTCATAGTGTCATTCAAAACAGGCAAGCTATCCATCACAACAAATTACATTTCATATCTCCCAGATCAGTGACCACTCTTAAATAACCCTAATTACTGATTATGCCCCTTTCTAGCATATCTTGAGAAAGAAACAGCATTTATAGTTCTCAATAAGTCAGGATTTTATATGCCAGCCCTGCTGGATTTAATGTTTTCTCAAAGATGATTGAGAGAAACAACACACTATTTATAGAAAAACTCTTACAGGGTTTTAACAGGCTGTCATGCAAAGCCATTGTTTTGCTTTCTTATTTGTTGTCCCTGTGGAACTATAACCCCCTGCTCTAAATTATCCACTCACATCCATTCATATGTGGCAATGAATTTAAAGACACCACAGGCTGGCTGCTAGTGCCAAAATGCTGTAAGGACATTTACTGCCATTTGGAATATTTTCACTTCAAAGGAAAGGATTAATGAAGATTATGGAAATGATCCTCAATCTCTGCATTTCCACTGACCTGTTTTTCCCTCACATACCACATAATAATTTGTTAAACTATGTGTTAGCTATACTGTAGAAAAGAATTTTTTAGTGCAATGCAGAGTGGGCAATACAATCTTCCAGATGTATGTACTGTTTCCAACGTAAAAACTCTTTTGAAGCGCCAGTCAAACACACTTGGCACTCAGGCCCACTGTCCTGGACTGGTGTAGCACCATTTGAGGCAATATAAGCTCCCCCAGCCTTTTCCCATACCCAATAAATGTATATCAACTCCAACACAAAGCACAACTGCTAGCACTACATCTGCACCAGTTAAGGAAAACATTTGCTTCGCAGACTTTACTCACTTCTGACCATTCTGTGAGCTGCAGATCCACCATGAATCCACCACATTAGAGGCTTTATATAACCATGGAGATAGTAGGAAATGAACAGAGAGAAAACAAGATAAGCGTACTATGATAAAGCATCTGAACACATGAAAGAAAGAAAATTTAATCTATCAGATCAGCAATGACAATATCAAAAATATGCAAACTTTTTATCTAATTTCAGTTCTTAAGAGTATCTTGAAGTTTTGTGCCACATTATCTATATTGATGCTACCTACTCACCTATCCATATTGACCCACCTTGACCTATATTACCAAAACTTTTATTTAAAGACATGAAGTATGTGTCAAATCCCAATTACTTGCAGAGTCTTGTCATGCTTGAGAGCAGTCAAACAGTGGCACAAGTCACCTGGAGAGGTTGTGGAGTCACCATGCTTGGAGACGTTAAGAACTCAACTGAGCCTTATCCAAGCTCACCTTGCTTTGACCAGATGACCTCAAGAGATCCTTCCAATTTGTAATTCTCATAGGATCATTCAGGTTGGAAGGGACCTCAGGATGTCTCTGGTCCAAGCTCCTATTCAAAGCAAGGTCAGCTCTGAGGTCAGACCAGACTGCTCAGGGCTACATCCAGTAGGGTCTTGAAAATGTCAAAGGATGGAGATTGCACAACCTCCAAGGTTTGATTATCCTCATGGTGGAAAAGTTACTCCTTATATCCGGTCTGAACCTCTCACGCTTAAGTTATGCTCCTCCCACCCTGTTCTACAGTGAAGAACTCCAACATCTCAATAACCTCCTCATAGGTACTGGAGGCTGCTGTGACATACCTCCCAAAGCTGTCTCTTCTCCAGGCTGAGCAACCTCCATTTCCTCAGCTTCTCACACAGCAAGTGCTCTAGCCCTGAGCATCTTGGTAGTCCTCCACTGAACTCACTTCAGTTTACAGTCTTTCTTGTACTAGGAGCCCAAAACTGGACACAGTGTCTGGATGTGATCTACTGAGTGCTGAGCAGAGGGGGGATAACCCCCACCTTGATCTGCTGGCCATGCCCCTGTTCATGCTGCCCAGAATGCTGCTGCCCTTGGTGCTGCCCGGGCACTATGGACTCCCCTCCCTCGCTGTCTCCAAATACCAGTACCTTTTGTATAGAGCTGCCCCCGGCCAGGCAGGCTCAGGCTAGATCGCTGCCAAAGACTGCTTTCCCAGGGGCAGGGCTTTGCACTGAACTGAATTTCATAAGCTTCATCTCAGCCCATCCCTCCAGGCTGTCTAGCTCACTCTGAGTGGCAGCCCTGCTCTCAGGCTGTCACCTGGTACCCCCAGTTTGATGCCATTTGCAAACTTGATGAGACTGCTCTCCATAGCTTCCTCCAGGACATTGATAAAGATGTTAAACAGGACAAGTCCAAGGACAGATACCTGCGGTACTCCACTTTGTATCAGCCTCCAGGTAGAGAACCAACTATTAATCACGTCCCTGTGAACCTGATCATCTAAGTAGTTTTTCAGATGAATGGACAACCAGATGGGTAGACTGTAACTCCTATTCTGTGTTTCAATGAACAATTTACTCTTTCATGTAACACAAAAAGGTTTTCATTTCCTTTTTCAGTGTATTCTGGAGGATGCTGGTCAAAGGACATTGAAATCATTCAGATGTGCAAATGTCCTCAGTATGCCATTCAGTGAAGTCAGTACTAATTTTGACAGAATATTTAATACGATTAATGCAGCTGATTTTATGACTAGTGATATGGAAGAGTTCAAGACATTATGATGAAAAATTATTTGTCTGAGAAAATAATTCATAACTAGGTTTTGGGGTTTTTTTTGTTTGTTTGATTGATTTGGGTTTTTTTTTAAGAGCAGCTGTAAATAGAGCAAGCACTGCTAGCACAACCGGTGGAAACCTAAAGAAAAAGGTTGTGGGAAAGTCTGTGTCAGGATTGCCATATACCCACATAATTCGGTTTATAATCAGTCTCTTAGATATGCTAAGTTGTGAAGGAAAAGAGTGGAAAATGTTCCATCAGTCATTTTCCCCAAGGCCTGTTTATTTTCATCACAATATCAAACTTGAAAAACCAGATTGTTTGGCTCACCCAGTCAGGTAGCAGACTGTGGTGATGTACTGTAGAAAGGGAAATCCCCCTTTCCCTTGCTTACTTACTAATATGTTTGATTAGACAAACACAACAGGATTTACTCGAATACATTTGATGTAACAAATACAGATACCACATCATACAGAACCACCTCACTTCCAAACAAGCAGAATGGGGGTGTTGTGCAAATTCATGGTACACTATTTGAAAAGCTACTTACATTCCTTAAACAAAAAAACAATTTTTAGATATCTGAAGTTAGGTATAAGTCATCTTATCCTTAGAATCGAAGTCTTCTTAATCAGTAAATGAGGTTACCTGGACTTTGCTGGGGTGATACTTTGGCTCTATTTTGTTTAAATGTAGATGTATTTGCATTTCAAAACAATGCATTAAGGCTTATTGCATTTTGATGCAATTGCAATACAGCAGACAAGTTTAAAAATAAATTTATGTGCTGACATCAGCAGACAACGCTGACAATGGCAGATGAGTTTCATCTCAATGGAAGACAAGTTTCAAATGCCAGACAGTGTGCCCATATTTGGTAAGTGTTTCTCCTTTCATCTACCTGGTTTCAAATAATGTTTTTACCAGGATATGTATGCAGCATCTTACTGATAAGAACAGTTAAAAATGTGCTCTCATTGCCAGAGGAGAAAGATAAATCTGTTTGAGTATCTTAATAGCCTCCTGTATAGCTAGTGGGCACAACTGGTTACGTGCATAACTATTGCAAGCTGAAGATTTCGTCTAAGGCAGAGACAGCCACGTTATCTAGAGCTTCTTAAACGTGCTCTGTGCCAGCCAGGGGGACTCAAAGTTTGACACTGCCCCATGGTTGTGTGATCACAAACGATACACAAACGCAAGCTGGCTTTTAATTTCTGGTACATAAGAAACTGAATGAGCAACTTTTTTGTCCCTGCAATTACAATTGACAACAGATAAAAAATTGCAGTGACTAAATGCCAGAAGCTGCTGCTTTTCTACTTTTAAATTAGTAGTTTAGTGGATTAAGATTAAACATTTGCCTATTGCTGGATCACCCTGAAATTATGTTAAACACTGGGTTAGGAAACAACCCTATGAGTAACTAAGCAAACATGAAATCTGGAACTAAACCTTGATTCGTACAAAGAGGTACAAAGAGATCAGAGACACTCAAACAAAACTCCTACACCCACAAATGAGCTTCTCTGTGTTTTGTTAGAAGTACCATGTAAGAGTATGCAAAAAAAAGTCCTCGTGAACATTTTGCACATGCAAATCCAGCCCAGCCGAAGAGCTGACTTTTGATCTCCAGTAGCAGAGCTCTTGTTCAATACACATATCTGCATCCCTCTGGGTCTTGGATCCACACTACCAGATTTGCCTCGGTTCCTGCCGGGAGTTCTTTGTGCTTTGGGCCCTTTGCCCAGCCTGTGCTGGAAACCTTATTTCCACGCCAGAAGCATAGTAAGAATTGGAATCTCATATTCAAATGCTGAGGAACGGTTCCGTTTCCACCATAAGATGAGGAGAGGGAGGTGGTATGGAAAGCCAAAAGGAAAGACTTAGACTTGGACTGTTGATCCTTCTGCCAGGAATAGATATAAAAGTGGAGGCAGATCCTGCACTACACACCCAACTCCCTTCCTTCCAGTGCAGCAGCCATCCTGTAAAGTAACCAGCTAGGCCACAGCAATCATGCTGCTTATAGTCAGCTGCTGCCCTAAACAATGAAATACTTTCACAGTGATACAGCTTTCTGTGAGGAGACAAAAGCCACATGCCTCAGGATTGTGTTATGTTTCTTGTTCTTTGGTTTGACATCACCTTCAGCCTACAGTAGGAAGACATCTAATTGAAAGTCCTTCATGCAAAGTCCTTCCTCAACACTCTGGCAGCCATTGCCTGTTGTAGACAACAGACATCCTCAATTCCCTTGCACCAGTATTAAGAGAAAGCACAGTTCAGAAAACACTTCTCCATTTGCATTTTAACTCTATTGCCTTCCAATAAGCTAAAGCTGTCAATACTCCAATTAACTTTTTCTCTGCCCACTATTTACCCCAGTCTGTTAGGGCAGAACAGATTCATGGCTGTCTGTAACTTACAATGAGTAGAATTACAGGAAAAGTTGCCATGAGCTGCAGCATTTGAAAGCAGGACTGATAAGCAGGAGCATATCTGCTGTCTGGCAGCCTTCAGAACAGAGGGAAAGAGGAAATATTTTAGGTCAGGTCGGAGAGAGAAGAACTGAGGCAAAAGGAGCAAGAGGAAAAGGTAACGAAGTAATATAGGTATAAGTCTAAAACTAGAAGTTCAGGGGCTTTTGTAATTCATATCACCATGACTTCTTTCAGTCTTACATGACTCTTAGCTGGATTTACAGGATCCAAGAGTGAAGTGTTGGGGAGGACACAAGCCTATCCATAAATAACTGAAAATAAAAGTAACAGGAGATTTCAAGGCTTTCCTGATTCAGCAAGAAGGCATGAAATTCCTCTCTTTCACTATTTAAACACTTACTCAAAATAGAACTATTAAGAGCTAAAAGTAAGGATATTAGGGCAATTAGGATATGCTGACAGCCCTCATTGATCTAATACTCTTGTTTAGTCTTTAAAAAGTGTAGGAACAGGAATGTGCAAACCATAAATTGCAAAGCCAGCATCTGCAAACCTTCATTCAAGGTTCCTAATTGCTCTCTGATTCAACCAGATATGTGGCTCTTTTTATTTATTATTTGTGAGTATTCAGGCAAACTGACTGGTATTATCACATGCTTGGGGAATGGCCTTTTTTCAGTGAGGTGTTGGCATATTTCCGTTTTGTTTTTAGGAGGTCAGTGGTTTGGGACCAGACTGAAACATTTCAAAGCCAGCGTAAACATTTCTTTTCTTTCAAACTATCCTCAGGGAAAAATAAAAGTCTAGCCATTGCACAATTTAAGAGTTACAGCCTTACTTCTGCCAGCACTTTCATCCATGACTTACACTAACAACAGTACAATTCCACAACCCTCAAGGTGCAGTTCACCACCGCAAAATGGTCAGAAAGTGCTTTGTAGCTCCAAGACCAAAGGCAGGCGCTTTTTCAGAGCATGTATATGTAATACAAGGAGGACAATTAGTGCTACAGAAATAGTCTTCAGAGCCTGTAGATTCATTTTAAAGAGTACAGTAATGCTCTGTAAAGCTCTAGGACATTGATTTTATATACAAAGATGTACTGTGTTTTAATTGCACAATCTGTGGCAAGTACATAACCAACACTCCCTAGGAAGACACTGCAAACACAAAGACAAAAGGGGATGAACCATGTTTTAAGCTCTCTCCTAAAATGAAGTGATATGCATCATTGTTAGAAGATGTACTAAATAGCCTAGATACACCAAAAATACATATCCAGGCATGTCTCTATTTCACCTCAAGAAAATGATACCCTAAAACATGAAAAATGGGACTAATTTCCCCTAGGCAGAAAACATACACGTCCATTAACACTGTACACAATAACCTCAAGAGAAACTGAGCTAGGTGACCCTGCTACAGCTCTGACTTCGGCTACCTCCTTCCATTTCTGTTAAAATGCTTTATTGTAAGCACTATGCTAATAAAATCCTTTTGAGTTATCTGAACAAATCTCCTGATTTGTTATGAGGTCACTAAAAGGAGAGAATTAGACCACCGGGATATTATTTACTTTAACTGACATCCAAGCAAATAACTGAGAGACTGATTACTTCATAGAAGGGTGGAGAATGGCTTTAGGTCATTAGAAAGCCAAATGCACCTCAAGGAGTGATAGCTCTTTTGAGACCTCTGCAAACCTACATCCTGCACTCCTCCCCACTGACGTCATGACAACATGCAAGGCCTCAAAGCCATGCCTTAAGCCATCATTACTCAGCCCTTGGCTCACAAAACCTCAGAAAACAGTGGCAGAACACAGTGAATTTCTCTAGACAAGTGTTGGGGGAGGTAGAAGGAACCAAGTGCATCTCCCAAGGTTTTATGTATGTCATACACGCAGCAATTTCACAGTTAAGTTATTATTTTGTAAAAGCAATCAGATTGCTCACGTAAGTGCTAAGGTCTTTATCAAATCCTTCCTACAGCCAGACTACAGTGGAATACAAAGCACATGCAATTACAAGAGATTGAGAGGCAGCCTTTTGCCATCCTCACAAGGTTGCTCTGAAGTGCTGGCTATACTATGCACGAGGCCTGCCCCTTGCTTTCAGTAAGATCAAGTCTGTCTCTTCCACTTGTGTGTCACAACACACTCCTTCTCACACAGCTACAAACAGCATTACAACACCCTAGTGTTACAACGCCCCAGTGTTACTACATCTTCTAACTACTACAATCTTTTTTGCTTTTCACCTGTTCCCAGCTTTTTGAACACAGAATCTCAACTTTCATTGAAAAAACCTACTGTAGCCTCATTGTTGGAGACACGAGCTTGAAAATACCAACATAAAAAGATATAGGACTTACATCGTTGTTAACTTAGTGGTCATGACTTGTTAACCATCAGCAATGGGCTGCAGAAGCCCTTCTCCTCCATGTAGGGAATAAACACAAGCTGATTTCTGAATCGGGCATTGTGATTGCACCTGCAAGAAGACATTTTCCTATGGTCATTGTTTTCTTTAAAAAGGGGAAAGTTACGAGTGAGAATAGTTGTTATTTATAAAAGGCTTTAGCCAATTTAATTTCCGTGCTGCAAAAAGGCATGTACCCATCTTTCCCGATTCCTGCCCTCAGCGCTGGCCCAAGTCAGTAGATCCATCTGCTAATTAACAGAGAAAAAAAAATATAAATTGCTTTCCAGTCAAATCAACTCCCTCATCTGGCTGGCAATGAAGTCACATAATCATTAGCGCTTCTGACTCAAGGAGAGGCATGACTAGGAATTTTAAAGAGAGCAAACTTCAGATCTATTAAGACAATTGTAACAATGCATGTTCAGTGCATCCCAGAAGATAAGTGACTTATTTTGCTTGAGCTTTGCTTGAACAGTCCAGAAAGAATCCCTTGGTCTCCCTCCCCAGAAGAGGAACCCAGAAAAAAAGGACATATGTTACTGAAGACCAGCATTAATGTTAGAGATATTCTACATGTCATTTGGCGATACAGAGCCAGGGAGTATCTGGAAATGAGAAACTAAATGTGAGGTGAACTAGACAAAGAAGTGGGAGGAGAGACCTTTGACCATAGGCACGAAAGATCTATAAACAGAGTATGCCAGGAGGGAAAAATGTCTGAAACTGGGCCCAGCAAAGATAGAGCATGCTGGATAGAAAAGTACTGTCCGTGTAAGGGTGTACCCCACCCCTCCCACATAGCCTAATTGATTTACTCACTGCTTGAGAACAGCTAGCTCAATCTGAAACAGCCTTTACTTGTCATGGACTGAAATTACCCACTCAAACAACCAAATATGTTTTATATTCTATACAATTCTATTCTATTTGTATTCTATAACAGGACTTAGGACCTCTTATAAAAGTCTAGATTTCAGAAAAATGCGAGCACAGCCCTGTATCCCTAGAAAATAAGTTAACAATACTTCCCAGCATATTCAGTGAATATTATTGCCAGCACTGTGAAGTCAGCTTTCTGCAACTTGGAAAAAAAAAAAAAAATCAGGTATAACATAAAATAGGAAGAAACAAAGGAAACCATAACCACACATAAACGGTCTGAGCTTCCTCCTCCTTCCTTAACACAGGGCTTTGTTTTTCCCCTCACGACTGTTTAGATGTTACAAGAGGTCAGAAAGTCAGCTATTAATCACCTGAGTTCTCAGGCAGCTGAAGGTGAAGTAACTCACTGCTCATGTCCGCATTAGGAAGCAGTAAACATCCTTTTGTTCAAGCTGTTTCACGAACTGCAAAAAGTCAGATGCTGAGAGCCTGACGAAGTCTAGATACTGTCCTACTGGTGTCAGTAGCTAACCTTCAATTGATTTAACTGGAGAAAGACTGTACTCAAAATACAGTTTTATATTTGCCCCAGCTTTTCCTCACATGAGTAATGGTTTGGCTCAGCCAAAGCATCCTGTTCCTCAGCAGAAAGTGGGACAGAGCAGAGTGAAGAAAACAGAAATCCTTTGGGGAGTGGGGGGAAAGGCGGGAAGGGGAAGAAGTAGAAAAAGAAGAAAAAAAGGATTTCAGGTAACAAAATAGGCAGGGAGAAAGGAGTCCAGTATATTATCTGTGCAGCCATGACCACATCATGTGTGATTTGTAGCATACATCCCACATTCGACTAACAGGAGCTGTAGTTATTCTTCTCCTGCACTTTTGTTACTTCTGCACACAGTCAACCCAGCTCAGGAGAAAAAAAAGAGTGCTAGTGTATTTCAAGACACTTTAATAATGGGCAACAACATAAGCAAGAGATGTTGGTAAATCTGGAACAAAACCAGCTCTCTGTTGGAAAAGATTTCAAGCCCTATCAAGGCTAGCATGTGTAACAGTTGTCCTTCATTTACCACAGGTGCAAAACATCAATAAACACTTTTACAGAAGCAGCTGGTTGAAATAAATGACAGAAAACCCTACAGGCCCATGTGAGTCCATTTTGGAATTTGAAGCTTGCAGATGAGCAGCTTTGTTGAGGACACAGATGGAAGCATGTGTATACGGTACACAAACATGTCACTTCATGGTGGACTTGGCAGTATTAGGTTTACAGTTGGACTTGATGATCTTAAAGGTCTTTTTGAACCTAAATGATTCCATGATTTGTGTGCAAGACTGGTATGTATGTGACAGAGGCAAGGGGCTGAGTGAAGAAAAAGTTTGAGAAGACTGAAGAAAAAGTTTGAGAAGAATGAAGAGCTGAAGCCTTACACAACCACAGGACTGCTTGCAGAGTGACCTTGAATGAGTGGCTCAACAGTGAGTTATAGATCAGTACGACCAGCTGAAAGAAAAAAAAAAGAAAATTATCCTCCAGCACTCTGGAAAATGGGACTTATATATACCTAGATGCAGCCTTGCTAGTTCATAAGAATGTACCTGACTTTATCACAAACTTCTCCTTGCACATCAGATAATCTGTAAGACCCCAAACTCCATCTACTCATGCCAGAGAGTTAACAAGTCCTCAGCTGTATTGATTATATCTATAGAACATGAAGCATTTCAAACACCAGTATAGTTTCACTGAGATGGGTAGAAAGAGGTGGCTGATTCTTCAGAGCCTTCTGTTTTAATTGCTTGTAGAAGGTCCTATCATGCTAAAAATATTGAGCAATTCACCTACTTGTATATGAACACTTATTCCAGGTAAATAAATGCAGCAGGCAGGTAAGTAATAGTTTGATTTCATCAACATAACCCTTACCAAATTATTGAGCTCTTTACCTTGGAAATTGTATGGGTTTAGCTGGGCCTGATATACAACTGCAGAAGATGGATATAAGCCTTGATAAAAAGCAAGTCCACATGTTAGATGACTCGGACATTTTTTCAGGATGCATAGAAACCTTTCAACATATTATGAACCAATATTTCTAATTTTGCATTAGAATAATGGGAGACTGAGTTTGCCTACAGCAACTGATGATCCACAGAGATTCCTCTTTATGCAGTGCATGTTCTTGCATTGTCTAAACACAGTGGAAAAACAGCCTAATGTGATTTCAGACCCCTTCCCCTTTCATCACTAACCTAGAGTTGTTTGTGTATCAAAAGGAAGAACACACAACGTGCACTCAACCAGACAGAGCTGAACTGCCTGCAGCCAAAATACAAAAGATTGGATATGTAAATTTTTTTTGTAGTATAATCATTCTGTCATGTATAATGGATGCACAGGCATAGTTTGGGCTTTTGAAAAACTAAAGCAAAGCTTTACTTTATTCCTGTAAATCTCACGGGCTTCAAATTGAAGCATTCCCTTCTGTCAGCAGCACAATGCTTAGCAATGAAATTCCATGGCACAAATAGGACTTTGAGGCCTTAATTATACTTTAAAAACAGATTGTCATTAATGATTTTTGGGGGGCATATAAGATACAAGATCTTTAATACATCTGTAACCCCATGAGGGGTGTAGGAAGGAAGGGACCAAACAACAGATTACCCCAAAATTCTGTTTTCTTCAGATGCATTTAAGACTAAAAATTTCTGAAGGTCTGAGAGTGGAGGAGGCTAAAAGTGTTGGAGGGTTGTGGGAGAAGGTACAAAATATCTGGATGTGGAAGAAATTGGTTGGTATATTCTCCAGCCCTAAAGAATTAATTAGGCAATCCTTATCAGTGTGCTTAAGGTGGAGAAGTGGTGAAAGTGATGGAGAGTCGGGGCTTTTTGCTTAGTTGTGGAGCTTGGAGGGAGGCGGAAGGGGCAACACAAAGATTACAAGAAGAGATACTGTAAAGTCCCTCCCTAACCAAAGTGAACAGTCAGGCTCAAAAGAAATGAATAGATAAAAATATTTCGTTTAAAAATTTTTGTTTCTCTGCCTGACAAGACCTTTTACGGCTCCTAATGCCATATAGCAAATTACCTCAAGTATGTAGCTTCATTTTCTTGACAGGATAACCAGAAATGTTGTCAGCCTTGTCTTATAGAAAGGGAATTATGGCAAAAAGAGACCAGATGACATGCCTAGAGTCAGCCATGAAGTCTGTGGCTGAGGTGGGAAAGGGTCAGAGTCCTATCTTTTTTAGGTGACATAACTGCAAGATCACAGTTGCTTTCCTAAATAAAAATCATATTTTCATAGTGATGAGTCTGAGCTGCAATGCCCAAATTGTGATCAAAGCTTTGGATGCCTGGCATCTAGGGCATTCAAAACATTATTTCAGCATGATTCATTACAAAGGAAGAGGACAGCCACCACACTCGGATCCAAATTTTCAGTTTTTGAAGTGGTCAGTACTGAAACGCAGGTTCTGACAGCGCCTGGCCAAACTTGGTCAGGTCCCCTTTGTGCCACCATTACCTTCAAGAGATACAAGCCCTCCAAACAAATGATAACAACCCATATACTTGTGACCTGGTCATAAGACCTCCTAGGTCATAGGCCTTCTATTGCTTGCTGTGCTTGCTTGCTCCTCCTGTGCTTGCTCCTGTTTTGAGCAAGCACAGTCCAGTAACAGCACGTATGCAGCCATAATTTCAGCCCTGATGAGTTTTTAGGCTCAGGAGAGTAGGGAGGAAATTCTACCAGCACAACCACTACAAGATTATCCAGAAGAGGGAGTGCATAGCATACGTACACATAAAGCCGTAATTTGCTACGCTGTGTCTTCATTGCAGAGCATGGAGGCTCTGCAAACGTCCAGCCCTATTTTAGACTCTGCCACATGCTCAGTGCTGCATACAGTTCAGTAAAATACCTACTGCACAGCTCATCCAACAATATATCGCTTCTCTTTGCTGTGTGTCTGCTTGAGGTTTTTCTAGGATGTTTTTAAATTCAAAAAATACTTATTTTTGCTTTTTGATAAGCTTGTTTTACATATTGGCTTGCTAGCCAAAATTAATTTCTGCAGCTACAATTTAAGTAAGTGGTTCCAAGTCCCTTATGATGGTCCTTGCTCCCTGATTTGATAAGTAACTTGTAAGAAATGTTGCAGAATGCAAATTCAGAGTTAATTACTCAGATTTATTCAAGAGTGATGTTTATAAATTCCCTTTCTGTGAACAGCAGAGTTTTTCCAAGTAGATCTTCCACTTACGTTTATCTGGTTTTGTAACTACAGACCAAAATGGTACCTAGACAGTGTTGTAGGTGCCCTTGACAATTAAAAATGCAGTCGACCACAAGAACAAAGCCACAGGCAACAACCATGTACAGTAATTAACCAGTTAGACCTAGATTATGAAAAGGAAGCAAGAAATAGGCAGGCATATTACAGCAAGTTTATAAAGAAAACAATTCTGATAATGTTTTCATGTTTTTCTTAATTTCTACATTGAGACATGTCCTTTCCCTCCCCCTCAACACACACTGTTCAATATCCTACTGAATTACGTTCTTTTTATATCGGACTAAATCTCTGACCTTGGTTTGACTTTTTTCCATTTTGCTTATCTTCATCCTTCTCTCTAGTTAAGAAAAAAACCCACGAGACTTAATTTTGAAAGAAGGATTGAAAGGCTATATTAACTTTGTTTAGCTCCCAGTAATAGTATAAATAGTAATAACAGGATTCTTTAAATGATTATTACCTGTTTTTATGTGCCTTCCTTACCTAACCTTTCTCTTTTTTTTTTTTATGTCTTCTACAGATTATCAAGAGCTAGTATTCTGTTGACTTTCATTATTCATTAAAAATGAAGTTCAAGGTCATTGTAGCTACAACTGATAAATACGTTGTTATTATGGCTTCGAAAATAAATAACTTCCATTGTAGTGCAGTGAGTAAGATTTTGAAAAGAAAAAAATTGAAAGAGACTTCCTGCCTGTGCTGGATTATTAAGCAATTCTATACAAGTGGGTTAAAAAGAAAGGCACCGCTGTAATTTAAATTATCAGTACAATATACTGCTTTATCTTGCTCAGCTTGCACCCTCTTTCTACAGAGGAACCAAAATAGCAAGTTCAGGTAACAACTCCTGCTTATCTTCAGCAAGGTAAATAACTGAGGAAGTAATCAGTATTAACTTGCAATTTATTAACATTGTTTCAGCTCTGTTATCAAGCCCTGAAAAGTCTAAGGCCCAGGTCCAGGCCGGATTCACTCAATCTCTGACTACACAAGGAGCAGAAGGAGCCCGAGGAAGGCACAGACTGACATGCTGGGCAGCAGCAACGCAGAGGCATCTCTTAAAATGGTTCTCATTGTGGAAGGTATTTATTTCTTTAGGAGACTGGGAGAAGAGGCAGCAATAGCTTCTCCTTTCACCTATCCCTAGTACACTGGGCAGTTTGCTAGTTGTACACATAAGCGGGCCTGTGTTGCGATTCCTTGACAAGTGTCAGAGGGCAGGGAGGTGCCTGCCAGCTAGCAACCTGAAGGTCTTCTGACTCCCAGAGGCTGTGCAGGGCAACGATCGCATCCAGTGCAGGCCGGTGCAGAGCACACAGGTGAGCCCGAAGCGGTAAGGGACAAGGCACCATGCAACAGTGGTTTAACAACCCAGGCTCTGCTGTTCAATGCAAGAACTAGCAGAATATCTATGGACATCTGGACAGCAGGAGATACATGCGAGTCTATGCATGTTTCTTTTCCCTTTTAACAGGCCTAAGTCAGTAGCATTGAAAGAAGAGACCTTCCAAGGTGCTTTCTAGGAGAGAGACAGCAATAGATTTTCCTTGCTGATACAGACAAAGTCATTCTGACTTGTTTCCATGAAACTCCCAAGGTTTTTCCAGCATAAGGATGACTGGGCACGCACAACAACTTGCACCACAATGCTTGGCAAAGATACTAGCTTTTGTTTAGTAGTGTCCAAAGGACTAATAAACCACTTAATTATTTGCAATCAAACATACAGTAAAGTCATCTACAATAGCATTCAGCGTATCAGTTTTGTCAACTGACTCAACCCTTCATTGTGGTTGCTGTGAATGGGGTGGAAGTTCAAAGGCTTGCCACTAACAAAGGCTGAAAAAAAATAATCCTCCTCTGTTTATATGTATCAGTTATTCAAACAAAAGAAGGGAATGGCAGTAAATGACAGTGGAAAGTGGAAAATGACGACAAAACTAGAACGCAGTGTCACAGAGTGCTGGAATCCTGGTATAGAGCAATGAATTACCCGCACTTGACTTTGATTCCTTCAAAAGATGAGGATATGTTGTTCCTTTTATTACCTGCTCCAAGGATTGATTTGCTGATTTTCTAGAAGCTGAACCTGTTTCCAAAAAGAAACAGTTGTTATTTTTATTTTACTTAGTGGTTGAGCTAAGGTTCAGCTGAAAAAACCCTCCAAACATAAAATCTACACCATGGTGGAATCCCGTGCAAGCTTTTCTACAGCAGTTTCCCATGAGGAGAAAACAAGTCCCTACTTGTTGACCAAATTTCTGGACTGAAGTATAGGAAGAACAAGAAGCTACAGAACATCTTGTTACACAAAACAGCTGTTCTTAGCTTAACTTAGGAGCTGAAGCTCTCTGTATAATCATTATAGTCTCCTGAGTTACTCAAAGCATCTAACTTCGAGATCTCTCTCCTTCTACTGAGCCCAAAGGGTGTCTTGGTTCATAGGTTATGGCAATACCTTCCACAAATACTTAAAAAATAGTTCTTTGGAATACCTTGCAGTTTTGACCTCCTTCAGTTTCTTTACTCATTGAGTTTTTGCAGGGATTTGCACATCCATGTTAAAAGCAGGACAATCTATTTACCTGTCTGATCTGATAAGAAAATTCATTTCCTGCTAGAGTAGGATTTTTTTTTTTTTACATGATGCTGGCAGAGTAGCCATCAAAGATAATGAAGTATTCATAAGTCCTGGGCCCCTGATTTTAACCAGCAAGAAGATACCAACACTGACAGTCTGTATTTTATCTTTTGTTTTCAAAGTTGTCAAGTAAACTTAATGCTTCCAAAGAGATTCATAGCATATTTGAGGTTCCACAGGTTGTTTGAAAAAAGAACTATGAGGACTTCAATGTACTTTCATTTCCTGTTATAGTCTCCAAACAAACAGTACACAGAAAGGTTAAACTGCGATAAAGGAAGAAAGAAAATCAGCAGAAATTCCTGTTGTACAGTTGTTTGCACAATTCCCATCTCACATGTTTGGAAAGACCACAAACATCAGATATGCCAGTGTTCTTGGGGAGGGTTTGGGAGTCTTGGGCTTTTTTTGTTTTGTTTTGTGTTGGGGGTTTTTAGGAGCCCTTAAGCCTTACCAGCTGCTAGCAGGGACTCCACAAAAAAGCCCTAAACCAACAATAACAACAAAAACTAACCTCACACACACATATCCCTGTTCTTTGGATTTGTGTGTTTCGGGGGGGGGGGGGGGGGGAGGGGTTTTTTTTTCATTTTTTAAATAGATCATTTACTAATTTGCCAGAATGACACAAGACTTTCAATGAAGCAGATCTGTGCCTTATCTGCAAAGCTTAAGCACCAGAGCAATAAAATGCAACAACTAGCATTTCAATTCTCCAAGCAATTTTGTTATTCCAATTCTGCAGTAGATCTTTGATTTTGCAGAAAGTCTTCTCTCATTGGAAATCTACTCGAACTACCAGTTCAGCAATACTAACACATCTGTGGAAGAGCAGCATAAGGAGCCCATGAGAAGGAGACACAATTTCCCCCCCACCCCCCAGTAATGCATAAGACCCAGTTGACTGTATTTCAGCTAAGAGCTGCTCTGCTGCAATGGCAGTAGCCTATACAGAGTCAGCATTCTTCCAGGAGTGAAAGCCAAAGTAACCACCACAGCTTTAAGGGAGGAGACTACATATAAGTGGGTAAACTTGTTAAAAATAGAGAGAAAGGGCAGCTAACAGAGAAATACTTGCAGGTTTTGTGACAACTTAAGAGCACTGTACTGGAAATACAAGGCAAATGTTTATCAAAAAGGTTTGAGAAAGAGATAAGAGAAAAAGGCATGACCAAACAGAATAAGGGAAGTTATTAAGCAGGTATCCTTCAAAAAGCTGAAGTCAAGTACAAATGAAGACAACAGGAAGCACTGCAAACTCTGGCAGGTTAAATGTAAAACACAAAACAAAAAAAAAACATTAAGGCAGGCCAAAAAAATTTTTTTGAGGAACGATTTGTAAAAGGCAAAGAAGAGGTTATTGAACAAAGACAAAAATGAACTGTGACCTGACATCAGGATCAGATAGTGTTCATCCAACAGACTAGTGACAGATTCTGAAGGATTTCAGTGACATGATCGACGGAACTACAGCATGTGGCATCTCTCTTGAAACTGGAAACTTGGGAAGTGGCAAGTAACACACCAACTTTTAACATAGGTATTAATAGAGGTCTGGAAAACTACAGAGTAGGATATCTGACATCTGAATCAGGCAAATTAATTTCAAAAGCTTTTGATTTTAAGACTGAGATCTTCTAGAGGATCTGAAGTCTGATAAAACTCAGTGTAAGGCACAGGGTTCCTGTGGTCACATTGCTCTTGTGTGCTTCTCCTCAAATGCGGATGGCTATGGATTGGAACAGACAGATTTTGTGTATTTTCCAAAGGTAACCCCCACCTGTAACAGTTTTACAGTAGTACAGTCTTAGAGTAAAAAAGGCATAAATTATTATGACTAGCTTAGTGGTCTCTGAAATAAAGAATAATTTCTTCTTCTCTTTTGACTTATCCTGGCAGTGTTGCAGGCATTGGTTTTAATGTTTGATTTTGGTAGCTTCAAGGTGACCACATACCAGAGCCATTCAGAAGATTCATGTTTCTCCTGTTACTTTTGAATATGTATGTTTGTGGGTTTGTTTTGTGGGGTTTTTTTAAGAAGTAAGCTCCTTCAGTATTGACACATGCATTCTGTCTCATAACATTATTTAGGACTAGTTCTTCATGTTTTGTTACATGTAGAGCAATTAAATACACTTAAAGAACCAATATATTTCATATTCAATTTATTCTGGTTGGAGTCTTGTTTCCCACAAGCTACAAGAAAGCATCAGGTCTTGTTTTGTACTTTCTCGCAGCCATGATTACTGTTATCACCTAGAAGAAACATTCAAAATCAGCTCATACTGTTGCTAGTGAAAGTATCCGTCTGAATGATTACTAGCACAGCATTGGACAGCTGCTCACAGGGATAAGAAATTGCTGGAAACAAGTCCGCTCAATAGTTACATTGCAAACATCAGAGTAGTTAGATGTAACCCCAAGCTGGCGTAGGCTTGTTTTGTAAATCAGACTCTTGGACAACAGAGATTGATTACACTTTATCAAGTCTTTCTTTGGTGCCTGATTTAAAATTCAGACCAAAATTGGCCCATGAAGACAGGTCCATTTATAATTTTTTCCTCATTATTAATAGAACGTAGATATCAATAAGAGATCACCCTCATTTATTCTGTCTAGTTATACTTGAGTTCTCTTGATTTTATATGGATGAACTGCAATTAGTTATGAGAGGGGGAAAAAAGTATAAACTTGTTCAACAAAAGATCAGTGTTGCTACATCCGGGATGTTGAAAGCACCTGGGTCCCTTTATAGTCATCCTTGTGACTGTGTGTAAATGGTTTTAACAGCTGTTATAATTCCACAGAATTAAAATGCACTATAAATTTGTGTGCAACTGTATGTATTTCATCTGCTATTTTGAACAAAATGGATGTGGAAAGAAAAATACTGGGGAAGTTACTCCTGATGTTAAAAAAAAAAAAAAAAGAGAGAGACTAATTAAAGTAAACATACAAACCCTTAGTCATGTGAGTAATCCTCTTCCCTGCAAATCATTTTATTGACGTCAGGTGACGCTCCTTCTGTGAGGCAGGATTACTTATGTGACCAAGAGCTTGCAGGATTAGGTCCAAACATTATTCCAGGAAGAGTCCTCATAGGTCTCCAAGATTATCTATCTTAATTATTTTGCCCTTTGTAAAGTACTCATTCAACTGCAATGCCCTCTGATAAATTCAATTTCTCCTCTGGGTTTTCTATTACCTTTCTATTGGTTTTTAGTTATTTTCTTGCAATCATAGTGATTGAACAGTGACCTGAGGTTTAATTTGGCAACATAAGGTAACCCTGTTGCAAGAATAGCTTACACTAAGGTCCTGATATGTCTGGTTTTAGTTCATCATTATGAAGAATCAGAGTTTATATACTGTCTCTCACTGAGTTCAAGCAATGCCAGTATAACACTATTTCCCTTGAACTGCTTGGTATAAGATTCCAGTGTTAAATTATTACATCATAAATGCAGAAATGTGGCTTGTAAAAGGTTTAAAGCCTTTAATATATAAATGACAAAAAAAGAAAGTATTTTCTCATATAATTTCAATTGTATTATGCCTCTACAGTAAAAAAAGATGGTCTGTATTGTAACAGCACTTCACACATATCAGTAATGTATCATTATAAGTCACATATCATATTCATCCTTTTTCTATTGAATTTTTAGCCTTGCTCCAATCTTACACTATTTTATTATGAATTATATAGCAGTATATTTAGAAGATCACTACCAGAATCTTAGCTCAATAGTGTATATGATTTTTATTATGCACAATGGAAAAGAGACAATAGGTTTTTTAATTTAGAAACTATCATCTTCTTTGACACTTGTTGAAATAGTGTTGGCTCTTAAAATTGAGTGTTTTAAATTATCCATCTACCAGAATACTCTAACAGAGTGAATGATATTAAAGTGTTTACACTGTGGCACCTTGGACCCTCTCTTAAGCAATAAAAGGGAGCTGGGCATGTCCTTGTGTTCCCATCTGGGCCTGGACACAGGACCCATGGATGTGCGCATGCTTATGTGCTTCTGCACTGTGCACTCAACTGCACAAGTTTTCTCAGAAATGGAACAGGTTTTAGTTCTCTTCTCCTGTCTCCTGCTGTAGTCCCAGCACTCAGCTCAGTTCCCCACTAACAAGTTTGATGATGGAGAGAAAACAAGAGCTCATGCTAGTGTGAAAGCGTAGAAGTGTTCCCAGAGCCAGTTTTAAAGCATGGAAATAAGAACTTCTGCTCTGATGGATCTTGCAGAATACACCTTACATGGCCTCAAAACAGAAAGCAACAGAAGACGGCCTCTTAGGGGCTGTTTTGTTTTAATCTTGATACAAAAGAAAAGTATACACTGGCATCTCTTACCAATTAAGTCATCATCTAATGTCCATTATCCCTCATGGCCACACAAAAAACTGTTGATCAAGTTCAGCATATACTCAAAGATTATAGTTAAGTGGTTTCTGCATTCATTAGGGTCTGGGCTTTCTTCCTTTTGGGGTGGGGGGGAGTGAGGGGCAGAATGAGGGGAAAAGAGCCTTTTCTTCCAATAACCAATATCTTTGGAGTCTGAATTGCAAACAAAACTTGAAGATGGCAGCTCATGAGGAATGGAGCTGAGAGCAAACTTCACCCTGATGGAAGCGAGGCAGCCCATTAGCACAATGCTGTACCTCTCTCACCCCGTGGGAAGTCGCTCTTCCTAGTCCTGTCCCTTAGCAGTGCTCCGTGGAAGACTGGTATTCTTTCCTTTTTAGCACAGAAGATTATGCACAATTCAGGAATAAAGATCCAGGAAACTTCAATCGTAGAAAGTTATTTATACAAAAGGAATGGCCACACCGCATGTGAGGTTTTCTGCTCGAGTTAATATTCTTTTTAGATTTGTGTCAAACGTCGTATCTCCTTTGCTAAGCAAAGAGACATGTACAGAATCCTAACCAAGGGCAAGAAGGGATGAGTAACAAGGCATTTAACATCATTTCTTGAGGAATTCGTATTCCTCAAGAATACTCAGCTGGCACAAATCCTCATCACTGCTAAAATGAGCTTCTAAATTATAAGTTTCCACCACTGCAACGCTGGACCCTAGCCTCAGCACAAGCCAGAGGAAAACCATTCTCAATTAAGAATCCATTTCCATATCAGCTGGATTACATATGCAGTTTGAGGTTTACTTGTTGTCCTTAAACCAGATGCATATAGGGTAATTTTTTGACCTGCAGGAGTGACTTCTGGTATACCATTGGTATGTATAAACAACGTAAATGTTGGCTAAAGTCATAGGAATAAAATGTAGCAACACTTCATCCTTGCATCTGCAACCAAACACACTGACTTCTGTGTTAAAAACAGAGATGTGCAGAATGGAGTATTCAGCATAAAGTCTACTGTGCCAGGTAACTCTTAATATATTTCATATGATAACAAGGCTGCTTAAAACTAACCCTAACCAGATACAGGGGTTTTGCATTGTAACAGCTCAAGAAAATACAAAGGGAGTCTTAACTGTAAAATTGGGATCCATAGCTAGATGCAAAAGCTAGATGGCCTTGTGTTTAGAGATGCTCAGATCCTGATTTTGATTTAAAAAAAAAAAAAAATCACTTGCTAAACACAGATTAGACTTTAGATCAGAGTTTCATGTACCTACAACCTACCCATTTAGACGGGTGAACAGTGAGACATTGGGTGTAGTATTAAAACTAAGATGGAGGTATATATGTGTCAGAGTGAGGAAGATGTACCTGAAAATGCAGGGCTTTTTAATGGATTTAGAGGGGGGAAAAAAATCCCATCTTGCGTAGAATGCATCATGAAGGATGATAAAACACCTCAGGGACAGACAATGGGCAATCGATGCAGAACTTCTGCAAAACAAGCACCTCTGCTGAGGCTCAGATTCACTGCGTGCTTTACGATGTATTTCTCCTGGGAATAGTAAAGCACTAGTACTGCCATCTTCCCCTGAAGCTTTTCATTATAGAAACAGGTTGAAAGTGAGAGCTGGTGTCCTTCTAGTGAAGCATCCCAGCTGTGCCTACTTGCCAGGAAATGCTATTTTCTCTTGGATTCTGCTCATTCTCCCACTTCTTGGGAAAAGAAGTGGGAGAATGAGCACTTCCTGTTACTTCCATCTTCTCCAAAGGTGGATTTTAGTGATAAGACCATAAATCATGGCTTATATTTACACAAACCACTGTGAACCCTAAAATGAACACAGTCCTTTAGGCAATTTGATCAGTGTCACAGAATAAGCCTGCAAAAGAGTCAAGAGCGAGTATTCAGGAGTTTCATTTCTAATCTACAAGGCATTTAATTTCATTTTTTATATTGTTGTTTTGCTGGGGGCGGGGGGGTGGGGGGGTGGGTGGGTTTAAGGTGTTAAATGCTGTAATTCTGTCCCAAATGGCAATACTCCACATGTAAATGCAAGTGGGGAAAAAAAGAAGTGGAAAATATTTCATAGCACAAGTGGCAAAGCACCCTCTTTTCCACCAAAGTACAGGTTAATGAGCAATACTGAGTTGTTATGGTTTAAAACAATACCATTCATGATATCTTTGGGACTCAAGAAGCAGTGCAGCAGGTCCACCATAGGTTTAGGGATACTCACATACATACAGTAATACTGCTTGAGCAGCTGGGCAAATGTTTGAAGTGAGCTATTGCATTTTTGCATAAGTCATTTGTTTATTATCAGCTTTAGCAGATGAATCAATGACCCTGTGTATCAAAGTCTCTAATGTTGATTTGTTTTGTTTTCTTTCTAAAATATTAAATTGAAACATCTATTCCATTCACCAGGTAATCTTGCAAATAATTAACGCTGCAATCCATAATAAAATAAATCATCAACAGCAAAACAGAAAGGTCTTACCAGGACAAACCCAATCATTTAATAAAAACCCAAGCATTAAACACTGAATTATTTCTTTCTAATTTGAGTTGTTTGTATTTCTAGTTAGGAAAATGTGATCCCAAATGAAAAGCTTTCCCAGAAAAGATCATCAGTAGCCCATTCTCTAGCCCGCATCTTTACAAGCTTGAGTTTCTCTGAAAATTGCAAACAGCCTCACTGCAGGGAGAGAGGAGAAGAGCAGGACAACAAATCTCCCAAAATCTGTGATGCTTATATCATTTCAGCTCAGTGTAATTGATGCAAAACTGATCACAATGTTTTTTCCCTTCCTCCCTCAATAATATTCTGCTAACATCGGTTCAAAGAAACTGTTCATAGACTATTTTTCTGGACTTGTGCTTCCGCTGAACTAATAATTTCTTCCCAAAGACAGCATGGCTTATCAGCAGAGTAACCCTATGAGAGATTTCAATGCACTATTCTAAAAGAGAGCATTAGACTCTGAAAATATTTTCCTTCTGGGACCAATACATTCATTTATATCAATGTAACAAAGAAAACATTTACTGTGAGAAAAAGCCTTCATTATATTATGAACATAATAAATTAGGGCCGGTTGTTTGGAATTCTAGTTTCATTTAGGCAACTAAAATAAGTCTGCAAACATTTAATTTGTCTGAACTCTAACTATTTGTTCTTTCTCTGAGGACATTAATGCAGTAAGATCTAAAGCTCCCACACATACTTCTGTTTCTTTCTCTTTACCTTTTATAAATAGAAAGGGGTCTGATCAGGAATGCCCTGTGCAGGACTTTCGGTGTTGGCCTTCCTCACTTTTCCAAGCTCTTTAGGGTCAGACAAAAATCCTAAAAAGTTAAGATAAGGCTCCAAACAGGATTCAAGTCAGTGCTAGTTTTGATATTGAATTCAGATCTACATACAAGTCTCTTTCTCCCTTTTAATGCAAGCACAGGCTTTTTAATGAGATTTTCAACTGCCTCTACTTGGATGCACTAATGCCACAAAGTAGTACCATTTCAGGAGCACTATTTCCAGGCTTAGACTTAATTTTCAGGCTCAAGGAATGCAAGTCAGAGTGGGCCCCATAATACTTCACTTGTGTTTTGTGAGAAATACACTTCTGGTGTGGCCACTTCCACCCCGACTACTCAGTCTGCAGAAGCCAGTTTGGGATTATCAGTGACTTGGTGCAAACTGAGCTCCCATTAGCTGTGTCTGCCTGAGCCTCACTCCAGTCACTAATCTAGTATTCATTATCAGCATCTATATAGGCTTAGAGCCAGCAAATATGAAATAGTAGGTACAGAGAAATGAATAAGAGTTTTGGCAACTGGACACAAGCCTTTCGGGACATCCTACCTTAAAAACACCGAAGAAATGGACACCAAGGTTGGTTTTTCTTCTGTACAGTCATTGGCTATCAGGAAGTACCCACTGCCACATTTCCGAACTCTTATGCCAAACTTTGTCTAAGAAGGGGAAACAGTGAAGAGTATCTTTCAAAAGGTGGCGTTAACATTGACTTACTACCTGATGTATTTGCATAACAGTTAAAAAAAGCAGCATGCAAGAGGCTCCATCTGCAAATTAAGGGATTTCCTCTGTAATCCTCAGTTTGCTTTAGATTTATGCTTATGTAGTAAAAGGAATATCTTTATATAACTAATTGAATTTACATTTTTGCAACAGTTCACTTCCCCTCATGAAAAAGTTTTCTGAGTTATTTTTCTTTAACACAACAAATATTGATATATTTCCTAAGACTGAAAGCCTCATGTATTTTGTCTTTCTGCCTTATCTGACTCATACACGTGGCCTATATAATGTGTCATGCCTTTTACAAAAGTAAATTTTTAATCAACTGCAGTCTTAGTGACCTCCTTCGGAGAATTTAAAGTACAGTCCAGGCTTGGTTTACATATTGATAGGTCACTCCAGAACAAGATCAGTGAGCCATGGAAGCGTTTCCAGATGAAACTGAGCCAATAGCATATGCTGCCAACAGTTGATCATATTGAAAAACATCCTGAGCATGCATGGTAACTACCTTTGCTAGCTGAGCCTGGTCCAGACCCCCTCCGGACAGTCATCACTCTCTTGCAGGTAGATCTAGCTGTGCGTCACATGATTTTCTCTGGATCCAGGCTAAATCCAGTCATTGTTTATCCTCAGAGGTCTTTCAGGCATGCCTGAACACAAACCTCTTGTCCAAGAGCTTTCTATAGACACGTGTACCTATAGTCAGCTTCAGTTCCCAAAAACCAGGGACTCAAACACCTACACTATAAAGTTACACACACAAAAACGCAACTCAGCTCTTCAGGCATCTGGCAGCAAATAGTATATTTAATACCAGTGAGAGCTACTTTGTGTTTCACAGTAGACAGTCAACTGATGTATACATGATACATATAAAACTGTCGGTGGAGAGTCATCCTCACTTCCTACCATCCTGAGATATAGGAAATACCAAGGAAAGGCAGTTAGGCTGTAGCACTAAAGGAAAGGGAGCAAGGCAGAGGATATGCCGGGCAGCAGTGACATGCAGCACTGTCTCACAGGCCAGGAGCAGCAGGATGTTTCCACGACATTTGGAAATTACTTCTTTTTGGCAGCCTGGGAGCCAGAACTGAGTGGCCTTAAGGACACGCCACGCACCTTGTGGGGGAGTGGCTGCCAAGTTTGTCCTTAGGTGGTTGTACTCCGGGGAGAAATGGAGAAGAAGCCAGGCATGCAAAAACCGTGTAATAAAAGCTATAAAATCACCTACATATTATAGCAAGAAGTGTTATTAAAACAAGTGACACAAGCATAAATAGATAGATCTACACAAAGGCAAGGGAAAATATGAGCACAGACTCCTCAAAGTAAATCAGAAGTTTGCTCTTTCTGCAGCTATCATAGATTATCCCATAGCTGTTCCTGGACACTGTTACAGTATATTTGTCTTGAATGCAGATTACTCAGTAATATGGTTCTTTCTGTTTATTGGAAGGATTTCCCCAAACCACTAGCAGGTTTATTTTATTTTATAGAAGTTTATACAAGGCTACTCACTACAGCTAGGAAGAGAGATGGATGGAAATCATGCATTTCCATGTCTTTAGCCAGCTTGCTGTTAGCTACCTTCAAAGTGTCCTGAACATCTGATGAATGGCAAAAATCCGGAGTACTAAATAAAATTGGATCTACTTCAATGCTAATTGAACTGTGCTACCTACCACCACTTGTTTTGTATACAATAGATAAGTAGTATAAATAGCTTTGTGGAGTTACTATGGGAATAGTCTATTTCTATTACCCTTTTCAAGGCTGCACAGAGTGTTCCCTCAGCTTCACACTTAACCTACTCCTTGTGCTAACGTTGTGTTGATATTTTTAATCACCTGAAATATATTTGTTTTAATGACCCATATCCTGATGTCAACCTGGCCACAAAATAAGCAAGTTCATAAAAAACTGCTGGGAAAGAGAAGGTATGAGTTCAAAGACAGGAATTTCTCTTTTGCCTGGTTTAAGGCCATGCTGGCAGGCTTCCAGGGAGCAATGGTTGCATCTTGTTTACACAAAGCTGAGCAGACAACCCCCTCCTGCCATATGCATTTGAAAGCCTGCTATCAAGTGGGCTACCTGCCTGGGAAGCGAGGCAGGCAGAGACCTGTTGTCTGGAAAGGTCATTTTTCCCATAGTCAGGAGGACAGCTAAAAACTGCCCCTCCTCCTCGTGTTTTGTTTTCAGTTTGAATCAAGATTGCACTCTTGAAAGTGCCAGATCCACTCCCAGAACTTGTAAACACTCATATTTCCTTTTAAATATTTACAGAGGTACAGAAAACAGCACAAGATTTGGTGACTTTGCCCCAAAAGTGTGTACAACCACTGTGCAGTTACAACATTCGTGTGGTCTTGGACTTGCCTCACTGCCATCCAGGACATAGCTCTGTGCTGCGCTTTCTGCAAAGAGCTGAGCTAAACCATTCCCTTATTTTAAACAGATCACTAGATGGGGCCTCTCCAATAAAGTACAATATGTGTTGTGTCCTTGCAGAGGTATGAGCTGTTTACCTAAGCTTGCTAAAACAGGATTTATCTGCAGCGTGTTGAGCAAATAAAGGGTAAAAGGAAATCTGAGGTAATGTATCAGTCAGTCAACCTTTAATCCCTTGAAAACTCATGCACAAACAAACATTAAACAAGAAGACAGGTTAATTTAAAAAAGGCAACAAGTTATGTCAAAGCAATGTACTTACTTTCTTGGATGGGGCAAGTGGTCCAGTGGCAGAAGGGGAAGCCACAGAGGTGTCTTCCCCTGACTTGGTAAGGCACATTCTCACAAGACATTCTCATAAGGAACTATTGCCCAGAGTGCAGCTACCAAATCACAGATGTGCAACTCGCTGAAAAAAATTCCTCTCCAAATGTAGCCCTCAGTACAAGATTTATTATCAAACCCAAAGAGTATTGCAAGTGGAATCATATCAGATGTAGGGTGAGTCTAGAAGTCATCTCTTAATGCAATGACTGGGATGAGAATAGAGAAAGTTTGCTTACAGTATTTGCAAAGCAATTGCAGATGCTTTGGAGGACAGGATCAGAACTCGAAGGTATCTTGACAAATTGAAAAGTAGTTCAAAAAGCAAAGAAACAGGACCCTAAAGAGACTATCTTATCTACCCTCTGACCCACAGAATCAGTTCTGTCAATACAATTGCTTCCAGTTGTTTGTCAAACATTCTCAAAATCCTCTAGTGGTAAAATGATTCCACGTGCTTCCTATGTGTTTGGGTTTTTTTTTCCCCAAGGCTTAATCACATTTACTGCTAGAAGAGCTTTTCCAAAAAACAACCCAAATCTCCCTTAGTGTAATTAGAGTCGTCTTTTGTCTTGTCCACTGTGGGCATAGAGGACATACAGTTTTCCTTTCTTTTTGCAGCAGCCTTTTAAGGTCTTACAGATTTATGTCCCACTGTCCTTCCTTCAGTTGTTTTTAAACTGAAAGAATCAGGGTTGTTTTAATCTTTCCCTAAGAAATTTATTTCTTAGATCTCTGGCTATTCTCACTGCATCCCTTCCCAATGCTCTCCAATCAGTCCATGTCTTTCCTGAAATGTAGCATCCAAAGCTGGACCTAGGTCTCCAGTCAAGGTCTTACTAATGCTGAGTAGAGCAGATACATTACTAAACTTTTTTAGATAATGCTCCTTATTCACACTCTCATACAATATTTACCTTTTCAACCACAGTAGAGCACTGTTGATTAGCACTCAGTTTGTGATTCCCTCTACGGGCCTCAATTCCTTTGCTGCAGAACAGCTTCTTCGGTGCATGTGGTCAAACTAAATGATCTCTTGTAATCAAACTAAAAGTTGAGGGCTGTAACGTCAGATTTCCACATCTCCATTTTTCCAGGGGAAGGCCAAATGACACAGGTAGTTATAAGCCTGGTTGGTGGTATAGTTGTGATGTTTCATAGGATTGGCAAATACTGTTGCTTTTTGGGTACCAGTAGGCAGCAAGAGTTTGCTGTTTTACACAAGTGGTTTCATCATTATGACATGGAGTTGATTTGCCAAAATAAAGACAGTGCAAAAACACCAAGATGCACACTCCTAGCACCTTCCTTGTGTGTGACATTTCCTTCAAGCACCTGCATAAACCTGACTAATCCTGATCTTTTTTGAGTCAAAGTGACACCCTGCTTACCAAGGAACTTGATTCAATCAGTACATGTCATCTCACTGCAGTCAACAACCTCTCCCCTCCGGTCTTTCAGGAAGACCTTTGTACAGCTAGTGTCTCCTTTGATCCCTAAGCTCTCACCTTTGGCAAAACAGCTACGTCACCCGGGTCAAGTAAGGTAATCTGAATCTTTAGATCTATTACCTTGCCGTTGTTTCAAAGAAAGAGCATTGTTTGGGAGGCTCCTTATTAGGCATTATACTGCACTGGCTGAGAGATTTCCTCCCTTTTCCCAGACCTTAAGCATGCAAGGGAATGCACAAGATGATTATTTTTTTCCCCCTTGTTTTGTCTTCCTTTCCTGTACTTCCATTCCTTCCCCCCCTTCTTATCTTTCACTCTCTTTTCCTCTTTCTCTCTTCCTTCCTCTCTCTCCCTCTTCCTTCCTACACATGCATACACCCTGCCCATATCCACCATATATCTTACCAGCTACAGCTAATAATAATAAGCCCAGCATGTTAAAGACTTTATTATTCAAACTTATGTTCCATGAGCCACAGCAAGCATCCCATTTCCCATTTTCAGTGATGTCAAAAAGTCAATGCTTTAAAAGCCCACAGGCATTCTTGGCAAATACTATAATCCCATTACAGATGGGATTTCTATTCAATTAGAAATAAACAAGCACGCAAAATAGCACAACACCCTCACCCCTACCCCCCAAGTCACACTGTCACCTACCACTCTTCCTGCTTAAAATCTATATACATCGTTAAAGACACTTTGCAAATGTGACCACACAAATCTCCAATCCTATACTTAACTATAAAAGGGTGATGTATATAAACATAAGCATTTCCACATTGCCCTGTTGTTATGGTCGAACCTTTTACAGCTAAAAGAGCAATTCAGCTGCTGTCAGCTCAAGGTGACTAATAATTTGTCAGCAAGACCACTCAATGGAGCGCTAATAGTGCAGGAGAGGGAAGGCTGGAATAAGGTCAGCCTTCCAGTAATCCACCGTTGAGCTCCACTGAACTGAGTCACACTAAGTCACTAATGACTTAGGAGATGGAAAATCATGCTAAAGCATCCACATGAATTTGAACTCTCTAGTTGCCAAATTGGAGAAAAAATACACAATATAAATCAGAAAGAGCTTCTGAAGGTTCTTCACCTGAAAGCTTTCCAACAGAAAAGCAGGCTTCCAGACATTTAAAAATACACTGAGGTTTGCATCAAATAAGATTTTAGCAAAAACTGAAAGATATTCAGATTTCTATTTAAATCTTTTCTTGCCCTCAAATATATTGAAATTGTCAGTTTGCCACTTCTTCACCTCCCTCTCTTTTCCCAAAAAAAACTTTTCCAACTGTCTTTTCAAATCTGTAAAAGTAATGATGTCAAAAGGAAAACATGTAAAGGACCTAAACAGCATCTTGCAAGCCTCGTAAAAAAAAAAAAAATAAAATAAAAAAGGTGGGGGGAAGGCAAGGAAGAATGCAAGAAAAATCATTTTAAAATATTGAATTTATGAACATAAGCACATCCAATTCACTTTCAAACAGTTGTTTTATCATAAAAACTGACACAGAGAGTAGAAGTTTCCACCAGGAATTCTTCATTCATACTTCTGCAGAAGAAAATTGGTTTTTCAGGGCTCCTTAACCACAAACTGCAATGCCCAAGAAGAGAGTACATATGATAAAACCTGTTATATTCTTTCATTTTACTCCATCAGACACAAGACAAGTTCAAATTTTTTTCTTGTAAGCTTCCAAATCACGAATCACTGCTACTGCTAGTGTTCAATTACGCAATCTTAAATCAATAGAAAACAACCAGAAGCACTGGGGTTTTTATCTTTCTTTCTATTATAAGAAACCATGCAATAAATATAGCCTATAGAAATTGATCCAGGAGAGTGAACCAATTCTACTACTTCATTTGAAGAAAGTTAGGGGCATTGGCTCACATAGCATTTGTTGAGAAAAACTAAGCGAGAGTTGGGAGAGCAGTCTGAAAGTGCAAATCTAGAAGTAGTTTTATAACAACCCCCTCTCCAAGTCTTTCACTTCTACTTAAGTCTTTATGCATTGGATCCTCTTTTCACCTATTTTGTGATGCTGTTTTGGAACAGACCTTTTTTTTGCAAGAAAAATAAGAACAGAAGCTGATTTTAGTCTAGGAACAGGCATTTAAAAAAAAAGTCTAGGAAAGGTTAAAAAAATCAAACATGCAAAAACCATGAGATTATCTTAAAATACAGATCAGCAAGACCTTGCCAGTGGGGTTTTAAGTGGTGAAATGCTTACAGAAGCTCCACTGCATCAATGGCAACATTTTTATCAGCTTTTGGTATTTCTACTGACTTCCCATTAACCAAACAGGTGACGTGATGTTAGCAACAAAGCAATTTTTTTCCAAATACATCCTTCTGAGTATAAAAGCCAATCTGCTGACCAGGATTTGCAAATTTATATATATGTATATATAAAAACTAAATAAGTAGTCTTAGCAGGACCCTCATTACTGGGATAAGGATTAAGCTACAACAGAAAGATCTTCTTCCCCAGCTTTTTGGTATTGTTTATTTCAGTTAGATCCTAAAATACTGTGAACCTGTCAAAAGACAAATATTTTTGGTAGGCATTTTAATTGTTTCAGAATATACTCAAACAACAAAACTTATATTCTGCTAAGTGCATCTGAATTCCCATGAGGACACAGTCCTTGTTCATAGTAAATACAGGACACTTTCCTCTGTGCTAGAAGTAAACTACTTAAGACATGATTAAGAGTATCCACATGGTAAATTATTTGACTTACTTGAGAGTAACTTTCCCACCTGGGCAAGTCCTAGGTTTCACTATGTTTACTCTTTTTCATGTGGGTAGTTTCAGTGGGGTTTAAAAAGATAACTTTTTGGTATCTCTTTTGGTAGAGATATCTCTTTTTTGCTAGAGAATCTTTTTGATTTTGCTAGAGCAATTTTCCCCTTGAATATGGTGAACCCATTTCCTAAGCATGGCAGTTACTACTTTCCTTATCTGTGTTGCCTTGGAAACACAGGCAAAGATTAATTTTCTTAACCAGGCCATTGATTTCCTCTCCCTTATATACTTATACTATATTACAGCTGCAAGAGTTATGCTCCAATGAAACTGAAAGCTCGCTTTAATGTCATCAAACCCGTTGGTATCAGTAGGCCCTACTGGTATGATTCTTCCATCCCCATGCTTCATCCATGCTTGAAATACTAGCAGAGAAAAAAGATCAATATGCACATCCAAATCTTCAGAAATTTTTGGGAAAGAATGCAGTTGGCAATTTTCAACTGTTTGATCCAGCGAGCACTTTTTTTCATCTGCTATTTTACTTCCCTTTTACACTGTCCTTTGCTTCCTGTTAACAACCTTATGAACATGAATAATTGGAAAACCCAACATTTAATCTTAAACTCCACAGATTTTCACACTGGGTTGACTCCGAATTGGACACTGAATCTGACCCAGCACATGAAAGCAATTTGTGGATGACACTGACTATATTTCTATTTGCAGCAGAAAGAGTGAAAGACCTGGAAAATGCCAATATTTCTAGTTTCTCAAGTAGTTGCAAACAAAAGCTTTTTCTACGTTACCAGTTTAGTAAACATGACTGAGCAACAGCTTAAAACTCCTTCCAAAATGCCATATTTCAGAAACCATGATATCTATTTTTTATGTTTTTTATGAATGGTATTAGGTACTCTGTGAAACAATCTTACTACCGGATGATGATCATACACTGAACACAGCACATTAGTGTACATGCCCTGCTCTTCGTACCGTCTTCCAATATAGTTACTGACATGACGATATCTCCAAGCCCTACAATGCCCCAGGAAATACAGACACAGAAAATACCAGTGCATTTTTATTGATTTAGAGACAGCAGTGGCAAACCAGCATTGACAGCTGGAGATTAATGTAACCTACATCTGGCAAGGGACACATCGGAAAAATAAGAGAAATGGGGCAACAAAAAGCCAATCTCAACTAGCTTCTATTGACCCTGTTGCATAAACAGGCCAGATAGTAACATTGGTGTAGAGCTCTAGATGCATTTTTTCCTTTGTTTGTTTTCCAAAATGTCCAAGGGAGCAGAGGTACCAAGAATATTACATCCTAGCTCCATGTGCAGCACAGCACAGAGTCAACCTTAACACACTTAGAACAAGCCTAGAGACTAGCTGAATAATAGTCTGGGCATAGGGTTGAGCAACTGCTGGGGAAAAAATAACAAATACATACTCAAAAATTGATCCCAGGAGAAGAGCTTTCATCAGCTTCCACAATATTTTCAAATGCAAACTCTATTTTTACCATGTGTTCCCTTATTACACTTACCAAAGCTAGAGTCCATCACCAATTTTGCTGTCAATAAAAATGGCATTTCTAAGCAGTTCTGTATGGTATAAGAGGAGACTAGCAAAAAAAGCTTTAAAGAAGTACTGAGTTTATAAATGGGTATTTGGATAAGAAGAGGCTAACATTCCTAATTAAAAATGGCACAACAGGAGATGCAAACACGGCTTAAGATGCTAGACTCATCATTATTTGAGGAACAAGTTTTATGACCAGTGCAGAGAGATTACCAATTAATTTTGCCTACCGAGGGAATGCTCATTGATCAAAAATCATGCCAAACTGTCATTATATGGCAAGAGTAGAAGTGGTGATGATACTTACTGTTCTAGATAGTGACTGTAACAGATATTAAAAAAAAAAAAAAAATCTTAACATGCAGGCCAGCAAGTGGAGTTTGGAAGAGTCACTGCCACTATCTTACAGACTAAGGGGAACAACTCCTGACTAGCTGTAGCCAGCATGTTGCTGAAAGTAGGTGAGATGAAAGAGTTACATAAAACAGTGCTGCACATTATCCCCTGCTGGTAAGGAAATTAGCAGGAACACATCAGTTGCCATACAATTTGTTTGATCAACCATGCAGGCAAACTAGTTTACACCTAATGTAAACATGGAAGAGATGCTCACCAGGCAGCTGCAGCAGGGAGGGGGGAGCACAAAGGCTTGGTTTTGCAAATTTCTAAGCAGAAATTTGAACTGCAATGAACTTGCTGAACCTGATACATAAATTACTCTTGGTTTCTGTGGACTTGGGTATATGCTGTCTTTATTTGTTAGAGACACAAAAGGTCTCAGACAAGAGAAGTGATTTTCTGTTCTATGTCTGGAGAGAGCCATGCTTTTCACCTTGTCCAGGAGTTCTTTGGGGAAGCTGAATATTGCCTTTTTTTAAAGCATTCTTTTCATGACTTTCCCTTCATATTTCCCAGTGGTTTTGCCCTCCTGGTGGGAGGTGCATTTCTACTGACCTCCATTCTGACTCATCCATCCATGAATCTTACAGCACTGGCCACGTTTCACCTCAAGCACAAAGCTTAAGGTATGATACGTCAAGTGTACTACAGCCTTTCGTCATGAAGAAACAGCATGGGATGAAGCATTTCTAATGCATGTATTACAGGACACCTCTTTTTCCAGCCTTGCAAGGACTACTACCACTACTTTGAAGCAGCGTTTTAAAGCAAACATTGAGACAGATTTTAGCCACATGACTATGGATAATAAACATGGCATTTAACCATTTAACTACACTGCAATAATCTTAGAAAGAAAAAAAAAGCTATAAAAATACTTTCTCTGCTGCAAGGCTACTGGTTAAAAAAACAACACAGTATCTTACTGCTGAGAAATGCAGTTTTCTTCATGCTGCAATTCATCTTTTTATTCCAACTGGTTTTATTCAGGCTGGAAGAGCTGTTTATCCCTTCCACTGTTCTGAGGTGTGTTAAACATGCCAACTTGCCTTTCTTTGTAGCTACTGCATCTGCAGCCACTGTCAGAACTTTGCCTCAAACAAAAGCTGGCAAATTCTATTTTCTTAATCATCTTATTGAGATACTTTAAGCATAAAGCACCGATTTCTTGGCAATATTAGCATTTTCAAGAGATTACAGTAATGATTATTTGGAAATCAAATACAAACTCACGCTATCTAGAAAGCAATCCTTGAGCCTGATTCTGATATCATACTAATAAAAATTACCCTGGTAATAGCTCTTTAATGCTACTGACTGCTGGAGAATTGTAAATGACTCACACAAAGCACAAGATCGGAATCAGGAATTTAAATCAATATCATGACCAGCTATCAGAATATCACTTGTACATACCAGGTAGGCAATGTTTCGGCTCTTCAAAGTGCTTGGCATACACATTAGATAACACACACAATAATCCTGTAAGCGGTAAGGAGCATTACTCATCATATATTACAAACGTGGAAAACAAATGCAGCAGTAAGAACTAAAGTTTACCCACACTGAAGCACCACAGACAAGCCACGGTTCAGTCCTATCCTTTACAAACCATTTTAACTATGTCCTCAACTGACAATTTCACACAAGTTTAGGCCAGCAGTAGGATGAAAACTCATCAAATTTCTAGTTTTTGGTCTTATTCTCAGGTCACAAACCCATATAATTACTGCCACTGAATCACTGGTGCTGGTTCTTGTACAGGAAGAAAGGTAAGACCTCAAAAAGCAGAAATGGGAAGGGAGAAGGGAATCCAGTATTTGATATCTGTGATCATTTAATACTGGAAGACACAGCTCTTCCAAATAAGGGCATTTAAAGAAACTGAAAAGATTCAGAAACAGAATGGTGAAATTAGGAAGCCTTCCTGCCTGCAGAGCTAGCCAGCTTGCCAAACAACTTTTCAACAGACCAAAACCAGCTAATTCCTCATCTGTGCTGACAGGAGCAAGCTCTTTGCATGCAAGCTCAAGCAGCCAACACAATGAGAAGCATGAGATTCTTTGCTTGCTATACCACCTTTTTTTTCCTTTCAGCAAGCAGCTATAGGGTAAAAAGGCCATCAGCATTCATACCCTAGGATCATGCCTGGCCCACCAGCATGGCTTCTCTTTCTGTGTTGCTGCACCTTTCAGGACTTGAGATGAATTCCCCCCAACTTCCATCTTTGCTGAAATCCCCAAGAGAAGGACCACTCCTTCACCTTGCAACTCCCCCTGCACCAGCTGCCATCACTGCTCACAGCTTTTGCCACCACAAGCCTTCCCCTCAGATTAGGTTTATCTTATGGCACCTTCTCACTGGCCCAGTATGTTCCTGCAGTCATAATATCTCCTCCATACACTCCAAATAACTGTGCACTGACCCCTTCTTAGGGACTTTCTCCAAATTTTTTGAAGGCTTCCCTACCTGTAGCACACATGAGTATCTACCTCTGTTTTGATGTCTTACAAAGTGATCAACAGCCCTTGCTTGCATACGCTGTGGGTCACGAGACCAGCATTATAACCTCCCATCAAGCTATGGCATTCTCCTTTTGTAATAATTCATCCTACCATTTCCTCAGCTGCATCAATTTTCTTGCCCATCAAACTTTACAGTTTTTTGTATTTTCTTTAGTGCTGTTTCTGGAATGAAAAAAGGCTACTCAAGAAAGGACCTCAAATCCTGGGCCCCGTGGCAATCCTATGCCAGCATTCAACATATAACTCAGGCAGGTGCACTGGCCAACAGACAACATCAAAACAGAAGCTGTTGTATATTTTTCCTTTAATTTTCTTCTTTTCTGTAGTCCCAAAGAATTTTATGGAGTGCCTGTGGCTACAAATGCTGCAAGTAATTAGAACACAACTCTGCAACTCCAAAAAGTTGTTACTTCTCTGGTCTTGAGCAAAGATGTAAAAATGAACATGCTAAAAAATCAAAACAACATGGTCCTAAAAATAAGTATCAAAAAAAATCAGGTTCCTCACAAGTACTGTTGTTTGTAATTAGGCTGTACATTGTCATTGTGCATCCATTCATATTTTTGGAAAAGTCTTCCTGGCCACACCACCTGCACAAATTTCAGAAAGATCTCAGTTGAACAACTAATATAAGAGCTGGATCATGGAAGAACTTTGTGGAACTTACATAGACTCTTACAGTATTTTCCTTTTTTTAGTACGCATTTCAGAGAAGGTTGTCTTAAGATTTATGCATATATTTTTACATTCATTGCAGCAAGACATCAAATTAACATGTGCATAAGTCTTTGCATTATTACAGTCTAACAGAAAGTGATACTTACTGCCATACATGTTCTGGTGTGTGTAGAATTAGACGGGTTCATTAAAGAGCCCATTTAAAAGCACATCGCTTTCCATTAAACACTTTAATTGCTTTGATTATCACAGAAGTTGCAATGGTTTCATCCTTATTAAATTCTTGAGAACTCGTTCATGAGAGTATTTTTACAGAGGCTGACAAACTGTGAAGATTTCAAAGATATTCTAAACATTAGATTATTTACATCCTTAAGAACACTGTGCTCCAGACAGTGAAATTAATTTGAGCTGGCTTGCCCTAAATTTTTTTCCAGCTTCTCAAGAGATTTTGCTACTGGGTTTAACAATATCAAGCTGGTAAAGAACAAAGTACCACAAGATTTGTAGAACAAATAAATTCGTAAATTTATTCGTAAAAATAAATTCATTATTTTATTCGTAAAACAAATATGTCCGTAAATTGCATACAGAATAAAAGTTCAGGGATTTAGATCTATTTGAAATAAAGGAATTATAATGCAAAGAATAAAGTGAAAAAACCTGCCAAAAATAGTGATGTTCTTACTAGACGGTAAGTCCAGATATGTCATTGTTTTTTTCTCTACAAAATGTCTTTGTAAACCATTATTTGACTACTTTTGCCAGCTATAGGTAGGGCTGGGAAGAACCTAAGAAGATACACTCACACTCAAAATTGGATCAACTTCACCTGGCATTTGATATTGAAAGTCTGCAGAAGCATGCCATAATATCAAATACATTTTAAAATTGTCCCTCTCTCACTAAGAAGAGCATATCAGAGCTCTTTTACAGTGAGAGCTTCACCTGGAGCAGCAGCAGCAGCAGTCCTGGAGCCATCATTTCCACTGAGTTCCTTCAGGCATTACGTATGGGCACCCAGCTCTTCAAGCTGCAAGAAACTCCTCACAATCAGCTCATTCCTTGCCTTTCACATAAGCAAGACACAATGGATCAATAGTGGCAAGGGACTACTCTTCCCTTAAGCGGCAAGGACTGAGGGACTGCACACATTCCTGCTGAGTGCAAGGATCAACAGGGTCTTATTTGGTCTTATTTTTGGGAGAGGCAGGTATTCTTGAATCCCAGGTGCTGCTGAGGTTGTAACCGCATTCCTTGCTCTTCAGCTGTTGATGGGCCTCATAACAGGCATAACAGACCTTTGTTTCAAGACCTCTGTGGTGGAGACATGGCAGTTTCCCAGAAAATCTTTCTTGATGTTATGTATTATAGATTTAATGGACATGGAAAACAGAGTAGTACCTTTGCCTTTTAGTCTTGAAAACTTACGTTCTTCTTTGGTCTCCTTTTCCTTAAGCAACACAATCATGCTTTCAGATTGCCTCATACACCTTATTTTCCATATTCCTGACAACTCTCATCATTCATCTCTGGACTGTTTGCATTGGTCTACCTCATTCTTGAAATGCATATTTCAAACACTGAAAACTGAACAACTCTTTTGACTTAAGGCCTTGCCAAAGGCAAAAGCTTCTTCCCTGAGAACATCAAGCAAGTTTTTGCTATGGGAAAAAGAGACCCAGACCTTGGGAGTTAGACTGAAGAAAAAGGAAGTTATGATCAATCCTGTAGTGACAGAATGCCAAAAAAAGAAACACTAATATTGCTTTTCAGTTTCAGATTTCTATGATTAATCATAAGCATATGAACAAACTTTCAATAACTTGAAGGTATCTCATTAATTATCCATTACAAAGCATGTGTAATTGCAGATGGCATAGCTCTGTTTCACATATTCTGTATTACACAACGTTGATTATGGTGACCCCAAACTGCCACAACAAGGTATTTAACACTCATTTCAGGCCAAATGTAAAAAAGATATTAAGATGCCTAAAGATGCAGATTGAAATCACTCAAACTACTAAAGCTAATTAAATCCAGCATGCATATGCAAGTATGATCTTGTAAATAGCTCTAATGAAAAATATTATTCATTAGTTTTGGAATTACTAAATCAACATTTTGAACAGCTACAGAAAAACGGACACAGCAAGAACTAGGGTTTAGATGAAGACTTTCATAAAATCATCAACTCAGTGATTGGCAGCTGTCAAAAAGGATAGCCATGTCTCAGGATTTATTACGAAAGCAATAGAGCATGAAACAGAAAATAACATTATGCCATTACATACATCCATGGTTCTTTCACACTGAGTACTCTGTGAAGCTTTGGTCAAACATAAAACATTAAAAATGGAAAAGGTTTGTAAGAGAGCAATGACGATGATTAAATGTATGAAACAATTTCCATATGAGGAAAAGACTTGACCTAAAGGGGATATTTTAGGGTTTTATGTACTCTTGAATAGCCTGGAGGAGGTGAATAAGAATCAACTATTCATCTCATGCACTGGTTCTTGCACTGGAAGAGAAAGTGAAGCTAGTGCAAGTCAGGTTCAGAACAAGCCAAGGTTGTTGGTTCTTTCCAAAGCACTTGTTCAAACATCTTTCAAACTAATGTAAATTTTGTGCATCTACAGCATCCTTTGGTGAAGAGTTGTACAGGTCTACCACAAGCTGTGTAACTAACTGTCTCCTTTTGTGTTTTGGCTGTGGAGTTCTACTCAATCAAACCTCACATGGACGTTCTTCTGTACCTTTGTTGCCCTTTCCATTGGTTGCCTTTTCCATTTTTAATAAGCAAAAAGCTTACATGAGATCGCAAGGCAACTGGACAAATGCTTAGGAAAGAGCTGCAGCTGGGATAACAAAATTGACAAATCCCATCAGCCTTGCCTGAAAATGGCTGGGAGGTGGGACAGTGCATGGGGATAGGCAGGAGGAAGAGAGGGAGAGGGAAAGGTATAATATATACTTACCCTATTTTTACCTTTTTCTTGTCATCCATCCACTTCTGTACAATATGGGAGTCAAAGTAGTGGGCCACGCAATACCTTGGTCCGAATCAGCAAGTCTGTTCTCATGATGCCTAAAGCCAGAGTGAAATTGAAAAAAATAGTAATTTAATGTACTTTTACCCAAAAAACTATATAGCATTTACTGTTCTGTCTTGAGCTGATATGCTTGGAGCACCATGCTTAGTGGTAGCTAGTAATTAATAATTAGTAATTGATAAACAATTACTGGTAGCATTGGGAATCTTGCTGTACAGTTTATGATTTTTCAAGATGTTTTGTGAAGATGCATTCTCATGACTCAGTTTTCCAGGATAATTTTTTCCTTCAGGACTCCTGTAAGTTTGCCGTGATGACTCATCCCTGTTATTTATTCTTCATGCTAAGGCCACAGCTGTTTTGTGAGAACAGTTGACCAGACTGATGGTTTATCATCAAGATCAAAACGAAAGGGGATGGATGGCTTCAACCTTTCACACAGTTTTGATGTTATTAGACAAACTGCCCATAAGCTGATCTAAAAGACACAAACCAAGTCACTCCAGATTTTGGGGGTATGTCCAATATTCTGACAGACAGACATTATTAAGAGACATCTTACTCCCTATCTTTGATAAGGCAAAGGCCAGAAATGTGTGATTTTGTGTTGTAAAAAAGCTGATAAGCACACACAGATGCTTCCTGCTTGATACTGCCAAGGATTGAAAGAGCCCTCAGTATCAGCAGTAAGACGTGAAGTTGGCAAACAAACTCTTTTATCTTAGCTGATATTTTGATTCTTTTGATCCTCTTATTTCAAATCTGGATCAAAAAAATCCCAATTTATCTTTATTTTAGGCTCCACTGAGAGAAAACAACCTTTTAAGATCCATGAAACTTCTGAGCGGTGATAAAACGATATATTCTGAAAATATTTTTTCAAACCCAGCAGCATTCAGAGGGCAAGGTTGAGCTCAAGAACAGGACTACTGTCTGTGCCAGCATTTTTAAGGAAAATTTGGTTCCCTGTTGTAGCAATATGGGCTCAAAGCATGTTGTCTTTTATTGCCTCTAGCAATAAACAGGTTCATTGCAAGTACCAGACAAACCTTACAGATCTTAGGACTCTCCTGTTCAGATTTACTCTGCCATTTTCACACCAAGATTTTCCACATTCAGAAGAGAAGTGTTTTGCTTCAGTGTTTTCCTATCAGGAAATCAAACCCTTTTGCTCAGTTCCTATATTTGCAAAGCCGTTTGCTACATTAGCTGACATGCCAGTCTGCTGCATTTATAAATTGCTTCGCATAGCAATATTTGGGGAGCATCAGGATGAAAACTTTCCATAGACAAACAAGCTCTCTATAATCAGGAAGTTAGTAAAACCTTGCCATGGAACAACAACATAAGCTGCATAAACACTTTTACATTTCAAGACTGTGATAAACAAACAACAGAATTTCTAGATTTAAAAAGGGAACAACTAACAGATCAAAGTGAATGAAAAATTTATTTACTGAATGCCCTTTGGAAACTTCCTTCCTGTGAGACTGCACATGGAGTCACCACCAATCATCACAGTGAGCCAATTGCCATTATATACAAGTCAATGGTAGCAGCATGCACCTCATAAAATAGAGGCTGTAAATTAAATTCTTACGAGGTTTTATCAGATTCCTTTATTTATAAGGAGACTGAAACAAGTGAATCAAACTTAAACGGATCAGAAGCAAGACCTTATTTCTAGTATAAACATCAGTGGAGTGACATCGCAGAGGAGAGACTTTACCGCAAATCCAATTTACATTGTCTGATCATCTCCAGAGACAAACACTCTTAATTCCTGGAGAGGTAACCTCAAAGCAGTTTACGAGGCTGATCACCTTGTCTTTGTAGGCCAGCCCATCTTTACTAGCCCCAAGAGTTGTGATATTAACCTTACCTGTAAATTTGGGTCACTTGTATTTTGTTTTTGTGATTACACACACTTAATTTATTTCACTTCACAGAGAAGCAAAGTGTGCATGGAGACCAACAGCACCTCTCTCAAAGGAGGGAAGTAGGAAAGGGCTGCTGAGAACAGCAGGGGAAAAGAGATTTACCTGTAAAGATCATTCAGTAATGAAGCAATAGAATAATGTAGTCTGGCAACAGAACAGACATTAGCAGGAAAATAGATTGTATGGTATAATATTTTTTCACAGAATGCATTTTTTTTATATATTCTTTCTATGCAGGTGTTGTGCATTATTATAGTAAATTTAAAAGCTGAAAATCTGATTTTTTTCTGAGCTGTAAACACAATATTTTGCCACACTATTTAAACTACTGTAATCAAAACTGTTGCTTGCTGTGGCCAGACACTTAAGAAACAACAGTTCCCAAAAGTCTGTGGAAAGGTTTATTTTTCCTTTGACTACTTAGACAGTATTTCCTTTTAGCCCTGTTATACTGCTCTTTCCACCAGATGGTTTGCTGCTTCCTATTCTAGCTAAGAAGGATTTAACCAGCTTGAATTAATCCTTACAGTTGTCATCAACTAAGTGTTCATGCTCTGACACTGATCTAATCCTTTGGGATTTCTTTCCTCTCTGTCCCCTCTCTGTCCCCGCCATGCCTTTGGAAAGGGAGGGAGAAGAACACTTGTGGTGTTGAGCTGACGGGGAAAAACGCAACACTGTGCTCCATTTCAGCAACAAGGTTACAGGTACCCACCAGGCACTGCCTGGATAATCTAACCAGGTACATTCATAGGGTAGATATGAATGACTGGCAAAAAGCTTATCTAATAATCAGAAAACTCAATAATTTAAGCGATTATATGTGAAGCAGAAGCCAATACAACCGTAAAATCTTGCTCATTTTTTTTGTCACTTTTTAGTTTACTGAGGCTATTTAGTGTCTTTCACACTGTCCTAGTCTTTTTGTTTTCCTCTTTTAACATATTCCTTTTCAACTTTCAAAACTAAAATCTCTTTTAAAATAGCTTTAGCTCTATTTTCTTTCCTTCTAGAATCCGTATTTCCTATTGTACTGCTGAGATTATGAATCCAATACACCTGCATGCCCTCTGTGTGCGTTAAGAACAACTCTTGAAATTTGGGTCATTAGCATATCACTAATCTCTGGAAACTAATTATAAAGCGCATACCCAATTTACACTGACCTTTTCACCATGTGACTTAGAATCCAACTAAACAACTGACAGGCTCTTACTTTTCACTTCCCACTGTCCCTTGGGGAAAGCAGGATTACTAGATGTTTCCAGTAACTACAGTTATCATCTGGTGGGCATTTAACATTCTGTAAGAGATGGTAACATTTGTCACTTATTTATCAAGAAAAGCTAATATTCAGGGGAAAAAAATCAGATTAGAAGAAGCCTCTTTGCTACTTATGGAGCCCCTCTACAGTAAACCTTGCCTCCAGAAAACATTTTAGCTCCTTCTGCAGAGCACAGCATTTCTGCTACAGATAGCAATCTGGGAAGCATCTATATATAAGCAGGATGATTATTCAGGGGCAATGTTCCTGCTGTCCTTGCAGGAAAGCTACGCATAACAGAGAAATGATTTGGACTATTATGTTTATATCGGAAACCATTTTCTGGAGGAGTGATTTTAAACCACGCAGCGTCAGATCTGTTTAATTGTGACAAAATCTTTTCAGCAAAAATGGACAGTCTGCCACCCCCAGATTTGAAAGCAGTTGTATTTGAAATTTTTTGCAAATGCTTTGATTGATAGGCTTATAATCTTCCCCAGGTAAATTGTCTCAACAGCAATCAGATAACCCTCCAACTGCTAGCTTTAGTAAACTAAACATGAAGTAATTTAGCAGAATTTAGACTGTGATCTCACATCCACTGAATTTAATAACCATTCACAAGTATGAAATTAATACTTTTAGATGTTTGCAGGATGAAGTTTTAAAATAAATATTTCCAGGTACTGAATGAGCAATTTCAAAAGAAAAAGTAAGCCTTCTCTGGTTATGGCTGGGATACTGAAAGAGTCATTCACATTTCCAATTTTATTTTTTCTGTCAGTTGTTTTTTTACTTTTTGCATTAGCATTTTAAGGAGCATAACCAAAGTGTTTTTACAATAGGAGAAGTGTATGTTTATTCTACTTTCCTGCAATGCTTTCAAGAAGAAGCAAAGGAATTTTTGCTCAGGTTTTCTAACACTAATATTCAAGCAGCAACAGGTCATGCAGGACTTCTGCCCAAAAATGAAGTGGGTGAAAACATGTTGGTATAATGGAAACTTTAGCAAGACTGCAGCTGGTATGACCCGCTTCCAGTATTAGGGTTTAGGTTATATTTATATTTCTATATGTATATGATTTCCAAAGTCCTCTTCTATCCCTCCACATGTTTATACACATTGTGTATTCCCTCTTTGTTGTATGCCCTACTTTAACTGGACCACTTTTCTTCCCCACTGCAACGCCTGGGCTCTGGCCTCTCATTCCTTCCACAAAAGAGAAGACAAACAAATACAACTTTTCAATCCACTTCTGTGAATTATGGCTCCTGAATTTATATAGCATAGTTAATTTTAAACATACTCTTGAACATGAATACTAGAAGTTAAAAAGGTAATGCAATTACAAATGGGGGGATGGTTTAGTGTGCTAGGACAGCTTTTATTATCCATTTTAACATTATACAGAAGTTTGTTGTGTATTTTTAGCTCAGACTGACTTTTTTTCCTCCTGCTGCTCTATTCCAAATAACACCTTATGATGTAAAGATCCTCACTGAACTGGGATTAGGCTGAGACCAATTTCGGTGGGCTTTGGATCGGGCTGGAACTGTTAAAACTGAACATTTTTAGTTCTGAAATCCCTTTTCCCTCCCTCACGTAACAGAAAGTTTGCTTAAAGTCAGGAATTGGCTCTCCCATCTCAGTTTTTGCATTCAAGGGCCTTTTGTTAGTGAGCAGAATCTCAAGCAGGGTTTGCAAGGGTCCCGGCTCAGCAAAGCATGGCTGCATGACTGATTTTCAACACCTAAGTAGGCCCAGTTTAAGCAAAATGATTATTCACACCGTTACAAGTATGTCTGTGGTGTCTGCATGAGACATACAAATGCATGAGTTGCAAACACCGCCCTTCCTCTCATATTACTGATCCTTTTTTCCTAAAAGTTGAAAGTATAAATTGAAAAATTAAAAGTAAAATTGGGGTTTTGCTCTGCCCTCCAATTTTCATCCCCTCCGCTGTAATGGAGTAATGGCCGCTGCAGCACTGCCTCTTCTTACACACCTGCAGCAAGAAACATGGTTTGGCTCGAGCTACATGAGCTCTCACAAAAAAAGCCCAATCACAATGATTAATTTACCCAAAATTTAACAACAGGTTGTTCTTGGGTGGGGGGCTGCCAGAAACCCCAGCTCTGGCATTACTCCCCAGCGCTGCAGCCCCCATGCAGCAGTTAAACCCACCTCCAGCCCCATGGCCACCATGTTTTTGCATTTCCATCATCCAGAGTCAACTGCACTGCAGATTTGCCCCAAATTTGCCTTGCCTTGGCCACCTGAGTATGTGGCTGTCCCTCCATTACCTACCTTCTTCCCTCAGGCATCTGTGTCTGCCACAGCCAGTGAGCTGTCAGACTTTGGCCCCTGAGCAGACAAAATGGCTCCTGCTAGGCCGTCCCCTGAGGTGGGGACAGGCCAGGGCTGAGGACAACATGGATGCCACAGGGGCTGTGGGGAAACAGCCCTGGGCAAAGAGGAGGGATGGCACTGCGTTGCAGCCAGTGCTGGTGGAGGAAGAAGTTCTGCCATTGTGCAGACTCTGAAGGGTGCTAAAAATGGATGAGGAAAAAAATATCCTAAGCCAGGAAGGATGGGAGTGACCATTGATGAAAGGCCATTTGGTGCCCTGGGGAGCAACCAGGGACTGTGGCCTGAAGGAAGATGAAGAGAGACTTTATGTTTTAAAATGGCACATTTCAGGTGCCCTTTCTAACCCAAATCTCCTCCCAGTCTGAGGAGGAAAAATCCCTTTGGGAGCCCCCCCCACAAGCACCACGAGGGCAGCTGGCATTGCCCCCTTGCCTCAGCAGGGCTGGCCACCTGGGCAGGGGCTGCAGGGGCCATGGCACTGCAAGCGCTCTATCCTGGCATCACGTGATGGAGAACAAGCTCCTCCACAGAAGGGAAACATGTCCCCAGCATCAAGGCAGCTAGGCAAAGGACTCACGCTCTGGATAAGTTTAAAAACACCAGCATTTTGCTCAGACAAAGATGCAGGTCCTTGTGGGAATGTGAGTTTTACAGGAAAGCAGACGTGCTTCAGGCTGCCCTGTCAGCTGAGTTTTAATTAGCGATGTCTTCCTTCCACATTTCCATGCAAGTGATGGACATTCTTCAAGAAGGAAATCTTAAAGGCGCAGGAGCAGGCTGTCCCCTTGTGCCAAAATACGAGCTGGCAGGGAAGAAGACCAGCCTGGCTGAACAGAGAGCTTTGGCTGGAACTCAGGAAACTCAGGAGAGTTTATGACCTTTGGAAGAAGGGGCAGGCAACTCAGGAGGACTACAAGGATGTTGTGAGGTTATGCAGGGAGAAAACCGGAAGGGCCAAAGCCCAACTAGAACTTAATCTGCCTAGTGCCGTAAAAGACAATAAAAAATGTTTCTATAAATACATTAGCAACAAAAGGAGGGCTAAGGAGAATCGCCATCCTTTATTGGATGCGGGGGGAAACATAGTGACAAAGGATGAGGAAAAGGCTGAGGCACTTAATGCCTTCTTTGCCTCAGTCTTTAATAGTAAGACCAGTTGTTCTCCAGGTACCCAGCCCCCTGAGCTGGAAGACAGGGACAGGGAGCAGAATGAAGCCCCCATAATCCAAGGCGAAATGGTTAGCGACCTGCTACACCACTTAGACATACACAAGTCTATGGGGCTGAATGGGATCCACCCAAGGGTACTGAGGGAGCTGGCAGAAGTGCTCACCAAGCCACTTTCAATCCTTTATCTGCAGTCCTGGCTAACCAGGGAGGTCCCAGTTGACTGGAATTTAGCAAATGTGACACCCAGCTACAAGAAGGAACAGAAGGAGGATCCAGGGAACTACAGCCCTGTCAGTCTGACCTCAGTGCCGGGGAAGGTTATGGAGCAGATCATCTTGAGTGCCATCACACGGCACGTACAGGACAACCAGGTGATCAGGCCCAGTCAGCATGAGTTTATGAAAGGCAGGTCCTGCTTGACTAACTTGATCTCCTATGACAAGGTGACCTGCTTCGTGGGTGAGGGGAAGGCTGTGGATGTTGTCTACCTAGACTTTAGTAAAGCCTTTGACACCGTTTCCCACAGCAATGTCCTGGAGAAACTGGCTGCTCATGGCTTGGACAGGCGTATTCTTTGCTGGATAAAAAAACTGGCTGGATGGCCGGGCCCAAAGAGTGGTGGCAAATGGAGTTAAATCCGGTTGGCAGCCAGTTACAAGTGGTGTTCCCCAGGGCTCAGTGTTGGGGCCAGTTCTGCTTAATGTCTTTATCAATGATCTGGACGAGGGGATCGAGTGCACCTTCAGTAAGTTTGCAGACGACACCAAGTTGGGCGGGAGCGTTGATCTGCTTGAGGGTAGGAAGGCTCTACAGAGGGATCTGGATGGGCTGGATCGATGGGCTGAGGCCAACTGTAAGAGATTCAACAAGGCTAAGTGCTGGGTACTGCACTTGGGTCACAACAACCCCATGCAACGCTACAGGCTTGGGGAAGAGTGGCTGGAAAGCTGCCTGTTGGAAAAGGACCTGGGGGTGCTGGTCGACAGTTGGCTGAATATGAGCTGGCAGTGTGCCCAGGCAGCCAAGAAGGCCAATAGCATCCTGGCCTGTATCAGAAATAGTGTGGCCAGCAGGACTAGGGAAGTGATTGTCCCCCTGTACTTGGCACTGGTGAGGCCGCACCTCAAATACTGTGTTCAGTTTTGGGCCCCTCACTACAAGAAGGACATTGAGGTGCTAAAGCATGTCCAAAGAAGAGCAACGAAGCTGGTGAAGTGTCTAGAGCACAAGTCTTATGAGGAGCGGCTGAGGGAACTGGGGTTGTTTAGCCTGGAGAAAAGGAGGCTGAGGGGAGACCTTATCACACTCTACAACTACCTGAAAGGAGTACTTCTGCCAAGTAGCAAGCGATAGGACAAGAGGAAATGGCCTCAAGTTGCACCAGCGAAGGTTTTATTAGGATATTAGGAAAAATTTCTTCACCAAAAGGGTTGTCAAGCATTGGAACAGGCTGCCCAGGGAAGTGGTTGAGTCACCATCCCTGGAGGTATTTAAAAGATGTGTAGATGTGGTGCTTAGGAACATGGTTTAGTGGTGGACTTGGCAGTGCTAGGTTAACAGTTGGACTTGATGATCTTAAAGTTCTTTTCCAATCTAAATGATTCTATGATTCTATGCACTGATCGAGTGCCGTCATGGCAGTTCCTGGGAAGGAATCTTCCTGCACAGCCACCATACAGACACAGCAAAGCGGCTGATGGAGAAGGCTGCTCTGCTCTCCTTGGTCTCTGCGCCGTGCCCCCAAACCCATTGAGTGATGGGACTCACTCAACGTCAACAGTAGGGACAGCTCTACCTAATCTGTAATTAAAAGCATTTCCAGTTCTTAACAGTTGTTCAAGAGATACGATTAGTTACCTACTACCTCTAGTTTATTCATCCATACTGTCAATCGCTGTCAACTTATTTTATTCATGTGAATACACTTATGCAGATATTCACTGTACCTCCTGCCACTGAATTCCCCCTGTGTCCATTAAGTACTGTAAGCCTATAAATAAAAACTGAACAGTAGCAAATAATCACAAGAATAGGTGCTCTATCAAAGTTATTTCATCCAGCGCTGCAGAAAGCCTGGGCCAAACAGCTTGAGTCTTCATGGCAATAGCTTTGTCTGATAAAATGGTGTTGACCTACTGATTGATGTATGGTGATCTAACATTTATGATTTCTCCAAGGCGGTGATGGAAATAGCATTCCCCTTTAGGAGGATTACCCTTTTATGGTAATGCCCCATCTCCTTAGACTGAGTTCCTAACACTTGTTTCTTTCTGTTGTGATGCAGAGATTCAGTAGATTTACTTTGGTTATGCACAGTACATTTATTTGCAAATGCTTTCAAAGTTATGGTCATGATTCTTATCCCCTAAAGACTGTTAATTAAAAAAATCTACTCATTAACATTGCAGTATTATTTTGCATTATGTCAATGATTACCTCTGCTATTACTCAGGACAACTACTTGTGTAAACCTGTGTCCCACAGTTAATAATATAGTAACTCCTGGTCAAGAAAGAGAGCCAACAATTATTTTACTCACATTCTTCACGGAGTTTAAGCCCTGACATGTACACCTGCTCACATTAAATACCACTATGGTTATAGTATTTTATTCAAACTAAGTATAAATGTATATTATTTAACTAAACATGGAGGTCTGGCTAGAACATGTAGTAACTAAGATTCTTGGTCTTGTTGTAACCTGTAACGATCACCATACCTTCCAACAGTCTGGTTTAATGTTTGCTTTTATGAATATTTTCCCTTCTGCTCACTAGTTAAAATAGAGAGGGAGTTCACCCTTACTAGTGGGTGCATGTTGCTCTACACACAGCCTCATCTGCTGTGGCGAGAAGCAAGAAAGGGGACAAAGGAGCACACATGCAGGATTGTACAGAAAAGAAAAAAGCACACACACACAGAAAAAGATAAGCCCTTGTGCTGCAGCCTCCCCACTCCAGCAGCCTCCGGCAGAAAGCAGACTTCACAGAGCAGTTTGCTTCCCTGCAGGGGGGACAAAGATAAAGCAGAAAGAAGCAGTGGAGCTATTTCTGCACTGATGAGAGTCAAAGCCTGTTCCTCTCAAGTGTCCCTCATAGGAGGAAGATTTGGAGAAGATAAGAGACAGCAGATGTCTCCTCCGTTAAAACCACCAACCTGATCTTTACATATTGATTTAATGGACGCTAGCATAAAGGAAACAGAAATTCTTCACTCTATGTCATAACCCCTCTGTCTGAAATATCCTTGTGCCTGGAGTAGCTGGCAGAGTTCCAGGGCAGCACAGCACACCATACTCTTCTGTTCAAAAAAATCCAGTGAGCTCAACAAATACTGTTTGATTCAGACACTTTCCCAGACCTCTGTCCTTTCTCACCCCACTGAGACTTGAAGTAGTCTCACAACCTCAGTGTCTGTTTGGGTTGGTAAGTCTCACGTGGCTCTGGACTAACCAGCTACCCACAGGACCAGAGTTACCTAAAGCCCTTTTTAGAGGTCCTCGGCCAAAAAAATCACAGGTAAATTAAAATGTATGGTTATTCTATATCCCACTGCAGATACTAATAGGAAATTGCAAATTTATTCTGGTGAAATGTGCTGTAACTTAGCCATGTCAGATACCTTGTTTTGTCAAGTTCACAACAGGCTTTTACATCCATGGCTTTATTACAGGAATCTAGAGCTCTGCTTTCAAAGGAAATAGCTTTAGGCTGCATCACATGTTATACCTCCATATGGTGATAGTTATAAAACCCTTTTCTTAGACATATCCAGGAAAACTCAGAGTTGCTGTCAAGGCTGACATAACAGTCTGCTTTATCTCCTTAGTGGATGAACAGACTAAAATAGCCTTTTTCTCACAGAATGCTAATACAGTTCTGTTTCTATGTATAAGCCCATGGATTTATTGCAAATCTACTGATAAAACTAGCACTACAATAACTTCTGCAGACTACTTAGTGTGTTTTTTCCCCTTTAGAAAATTTGAATATACCCTAAGTACTTCTCCTTTAAAATCTTTTAAAAAGTTGCTTTAGGAAAACTTTTTTTCAGTGCACTCGACATTTCGTAATTTGACAAGCATCTCAGAAAACAGACATGAACCGAACAATGTCAATGTGTGTATTTGGGCTGAATCTGTCAGCTAGAGAAATGAAATTAAAGTTATATATATGCCTTAACTTATCAAATGTCCATCTAAAAATATCGTGCCCAAATCAATTGCCAGCTTTGTTGGCAGTGGCAATGTCTAACCCTGCCTGGCCAGAATTTAAACTGGTGACCAGCTTTCGGAAGACTGCATACCTCTGCCAGTCACATGAGCTATGCCTGCTCCCAAACACCTTCCTGTCCTTTATGGCTTTGCCTGAAGCATTAGTAAATCTTCCTTTTAGACACATATTCTGCATATTGTTAATAGCTGATGGAATGCCAGCATCCTTCTCCTCACCTATTTCCAGTTCTCCAAACAAACCTTTATGCAAATCTTTTTAATAACCTGAAAAAAAGGGGGAAAAAAAGGGAGTTATTTATGGTAAGCTTTCAGCAGTTTTTCTTCTACTTTCTTCTTCCAAATTTCTTCTTTCTCTCTGCTGTATCTACTGGCAGGTTCTAACTCCTTCCTCACTGTGGATGCAAGTTCAAGATCTGATGTAATTTTGACAAGAATAGACCACACCTTTCTGTGGAAAGTTTCTAAGGTGTGGTAACAATTACTGTCTTGCGCTTGGAGGGATGGGTAAATAGGTAAAACGCAGCTGGATTGGTAAGTGCTGTTATATAATGCACCCAGCTTGAGCTCCAATTATCTAGTAATGCAATATTTTTTTGTTTTCTTAAAGTTCTCCTGAGTAAGCTTTTTTTCTGGAGCACATTAGATCAACATAGGCTTTAAATGTGAGACTCTTCCTTTAACCTTCTTTCAGCAACCATTTTCCACTTCCTGTTAATTAGTAAATGCTGGCCTAGAAATGCCAGAGCTAGAGCAGAACAAAGGCAAAAGAAGCTTTGGATAAAGCCAGAGGGGAGGGGTTCTGTGTCTTGTTTTCTATCTCAACAACTTCTTTATGGTGCTCCTTTCTTTTTGAATTTGTATGTGGGTTTTAGGGATTGTGGTTTTGTTGTTTTTTTTTTTTTTTAAATTACTTAATTTTCCCTAAATACAGAAGATCATACAGTGATACCACATTCACAGGCAGTTGTGCTGGCCGTCACCTCTACATGCTTACACCAGATGTAAGTCTGCATGGAAAAACCTTGGCTAGCCAGACAGCTGAAGCAGATCTTGAAATTCAGGAGGAGGTGGGATGGACGTTTGTGTGTCAGATCTGGTATAGTGACACTTGCATTCTCCTTTATTAGTCATGCACTGACTACCTAGAAATCACTTTTAATTCAGATAATTATACCACTGTTCAGCTCTGATATTTTGCTTTTAATGCTCCTGTATCTTGCTCACCTCCATTTACTGAGGTGACGTTGTTTTTTAGGAAGGGCAGTTTAAAAACTGTCACAGAAACTGAAGCTGAGCCATCCAGGAAAGTTCAAGGTGTTCTCTTCCCTAAAAACATCAAGCAGAATAAAAATTAAGAACAGATCTGGCAGCACAGTTTGCATTTCCCATTATTATTTGCACTGTCTGCATGTTGGAGATGGCAAGAGAAAATAAGGCTGCTCTGAAATCTCTTTTCATTGCTCCTGAATAGTCTAGTTTGTCCGTATATCTAAACCTCTTATTATTCAGACAGACACTCCTAACTATTTTCACCTCCTTGCTTTGTTTATCCATGTTAGCATGATTGAGTACATTTCTCCCTTACCATGCAAGTAGGTGTTATGATTTATGCTTTGTTTTCTTAAATAACCTCCTACGACAGACTCCTTCAAAACACCATCTCCACTGCGCTTTCATTTTTTTCACAGGCATCAGATTAGGTACCATTAACGTTGTCATTTCCCTAACCCCAGAAGTGAGGCAGCCTGGGTAGAATTGAATAGTACCTACTCAGTACTTACTGAGAGCTGTCTGTCAGCCACGACCTTGATGTAAGAAGCTGATTGAGGGGCCGTGGAGAGAAAGAAAGAGTTCAGTCTTCAAACCTCTTCAATCCTTTTCCTTTTTGCTGAAACATTTGCGAGTAGAAATACTTGACCCTCTGGAATAGAACAGAAATCGCATTTCTACCTGGCCAGCACATGCCAACGTGAATAGGAACTGATAACTTTATAGATATAAGTAATAAAATCTCATCCTTCAAACCAGTCATTCTTTCCATCAAGCATTACATTTTCAATTATTGAATAGAATTAAATAATTGTGTTTTGCACACGTCTGCCTATAGCAATTTCAGGTTGTAAGTACTAGTGCTGATCTATGACTTTGCTGTTTTACAAGTCAAAATGACAGAAATCTTCCACGATACAGTACAGGAATTTCCAAACCAGCTAAAAAATATGTACCTTTGTAGATGAAAGGAAGTATTATGTTACTTTAGAGAAAAAAAATTGCTTACCTGTCAGCTACTGCTGAAATAAAGCAGAGTAAATATAGGAGGACTAGTACACTGTACTTATGATTGGATACACACTTCTCGACTAGATCTGCTATTTCCCAAATACATGGATAGTATTTACATTACAGACTAATTATACTTGGAGTGAAAACATTCTGAAAACTTTGTCACTAGGTAAATACCTTAAGTCAAATGTTTAAGTTAAATTTCAAACTCTTTTGTCCAGTTATATTTCATCACGTCCTACTGGGCAATGTTTTTCTAGTAAACATCTTTCTGAATTGGTTTTGCTCTGCTTCATCATTCTTAAACAATTTCTAAAGGAAGTGCACAGGATAGGGATTTATCACGTTTTTCCAAATAAAAATGCCTCTCCTAAACTCTGCTGTCATAACAGTCACGAGGTCTCCCAGCCCAGTTAGCGTGCATGTTGTAAGAAACAATATTGTACTTACAAGCTTATGAAGTTTTAAACTTACAAGCACAAAGAGACAAAGCTAATCATAGGCTATCTTAATTTGAATACCTTCTATAGCTTGCCTAAAACAGGTATGCTCTGCCACAGGTCAGTGCAGAGATCTATGTGGGAAGCAGACATTGAGATGAAATACTTTTATCCCCCTGCTCTTCATCTTCAGGTGAAGCCACTTGACCTCCTTTGTAGGAGGCCACTTTATACTCTTATGTATAAAATAGGGAAGCCTCAAGTTTACTCTGAGTTTGCCATGTACAGAGGCTGTTTTGTAATGTAACCTCATCAAAGTCCTCTGCATTCGAGGAATGAAAAGAAAATGTTGTAGTAATAAGGCAGAAAAGTTTTTCTGATAGAAAGACCCAGCAACTTTATATCGTGTCATCAGTGTGAGATAACTTCTATTCACCTAAAACTTTGGCTAATGCTTCTGTAACCCAAGCTACATTCATGATTTTTGTTTGTCCTGGAATCTGGACCCTTCAGCCTATCGCAGATCTGTTTTTTCAACATATAATGCCATTAATAGTTAGATACCTTTGTTCTCTGACCATGAGAACTAACTTATATGTACCACCTAACATCCTGCTTGCTTCAAAAATCTAAGAGCTCTTCACCTCTGTGTTAGTTATCTTTTCATCACTGTCATTACAAAAACGGAGATGTAGTTGAAAATGGGTCTTGTAAAAAAAAAGACCTTCCAGAAATGATGCCCCAAGACATAATCAGAACCCTTAAGTATCTATATTTCACTGGGTTCAGTGGAGCTATAACAATTTAAGTAATTCTTTTTATGGCAATCAATGATCAGAAAATATTTCTGCATTTTCAGTAATGCTTCATCACTCATTCTTTACACACTATAATAGTTTATTTTTCAATTTATACTTACGAATTTGGTCTCATGAGGTTAGTGGTATTTTCACATATTCATATAAGCTCTTAGGTTCATAAATTTAGTGTCATAAATTAATAACTGTCATCACCCAAGAGGGATGTAAAGCCTACCAAGTTCTTTCTTAAAAAATTGAATAAAACTTATCTCACACTAGGGATTTCTTGGTTTTAAGTGTCTCCAATTAATTACTGTTGCCTAGTAGATTCATAAGCTATCTAGTATTTCCTGGACAGATGTAGAGGCAGAATTCTTTCAGACAAGCACATCCAGAAAATAACACTTGCTCACTACAGATAATGCTTCCCACTGATTGTGTTAACAGCTAAAGTTTCTTTCATTTTGAACAATTACAGTCTTGAAAATATTTTCAACTTATTTTTATCCTCCCTTTTTTTTCCCCCCTCTCCCATGGTGTCATATAAGATCTGATTGTGTATCACTAACTTTTGGAAATGTCCTGGATATAATTTAGAGCCAGGCTGTTTTCACGTGAGTAAGAAGCTCTTACTCCATCTACTAAATATGGTTTATGTTAGCTTCACTTTTCAAACTGCCTGAATGCATGAAGTTTCCTGAAAATTTACAATGTATATACTATGAGGTGATATCTAATTTAGTTTATGCTATGAAAGTCTGATCCAGTTCCCATAGAAATAAATTAAAAACATAGTGTTGACTTAATGAAAATTGGATTCGACCCTAAAAGGGTAGGACTCTGCTTATAGGAACAGAAAGGAGAATATGGTATTTCTTTCAGTGTTTAAAGTGAGGATGAAAATTCAGGAATCTCTTATTAGAGAGAAGGAGAGAGATAAAGACATAATGCCAGCAAAGTCAGCAGAGATAGACTGATATAAAGGCTTTCAGATGAATCAAACCATTCTGACAGATGATGCAAAACCATAGTAGCTGTTACAGCCTCAGGTTAAAATCAAGACACAAAAATGTTTTGCATGATAGAGACTCTACTGCATTTATGAACATAAGAACATATATTTAGCTCAGCATTTTCATCTTTTTCATTTTATACTTGCATTTATGATCTCATCTAGGTTTCCTACCTTTGTTTTCTTAGCAGCCATAAACCTGCTATACTCCCGGCTTAGGGACATTGTAAGCTATTATAGATTCTGCTTGGAGAGTATACGTTTCAATACCTATGGAGCACTGCATCAGCGCTATAAGCTGGCTTTTTGTTTAACTCATATGCTACATCTTTCCTATTTTGCAAATAGTACTTCACATAGCGATAAAGAGTGAAAAAAACCTTGGGCACCTCAGTAGAGGTCCAGAGGTCTTCCTGTGCTCTGCATATGATAAATTGGAGAAAACAGTCTTCCTGAAGTTTCTGGCATGCTGTTCTTGCTATCTTGGATCTTCCAGAGGGAAGTACAGCCATTGAAAAAATTGAGTTATTCTGTGCCATTAAGACTGCGTGTGACTGGGCATTTTGGGTTACCTGTAATTAGCTATGAAACCCCTTCTGATCGCTTCCACATAGCATGGATCAGGCTGAAGCTATTACCACTCAGTGAGTGTGAAATGAGGTGGCACCCATTTGTTTCCTCCTGATCTAAAACTCTCTGCAGCATTAATCTCTAATAGGATAATTACTGTGTATCTAGATCCACCCTGTAACAAAGCTGGGCCATAGAATGTGAATAATCATCACCAATGAAATGCGAAAGCAGAATCTATTAAAGCTTCAAATACTTTTATACTTACAAAAGACAGAGCAGTACACTAATCCAGAATCTGGATTTTTGCAAAACTGTGCTTAAAGATAGCAACATTTGACTAGTAGCCACCACTAGAGAAAATAAAGTTGCTGAGCCTACAGTCAGCTTATACACTTTTTCTAGTTAATTGATCTGTTTTTGCAAGTGAAAAAGTGTATCAGACATTAAGCTCAGCTGTTCTTTGGTGGGACAGTTCCCATAACTGGAAACTACGAAGAGAGAAATAAATCACATGTTCATTTCAACTTTGAGGTTCTTCATTAAAATTCTTCATTATATTCCATTAAGCATGGAATATAAATATTAATTTTAGAAGAAAGGCAAATGAGACACTATTAGTAAAGACAGTGAATAACATAGCTGAGATGAATTTGGTTAATACATTAGCAATAACAAAATAACCCAAGTACTGTTAAGTTTCCCAGCACTAAGTAACCTTAATTATATTCTACTTCTATAATACAAACATATATGTTTACTATGGGGCAGCTATCCATTACGTTGAACAGTAAATTTATGTATGTATTTATATAATTATTGGAATCAGCAGTCTATTTTAAAAAGCAAAGTTCAGTAATGTAATGTTTTGTATTTAGGGTCTGTTCCACAGCTCATTGGAGTCAGATGCAGCCTACCACTGACTCCCCAGCACTAAACTTATTAATGTGAGATGTTTCACACTGGGGAGTGTAATTGCTCTCAGGTCTGTCTGCCATCCACTGAAATAGTGTATTTACACTTTTCTGTAGGTGAGAAAGTGAGTACCAAAATTATGACTCAAGCTCTCTACCAGGTTTTACAGTTCTATATTGCCAGGAGGTTACTGAGAGCAGCAGTGACCAGGAAAGATTTGCTGATGCCCAACCCTCAGCAGCCCAATCTCAGCAAAACCTGAAGCAAAGGCAAATTGCTCTGAATCCTCCCACTTGCATAAGGCTGGTAATGAATTTTATGCCCATGGGTGTTGTGCGTGGTGGAGCCAGGGACCCCACTGGTGCTTCCCAGCTGCGCTGTGTCTTTTCCCCCTTTAAGGGGAGAAGAGTAGCCAGCCTGATACTGCTGACTGTGCAGCTCCAAGCATCTGCCATCTCTTTTTAGCAACGGCGTGCTGCCAGTTGACTGAAGACCCAAACCCCAAATGAACTGTTAAAAGATAAAGAGGGACAAGGTAAGAGTTAACATGAACCATTTGAAACCATATTCTCCTATTTGCAAATTCTCCATATATTTTGCTCAATGAAAATTATTTGTGAAGGGAAAGAGATAATAGCTGTTTATAAAAGTGGCAGTATGTGTTATTACTGTGAAATAAGAGCAAATACTGAAAAAAGCAAAATTATCTAAATTATGAGAGAGGCAGTTGAATCCCCGCAGTGCTGACATTTAAAATTGTAAATATTGGAATGAAGCAAACAAGTGAATAATGCCTTTCCACAAAACACTGCTCATAATAACTGACATTTCCAGTCTCTATTTTAACACCAATAGTATGTTAAATACTATTGCCACATTAAAATATAAATTTCAAATTTAAAATGTTACAGAAATAACTCCTCACTACCTTGAGGAAAGACATCAATGTCAAACAAAGTTAACTCACCAGCAAAAAATAGCTTGTCTTCTTTTATGGATGGACTGCAAAGAAATAAGAAGACGACATTTGTACGGAGGTAAACAGATTTGGAGTAGGGCGTTATAGTACCCTTCTGGAGGAATCTGCATGTATTATTATACATTATATTTTGTCTGTGTTGTATTGAGCCCATCAACTGCTGTGCATCCAGTTTTGGGCAGTGAATGTCTGAGGTTTGTTAATGAGAAGTACTTTTAATATTTACTTTGCTACAACCAAAGCCAGTTTTGCATTTCAAAGGGAATCATTGTATTTACTCCCTCATTAAACAACCTATTTTTCAGCTGGAGACAGGTTTCGTATTTTGAAGTGTTAATATTTAAAAATAATATCTTCTTATGTTGAGGATGTTACCTACTGATTAAAACAAGGATCCAGCTCAACTGGTCAAGTTACTTCACATCTCTCCGAGATGTCAGCACTCATAAGATGAGATTGATAATACCTGCCTCCCTCATGCAAAGATGGGGCAAGGTTTATTAGCTGTTTACAATGTTTAAGTGAAGGATATTGATCCTGTGATGTGAGGGAGATTTTGTTCTTCCTCACGACCAGTGTAAGATTCATGTTTCACAGTATGAAGCTGGGGTGGTTGGGCTTTAGCCTATTGACCCACTGATTCACTCAGACATTAAGGTAAAATAAGCAGCATGTAGCTGAGCATTTAAACATCAAAACCTCTACTGTAAAGGGTAAGCTGATGCCAGATTAAGTAGCTCCCATGAAGTTTAGCTTTCACACTGAATAACACATCTCACATGTGAGGCAGACCAGCTCTTCCTGAGTTTTGCTGTTATGGATGGCTTTTCTCAGTCTGTCACCACCCTGAAGGTGAAGGTCCTGCTATAGTGTGACGTTTTTAGGGCTTAACAGAATTTTTTATTTTTATATTCATTCTCAGGAAGTATTTGCACAAGACTTTAAAAGCATGCTGTTTTCAGCAAAGGAGGTGTGTTTGTTTATTCTGATTGCTTTTGGATTTATAGACCTTTTCCAGCTTAACATTTACATCTGAATTACATTCCTGATTCCAAGCTTAAGCAGAACAAGCTAATTGCCAAGAGACTTCATGTACACAGAGCTATTAATTGCAATTAGAGTATAATATACAAGAAGGCTGACAGAGATTAAATTTTGTTATCTGGCCTCAATCAACTCACATGGACTGGGGTTGTAAACTTTATTTCCCATCACATGACTTCTCTGTATATTCCTTGGTAGTCAGCCTTGAAAGACACCAGTTATAATCTACAAGCCCTATTAAATTTTCACAAATATTCAGCCTCAGTGGTGATTTGCTGAGCACCCTGTACTTGATGTTCTCTTTCACCCTGGCGTAATTTCCCTTGATAAACATTGATGAAAATGCAACCAAAGTTAATTGACACAATTTCCCTTTTTCATTCTGAGTGTAGTTGCTCTTGGATTTACTCTGTTTGCACATGCCAAGGATCAGTTGTCTTAGAGAAGGACTTATTCTGCCTGAGAGAGAAGGCTCCCTGTTAGCCACAACATCTTTCCACAGGCATTTCTGTAACAAGCTCCTCCAGTCATCCAGAAGTCTTTTGCCAGCCATTTTCATACTCAAGGAAACCATTAATCTTGTGGTGGAAAACCTTATAAAAATGAAAGCTGTTGTCACTGTTAGCAATCAAGGAGCCCTCCTTCCCTTCCACGCAACCCTGTAACTTCCCCCTGAAAAGATGCTTCCCAGAAAACAGGTATTTCCAACTCTGTTTTAAGCAGAAACAGTTAGGAGTATTTTTTGAAAGGTACTTTTTAGAGGTTTAGTTTATCTCTAAGAGCCATGGTATCAGGATTATCATCACAAAGCTTGGTAGTGTTTCATCTCTCCTAAACAGAATTGATAGCACTGATCTGTCTCTAATATTTAGTGACAATACCAGCTTCACTTGCTTAAAAATAACAGCACCAATTGCTACATTCCTGAAGGCTTTTACAACATTTGATATTGAGACTTCAAAATAGGAAGATAACCAGAACATATAAATGTATTTTTGTAACGCTTAACTTTGTTTATGATGGCATTATGTACACACAATGCTTTCTGCAGACATGCCTCCAGCTTACATATTTTTTCCTTGCTCGAAGCCCTCCAAAGATTAGCGAGTATGTCAACATGGGTTTATACAAAAGCAGCCTCCAGGGCCAAAACGTGACGCTTGTAAGGTTGGAAATTCTACAGTAAAAACGTCTTAAACATATGAGTGTGTCACTTTATTCTTAGTGTAAGTTAAAAAGCATTATCATTATATTAAGAATTTCAAATGTTTTCCGTTCCCTTCTGTTTTACGGGAAACTTGTCACCGTGCTCCTAAAGATTCCTGGGTTTCAGCAATTTTCAAAAGCTTCTCTTCAAAATTTTCCAATTTTGTTCCCTTCCATTTGCCAGGCAGTACTCCTGTTTTCCTTTATCCCTGTAGCTGCAGGAGCCAACCTGGTTGCCTTTGGTTTGCATGAGCAAGACCATGCAGAGGTAATCAGACTAACGAACCTGCCAGGGAATGGACAGAGTAAAGAGCATCAAGAAAATTTGTGCATTCAGTTCTCTCTGATCTCACCTTTCAGCTCACTAATTGCTGCAAGGCCAACTCCGCTGAGTTCCTCCTGCTACGGGAATTAAGATGTCTGGGCACCTTGCAACACTGGGCTCATCATTTGTAGGTTACCTGTGATCAAACCATGAGGAAAATCGGCACTGAGGCATTTTTGAGGGAAAAAAATTTACAATTTCCTTTTTTTTTTTGGTTACTGGAATTGTATAGCAAACTAATCCATTCCCTATTGGTTGGATTTTCAAAGTAAGGCCACAATTTTAGCATCCAAAGTTGTTTTTCTTTAACATTAAATCCTTAACACCAGGTGTTTGGAAGTATTTAAGCCTTGAAAGAAAGGAAAAGCTTCAGGTGCTTTTGAAAATATAAGCAGGCCTCTGTATTTTTCACATGTTAACCAGCAGCCTTTTTTGTTGGAAAAGGCACAGAGGTCAGTCTCTTTGTCCCAAAGTTTCTAGATCAGCAGATAAAGAAAGCAGTGGGGGTTGTCTGTCTCATTCATTATTTGGGGAGAATTTATGCTTCTTTAGACAGGCCATGATTAGGTGTATTGCAGTTAAAAAATATGAAGACATGCATGCAGAGATACACATAGAGATCAGTCCATAGGGATTTACTCTACAGCCAGACTGGGAAGAGAGATGTGAGGGGAGCATTTGTACAGAGAAGCTTTTTTTTCTGCAGACTGTAAAACTTCCACATTACAAAGCAGACACAGAAAAGGAAGTAGAAACCATGTCTTGGGTAGTACATAGTCACAGGTGAGCAGATCTGAACCAGGGATTTTCCACATCTAGGGGATGACACAGGGGTGGGGAGGTGAATGGAAGTGGTAAAATAGCTGCTTGTGTAACTGGGAGACGGTCTGTGCCAGACTGGGGCGTGCAGGCCTCGCTCTCAGAAAGGATCTGTTCCCTTCAGGCTCTCCATGCCATTGTCTCCAGATCACATACCAAGAGGCTCAGCCACTTGTAGCCGCTTGTGCTCAAGGACTATTATTTCTATATCATATAAACTAATGTAGAGTAAGAAATTACCTGGTTAGGTACGCTGCTGCACTCTCCAGTCTGAGCTGACAGCTGAGGGTGGGCATCCTTCCACACAGCAATTGTAGGATTGCTATTTGCTTTAGATGTACAAAACTGGTGCAACACAACAATACAACTGGTACAATACAATAGCCTAATTCAAAACCTCCTGAAGTTAGTGGAGTGACTCCCATAGATTCCAAGGGGATTTTGCTCAACCTCAGAAGACCAGATTTTTCCGGATATTTAGAAGCCTAATGAGATTTCCAAGAGTACCTTAATATATTAAGCATCTAGTCGCCCTGAGATTTAGGCACCTAATTTTCTTTCCATTTGTTTTTCTTTTGAAAATGTGATGTCTGGGTGCCAGCTGCATTTCTAGGGATGCAAAGATCTCTGAAAATTGGACTCCTAGCAATTTGCCAGAGAGCACATGCTATGTCAGTAAGCAAACTCAAGAGCACCAGCTTTGTAGTCTGCTGGCTGTGGCTCTCTGTTTGAAGCTCACCTGGTCAGCCTTGGGTGTTAATGAAAATTCAGTGCATGAGTACGTCTCGTTGACATGATTAAAAATAACTGTAAACAAAGCTATTAAAAGTAACTCCTTGTCCTCTCCATTCCATGTTAAGTTTTATGGAAGAAGTAACACGTAATTATTACTCGTGGAGGAAAAAAAGAAAAATTTTAAATCCACTTTAAATTTTGGCTTTAAAAGACTGAATTAATTTATTTTTATCTCCTCGGGAGGTCTTTTTTATTTTCCATAGTGGCTGAAAACTTCCTGTGCATCATATTTATTTCCTATTTACTTATTTTTTAAATCCCTCCTTTAAAGCTGTGTGTCCTATACTCCCTCTTATTTTTCATGGAAATTTTTACCATGAAAAAAGAGGAGCAGACAAGAGTTAGGGTAAAGGATACCACTTTATTTAACTTGGCCCCTGCATGGACCTATGTATTTGTTTATGATTTGCAAGGTTTCTGCTTTCACCCAGGCAGAAGATGGTTGCTAAGCAGCAGCATTGCTTTTTAAAAGGCAAAGCCAGGGCCTGATCCTGCACTGACTTGTGCATGTGGTTATGCCCAAGGAAGGTAACTTACACATACCTCCCACCTATGCACTAATATATGTCTCTGTATAACTCACATAGGTATGTACATGTGTGTATATATATATGCACATACAGAGATAAAAAGAAATTATGTTTGTGTTCTTGTGTGTATTTCTGGGTGCATCAGTACAATTTGACTTAAAACCTAGTATCTGTCCACTTAAATGAATTAATAATTGCCTAAACTGTGATGGTGGTATGAAGCTGATCCACTGATTTTTACCTTAGAAAAATCCATCATAAAAACCTTGCATCAGGTTTGGGTTTTTTGAGTTTCCCACCAGACTTCAAACACAAAAGTGAAAAGCTTTGAAGCACACTGGAGGGGTTCGTAATATATACAAGAACTATCAAGTAATGTCTCAGCCTTTCTTGCATTGTCATGCCCCTGCCATTATTTTTACTAAAAATTACTCATTTGTTGACATTTATGCAAGTGTGCGAGATGCATGAAACTAAAAACATTTGGGGATTTCGCTCATTAATCCTTCGCTGAATTTTTACATTTGATCTTGAACACAGCAGTCAGGAGGATGCATGCTGTTTTCTCAGGTCATAAAACAGACCAAAAGCCTTAGAGGACATGAGTGCAAATATATAGATTTCATATATTTATCATACAAATATAATATAATATGATATGTGGATATCATATAATTTTAGATGTGCAGGTGATGTGACTTCAGCAAATCCAATCTAAACTGCTGGAAAGCCACTGTTTCCACATAGTACCTAGGACTGGTGTGCTTTTAATCTTCAGAGTGCTTTATACACTTTACCTAATTTTCAGTATTGCTCTTGAGAGACAAGTCGAGTATTTGGGTGCTGGTACAGCACCTGGGAAGCCAGTCAAAGCACTGCAGTGGCTTTTTTAAACCTGTAAGAAGGAGTTAGGTTGAAGAGAGGTGTCATAAATTCCTTGTTTTATGAGCCTTGCGGTAAATAGGCCGAACTGCAACTTATAAAACTAACACATAAAATTCCCCGGATATGGCACAGATTGCCAGGTGACTTGGGAGGAATCACATAGTTTATCCACATCTTGTTTTCTTTGTGTGTATAATGCAGTGGTCTGGCTTGGCTCTGTAGGCACCTGGGAGATACTCCATCTTGGGGTCATGGCAGGACTACACACGGACACATGCTTAGATAACTGTTTTCGGATCACTGTGCTCTCTCTTTCCTCCACCACCGTCTGCATCCTTGTAGCAAATCACACAGTCACTAGTATTAAATGACAGGGAGCTGAACATTTCAAGTGTAGCCATAATGTCTGACAAGGAACAAGGTAATTTTTAAAACAAGCTTCTGCCGTGCTGTCTTTCCCTGTTATTTTTATAAAAACAAGAGACTAAGTGAACAGTCAAGAGGACTGCAGCTTCTTTGTACCACTGGAGAAGCTTTGGGCATTGAACAAAGGCTGTGGCCACAATCTTGTCCAAATGAGCCCCTGTGTGCGATCCCAGGGACCCAGTAGAGGAATGAGATAACATTACTTCAGAAGAGCACAAAGAGTTCCCTTTGGAGGTACATCCAGGTCAGGTTAGATCCCTGGCACAAAAGTTGGAGCAGAACAAAACAAAGTTCAAAAGCAAATATAGGAACACCAGGTTGTTATAACTCTGTCTGAAATACCACAGAAAGAGGACAAGGAAAAGCTGGTGTTAATCATCAGTGGTTGTTTTGCTAATCCAGAGGGAATTACACAAGATACTTCAAAGAGAATTTCAGTCTCACCCTGTACCTGTGTTTATTATTTTTTCAGTATACCCACTTTCGTAGGCTTCAATACTTAACTATATATGAACACATTCCCAAAAAAGTGCGAAGGTAGCCTAAACTTCTCAAGTTTTCCCACTTGCTTCTACAAGGTGTTCTAGCAACCAACATTTTAATCACTCCGATGCCTAACTTAGTCAGAGAAGGTCTAGACTGCCTGGTTATCTAAAATAGCTCCAGCAGCCCCTCAGCAGCTGTGTTTCACTATTGCTTAAATAAGACAATTCTAGTACCTCCAATCTGAATTTTAGATGTATGTAATCATATATATTACTTCTCCCATATTCTATAACATTGTGTCAATGTCAGAATTTAAAACAATGTCGCAACACAACCTTCTTAGCATATGAAAACTTAATGTTTTGCCCAAATCTCCAGTTCTTGGGAAAACTTATTGCTGTTTCTCTTTGGTGTTAAAAAGCAAAACTGATTTAAAGTATATTTTTAAAAAGCCAGTGGGAAGTTAAAAAGAGAAGTCATACACATGACTCATGGTCCTGGAAACAGCTGTACTGCTTTTGGTGACAAAGGGCTGGTTTTATGCCTTATGTAACTTCAGGAAAATCAATATGCAGCAAATGTACTGAGCCAGAAAGGAATCTGACACAAAATTTAAAAAATAATACAAGCTGTCGCATCTTGTATCTTTAAATGGGGGTTCTTTGTCCCTCCAAATGTCTTACTTCCTGTCATGTCCTGAGAAAAGGATGTGTTTGCAGTAGATTGCATCATTTGGGAACAGCGTAGGTCAGAACAGGTTCAAAGTTAAACACTGCTATATCGTGAGTGTGTAACAACATAAAGAGTATGTTGGTCAATAACAAAATGCCAAAACTCCACGTTGCACCCAGCGTAACTGCAGGCACCTTCAGGAGAGATAAAAAGGGCTATATGGTACAACTGCATCTGTACAGCAGCTACCTTCTTCTGGACTTCAATCGCCAGAGATCTCTGTAAGTACTCTCAAAACCACTCATTTCCACACCTCCAAAGTACTAAGGAAACCAGAGGAGGAATGCTAGTTGTCTCTCTTAGGCACAAATTCTATTTGATATGAAAAGTGTTGGACCATGAAAGAGTAACCTCTTCTTCAGTGTGTATTTGAAATGGTTATTTTTGTGCCTGGCTGTAGTTTGTTTCCCAATACCCCTAACAATGTTTTATCTTGTGTTTATTGCTACAGTATCCTGTTCACATACTATTGGGTATTGTACTACTCAAAACCAAAGCAAATCCAAATATCTGAGATATATATTTAGCAACCCCAGGCCTATATATATATACCCACTATATAGTGGGTATAAGAAATGCCCTTAGGCCAATGGTCCATCTCACCCAGGTTTCTGCCTCCAACAGTGACAACAGGAAATGCTGTTTCGGGAGAGCCCATGAGCCTGACCACATTCTGTAGTCCCTCCTACTGCTCAACACCCACAACTGTGTTAGGGATGTTAGAGGATACATCTCTGCCTATTCCCTGTAGTAGCTATTTATGTACCTGGCATCCATGAATTTGTCTAATCTCACTTTAAATTGGCCTCCATAACCTCCCATGGATACAAATTTTAGAACTTCCTTACACATCTTGTAAAGAAGTACTTTCTTCAGTCAAAGTTTTAAACCTACCTCTTACTTGTTGCAACATATGCCCCCTATTACTGAAGGATTTAGTGAATAACAGTTCGTCATGCACCCACCGCCTTCATTACTTTGTATTTATTTTGCCCTACTGATAAGAAAAGAACTACAAGTAGCCACTTTATGATATGGCACTGCTTGTGCCTTCTACTGGTCTTCTTAAATACCAAGCCAGTCATATCTAGGGATACACCACACATAGTGCTGCTGTCCTGACACCGTAGCCCATTGTACATTGGCTGTAGTAGCAAAAGTGGGTGCAAGAATTGCCAGCCAGCTGCCCATTCCCATGCAAACAATCTGTTGAATGATTCAGGTTGAAAAACAGAAAAACCTCCTCAGAAAAAAACGTTGTTTCTTAGCTTAGGTAATTGCATTCTCCTGTGTTACAGCATGTCCCAGAAAATAATTGCATTGGTGTGATCAGGGGTGATAAAAAACAATGGTGAGGCCATAGGGGTTGCTCTTCCCAACCGTTTGTTTCTTCAGCTGGATTTGCAGAACTACAGCAACAGTGGTAACATATCGTGAAGGGAAACGTGTTTGCCATAGTTCTATTTTGTTAGAAACAGATCCAGATCATCATGAAAAAAACCCCTCTCCTTTTTTCATTATGAATGGAATTACAGATGGTTGTAGAATATGTCCCCTTTGCTCCTTTTTTTAACCCGAATTTGCAGAACCCCATAATTCCATGTCTAACAGAGGTATGTGCTGAAGTGCTGCTCCTATCAAAACTCCCAAAGTTACTGCAGTTTTTGGATTTGTTCCTGAAAAATAAAAAGTCATTCCAAGTAATCCAACAGGCTGTGCAATAAACTATTGTAGATTATCTCCACTGTTGTGCAGGAGAGTCCTGTACAGCAGCAAGAAAGGGATCCCTTCTTGTGACAGCTGATATTGTCATCCTTTCCCATTCTCCTGAAGGGAAAGTTAGTACAGCTGCAGCTTGTATCTCTTCCTCTTTAGCTCATTTTCTGTATTTCACCCATTTGAATCATACATCCACCACCGAAATTATAATCCCCTGAGAGTGAAGCACACCACCTATCCAAAAGCACACAGCAATGCCATGCTAGTCCCTGAAACCTGCAGTGCATCTGATTCTCATCCAGTACTCCCAGTCGCACAGCATGAAGAGGAGGCAGAAGGTGAAGGATGCAGGATTATTCCGCAGAGCTGACTTTCTTCCACCACACAGACTCAGGACACATGTTTTCCATATCTAGGAATAGTTTTCTTGCCGCCTGATCTCCTGTTCCTCTAGATACAGCAGCAGCTGCATGCACAGTGCAGGTGGTCTGAGATAGGAGAGCAAGTGTTTCTGCATGTGTCAGTGGGTTTGTGGAGGAATAACATCTAACTTCACCAGCTGCTTCTCTGACCTAAACTCTGAGTAAGGGAGGGACGCAGCAAGGAGCTTGAGAGCATGCAGACAGAGTTCAGAAATGAGAGGTGTTGAGAGGTTTGGTAATAAATGAAGGGTTTCAGGCAGTGGAGCTAGAGGTGTGCCTGGGGATGTGAATGGAGACTGGCAAAAATGGCCGTGGATAATAATGAGCTAAGCAAGTCCTAAGGTAAGGGGGAGTCAGGAATGGCAAAGTCAAATTCATCAAGAGAGTTAGTTTGTGGATGAAGATTAATTGCGTCTGTAGGTTGAAAGGGTAAAGAAAAATCATGTAATGGCTACAGATGAAAGGAAAGGTGTCACTAAGTGTCAAATAAGATCTCCTTCATTCTGTTTTTTCTTGTTTGGTTGTTTTGGGTTTTTTTTATTCTGAAATTCAGAAGTCCTGGAAAGCTTGAGAGTGTTTCCTTCTTTTACTTCCTCCACCAGACTTTTCACTATGATGATGCCGTTACCCATTCTTTCACCAAATGTAAAGTTTCCCAGTCCCAACATCTCATTTTTCAAAGAGGTAGCTAGGAAGTATAGGAAGATACTACCGTAATACCTGCAGCTAGCCAGTTATTTTGGCCATCGGCCTTCACTGCTGACTTAAAAAGTCACAAGTTTTTAACCTTATCCAAACAATAATACATCTTTCTGGATATTTCCTTCTTAAGATCATGCTGGGTTATTCATATTCATATTCATAAGGTGGTCCTCTTCTAAATGGTTATATAAAAGAGAAAAAGCAGCATACATGCATGAGTCACGTATTATTCTTTGCATCACAACAGAACAATAGCTTTAGGGTGAAAGTGTTGATATCAGACTTTGGTGATCCAAATTTAACTCACAATTCTGCTACATTCTTCCTTTGTAACTTGAACCAATGATTTAGCCTTTTTGAGCCTCAGTTTCTTAAATGGTGAAATGAGGTCTATAAATCTCTCTGAGTTGTTGTGAGACTACCATCATTAATCTCAGTGATGGGATCAGATATTACAGTGGGGAAAACTTCAAGAAAAGTAACTATAGTAGAATTCCAAATAACAACAAGGCATAATTCTGATTTGCTCATAAAAAGGGAATGACTACAAAACCAAAAGGGATCCAGCTTTCACTTACAGATTTGAAATGTGTTTTCCTTCTCCACATTGTGGCTGTGACTTTATAAATGGTTATGCCACTTCCCCTTTCCCATCAAACACATTTCAGATCTCATTCATTTATAAGCGAAAAGATAAGGCATCCCATAAAAGTACCACAAGAGTAAAGCCACTGGTGATCTGTCTGATGAAGAGCCTGTAATTTATCACCTTGTTTTTTGCCAAGTGACATAAAAGCAGACAATGAAAATTACTGAAGAAAGGACATTCAGAAGACAATGAATAAATGAACAAGAGAAAACAAGAGAAATGAACAAGAGGCAAAAATTAAGAGATGGAGATAGATTATCAGTTAACTTCTTTTGGGGAAACGCAAGACAACATTCCCAGTTTCTTATGAGAACCTCAGGCCTCAGTGCTACAAAGTGAAAATATATCTTTGGACTGATATAAAATGAGCATCTGCTTTGTTTGCTCTAGTAACTATTAGAATTCACAAGAGCTGAATACACACTATATTTTGAAGTGGCTGTATGCTTTGTTTGGTCTGTGTGTGTTATCTGAACATTGCTTGTAGAAAACCACTAATACCTTTCCCTCTTTTTCCTAAATACCTACCGTTCCTAATGTTAGAGACTTGCATGATAATTAAAAATGTAAAACTGTAAGTAAACTGTGCTGCAATTACTTGAGTAATTTGGTTCAAATCAACTCACAGGGCTGATCAGATGAGTGAAGTAAATGTTACTAAAGTCTATTATTTCACAAAATTACCCACGGGGCCAGTTCTTGTTCCCACAGAGTTCAAAGGTAAACACGCTTTTAACTATAATAGGAGTAGGAACTTGATGTTGACTGGTAAGGGTGGCTGAAGAGCTTTGAAGCTAGAACAAAATACACATGGCTATCACACATCAGTAATTATCTTGGCACCATAAACATTTCTGTATCAGCATGTTACAAACCCTTCATCTTAGGTATGATAATAAAATAACTGAGTCTGTAATGTGAGGGCCAAAATACGGTATTTCATCTTAATAAAAATTGAGTTTATTCTTTAACTTCCTCTCCTGGGTATCCTGATATGTTAATATACAACACATAAGAATGGCACTATGTAATGCACACATATATACATATACATAAATTTAAAGAAATAAGCTGGTCATTTCACCGCAGTGTTTGGCCAGATAACGACACTATTAATACTCTAGTGTAACATGAGGCAGCCTGTAGCAGTTATCATTCTCTGTGCTAAAAGGATGGCGCCAAAAAGTGAGATGTATGACCTTATAATGGAATTTGCAGTCCTCAAGAGAGCAAATATACATGACACTGAGTGTACGTTACATATTCTTGTTGCATTTCATTCATTCCCATCAGCAGCCATCATGCTGGAATTTTAAATCTCTGCAGCCTTTTTGTCTCCTCTCAAGGCTGTATGGTAATTCAGATTCTTGAAGGGACACTGGTGCTGCAGGAAAAGTAGTTTCTTGTTCCAAATGTGCTCCTTTACAGTTTCCCCCTGTGCTGCTCTATCTTCCATAAACCTTTCAGTGCTTGTCCTATTTACGCTTGTGTGCATGTCTTCATATCCATGGTATTTTGATTATGTAGATTTTCTGTGACTGCATTACAAGGTGTGGGCAACCTAAGGTTGCTTCTGTGCATGAACTGATTCCTGATTAAATCAATATGTGGGATGACTAGCTCTAAAATAAGAACACTTTTTTCCTGTTTACTTGTATTTAAATTGAACATTTTTGTTAAGGAGAAACTTGCAGTCCCTTGTGTTTAATGGGACAATTTCCTTAAATATAAACAGGTCACACTATAGACATTAAATATTAATATCTCCCATTTAATTGTGAGAGATTTGCTCATATTAGCATTGCAATCAGAAGCTACCAGCCGAATATGAAAAAAAAAAAAGCTGGAAACAGTGACCTGCTCAGTTTTTAAAGGAAGCATGCAAGCAGGGGGGCCTCAGCTGCCCCAGTTATCCTTTTAGCCCAACCATTGAAGTGAATCCTGTAATAAGGAGTATAATAAAGTCCTTATAGCCCCTAACTATTGTAGCATTCCTTATACAGCCCCTGTCCCACATATCCCTTCCGGTGAGCCCTAGACTCTTCAAGGCTCGGAGGAGAAAGCCACTCAAGACACAGGTAGTTACTGCCCCTGCAGAACAGAGGAGTTCCAGGCAGCAAAGGTCCAGCCCCCGCACAGATCTCAAGAGAGAGCACTTGGGTTGATATGCTGGAATTACCAATGCTACAGTCAGGGCTGCGCTGGCAGCAGTTCAGTACAGCTCAGCACAACCACCTGTTAAAATCACAGGCTACTCCAACCTGCTCTTCAACACCATTCCCATCATTTGCTTTCCGCTGCAGCTCCCTCTCTTTATTCCCTCCCAGGTATTTCGGGTCACCCCTAGAGCAGCACACCACGCATCGGACACACACCATACGCTGCACTTGCAGAAGTCCCACAAAAATTCTGATGAGCGTAGACTGCCCCGATTTTCACTTTATTGTATTCTCTCTAGATTCAAGAGTTGGGAAACTTAGTTTCTGTCAGTGTTGCCAGTTCTTGCACTTTTGTGATCTCAGGCAAATCAGACAGTCCTCTTCATGCAGTCCACTCATCTGTGAAAACAAACAAGCAACAACAAAAAAAGCAAAGCATAAATATAAAATAATTATCTCCCCCTATGCACTTCTATGCTGCTGAATTAACTTACATACAGTTCGGAGATCTTCAAACAGAAAGCGTTACAGAATTGCAAAGTATCATGACTCGTGAAAGAAATCATTCCAACACAAACTCTGATGGCTAAACTCTACCTTTGGTTCAGAGAGATCCCATTTCTGTGGAAGTGTTCCTCAGCCCTATCGAAATCCATAATCTACGGCAGGCTGGTTGTAGCTCTCATCAATGTTTTTAGAAACCAGTCATACCAATAAAAGAGGGAAGTCCCAAATGTTAAACAAAAAAAACCTCATGTTGAATGAACTCATAGCATTGATGAAATCGAAGAGGATCTATATATGAGGGTTATTTTTTCAGACACTGTCAAGCTGCAGCATAATACAGAGTGAGGACACAGTTGTAATAAATCTCTATGTTCTTTGCAATAAATTATGAGTTTTTAAGATTAATTCATTGCTCTTGATCAAGAAACAATATAGCTCATCTTTCGTTTGTTCCTGTGCACATCTGAAAAACAACCTTAAAGAAGGCTTTCTCATTAACCTTCTGCCTTCCTGCTAGCATGATACACAATGGGAAAAGCTTTCCTTTCACAGGACATAAAGGTTTTTCTATATTTTTCTTCTTTTTTTGAAATGAAGTTAGTCATAGCATTATTTTGGCTAAAACATATAAGCAGAGTTAAAGTGACTTTAGAAATAATGCTACTCTTCTGCTTGTGCAGAGATTACAAATGCATAGTCCAACTCTTAAATCAATTTTGTTCTCATCAGCTTCAGATGTTAGCATTAATTAAAAAAATAAAATTGAAGGGCGCCGGGTTCTTCTGCAAAAGCTGAAAAAAGAACTTTGCTTGGAAAAAAAGCACCAAAACAGGAGCTTTGGACCTACTTAGTACAAATCTTTGGTCATTGCCTGGAACATTTTCTGAGCTCACGCTAGAACAGGATGTTTAATTCTCTTTTATTTTCCCAGAAAAGCAGATAAATCACTACCTGATGATTCCTGCACTCACAGCCTTTATGTTATTTTAAAAGCTAACCTGTCTCAGAGATGGAGATGGCAGATAGTATATTCCTCACAGCCACAGGAATGAAAACGGTCTGTCTTGGAGCGCAGACATGATCTCCCAATCTGCTAGGATGGCGCTGTGCCTGCTACCAATGTTGTATTCTAGTGTTTCTAATTACAGACATCACTTAACGACCAGATTAGGGATATAAAAGTCTGCAGAGCCGTAAGTGACACACCACTGGCAAGAAGCAGCCTTTTCCAGCTGCGGTGTCATAACAGGAGTCAATGATTCTTTGGCACAAGAGGCAGCCGCTGAGACTTACGCATCCCCCTTTCTTTCGCTTGCGTGACCCCACACTAACATAGCTTTTCTTTGGGTTACAGGAAATTAGGTGTTTGTTTCTTTGTTTGTTTTCCAGAGATTCCAAGTGCTACCATTCTTAATATTTGAAGAAACATTCTCATAATTGAAAACTTCTGAATTATTTTTCTTCACATTTTAATTTTTCATTAGGACTATGAGTGAAAGTAACGATGTAGTTTCGGGGGGGGAAAGAAGGAAAAGCAAGTTGGGAGCTACCAGACTGCAGTAGAGCCAACAAACATATTTTGTGAATGCAACACCAAGGACAAATAGTACAAAGCTCTGACTTGCATGCATAGTCAGAAGCTGGCAGAAAGCTTAAGGGTCATGAAGGCAAACAATTTAAGAGCAAACTGTTTTACAGCCTTTTATTGTAACACTCTGAACAGGATGTTTCAGCCAAAGAAACTATTGTCCTTATGGAAGCAAGAAAGACATACAGGTGTATGGAACAAGTCAGCGTTTTTATAATGAACAAGTAGAATGTATTTACAAATATCACCACGCAGCTACCATAAATTAATACAGCTGGAAAGCATGGGAGAGTTCATTTAATTTTAACTAGGCTTCCAGTCCTAAAGAACCAATAACAAAATTCCAGGTTCTACAGGAAAGCCATAAACTAGAGATTTTTTAAAAGGCTGATTCCCAGTCCAGCCCTTGAGAAGCTCTTTGAACATGCACAGTCCAAAGGACCAGACTTTAAGCAAGTCTCCTTAATACGTCCCACCACATTTGCTGGGGAATCAGATTTGAATATCAAATTTTGATTTCTTTGCTCAGAGAATGATGACAGGACAGATACTGTTTCGTGAACCCTATTATGCAGTTTCCATAAGCACATCCATACTTTCAAATTGGTGTTATATCTGTGCGTTAAATACTGTGATGACTGTCCCAGGCCAAGCAAAAATAACTTATAACATAAATAAAGGTAGTATCTCCATGCACAGAATGGATCTGCTGACAGTTGCCTGGTGAGAATTGTCTTGAAAGAGCTATAAAAGCTATAATTTTTCAAAAATTGTAGCTATTTTCTCTATGCAAGATATATTTGCAGCTGGGAACTCCCATGATATTTCATCCTAAAAGGTGTGTTTTTGAGATCACAGGATTGATCCTTCAAGGACAGGTAGTCAGAAAAAGAGGGGTTTTATTAAGACATTAACTAGGGGCTCTGTCATAATCTTCTGTATGTCTCCTATGGACTTAATCCAATGGAATTAATTAAAAAGACTTCTGTTTGTTTAATGGAAATGAGACAAGACATAATTTATAACCTTGGTGTGGAAGAGAGTCTCTGGTTTTCCATCCAACACAAAACTTTGAAATCAAGGAAGGTCACTGTCATGGGAGAATGGTGTCTCCTGAAATGAAGAAGGAAAGTTGTTTACATTGTTTAAGAAAGATGAACAGAGACTTGATAGAGAGCCTGCCTTTAAAATTTAAGGCCACAGCTATTTAAACTGGGCCTTTCAATACTCTTTCATACTGCATCTAAATTTCCTACAATCTTTGCTCCCAAGTAAAGAATTCATCCAAGATGATCATTGCTTTGCCTAAGAATAGGGAAAGGAAAGGAGACAAACTGCCCTCCTCGGAGTAGCTGTTATCAGACAGCCAGATGGCAAACGACGTGCCAGAATTTACAGGAAACAGTCCAACGCAGATCATTAATTCGAACACAGCCTCTACACCCCAAACACCATTAAAATGTCACTGCTAAGGACTCTGAGAGCCAAGACACCAACAAAACGTGTTCTACACAAGGATTTCTGCAACTGTAATGAATTATCGAAAGCCCTTCCAAAATGCAGCAAGGAAAAGTTATGGAATGAGTAGATTGGTGTATGTGATAATTATGGAGAATACAAGTGACCTTCAATTGCAATACATATCTATATATATTTTAAATATATACATCATAAATGATGTTTCACTAAACTGTATTTGGTTTCCCAAAACATTTTGTTTGTTCATAAAAATGATTTTCTTTTTAAAAGAAAACCATGGACCAGATCCTTGACTGGTAGCATACCTCGCTCAGGTGGTGTACTTCACTGACCTATACTAATCTGTGTCCAGAGAGAAATGCTACGTGATGCTACATTTAAAGATATATTGTAGAGTGGCTTACGTGAACACAGGCCTTGTTCTTCTAGGACTAACATTTTTTTTTCTACAATTTCTCCATTTTTGATGCAGCAATCCAAGGCATATATTTTGCTCTCACCAAATGGAATATTTTCTCCTCTCAGGTGGTCTTCGTGACTAAGCTTCGGCAGAAGCAGAGTTTAATGTTATGACTTTAAGCCCTTGCAATATCCAGAGTTAACAAATTCAGCCTTTCCTTTAGACATCAGATCTTTAGATGAGACACGTGGAGTCCCTTATAACGAGGCAGGGACCAGGAGAAGAGCCACATCAGAGGCAGGGACACCTACAAACTGCCTGAATTAGGAGTAACACACCGTTCAGAAGAAAAGCAAAAGAGCTTTCCAGGAGAGGGCTTTCCATTCATTAATTAGGAAGACTGTATCTTCCATGGTGGGAGACAACAGGTATGCAGGACACCCAGAGCCTCCACAAGCATAACTTTATTCATTTTTTTTTAAATACAGTGTTGTTAGAGAAGTGGTTTTGTTAAAGAAGTGTTCTTGACATCTTACGAACACTGTTACAGGGAAGGACAGTTGTCAAACCAGGAGATCTAAGATCCTAATGAACATCACTGCTCTGGTGGTTGTACATGTGCTAACTAGTTCTTCTGGCTCAGCTCCCAGCAACTCAATCATCTGGTATCAACTTGATCCCACCGGTCCCTTTCAATAAAGTGTTCTTCTTTAGATATCAAGCAACCGTACTAAAAAAATTGCCATTACAACTTTCTGCCCTCTACCTGTTGACATGCTTCAACAACCTACTTGCCTCTTCTGCGAGACCAAGCAGCTCTTCTCATCCAGGCACCTCATTTAGACAGAGTCATCTCCTGCAGTCCATTGCTTGCCAGTGCCTGAGTTTTAGCTACTTTTTGTGATATTTTTGTAAAGCTGCTGTAGATTTCAAGATGCACTTTTGACTAAGACATCAGGGAGCGTAACTGAAGCTCAAGCAGAAATCATATTCATATGTGTAACATTAATTCTACCATTGGATAGTTTTTACGTAAGAACAAACAATTTAGCAAAGCAAGAGAATACCCTGTCTTTCTGAGAGATCTTGTTTTCTTGAACAAAAGTGTCAGCTGGAAGGAACATGCTTGTTTCTCACTTTCACCACTCTCTTTTGAAGGAAGAGTGATAACTGTGTTTAAGATTTAGCATAAGTTTAATCGGGAAGGATCACGAAATGTCTAGAAAATTGCAATGAAGTCATTTGCACATTATAGAAGTCTTTTCCGTCATCACAAGAAATATAGCTGGAACAATGGTGTTTTAATGATGTAAAATAATTTCACATTGATGACAAAGCAAGAAGCAGAGAAAAACCCCTTTTTTTTAGTGGGGAGTGATCAGAATGCAACTGGCCCAAAGGAGATGCTGCCTGAGCTCCCAGCCTAGCCACGGTTCACAAAATCCCAAACGTGTTCCCCTGCCATGGGGATCTATGTGAAAAGAACTGGAAATACCCATCTGTTAACTCTGTGCAGTGGGGAAGATGCTATGCTTCCTTTTTGGCGTCACTAGCAGTGGCTGATAATGAAAATTAATGGTGATTCATAAAGACATCTCCTTTCCTAAGAATACTGGAACAGCAGCTTGCGTAATCCTGAGATTTACTTAATTAAGGAACATCCTCAGCACTGTTTTATTTGATCATAGTTCCTGTCTCTTGTCTTCACCTCCCTCTCCCTCCCAGCTTTATGACAAGTGCCTTTGATTAGCAAGGACCTAATAAGAAGCTTCATTCAAAAAGAAAGAGAATGGGAAGGTAGGCACTGAGGTGTGGCTGGTGATTTAAAAATTGAAGGGAGGAAGGGGTGAAAATGTATCAAAGAGAGGTGGGAAGTTGAGACGGTCCTGTTTGCTGCCAGCAAAATGAGAAGCTGAAGAGAGGGCCCAGCCCCACCATGGGCGCTGCGCTATCGTATATCTCTCCAGAGACGGAGGGATTTGCGTAGGTGAGGAATATACCTACGGCTTAATGCCTCTGCTCACTTCTGATAAGACCATTATTTTTAGTATTTTGAAGCACTTTCTTCTTGAAACCTCAGAGTCATCCAACTTCAGTGTTTTGAAACATGCTTCTCCACTGAGATTCTGGAAGAATGTTAGAGAAATGGGTAAATACTACCACGTATGTCATACACATTTGAGATGCTGAAGCTGTATCTAACATAATCTCCTATAGGTTTCCTAGTTTCTGACAAAGGTGGCCTCCGAATGAGGAGAAAGCACGCACGGAAATAGCATGGGGAAGCGTACTGCTGCCTTCCAGGTGACCTTGGTGTTTTAAATCAGGAAGCAAGCAAGGAACCTCAGATTTCATCCAGCTCCATGTTTTATTTATGATGATATTGCAGCAGCACTCAGGGCCCAAGCCATGAATCAGAAACCCATTACGCTATCTAGCATGCAAACACATAACAAACAGACAAGACTTCAAACACCCCTCATTTATCAGCAGTGATGTTTTAAAACTACTTTGCCTAGCAAGATAGGATTTATCATGAAAAGTGGGGGGGGATATTTGTCATCCAGATGGGAAAAGGCCTTTCCCGGAACGATTCAGGGGTGCTGGAGCCAGAGGCGGGACGGAGCGCAGACTGGCCCCCCAGGCACACAGGACAGGCTGCCAGGAAGAGTTTCCAACATTAAATACGGTATTTTCTGGTAAAGTGGGTGCCTGTCATTGTATGCAGATATGACACCGTGAACTACAGATCCGGACGATGAGAGGGAGACATTGCTGGGGAGAAAAGGCAACACCAGGTTTGGAAAAAAAAAATTATTGAACCAGGTGTGCTTGTGGCTGAGAGTTACAAGTAACGAACGCGGCGTCACTTACTCCCAGAACCGTGGCGCAGCGCCGCACGGGCGCGGCAGCCCCGGCTCCTCCCCTGCCCGCGTATCCCTCCCTCCCTTCGCCCGCCCCCGGCTGGTTTTCCCTCCCCGCGGCCGCTACTGACGGTGGCGCCGCCAACCGCCGCTCCCTCAGCCGGGAGGGCCCCGGCCGCCCCGCCCCGCCTCCTCCCGCCCCCGTCACCCTCCCCGACCCACTTCGGGAGCGGAAGGAGGGGCGCGGCCGGACTTGTTTCTCGGCGCAGCGATGCCGTCTTCCTCAGCACCGCCTCCCGCCCGCCCCCTCGGAGGCGGAGGGTTACGGGGCGCAGTGCCGCGCCCGCGCAGGCGGCGTGGGGATCCTACTGCTCCCGTGGCGGATTCGTCGGTGCCGTGCCCGCGCTCTGCTCCGGTTCGTTCCCGCCGTCCCCCTCCTCCTTCAGCAGCGCCTCGCCTCATCCCCGCCGCTTCGCCTCGCCGTCCCTGCGCCCTCCGCTCCCTCTTCCCGGCGGGCTGGGGCTGCGTCTCCGCGTCGGCTTCCCCCTCAGCCTGGAGGCTCCCAATATGAACAGCATCGTCTGCGCTGAGAGGCACCAGGTACGGCGGGGCGGCGGCGGGCCCTAGTGGGACGTCCCGGGTGGCCGGCCCAGACGCAGCCCTCGCCGGCTGTGAGGAGAGGGACGGCGGCGGGGGGGGGGGGGGGGGGGCAGCGACCATGAGGCCGGGGGCGGCCGGGCGCTGCGCCTCCCCGGCCCCGCCGCTCTTTGTTCCCTACTCGGCGCTGGCGCAGGGGGTGGCGGCGGCCCGGGGCTGCTGGCGGGCCGGCGGGGCGGGCCCAGCGGTGGCGGCGGCGGCGGCGGCCCCGCGGTGGCGGCTCGGCCCGTCGCACCGTGCCCTCCCCGCGCCCTCGGCTGGAGGAACAGGAGCCCCTCTGGCTCCGCGGGTTTTCGTTGCTTATTTGGGGGCGGTTTCTTAAAGGCTGGCCGAATACTCGAAGTTGCCATGCTCATCGAGGTGAAGTTGTGTAAATGGCCTGGATGGCCTGAGACTGATACCCTCACGGCTGCCGGTCCGCGTCCCGCGGGGGGGTTGCTGCGGCTGGGGCGGGGGGGGGAGGGTGGTCGGCGGCGCTGTCGCGGCCCCGCATGGGCACCAGCGGCTGGTGGGAATGTCGTGTAGTCCCCAGCCCAGAAAATCAGATGTTCCCCACACGGGTGGGTGTTGTTCCAAGGTCAGGCGTTGCCTGCGCGCCTTTCCAAGCGCCACGCTGCGATCGCGTAGTGGCACCTCTCTTAAACCCTTTATAGTAACTGGGGGGAAAAGAGAATCGCAGAAATCCTGGACTTTGAGTGAAGAAAATAGCCGTTTTGGGCTGAAGAACATGTGCTGACAGCTGGTTGCCAATGTCGTGATCCTCCCTGTCATCTATACCAGTCCTAGGAAATAGATAATACAGCAAAAACAGTGGCTGTCAGTCCACATTAGTGCTTCTGGAGAAAGGTGATGAGTATGAATGACCAGAAGGGGGGGTTGGGGGGTAGGGAGCGGGGAGAGACACGTACAGTATTTTCTACCTGCATGCACAAGTTTCCAGCAGCTTTTTAGAGTTTTTCAGAGGTGCTTCAAGGTAGAAAATATCTTTGCGTTGGCAGCTTCACTGTTCCTTCACTCAGGATTCCCGTAGACGTAAAAACTGAATTGGTTACCATTTCATATGGGGTGGAAAAACGTTGATGAAGTGAGAGGCGAGGCGTCAGAGTTATTTACTAAAGAGAAGGATAGCAAGACTGAGCAGCGATAGACTAGTGGAAATTCGGTATCATGTCACTCTCCTTATTTGTCATGGTTTGTGAAGGGGAGGATTTTTTTGTTTCCAGTGATGGATGTGTAGACACTACATTTATTCTCTTCTGTCAGGTATCTACAAAATGAGCAACCGAGCAGGATGTGGTGCTTTGATGGTGAGATTGGTTTAATTTTAGAAAGCGGATTTTGTAGCCACAAGCCTAACTCCTGGAGCACAGGATGCAACAGTCAGGGAATACTTTCCAGTTAGGAAATGGTACTTTAGCTGCTGTAAATAGGTCTAATTTTGTTTTCCTCAGCTTGAGTTCTTAAGGAGCAGGAGATGGTAAGAAAGGCAAAAACTGCCCAGAATGGGGGGTGGGAGACAATGACGACACACAAACAAAAAAACCCACCAGTTTGCTGGTTGTATGACAAATGTTTGAAGAACTGTGGGAAGTGCATGGTAGTAGAAAAAAGAAACCCCTATGGGAGGGCGGGGGGAAGGAGAGAGCTCAGATTTTAAGAGAGTGCATGTGAGGCAGAAGGTAGAAAAAGAGGTGTAGATAAAGACTATGACAACAACAAAAAAAGTATGACATGGAAAAGGAGAAGAGGAAATGCATAACCAGTATGGAAAGGGCATGTAATGACCAGTGCTAAGACTCAGTGAAACAGTGTATCAAAAGCATGGGGGGATACTATTGGAAGCGAGTACTAAATGGGCAGCTGGTGTGTTACAGCTGAGAGTTGTAGTTGAAAAAGCAGTAACACTCAAGCATAAAACCTGCTTCTCATAAATTTTTTAGTCTACATACATAAATATGTGTTTGAAAGGGGGCTCTAGGCTTGCTCTTTATAGAGGACAGTCCAAGTATTACATCTTCTTGGACTGCATGTAAAAGATTTTGGAAAATGTCCATAGTACTTTTTCCTTCCCCTTCAATTCTTAACCAGGGATAGCAAATACTCTCTCCCTCTCTCCTCACTGTTGGGGTGGGAGCACAACTGAGGTTGATTTGCAATGAAATAGAACAATTTTGTTTACGAGTCTTAGTTATCAATGAGACTAAGTCTTTAGTGGAAAACAACTGAGAAGTGAATATGCAAAACAAAATTGGTATAAATTCTATGAGTCTTATTTTAAATCACTGGTGTAAAGAAGTTGAGCCTGTTTAGTGGTGTAAAGTATGTTGATATATGTCTTAGTCCATGATGTTTTGCCCAAATGTAAACTCAGATGTTAAAAGATCGTGTGTTTTTTACCATAAATAAATGCTAATATATGCAAGAAAATTTTTGAGGACGGCTGGTTTTACCTTCTGATACAGGTAACGGACTACGAGTAGTCGTAGCTGTGACCTACATTTCTTTTGAACTGGGCTGTGAAAAGCCAGAAAGCCTACAGCAACTAAAAAGCACCAACTGTGGTGTTAAATTCCATTTTTGTTTCACTGGATCAACAAGTCTCAATCAAGTGTCCGTCATTATATCAACAAGTATCGACTTTTAATCAAAAGATTAAAAAGTATCTCCCGCAAGTTAGCATTTTTGACTTGTGAGTTGAAGAGGTAGTACCTTAATCTGACAAAAAAGTTTGTGCAAAATTGAGACAAAGCAAGGGCTTTGTTTACTTTTTAAATGAAATTAAAGTACCAATGGACTATATTAAAGATGAGAGCTCTCAGATGGGATGAAAAATAAATACTACCTGTGGTGTTAGGTCATAGACAAGGTGACTTTTGCCTCAGTATGCAGCTCTGGGACCTGTCTTCTTGGTACCTCACCTGAGACCACAGCTCATACCTCTGCTGAAAGTGGCTCTGCAGTGGAGAATCCTAGGGCACGATAACAGTTTTTAGATCTCAGAGAAATTCAACAGTAATCATCATGCAGCAGTTTTTTTTTTTAAATGTTGGAATGTTTTCTGCAGTGAACAGCTGTTTAAAAAAAAAATTGGGATGAACAGATCCTAAATTCTAAACACAATTAACAATTGAAAGTGTATTAATTATGACATTTATTTGTAAATGTATCTTGTAACTGAGCTAATCATATTTCAGTAGTATTTGCATTGGCAAGATACATGTAAGAGGATAGCATAATGAAGGATGAGAAGACTTAGTATCCTTGTTATTTAGGTGAGTCATCTTAAATGCACCTCTAAACGTATATACAGTGAAATGGAAAGAGGAGTTTAAAAGGGGGAAACTTCTCTTCTGGAAGTCAGTTATGTGCCGCAAATTTATCTTAGAGTGTATTACGAGCTGTGAATCTTTCATGGTCCAGTGGTACATATATGTAGCAAATGAAATTCTCAGTCTGTGTATAACAGTAAGTGTTTAGGAAACACAATTATTAGAACACAACTATGTTTAAATCGAGCAACTGGACAGACGTTTGAGTACTGGCATTCCTCTACTTGGGTACAGCCATACCATCGAAATGCACCATGTCACTGCTTCATGGCTTCTCGCCTGTCTCAGTCCTCTGCAGTATTACACCTAGCACGATCAACTCTTGATTGAAGGTGGTGCCTCCAGGCTCAACACCAGTATCAATCTTTAATATTAAAACTAGAATGGAAATCCAGAGTTTATATATCACTTATTTTTTGCTCCGTTTTAAAAATAAGTGCAGGAAATAGGCCTGCTCTCAGGTAAGAATTTTCTCAAATGGAATGTGTTGTTCCCATTCTGGAATGCTAATTCTGTAGCTTTAACATGTTTAAATAATTGCATTTTGATGGCACTTGAAACGTAATCATTTCAGAGGCATCAGACTTCATACTTTACCTAGTTGACAGTGATCTGTGAACATCACACTTGGTTTAAAAAAATTCAAAGTCCTGGAAAATTATAAAAAAAGCCGCTGACAGTTCTTGATGTGGTAAGCTAGAGGGGAGTATAGGCAAGGGGCGGGGGGGGAGGTAATGACAAAGTTATTTAGATGCTTAAAATAATTTAAGAAAGGAATTTGTTCGCAGTACCTGTTTATAACCTTTAAGGCAGAAAATGCAGCATTCTTGGCTTTTCATTGAATTTTGGCTGATTGTTTGGCTTTTGTTCTAGCAGTAGTGTACCAAATCAAAAAGAACGCAGAAAGTAATGCATACGCTTGTGCTATTTAATGCCATTTTGACTAGTAATATTAGCTATGGTTTACACACAACAGTATTGAAACTTTGTGGCAATAATTAAGATGTTCAAATTCCTAGATATTCAGATTGGACAATACTATTAGGTGCATAAATGCAAAATGTGTGGTTCTGACCTTGTGTGCAAAGTAGGACTTTAAAAGACAAATCTTCCACTTCAATCCAGAATTATTTTGGATGTCCTTTATAGGTCTTGAAGGTCATAAGCAAGTACATCAGGCAAAGTTAAAACACTGTACTTGAAATAAAGTTCTTCCGTTACAGCGGAATGTGACAAAGCATGCCCAGAGACGTAAACTGAAGGAGGGTGATTCTGGAATTTAGTTGAAATTGTTTGAATAGTTGTTGTGTAACTTGAAATCTCCACAAAGCCTCAGTACTGGTAATTAACAGCAATCCCAATGAATATTGAACAGGAGAATGCATAATGTGATGCACGAGCAGACTAGTAGCCTGTTTGTCTGAACTGTGGTAGCAATATACATTTAATTTGCTTTGGTAATTATGGACCTCTACTCAGTTAACAAGAGGAGAACTTTGAGAGATCTGGCAGTCGAGAAAAAGCTGGTTTAAAGCCAGTGTGAGCAAGGTGGATAATCTGATGTGCGATGTGGCACTTTCTGCTCAGAATCAAGCAAGTGGCGACTGGGTTGGTCCAAGCCTTTTCACCAAAATGGTCTGATGCTGTACCGACCACCCAGTGCAACTCCTGCCTGGAACTCAGAGCTTGTCTCCCTTGGCTTTCCTTTTTAGATGCCTGCTATAGCTTGCATTTGGCTAGGTGAGTCTGGCCATGTCTGGATGATTCCTATAAAGGAAATGGAAGGTTTAAAATCTGAAATGATAAAGTCAGAGGTCTCTTGCTGATAGTTCTCTTGTAACTTCTTTCTGAGCTAATTCATTACAACACTTGTGTTGAAATAATACCTCTGCATCTTCGAACGACAGAATGTTACAGCTGAGGTGAATCTTTGGAGAAAGTGTGGACATCAGACCGTTTGCTTCTGTTTTTGAGAAGTGAAAAGTTTTGATTACTTTAGAAACTGAAAAGGTTATACCAGTTGTATCAACAAGAGAAGAAGTGTTGACTTCCAAATGCTTAGTTAAACAATATTTGGTAAATAGAGCTTGGTTTCAGTTTCATACCTTGCCTGTAGGATTTTAAAAAGAACATGCATTTACTCTATGGAGTTTTTTTCCTAGCAAAGTGTGCCAACATTAAACTATGTTATAGAAAGTTGTAGTCCTTAGGGTACTGTTCCCGTAGTCTTCCCTGCGTGAGGGGGTACTATATTACAGACAGACACCACTGCTGCTCTGGAGCAGTTGTTTCCTTCTTTACATGTATGTGTTTGTGTCTGTTCTAGTAGCCAAACTTAATTAATGTTAATTCTTTCTACCCAGTTATCTGCTGGCTGAAATACTCTGTCTTCAGGGTTGCAAGAAGCTGTTAAGGGTGGAAGCAGTTTTCCTGTGGAGCTGGTATGTTGTAGGATAATGCCCCCTGCTGCTCTTGAGAATCAGCCTCGCACTTGAGCTGCTGATCTATTTAGAGACCGCTTAGAGAGTACAATTCCTGCCAAAATGATCCCGTGTGTAAGCGCTGGCCAGGCAGTAGGGTTGCAAGGCTCTCTTGCCTACAATGTAGGTGACTTTTAATTTTTTGACAAGGAGAAATGAGCTGCACCTATTTTTTGGAAACCTGATTCCCAGTGTGGCATTTAATCTGTAGATACAAATACAGTTTTGCAATTGCAGTGGGGAACTCAAGTGGATTAAGTGATCAATGTCTTCCTGAGGTGGCATCGGGGTCATGGAAAGTTCCAGGGTGTTTGTTGCCTGTTCCCTCCCTGCTGCTGCTCCTCCTCTTCTCCCCTCCCCAAAAAAGCCCAGCATAAACAGTCCACTGGCATGCAGAATCCCAACAAAGCTACCCCAGTCTGCACTGCCAGTGCAGAACTTGACCAGAACTTAACAGATTCTGTTTGCAGGGTAGCAAAGGGACTCTTCATCAAAGAAAGTTATCATCGAAATAGCGATTTCTGACTTATAATTCTTTTTGGAAGTACTGGAGACTGGAGACATGCCCAGTCGTTTCAGACATGTCCTTAATCCATCTTCAGTCCATTTTAGGCATTCAGTAGAAGAAGGATATAAGTAGATGAGTACAGGAAAAGCAAAAGGTAGGAGGCATGTGGATGGGTTTCTTTTTTTAAAATTTAGTCATTTTTGTTGTGTTACTTAAGAGTTATCTACTTGTGTCAGCAAGCAATAATGATCTAGATATAGCAAGTGCTGAAGGTTAGAGTTGGTAAGGAATTGTCTAAAAATGGGATTCAGCTGTTCTAACTTTTTCTCTAAGCACTAATTTAGCCATTTCTCTCTGTGGGTATAAAAATTGATGTGGTTGACCTCTCGTTAGGTATGAGAATATATTGGTGTCAATATGTAAGTTTTCAGGCTGTTTTCTTTTTGTGAAGAAAAACTTCTTTGTTTGGGTCAGGAACTTCTACTTTAAGACACTATTAAAGTTTTATCTGAAATACATGGTAGTACTATCTATTGTGCTCACTTGGTAACTTCTCCTTTATTGCAGATTATGATGCATGATTATCACAGAAGAAATTCATGTCTATAGCTCTTAAGGACTTGATTACATCATCTTCAAGCCTGATAGTTTTGGAATCCATATTGCAGCTGCAAAGACACATCTGCTTTTGCATTTCAACAAACATCTTCCCTGTCAGAAGATACCGAAACTGAAGTGCTCTGTTTTAACACAGTGATACCATTGGATTATTTTAACATCTCCCAGTTAAAAATTTACAGTAATATATTTGCTAGGTAAGTTGATACTGTTAGCTGCGTATACAATAGTTAATAGTTTTGCTGAAATTCTGCAGCTTTAAAACCTTGCTGTCCTTTTTTTAATAAAACACAACAAATGAAAGTGTATACAAATGGATAATAATCTTTGTAATTAAGATTATTGTTGCTAGTTTAGGGTCAAATTATTTCAGTAGTAAGTGAATTTAAAATAAATGGATTACCACTAGAATTATTTTGTGTGGGGCTTGCTATTTTTATTACTGATTTTTGCTATCCACCTTTTCTGTTTTGGGGGTTTTCTTGTTTAGTCTGATCTTCAGAATTTTCTTAAATTTCAGATGGAAATATAAGTTGTTGCTGGTAACATTAGTAGCATCCCACATATTCTTTCCTCTAAAATTGTTGAGGAAAGTATACTTTTATACTGCTAGCATACTCATGTTAGCAGCTCAAACTTACAAATTTGATTTTTTTTTTTTTTTTAAATTATTATTTCAAATTCAGTAGGTCACCTTAGGGTCATATTTTTACTATTCTTAATTAGCTTCCTATTTGTAAAGTGGACTTTTCCTAAAAGTGCTTAGCTAAAAAAAGAGTCAATTAAATGACATATAAAATAGCCTCCAAATTCAGAAGTTAGTTTCCTGAAGTTATTTTTCCAATCTTGGTCCAATTTACCTGAGGTGGTATGTTTGTATATGGGCAAGATCTTCAGGGGAAGTTGTTTTAGCTTTGCGATGACTTAAAATATATGGTCGTTGTTCAGAATGTATTTAGTTCTGTTTGTTTTGTTGGTGCTAATGTTCTTCCATGACTTCCAGCTACTCTAAAATATTTACTTAAGTCATTACTCATAAAATTAAACAAAAAAATATTTCTATAGCTATACTTGCACTTCGCTAGTTACTTTAAATTCTCAGTTCTTATTTTTCAATGTAGCTGGTTTTTGGGTCTGTGCAAAAAATGAAGCTGACCGGTATGACAGATACTGTGCAGTGAGCAGAAAATAGTGATGAATCTACCAAATCCGATCTTTATAGAGGGGAATAAAGCTTCTTGTGTAATCCAGTGGTTTCCAACTTGCTCCCACAGAGCTAGCACAGGTTCAGCATGTAGTTTTGGAGTTGATATCTACTGAAGTGATGTGGATAAGTTAAAAGTTTTGGCCTTACTCTCTGAAAATCATTAATCCAGTCAATCCAAAGGATTGTTGGCAACATGTACTCATCAGCAGTAGTACTCTTCTAGGCTTTTTTTTGAGATGGATTTTTTTTTTTTAATTTCCCATAAATGTTTGTTTACAAACAATGTGCTAATAGTACTTCTATACTGAAGCAAAATGTTGTATCTCTAAACTTTATATATTCTGTTTTCAGCCAGACAACACCAAAATGATTCCTAATGGATACTTGATGTTTGAAGATGAAAACTTCATCGAGTCATCTGTTGCCAAATTAAATGCCTTACGTAAAAGTGGTCAGTTCTGTGATGTCCGTCTCCAGGTAACTTTTTTCTGTCCGAGTATGATGGCTGAATGCAGCGGGAGTTTTGTTACACTGTGTAATGCTATATGCCTCATTGATCGTGAGGCATGAGATTTTTAGAATCTGATTTTTCTGAAAAATGCATACTTAAAAAAAAAAAAAATAAATCAGATATACTTTGAGAGAAGCAATGCTAACATTATTTTCAGCTGACGTAAATCGGACACTGTATTGATTTGAAAAATTGATTTGAACTGTGACATTCACTTGGGTAGGTCTTTATACTATTATAATACAAACGTACTTTAAAAAAATTCTTACCAACATGTGGGTTTCTTATTTGTGTTTTAAATAAAGGTATGTGGACATGAGATGTTGGCGCACCGAGCTGTGCTAGCTTGCTGCAGTCCCTATCTGTTTGAAATCTTCAACAGTGATAGTGATTCTCATGGAATTTCCCATGTTAAATTTGAAGATCTCAATCCAGAAGCTGTTGAAGTTCTGTTGAATTATGCCTATACTGCTCAGTAAGTAATTTTCACAGAAACTAGAGGGAGTAGATTTTAATTTAAAAAATCAAAGTAACGAAGATAAATGTCTTTCTGTAATAGGTTAAAAGCTGATAAAGAACTGGTGAAAGATGTATACTCTGCAGCAAAGAAGTTGAAGATGGAGAGAGTTAAGCAGGTACAGTTCTCCGCTCTTCCAGAAGTCCATTCTGCTTTCTCAGGCTGACAGCATTATGCTTTTTGGTGTTAATGAGACAAAAATTTATGATTCTGTGGAAAAAGCGCTCAGCAGATAAGCTTCTTTAGATGTTCATTAGCATTGTATTGATTTGAGTGACGTCAGTATGTATTGCTTCCACTTGTGTTATCTTTGGGCTGAAGGGTTCTCTGAAGTTAAATTTTGTATTTGTGCTCTCATATGAGCAAAACAGCTTCTCAATCACAGCTGGTTACTTACCTTCAGGTTTGTGGAAGCGGTGGTGTGTTTGGTTGCGTTGCGGGGCATAATTAAACCTGTAAATCTGTGGCAGTGATATGTGAAAAAAGAACAATCCGCACACTCCTGAACATAAGTTTGGTAGAGCTTGACTTTAGAACTTACTATTGCCACAAATGGTGATACCTTTGACAAGGGAATTGGGATTCTTATCTTCACTTGACTGCAGATAAGCAGTTTTGAATAGATGTTCAATAGAAAAGCATGGGGTCAATGTATATGTGAGTAGCTTTCAAATGTGTATGACTTTTTTTTTTTTTTCTTTTTAATATATGTATATTCCTATGGAAGGCAACATTTCATTTACAGCTCTAGCACAGGGCCGGGGGGATGACAACAGACAGTCACTATTCTGCAGATAGAAAACAGCTGTTGCTGTATGTTGGGGTGGATAATTTAAACATATAAAAATCTTGTCTACTTGTAAACTAAGATGCAGCCTTTTTTCTTAAAAGGTTTGTGGTGACTACTTGCTCTCCAAGATGGATGTTCAGAGCTGCATCTCTTACCGAAACTTTGCAAGTTGTATGGGAGACTTACGTTTGTTGAACAAGATCGATGGCTACATTCAGGAACATCTCTTACAGATTTCAGAACAGGAAGAATTTCTCAAACTTCCACGGTTAAAGGTTAGTTTAAGTTTGTAGACTTCCTTCTGGTACATGATTTCCAAAAAGCAACCCAAGGAGCAACTATTATGGCTTCCTTTTTGGGAGTAGGAAAACTTGGTGTACTGACTTTTACCAACAATGTGAAAATTCTGGATCTGTATAATATTCATACTACTCTGAACCTTAACTGTAGAGAATACATACTATCATCCTTTCTAAGTGTAAAAGATAACTGCAGTTGTACTTAAACATGCTTCCTAGTTTCAGTGGCATAGGCTGAAAGCTCCTCGTAGATGGTGTTTGCTCTGCGGTAAAGCGAGAGTAATGCTTACTATGTAAAGTACAGTATACTACAAATACAAGGGTACTACCTATAGAGTAAATAATCCTTTCCTCTTCTAATTCAAGCTTGAAGTAATGCTGGAAGACAATGTTGGCCTACCCAGCAATGGCAAATTGTACACAAAGGTAATCAACTGGGTACAGCGCAGCATCTGGGAGAATGGAGATAGACTGGAAGATCTAATGGAAGAGGTTAGTCTTTAAGAAAATGGGATAAAACATCTTCTAAAAAAAAAAAGTCAATATGAAGGATGATCCCTTTTTCTTTTATTTTTTTATTTTTTTGACTTTTTTAACTGTGACCCTAAAGAATTTAAATTTTACTGTAGGTACCCCTAAGCTGAGAAACTGGGGGGGTGTTCAGGTGAGCTGAATGAACTGTTCAGTCTGGTCTTCCGCTTTCCTTTTTTGCTCACTATGTGCTGTATAGTAACCTCAAAGTGGCATGTATATTGCTTTAGAATTGGGGAGGTGGTACTGAAACTTGCCATAGATTCTTGATGTTTTCCTTTGCAGGTTTTGCTTGTAAATATAAAGTAGGTAAAAGCTTCTAATGGTTGTTCCTCCCCATTGATTTATCTCCCCATAGGTTTATTAACAAAACTAGGATACCAAGGCTGAAGAACCAAGAAGAAACCTCAAGTGTATTGACACGTACAGAAGCAGCAGTCCTGCCCCAGTTCTCCTAAGAAAATCCGCTGTGGGCAGAGAACGATGATGATGATTTAATGGTGTTTACTTACTCCTTTACAGGATACATTATTTTGAAAGTTGTGTGTTATTAAATGGCTTTACTCATGAATAATAATACTAGATGTAGCCTGGGCAGTATTTAATGGAAAAATTAGTGGGTAGTCTAAATTTTTAATTGGCTAGAGAAAATGGACTTTTCAAAAACCCATGAAACATCAAAACTTTCCAAGTTTGTTATTACAAGCACAGTAGATCTTTGGAAACACTTGTATAGGCAAAAGTACATGTTGATACTGTCATATATTCTCAAGTGTGTATTTCCTCTTGGAAAAACTAATTTTAAAAGCTTTGATCATGTTGAAATTCAGATGCATTTCACTGAAACAGTTGCATCTGACGTTTAGTTGTGGGTGGACAACAGTTTCCTCCAGAACTTAAGTTTGTGCTGTCTTCCCTCATTCCTATACCTTTCCTTTAGAGTCCACTGTTGGCTTCTCTTAACTTCTTTTGATCGAGATAAATATATGTATTTCTCAAAGCAGAAAACTTGTTTGTGGGGATAACGAAAATGCTTGCATGAGATTGTGAATTTGTGTAATTCTGCAAATTAATGTGCCTTTTGCTTGTCTAATGTTTCTGTGCTGGAAAAACAGTAGAAGTCCTTGGAAAATGAAGATTTCTCTCAAGCTGGGAAAGTAAGGAACCTTCATCCAATGTTTGAAGATTGCCACCATGACATCTGCTTCCTTTTAGTTTTGTCATTCTGCTAGATTGAGATGAGATGACGAGAAGTATGCTGGCGACTGCCTTTTGTAATCTGCCTGTAGCTAAGTAGCAATGGAGACAGCAGCCACATGGGTATTCTGTTGTTGTTTTTGCAGGTTCAAACGCTGTACTACTCAGCTGATCACAAGCTACTTGATGGAAATCTGCTAGATGGACAGGCTGAGGTGTATGGCAGTGATGATGACCACATTCAGTTTGTGCAGGTACAAATTGCAGACAGTCTGAGGTAACCCCAGATAGACTGGAGCAGTTTACAGCACACCTGAAGTCTTGGGTACTGTAGCAGAGAAAGCAGCAGTAGCTTTAATGGAGAAATACGTGACGAGAAAGTATCGTTCTCGAATATCGTCCTCTGCTGGAGGCAATGCTTTAGTCTCTGCTTTCTGGTTTTTCGGCAGACTGACTCTAAGCCTTTGCAAAACAGAGTGCTTTAGGTTTGACTTCAGAATAAATCTTATGCTGTTAGAAAAAAGAAGAGGTAGAAGAGCAGTCAGCTGTAGCAAGTCAGCTGTGCCTTACAGTCAACAGACTGTAAAGAAGCACAGACTGCTTGGCTTGCAGTGGAGAATGGCTTATGTGTCTGTTAAATTTTGGCATAGGAAAAGATTCCAGACATAAGTTCTAATCCTTCAGCTGCCGGCGTCCATTTCCTTTGTTCAGCTGCACTGGTAACATGCAAGAGAGATTTAAAAAAGCAGTAGTAGGTAACTTCTGATCTAGAGACAGCTGATGCTTTGACTGTGTACAAATCAGTCTTGTGCTTTTTGAGATGATGACTGTTTTTTTTTAGTTCTAGCCAGATATTATAATTCTCAACTCCTGAAAAACGCACAGCTTAGCACAATGGAGGCTGTTCAAGAAACAAAGAATAAATAAAGGCTAATAGATGTAAATTATCAATTGCTTTACACAAATTAAGGTTGTTTAAATTCACTGAGTTAGAAGCAAATATATTGTAATATTTTAACTCATAACAGTGGAATGTGCTGATACAAAAGTATACTTCTTGAAATTTTTAGCTAATGTTTATGTAAAACACTCTCCATCCCGGAACATGGATTTTAGAAGTGAAAAGAGAGGAAAATGAAAAGGCAGCTAATCTTCCAGCTTCTTAATTGTTTTTAGTAGGCCTTCACAGACTTCACCACCTTGGGATACTACTCCTTGTAATACTTAAGCTGAGAAGTGAACGTTCAGAAAGTTCATTTTTAGAAATAAGGCCAAGAGTTCTCAACTTTTTCTTTTTTTTAAATCCTTTCTGATAATAAGAATTGCCAGCTTTAGAAATTCTAAACAGTTGAGAGAATTAACACCAGAAACCCACAGATGGCAGTCCTGGAAAAATTGTAACTTTTAAATTTTTGAATTACAAAAGTTTGCAATTTCTGTGACTGTCGAGGCAAGTTAAAGATAAGGGAGTAAGTTCTTAATTGGATGAAGGTTCAGAAATAACCAAAGTGCTATCCACAAATGAATTGGTCTTCATGCTGAGTGGAGTATAGCTCTCAAACTCTTGTGTGTAACGTTATCCATGAGTTAGATGATGTATTTCAGAAGTCTTGTGACAGTTTCCATAGAGATCAGGCTCCAGGGAACTGTGCAAGCATTGCAAACTTGGTACTGTGGTCATAAACTTTGCTGCTAAACAGGACAGAATGTTAACTACTTATGTTTGGTTCTTATGATTCAGAAAAAGCCTGAACAACCCAACCAACTGTGCAGTGTAGTCTAAAATGTGAAATTTGGATTTTTTTTTCTTAAATGAGCAAAATAATGTAAGCTACAGTATAAATTTAATTTAAGAAGAAAGCAGAAATCTCCTGTTAGTGGGAAGTATCGAGGGAGTAAAATCCAAGAAACGGCTAATCTGAGCACAGAGAGGAACTGAGGCGAAATTAATTTGTCTTCAGGGAATGAAGAGAATAGTTAATTCACTTCCAAATAGCATTATAATTAACTCAAGTTCCAGAAGCAGAGCTTGTGAGTGAGGCTTAAGTTTGTAGATCAGTTCTCTCCAAATGGATGTAGGTTTTTCCTTAGATTTGAAAATCCTGCTAGTAACGCATACTCTCTTCTAGGAATTTGAACTGATTTCTAGTTAGACACCAGCAGTATAAAGGTGCAGGCACAGGATGAAACGAGTACCAAGATAAGATGTAGGGTGGTTTTTGGCTACTGTTGCTGAGTAGGCAAGATGTTCTGTTGAAAACTTAGGTGTGCTATAAATGATGCTCTGTGGAGGTGGTAGATGAAGTGTTCTCTTGAATAGTTATGTATTAGCTCAGAGAAGCAAAGGTAGAAGGTGGTGTAGTCTCTGGCTAGGTTTCTGTAGCTGCCTTTTGATTTTGCAGAGGAAGCCACCACGTGAGAATGATCACAAGCAGATTATTAGCAGCTCCTCTGGAAGCCTTTCTCCAAATGCTACCATTCAGAGTCCTAAACACGAGTGGAAAATCATTGCTTCAGAGAAAACTTCAAGTGAGTAACTGGGGCAGGGTTTGTCTAAAAGATGCATCTGGTCTGATGTACCTACCACCTCTCACTCCCTGGGGATTTCCTTCAACTTCTGTAAGAAATGCAGAAGTGCTTTTTCTTACTGATGATGCAAGTCAAGTAATTTGCCCAGTAATTTGTGGGATGTTTCTAACATAACTGGGGCCAAATCACTTACATCTTGATTCCTTATTGACAGGGCCATCCCAAATCCCATGGTGTGTATAATTTACCCAGAAAGTCCTAAGGAGGCAGTCTCTGATTAATTAAACAGAGCTATTTGCTGTGTGCATGCGAGGACACTGTTTCCTAGCACATCTTTAGGTTGCTGTCTTACGTCCTTTGAGCACTATATTAATAATCTAAAAGTCATATTTTTCAGTAACTAGGCTAACACTTGGAGCCAGTAACCAGGAAAAATATTTTTCACACTTGTAAGTGGAGAAGCCTAATCAGAAGACCCTAGTTGGCATTCATCTAAAATATTGTATCAGTGGTCTCTCCTTTTCTCCTGACAACAGGTAACACCTACCTGTGTCTTGCTGTTCTGGATGGTGTGCTGTGCGTGATATTCCTGCATGGCCGTAACAGCCCTCAGAGCTCTCCCACGAGCACGCCACGACTGGTGAAGAGTCTGAGTTTTGAGCTTCAACCAAATGATATCATAGAGAAGCCCATGTCTCCAATGCAGTATGCTCGGTCTGGACTGGGCACAGCTGAGCTTAACGGCAAACTAATTGCTGCAGGTAAAGGAAATAGTAACAATTCTTTAAACTTGCTTGCTTAAGGGGGGGGACATGACAGTGGCTTCTTAACTCTGTACACTCTATTAGTTAGTGTTTGTCAACATCAAAGCTGTTGTCTTTGGAAATGTGGTATCATCTGACCTCTTGCTTTTAGGTGGATATAACAGAGAGGAGTGTTTGCGCACAGTGGAATGCTATGACCCGCAAAAGGACACTTGGACTTTCATTGCACCGATGAGAACACCAAGAGCTCGGTTCCAGATGGCAGTTTTAATGGTGTGTGGTGGGTGCAGAGCAGATGAAAGTGACGTTATGTAAATGTAGGTGGGACAAACACAGCAAACTTTACAAAATGGTAACAGAAGTTGCTTAACTGTAGTTACAACATTACAAAAGTGCTCAGGATTCGAATTGTTGTGTACTTAGATGTGAAGAAGGTATTTATTTTTTCCATTTAGGGGCAGCTGTATGTTGTGGGTGGGTCAAATGGTCACTCGGATGACTTGAGCTGTGGAGAAATGTATGAGCCAGAAATAGATGACTGGACTCCTGTTCCAGAACTGAGAACCAATCGCTGCAATGCAGGTAACACATCTGCAGTTGATTGACTGTTGGTTTTTTTTAAAATTTATTCATTTATTAGCTTACTTACTGTTCTTTCCTATATGAATAGGAGTATGTGCCCTAAATGGAAAACTGTACATTGTTGGTGGTTCAGATCCTTATGGCCAAAAGGGACTTAAGAACTGTGATGTGTTTGATCCTGTAACAAAATCTTGGACAAGCTGTGCTCCCCTTAATATCCGTAAGTTTGCTGTGTAGTTTGGGAGGGAGGGGGAAAAGGGCGATTGCAAAACTGCAGGATTAAAACCAAACAAAAAAAACCATTTAAATTTCAGCCGCTATGGCATATTGTTAGTGTGTAACTAACCTGCACTGGGCTGTAACTCCTAGTGTTTGATTGTAGGGAGACATCAGTCTGCAGTGTGTGAGCTGGCTGGGTATTTATACATAATTGGAGGAGCAGAATCATGGAACTGCCTGAACAGCGTGGAGCGTTACAATCCAGAGAACAACACTTGGACCCTGATTGCGCCCATGAATGTGGCTCGACGAGGAGCCGGAGTGGCTGTTCATGATGGTAGGCTTTCGCAGGCTTAAGCAACCTCTTGTGCTTGATGAATTTTTCATGTTAAGCTCTGATGTAAGTAGAATACAAAGCTGGGTTCCTTCTCAGGGAGGAAAACAATACAGTAAGAACCTGACTATGCCTCCAATTTTAATTAAAAACTGTAACCAGTAAAACCAAAAAACTTCTTGTTGTTCTGGGGCATTTGTCCCCACCTCTTTACAAAACATCACCATGGAGCTTCCAGAACTGCATTTGTTTGAATTTGGACTTTGTGCTTATTCTGAAGTAATTTCCAGTCAGCTCTAATGATCAAGAGACCCATAGCAGGTCAATACTGTAACTTCAAACCTTGAATAAGGCAAAGATTTCTGACAGAAAACCTGAAGTTCCTTCACTTTGGCCAAGTTTGTCTCCCTGGAAAGGAGGCTGTGTTTGGCAACATAGCCGGTGCTTAGCAGTGAAACATTTGCTTTGCTTCCTTTTGATTGATAGGAAAACTCTTTGTTGGTGGCGGCTTTGATGGCTCTCACGCGGTGAGCTGCGTGGAGATGTATGACCCTGCTAAGAACGAGTGGAAGATGATGGGAAGCATGACTACTCCGAGGAGCAATGCTGGCATTACGACAGTAGCAAACACTATTTACGCGGTTGGGGGATTTGATGGCAATGAATTCTTGAACACGGTTGAAGTCTACAATCCAGAGTCAAATGAATGGAGCCCCTACACAAAAATTTACAAGTTTTAAGTGAATTAAACTCCCTTTTCAAACTAACAGGCTTAGTGATGTAATTGTGTTTTAGTAGAGGTACACATGTGAATAGGGTTGGGGAGGGCATAGATGTTGCCAACAGCAACACAGAGCTTTTGCATATTGCATATTAATGTGCTGTACATATTTGTTTTGGAAAGAATATCAAGATGAAGGCTTTTTTGTGTATTTTAGAACTTGTTTTAGGTTTGGGTTTTGTTTTTTGGGTTTTTTTTTAAGATTTTGAAGATAACGCAAGAGAAACTAGACTTGGGCATATCATTTCAGGAGCTTCTCCCAGTGTTTGTTTTGTCACTTTGCACATAAAATGACTTTTCCTGTAGGATGTGTTCTTGGGGCAGGAAGTGTAAGGTTTAGGGGGGATAGTTTTTTTTCATCAGGCCTTGTTTTCCTTCAGTAACTGGAACAATCTGTAACAAGAAGCCTTATTTAAATAGATATAATGGCTATTTTTTTTATTAAAAAAGCTGACACGCCTGCCAATACCTTATCTTTTATGATTGCCTTTTTATAACAGTTTTTATATACTCAGCAGAGTATTTTATCTGTTGACATGAAAATGGCAGATAAATGGTTATTGAAGCAAAGAGACAACCTTGGAGTTCATAGAGACCGAGTGGGAGAACTGACTGACTTACCACTGTACGTGAGCTTCTGAGCTTTTGCCTCTGCTGCAACATTGTAACTTCGTATGCAACACGTTTGGTAGAGCTGAGTGGAGTTTCTGAACGTAACATAGCTGTGACTTTCTAGGATGGAAAGATTATTTTGGCTCCAAATATTTTGACAAAAATGCAGAGGGTGCTTTCTGTACAGCAGTTTTGTTACTATGGGTGAGCTAACGTTTGTAAAACAAAAACTTACGTGTGGGGTTTTTCTCATGGTTTTTAAACTCTTTCCAGTTGACAATGAAAATGTATTCATCTGATTAGTGACTGTCCTAAGTTTATTTTTCTAATATTACAAGCTGAAAGTGTGATAGAACACCAATAACTTGATTTCAAAAGTGCTCATAGTACTATGTTTTAGTTCACTTTCTCTGTTCATATGGATAAAATGTTGGTTAGGATGACTTGGTGTCTAACGTGTAGTGCTACACACCTAACTCCTGGTGCCAAAATGAGCACTGACTGCTTGCTGCTGATGCAAACACATTAAAGGTACCTTTTGGGAAATCCTTGCACCACAGGATTGCTGTGAAGTGTCTTTGCGTCCTTTTCTTTAATGAGACAGTTTACAACATTAAAATAGACATTTCAAATGTATGTAGGTTCAAGACAAAGTAGGATATTTAACCGCCTCCAGCTCAAGTTTGGGCCGAGTAGAAATGGGGGGGGTGAAATGCCATGTACCCCTCCTGCCTGCCATGTGTGTGTTGGTTACCCTCCAGGAATAGGTGTGGTGAGATGAAAAAGGGGCCAAGTGAACTTGATGAACAAAGTGTGTAACCCTGTGGTGAAAAGAAACACCCAATACTGTTGTAGGAGAGTTGATCTGCTCATTCAGCTCTGTAACTCAGCATTAATCAAGTAGCTTTAGGAAATTAAGCCACCAGTGATGGCACTAGTTTCAGTCACCATCTCAGTCTTAGTTTACTGCTTTGATTGAGGTCTTACCAGGCTACAGCTGTCCGATCCCACCACCAGTAACAGACCTCTGCTGCAGCTTCTTGCACGCCACATAACACAAGGCAGTCCTGCTGAAGTGGGGCATGAGCAGACCCCTACGCCTACATACTGGAGGAGGAAAACATCAGACCAAAGAAATGTAGTGATTATTCCAAGCTGTAAGGCTGGGTGCATCTGAACAGGGAGAGGCAGTATGAGAAAATAGAAAGTAGCTGTCTTAATCTGTGTCAGCTGTCTTCCCCTGAAGTGGATCAAAAGTAGATGCGAGCTAAGACAGACAGACATCATGTCCTTAAGTTGATCTAGCTTCCTAGATTGATGATACAAATCACCAACATAAGTTTATTTGAGCATAACATACTTATCCCACAGTTGTGGGATTACAACTTGAATGGAAATATCCCTTAAAATGAATTTTGCTCCAACAGTAACTCTACCAACCCACTTCTCTCCCACTTTCAAGTGTCTTGGGGCAAGAGCGGCATCAGACTTGCAGCCACAGTAATTGGGCAAAGTGAAAATAGAGCCATTCAAAGAAACTGCCATGTAGAATTAACTGCCATTTAGTATAACAATAAATTAATTTTTACAATAAAGATTTTACAAATGCGTCCAAAAGTTAATATCAAAATAAACACTTCTAGAACTTTGCCAGTCATCTTATCTCTGTACAAATACACACATAGAAGAGGTAGCTTTCAAGGCCACAGCAGCATTGAAAATGGCTTTTAGAAAGTTTCACAGACTTAAAGCAGTTTTGGAAAGCAACCGCCAGTACCTTCAGATAGAGATGTCACCTGGGGAGCCGAGCCGAGGCGAGTCACGGAGTATAACCCCCGGAGGGAAAAACCACTCATGCCTTTGCAAAAGAAGGTGGCAAAAGAGAAGGATGAGGAGTTTTCCAAAAGAGTGTTGCCAGCAGGTTTCAGATGTATGAAGATTAAGTAGATATTTTAACAAACAAAAACCATCCCTTTCCTCTGAAGAGAGGTCCAGGACAAACACACCTGCATGAGGGTGGGTTTTTTTTTTTTTTTTAAAAAAAAAAAAGCATCAATCCCTTTCTTTCCCCATTCTATATCCTCTCCTAAGGCTTATAGTTCACTACATAGGATGCATACATTGCATCCGCGTTCTAGTCCTTCATATCCGTAGGGGCAGCAAGCATCACGGGTATCTGGCTTTCTCTTCGGCTGCTTTCCTCTCAGTCCTTTCAGACCCCCAGCTATCACATATATTCTTTTTTCTCCCTTGTCACTTCTCAAGTATCAGCAAAACAAATGCCTTTACAGGAAAAATCCGTGTGAGCCATTAACAGACCTAGGTCCTAACACGAACATTTGGAATTTAGAAGAGCAGCCCAGCACATCTGCTGTATACCAAACCAGCTGTATCAAGTCAGAGCCCCTCGCTTGAGACAGAAAATTCTATTAGCTTGCGATTCTTAGCAGAAATTCTGACATTTAATGTACATATGTAACTAGCTGGTTTTTTCCTTCAACTCAAATACAAAACAGCACCATCGAGAAAAAAGAAGGCAGATGTTTGGTTCCTTGAATATTTCCCTCACACGCACCAGAGGAGTTGTTGGACAGGAAAACGCAGGGGGTGAGCACCTCAGCTCCAAACCTTGACCCACGTGTCACAGCCAGCCCCTGTTCTTGGCTTCCCTGTGAACTGATGCGTGACACTGCTTAATAGTGTGTTCCAGCTGGGCCAGCTGGCAACATCCAACTTCTAACCTTTCCCTAGGGAAGAGAAGATACAAAGGTTATCAGGACACAATGGAGCCAATTTTATAGACAGGGATCTTTCCATATATTCCTTTAAAACAAAATTCAAAGGGATTTTAATACCACGCTTTAACTCTGTCAAAAGCAGAGAATACTCAGTATCTCTGGAAATCCAGATGTATTTTTATCTTTGTAGCAAAAGATGAAGTTTATTACAGAGCTGGCTAACCATTGCTGTATCCTGCAGTGACATCTTTAAGAAGGAACAATCCAAGAGCCACACAGCTAACTTCAGTTCAGTCTTCTCAACCCAAACCTGAGCCTTCAACTAATAATACAAAATGTTACTGTTTTTTACGCATTTAAGCGGCAAGTCAACTACACATTTCCTACAGGTTTACGTATGTGTTGCAGATAGATAGAAACAAGTTCTATCCACAGTTACAATGCGGTCAGAGACTGATTTTAGGCTTCTGGGATAATCCGACTTCAATCTGCAGCTAGTCCTGCTCCTCTCACACATGCCTGACGCCTGTAATTTTTCTGATAATCTGCAGAGCGTCACCAATCAGAGACAACATTTTACAAGCTTATGCTCCTACAACTTAAATATTGTTTGAATTAGCTACTCCAAAAGGGACTTATGGTCACATGTTCAATATGGGACACCTGCACTGAGAAAAAAAGTACTGTAAGAAACATTTTTTTGGAAACAAAAAAATCCCCTAAGCATGCATTTACAGTAACCGCAGCGATTCCTGTTTTGGAACATATGGCAGGCTGGCAAACGGTGTTGAATGTTTAAATAGCAGCCACTCTAGTTCAACACATGAAAACCCTTTCCAATTTCAATGTTCTTCTGAAAGACAGCGAAACAAAGCTTCCATCCCTCAGAGTGCTTTAATAAAATTTGGCAAAATGACCAGATCCAGGATGTCGTCTCCCCATGCCTAGTTTCATAAAAATCAGGTGCAGACACTGAACCACTGCAGGTCTGCTGCATTTTTATTTGCTCACACAGTTTGACCAGTCTTCCCTGTGCGGTTTGCCTTTTTTGCAGTGGTAAAATTGCCAAAATACCTGCTCCTGGTTTTCTATTCGAACTTGGAATTAGATGGTAAAATTGGTTAAATGGTAAATGGCAAGAAAAAGAATAAATCCTCACTTCTACACTTAAGCTAGAGTATTTTGCAAACATTTGCTATTGCACTTGGGGAGGAAAAAAAAAAAATCAACCACAGATAAGGTAGCTGAATTCTAAGAGTTTAAAAAAATGACCTCATGCATACGTAAAAATTGTTATTTTAAACAATTAGCACAGATGTTCATGTTCTTGCTTGTACGAGCATGATGTGCAAGAGATGCAAAAATTCCCCTTCACCCCCCTGGGGAAAAGAAGCATGCGCTCTGCCCCTAGTATTGTGTATCCCTCCTGTCGACTCACACCCTCGCAATAGCCCCCCGGCACACGAGGTACTGGTGAAACAGCAACTGCTCTACGCGTTATCCGCTGGGTGATTTCTGCAGGCCCGTCTCTGGTATTCACAGCCAAACATAACCTCTGAGGAGGAGCAGCTACTAGGAATTATTTGTTGCTTTCCTGCTAGGAAAGTGGCTACAAAGCTTGAAACCAGTTGTCCTGACTCAAAATACAATTTAATACAATTTGTAACTAAAAGGGGATATGGTGGAAGACAAAACTATGCAGTTGTGATGTGTATAATCAAAAAGGCAATTTCCATAAAACCCAAGAAGTAGCAGTGACTTTTGCTCTAAAGTTCCTAAAATCAAGGATTTTACACAAACACCTTAAAACAGCCAAACCACAACTCAGCGAAAAGGCAGAGCTCCTTTTTACTTTTGGCTTTTCACTGTATTATGTAAAGGTAGTTTTAAAAAATAATCAGCATTGAAAAGTCACTCATACCAGCTTTCTTGACAGAATGGGGATTTTTGGAAGGTGCAATTCAAACAGTCTTTCATATATTTACATATCATGTATTTACACACAAAATAAATCTCTTGACTACACTGATTTATTATTTAGACTTTTGTTTCAAAAGAGGAATTTAAACCAGATTACATAGAAAACATTCTGTAACTTTGGTTTTCCAAAAGATACCTCCCAACAAGACCGTTTAAAAGGTACTCCTCAAAAAAAGAGCAAAAAAAGCAAGGTTAAGTCACAAAAGTGCAGCCTGAGGGCTACCAGACCAGCCTCTGAAATACTTTTATTTTACTACGCTGAGCACAAATTTACACACATTATTTTCTTTATGCCTGTATCGATGCAGATCTATATCCAACAGCTAGATTTGTTAGGGTTTTTTTCTTACTTGATCAACTTCTTTTTATATATATACATATATATTTTTAATACAATTCAAACTAAGAGATGCTTTTAAAAGGATATGCACCGTACCCTCCCAGTACTTTTTGCTCTCACAAGTAACATAAGCTTGGCAAACCAGCACAACAAAGCAGGAGATGAATTCTGTCACAAAGAGCAGCCTAAATGTATAGCATTTCTCCGGCAATAACCTATAGCACTGGCACAGCTCCTCTGATGAAAGACCATCCATCCTCCTGATGAACGAGCTCCATTCATCAGCTACAAACTGCACCTCGACTCAGTTTCGACACTGGGGAGCAAGGCACTACTGGGCAACCAGTAGTAAGCACACACACGGGCTACCAGTCAAGTCTGTGTACAGAACAAGAGCGAACATTGGGGTACCTCAGCAGTACAAGTTATAAACCCTCCGCAGCAGTGAGTGCCTTGACAGTTTTCAAGAAGAGTTCTTAAAAACGAGCGCAGAAAAATATCTCGGCTGAGACACGAATATTTCATTACCCTTACCTCAATTAAAACTTTCCCTTTGTTATTCTAGTGGGCACTGAGTAATGGGCAAAACGGTAACTAGTATGATACTACATGCAGACTTTTAGGCCCAAGAACACTGCGACAGGTTAATTCAAATGTAGATACTACACCAACTACAAATAATGTTAAACAGGTCAAGAGAGCTCGTTTCTGCGCCCTCAAAAACATAGTGGTGGATACTGGATTGCAAATAACTTCCACTGAAACGTGGGACACCAGTGTGGGACACCAAGCTGTGCCAGGCTGGCAGAAAGGGAGGTACAGGACACTGAAAAGGACTGCCAAGGAACAGGAAACGGGATAAGGTTTGCAAATGATGCAGTTAGTACTCCCCGAGGGTATCCGCCAGGCAGTCCCGCGCTTGATCACCACAGACTATGTATCAGGACAATAAACCAAACCGTTGCTCTGGCCACACCACAGATGAAATCTGGCCCCACGGTCGGTAGGACGAGGGGAGGCACAGGGTGCTCTCCTTGGCTAGCAGGGGAACGCTTGGCCGGAGGGATCGAGCACGCTGGTATCCAGTGTGGATGGTGGTGCCCATTCCAGACCCGAGGCATCGGCGTCTTCCCAGCCACTGCCTAACACAGTCACTTCCACCTCCTTTGCTAGTTTACTGTGAGGTCGACACAACAAGGTGGAAGAGCAAGAAGAGCAGTAGAAAAGTCATGCATAGCTTTCAAGCAATCTACTTAGACGCCCAGGCCTCTAAAAAATATATTTTCTTAGTTCAGACAAGATCAGAGGCTTGCAAAACAAAGCCTGAATAATTCTTTCTACCACTTATCCTTTCCATCAAATTGTCATTTATTAAATGGTACAAACTGTTCACTGGTCAACAGTGAAAACTCAAAAGCCTTAGACAGTACTAAATGGGTAACTTTAAGTCTTCACATTAGCTGCTTGCCATAAAAACCAGTGACCTCTCTGAAACACTTCTTGCAATCCAGCAACTCTACTGCCCACAGTGCGCACTTGAATGGGAAGGGAGGGAGGAAGAAACGAGGGCTTTAACTAAACCTCCCTTAATCTACCTAATTCTTCTGATGAAGCAGCTCAGGACTGGCCTGTTCCCATTGTTCAGAAGGGAAAAAACTTCATTCCAATTAAGAAAGATTCACCAGGCTAGGATTTTCATAAACCCGCTTTATCAGACCTGAAGAATCTGTACCGAGGAAGAAATTAGTGGCCAGGCCTGCCCTTTGCTACCTTTGTGTAACCCCGTCTCCTCCCTCCCAGGCTACTGCTTCGACCCCTAACAGCGATGTGTAACTGTGACAGATCTCACTCAGTACAATGGAGAGTTTTTGTCTTGTTACAGGGCTTTGCTCTCACCACATCTCAAGTCTCTACCAATGTAAGGACAGGGGACATGTGGAAGCAATGGTGGGGGGGGAGAACCCCACCAAAAAAGGAGAGGTCTTAGGTCAACGCTACTCTGATCTATGAGAGGAAGACTGGAATCTGCCAGGCGACTAGCAGGCAAGTTCAGAAAAAATAAAAAAAAAAAAGTCATGTAAGAGTTTCTGATGGAAAAACTTACTTTCTGAATTTGTTGAAGATGCAAAACATTGTTACAGCTGATCTCTGGGGCAGGGTCAGTCTTTTTGTTCCATTTATATCCTAAAGATCTGGACCCTAGTCCTTGGCTGGCATCTTCTAAATGCTACTGTGATACCAAAGCCTATAGTACCGCTTAGGGATATAAAAGCAGTGAGAATTGTGCATGTAGCTTTGGGTATTTAGCTTCAAGTAGTCCTTTTCCTTCTCCAGATAAGGAGAAACCCTTTGGACAAAAATTTGAAGACGAGAGCATCTTTGGTGTATCCTGAAAAAGGAACAGTCGGAGTACAAATATTCTAGACAGGAATTTATCTCCCGAAGAATTCAGAGGCTAGGTTGAAGTAAAAACATTCGCTAGTAATTGAAGCAAGGGGAAACACTTTGTTCAGCATGTTTCTGCTGAAGCACAAGTAATTCAGTCTGCCTTAAAGCAGTCTCTCTCTTGGAACATCTCTTTTTAATTGAGTGCTTTTAAAACCTCATTTAGCATCTCTGCTTTATTGGGTGGAGTCATATTTTATTTCACTTCTGCAATACCAAGTAGGTTCATTGCTGTAATAACTGAGAACAACAATTAGACATAAGAAGTACTTTGAAAATCTGTGGATTGAATTTATAGCAACACATCTTATTCTTTGCTTCATTTGCTTTATATGTTTTCAAAGGACATAACTTATATGTAACAAAAATATCACCCTCACCCTGTACCACTCATCCAGAAAACGAAAGTTCTGGTGAGAACGTTTGTTTTGGCCGTGAAATCTACTGTGGCACACAGAATTCACGACAATGGTCCACATTTTCAGGCTTTCTGATAAAATACGGACCTAGGGACACCTTTCAAACATCAAGAAACTGCAGTTCCCTTGCTACCCTTAGCACAATACCAAAGGCTGTATGTACGCTGTAGATTTTATACAGACAATAATGGAGATGCCCACAAATGTCTGAAAATGTGAGAACTACAGAAGTGCGGGTCACCAACTCAAGCCAGTTAAGCTTCTAAACTACTTTTCTCTACTGATACATGGATTGAATCTCTCCCTCCCTGCATACCTTTTCTCCCCTGACCTAGCAATTTGCCCTTTCAAATTCACAGAAGATTTGGGAAATCCATTATCAATCCAGGCAAAGGAAAGCTTTTCAGAATAATTTGCCTACTCAGATTAAAATAATCTGCAAGCCTTTTATGCAGCTGATGGAACCATGCTTCATATCCTGGCAAGTTACAGCTAATTCACATCCATATAACAGGAACATCAAAGAAAATATTTACCTGTCTTTTATTATCCACTTAAAATTCATTAAAAAACATTATGGCCTTTTAAAAACCTCACAGAACCTGGATTTACAAGCCCTCAATTACACAAATTCAGAAAGAAACCTTTTATGAGCCAGAAACTTTACAGTAAAGAACTGTAAGGCTTGCATGAGACTTATTTTTAGATCAATGTTTTCAAGGCCTTTAACTCAGCTGTACAACAGAATTATTTTCCTGTGACTGAACTGTAAAAAAGCCTCCTAAAATGGAAGCAAGTACTTGGAACCTTACGTTTGTTTCTCCTTTTTTCCAACTGTACTTACAAATGGCTTAGTAACATACAATGGTTTAATTTATGACTTTAATAATGATGGCCACAATGTAGCACAGCAACTGCAGATATGCCCAGTTTTCATGGTACAGTTCAATCACTTGAATCGCCTTGAGAATCGCAGGGTTTTTTCCTCTGCTGATTTAAGCAAAGTTCTCATAATAATGAGTTCTGTTACAAGAATTACCTCACCAAAACAGAATTTCAGTTATAATCAAATTCATTTAAATGCAGTCTCATGTTCTAACCTACCTTACAATGAATGCTGACCTATACTGGCTCTGTCTGCCACTAAGCCATGAATTCAAAACTGGTAAAGGAAAGAGGGACCAACATCTCACCTCAAAGTCAAACAGCTGAAAATCACTGTGTAGATGCTAATGGCTCATTTCTAATTTAATTTGTCCTCTCCTACTCTGTTGCAATAGTAGGTCATTAAAAAAAAAAACGGGGGAGGGAGGGGGGGAGAAAACATCCCCACTCATCTTCCCTATGCCCCTCCTACAACGGTGATTTTTTTGTTTATCTAAACGATTCCTCTTTATGGTACTTTGGTTAATACAGTATATGCTAAAATACTGTCCCAAAACCCATCTAATGTGGTCAGTAATTGGCTTACCGATATAACTTTTGTGAAACACACTCATAAAGCTCCTCAGCAGTGAATTTTATACTGTTATTTATCTAAAACAAAGAACAAAGAATTAACATAGTAATTTACCACGTATCACATATCGATTACAATTATACAGCTGGTATAACAGATATGGTTAACATATTACCTAACAGGCTCTCCAGTTGAGACAGTACAGAAAAAAAGTCATGCGCTGTATTATAAAATCAAATATTACAAATTAACCATCATGATTGTATATAACGGGAGTGATAGATATCACTCCAGCTCCCTTTTCTAACAATTTCTGCACAAATCTAAAAGATCTTAAATAATTCTTCCTCCCCTCTTAATTTACCCTGTAGTTCTATAGCAAACGAAATAAGTTCTGACTCGCGTTAATTCCATAAATATAGTCACCCTATATGTACACGCCCAAAAGTCAAATATATTTTCCTGTATAGGAGAAGACTGCAAATCTGAAATACATAATATACTAAATGGAAAAATACCTCTATTCTACTGCAGACATTCATTTCAATTTCTCTTCTTTAAATCTTTCAGCACAAATGAGTTAATGAGTTAAAACTTCATGAATAACTGGTAATTTCAATTTACCTTTTTCCTCTGAACTGCAGCCAATATTCTCCATAGAACTACCTAACGCAATGTACTCGCTCGCTCTCTTCTTAAAAGGACTAGGTCAGGGATGTTTTGGTGACTTCAGCTTCAAGACTTTTTACTCTCTACAGCGAGCCATTCACAACAAATGAGCGCTCAGAAAGGCACGCAAGCAACTCAAATACCAGCACAGATTCAAATAGCTTTTGGTAGGTACCAAGTAAAAATACGTTTTTATGTCCAACTCCTAATAAATAAGAGCAAATCTTCAAAACTCTAGCTTAGTGGAAACACGATGAGACAGCTAACCTCGTAACTACTTTAAATAAAAAACTGTAACAGAACTGTATCTGACAAAACATTAAAGAAAACTTCATACCTCATTGCTTATGAGGACGTTATAGAGGGTCCAAATATCTTGGAAACTTCTGGTTGGGGTCAAAATTCTGAAAAAGAAAAGTTTTGGGATTTTTTTAAGCAAGTATAAAAGGAGTCTATGGAAGAGTTAAAAAATAGTCAGAAGTGCTTCATGAAAAAAAAAAAATCTAATTACTTTCTTTAAACAAAAAGAAAATTCTGATCTTTGAAGAATTTTCCCTTCCACCCATCTCTTTCCACTCCCCTAAAAGAATTAAATGAGCCTATTATTTCTGTAAGGACTTTCTATGAAGGTTTTTCCTAATTAAAAATTCAACTGATGTTTTTATGAGTAATTTCTCTATATAGACGGGAAGAAAAGCAGCAATAATTAAAAGCCTTTTATTTCACATAAGCAAAGCCTGCTGTATTAATGTGGAGCAACAGAAAAGTGACACGCAACACAAAACTTTCCCACACTAGCTAAAGCTTTAACTCATTCCCTCCAGTACTCTAATGTACAGCTCAAATTCTACAATTTACATACCATTTTTGCTGCTTTTAATAATAACCAATTCCCACCCAATACCGAGAAGTGAAAATAGGGTTTGACAGATGAAGAGAGGTGTCCTTTTGAAGAACCTAGGACCATGCGAAATACTGGTATTTTATTTAGCCATAAATGCACACAGCAGCCAGCAACATTTCAGTCTTTCCCGAAATCTAGTCCTTGTTCACCACGTTACAAGCAGAGATACCACCTGCAGAAGAAAGCATCAGCTTTGGTCTCTCCGTAGGGTGTTGTGAAGTTCTGAGAGATGTACACCCTTTTCCACAAGGCTCCAAAAATGATCCAATAAGGAAGTCATTCTCTCAAAAAATAATTCTCCTAATCTATTTAAGCAGATATAATTCAGTTATACCTTAGTCTAACTTAATTTGCATTCGCTAGGAAAACACAGAAACCTCTTAAACATTACAAAATGTACATTAAAAATCCACATGAAAAACCATGTAACGCTTTACATATATTAAAAAATACTGATAAAATTCTGCCTTAAGTTTTAAGTATGTAAATAATGACTAAGAAAATGAATGGTTTTGGGAAAAAAAAAATTAAAAAAAAAATCTTCTTTTTGGGAAGCTCTATTTACTTTCCCATGGGAAAGTGTCCAAATTCTCCCCTCCCTCCCCTTGCAAGCTGTAAGCCTTTATAAATGAATGAATTAGGAATTGAAAAAACCAGAAAACTAACAGAGTAAGTTAAAAATCCCAGTTAACAAAGACACTGTATTTTAAACGAGCTGGAAGACCGTGACACACCACAGGATTTATCATAACAAGTAAGTCCGCTGCTTATTTTCATCATGATTTTACATAGGAATTATCACTGTTACAAAAATTAGTCACACATTCTTTCCCCCCTTCCTAAGAAGATAAACCCAGAATTTTTCTCTTAAACTAAAACACTTAACCTGCCAACTAAAAGTCGGCAAGAGAACCAGTTGGCTAGTTTGCCTAAAAATACCTTGAAGCCTTCAACTGCTACCTCAGTGAGAAAGCCATCAGCTTTGACAGCGTAAAACCCTGGCAGAGACAATTTGGCAAATATCCTTGGAAACGCTGGGAATCTTGGCAGCTTGCACTGCATCGCAGCTAAGATTCCCACCGACCAGCTCCATCTAGCCATTAGCCAGCAACCCTGTCTGCATGGGACAACGCATCAGCTTTAGCTATGGCATCGGTCATCTGCAATATAAATGAATGAGTACACCCGAGCCTGGGAAAGTGTGATTTCTATTGCTGATGATTTTTGTACCATTCTGCCTTCTATTTCATGCAAAAAGGAGGAAAGCTTGCATGTTTGTTTTCATAAAATTGAATGCAAAACCGTACAAAACACAAAAGGTGAGATATTGCTAATAACTTCACCTGAAGGCCATTACATATTGCCACACAATATGTTGAGGCAAAATATGTTCATCACTGTATTTCTCCTGCTGTGCCAAGGACACATCTGGAAGGGTGTAGGATAAGTAAGACTGCTGCCACAGCTGAGCTGCCGGTGGGAAACCCAGCCAGGTAAGCTTTCTATAGGAAGGATGGAGGGTAGGGGGGAAAGGGCAGCTGGTGAGAGGAAGACGACCTGTATTAATTATGGGCTTCTGGATTTTGTGGAAGAAAAATGTATGTACGAGCTACGAAAAGGTGAAGGAAGAGACTGAGAGCAGAGTGGGAGGCAGGATTAAACAGTGCTGCCTTTCCCTTTGACTATACAGCATCTCCGCCTGGCTATTTCTGTTCATCTGACTTCTGATTTCCCAGGGCAGAGAAGTGGCTAGAAACATCAAGTTTCACTCTGTTGTTCTTAGCAAGGCTACATTTAAAGAAAACCAGTTTGAAAGTCATTTTCGAAGCAATATTAGACTGTAATTCCAAGGTCATTTTTAGACCCCCTGGTTTTGCACAGATCTCTAGTTGTACTGTGAGTATGACAGCAGCCAACACGCCACCCACGTTTCCTTTCCCTTAACAAACGTAACACCATGAAAGCACCAGCATCACCTACACTGTATTTGATCTCTTCTCACTGAAGGGAGCACTTTTCAACAATTACTAGGCAATCTGAATCTTGACACCAGCTAGGATGCTGCAGACTTAAAAACTACTCCATTGATGTTTCCCAGACTATGCACTTAGGCACTCAATAAGGTAACCCTCACCACTCTTCGTATTCATTTCTTGTCAGGACATCAAATTGGAAAACAAAATATTATTTTTGTACTGGTGACCAAAGCGTACTAGCAAACAGCTAACTTTATTGGTTTAGCTCACTGTAAGTTACCAGACCCCAGGTGGATGTACAAACCAGCTGTGCTTCCGGTTACTTGGAAAAAAAAACAAAGTAAAATGTGTAAATAAGCATACAAGTAACTTAATGTTAAATCCTGTAACTTATTTTATGGCATTTGCCTGGATTATGACAACAATTCCTTCTGGGTTTATAACATGAAATGAGAAATCTGACATTTGGCTCAAAGCTTTACAACACCTTCAAATAAAAGACATTTGTTGTTTTCAAGGAAGAACCATTGCTACACACGGAGTACTGAAAAGAAGTTGGTGAGAGAAGAGCTTGCAGTAACTTCCCCCACAAATTCTCAACAGGTCAGCATTCATAAAACACGCTTATTGCTGTTTTCAGCTAAATAGGAACTGGAATACAAGCACCAGTCTTGGAATATATTTTTCTGTAGAAAACTGTAACACATCCCTGTCTGCAGGGCAATGATTTCACACCACCGCAGCTGCCTACTGGTTTTAATCATTTTATGTTCCTTTCATCTCCTGTAGCCATCATTCCGTGTTACGGAAAATAGAAATTTTAAGAGAAGACTTACATTGGGAAATCTGGTCATGTTTGTATGCACATCGACTCTGCATCTATTACTTCATTAAATCAAGTTGATCTCGTTTTCATCAAAGTTTATCAGTGAAAAAAAGTCTGCCTTAGCTATAGAAGTATGTCTAGAGAACACCCTCTAAATCAATAATACATGAAGCAAATGAGCTCTTATTTAAAACTCTTCTAATGAGCAATCTGAATCTCAGTATTGTGACCACTGCAATATTTAACCACTGCTTTTTCTTCTCTCTCAGCATGACATCAAATGTATTTCAAAAGCAGAGGGTGGAAAGCCACTGAATCATTTTGCCTCTCCTATCAGCACAGCCATGCAAAACCAAACTACAAACAACTCCACGTTACATACTTCAACTTTTAATTAATCCAAACATCATGCTCTGAGCAGGTGTGTTGGCAAGGATGCTAGGTGACATGAAAGTTGGATTGCCACTAAAATGCAATTTGTTGATCAAGCTAAAAACTATAGTATGGTTCTGTGCAGTTTTCTGAAAATATTTAGTACGTGAAGTAGAGAAGAGCACGTCATAGAAAGACACAAAAAGTGACTGGGCACCAGCTACAAAACGGAGGTTAGATATTGTTCTTGGGGCATAAGGGAGAAAGGAGTGAGTCAGATTTAATGATTTCTATCTCATAAGCAGTAGGGCTTCCCAAACCACTCAGAACGTTTCTTTACCTACTGGCATCAGATGAGTGACAGGACAAACGCATGCATAGAGCATAAGATAACGATAATCAAAAATGGAGATGGATAGGGAATAGGTCACAATGTGGTTCCTCACTTGTGCATACAGAAGACCTGGGAAACAAGCAAAGCCCATTTGGAAAGGATCAGAAAATTAACTTATCAAATAGAAGAAAAAAAAACCCAGAAACAACCCACAAAACAATCTGGCAGTGAAAGCAGGTCAGCCTGCCAACTGCTCACAAGCACTAAAATCCTGGGCAATGACAAGTAAAGCATATGGATAAAAGTCATATGAGACTACGTGGTAATCACTCTCAAATCTGGCCAAACCTCTGCACCTCAGTATTTGCCACACTGAGCCATTCCTCTTTAATGGTTCTATGCAATTGCCTGCGGCGTAAGGCTGACAAGACCATCATAAAGCATTAACCAATTCAATAAATCTATGCGGTTAATCAAAAAAGGCATATGACTTAATTGTATAAAAGTCAACTTAACCTATTAAAAGCCCTGTTTAACCTCACTGTCAGAAGATCAGGGAAGCAAAAAAGATGAGAAATGGAAAAACAAAACTTCTATGCAGCTTATTAACAATTCCTCATTACACTGCACTGCAATAAGGGACTCAAACTGGTGTTACAATGATCAACACTTGCCAGAGTTTTGCTCAACATCAAGCTATTGGGAAATTAAGGGTGTTTTTCCCAAAATAAAGTCAAACTCATGCTTTCTTCTATTGTGGAAGTACTTCAGATGACAAAGAGGCCCTAGGATCTGACCAGATTCCTATTCCCTAGCTTTACAAGGTCGGAAAGGACCATGACTTTTACAACACTAACTCATTTATTCAAACTTTTCTCCTTGTAGACTGGCTTAAAGGCCACAAGGCTTAAGCAGCTGCCACAGCATCACCTCTGCCCTGCACCTCGTTAAGCACTGCCCATTTTCAGCTGTATTTGACAGAGGCAGGGGTCTCAAAACTTTTTAATTTCTTACAGCTCTCATTAAAATAGGCAGAAGGGTAAAGGACAAATTTGGACCCTGGCAGTAGAGAAGGCTGTAGGTTAAGTTCAAATGTAATAGGAGATGGCAAAGAATCCATGTAGCAAAGGAAACACTACAACTAGGAGAAAACCTTTTGTCAGATACTGCACATTTTCAACTATATCAGACATGATAATTAAACTAAAGGATACAAAACTACAGAAAGATGAGCTTCAGAAATGCTATTACTAATGTAAAGTGGCTTTTTTCTTAGTAAAGAAGGGGATGCACTTCCACACTAGTGCTGACTGTGGGAGGGACATTTCTACATACAATGCCTCTCTGTAAGATGCCTTACGGCTCATCCAACCATAATCCTGCTCTCAGCTGTGCCAATCTGACTATGTGCAGTCAAAATGCTCCATGGAGTTAATCCCAAAACATTCAATTCAGTAATCAGTTCCGATACAGTAACACTTTGCTGCACTACTGAGAAGATCTTAAAAAATTATATTTCTTAATTTACAAATGTTTATGGAGTCCTCGTCTAAATCAATGCCTTCCAAACAAACAAAATCATTGGGAACTTGAGAGAAATTCCATTTAGATAATATATTGGAAAAGCAGAATTCAGGTTCCTTACTGCAGTAAGTAACAGATAAGTATTTTTACAGCTGACACTATATTAGTATAAATATTTATGAGTATTGTATCTAAGAGTATAAGCTGTAAATGATGAGTGATTTTAAAGCATGCATGTGAACAAAACAATTATTTCTTCGTGAACAGATGAAAAAAATCAAACTAGAAATAACTGTATCAATTCACCAAAGACTAAACTTTCTTTTCTTTTCTGTTAACAAGGATTTCTTATCTAAAAGTAACTTGGGCAGGAAACATGAAGACATGTAAAATTCCCTAGGGGTGCATATAAACCTTTGAATCAGAAGTTATATTCAGCCAAGGGAAAACGTTGGCTAATATAAACCCCTACAGATACATTTAAACGCTGCTGCCGAAGTCTTCGAAAGGGGAAGAAAGCTATTTCTATCCAATATTCCAATCAGTATGTTAATGGGAAGATTTAACAGCAACAAGACACAAAACATGTTTCAGATGACTGATCAGGAAAACCTACAAGTACTTCCAATCTTCTGCTGGTATTGGTGCACACACTAATTTCAACAGGTTAAAAGAGAAACACATCCTGCAAGCAGAAAGTGGAGAGAAGTTATGATGTAACTTCAGTATAGCGTCAAATATACCTCAAGTATATATACCCCCCAGCAGCAATACCTTGCAAGTCATTCTGCACTTCTTAGAACAAGATCTGTAAGAGTTAATTATCTGTGATAAGTACTTAAACCTCTCTTCTCTCCAAAGATGAAGGGCTCAAACATCTTCCAGCAGAATCAGTGGAAGAATTTCTACAAGCGATGAAAGATTTGGCACAAACTTGAAAACCCTGAGTTGTAGAAATACTTCTGTTGCCTCAAAGAGCTACATGAAAACCAAGAAATTACTTTTAAAGATTTTTGAAGAGAATTATTTTAATTTATTTTAAAGATTTAATTTAAGAGGCCTTAAATTAAGTCCCCTAGTTAACTGGTTCCAAATAATACCCAACCCAAATAATACACAACACAAATACAAGTGTAAACCGTCACTGAAAATAGTCAGAAACATTATTCAATCCAAAATTATTTAAAAACATGTCATGGTTTTACAATTTGACTTGAAGTATAAATTTCAGGGGTTTAATAATCTTTGTTCGTTGCTAGTCAATGTAATATACATCAACACATATAATACCCTCTGCTGTCAAAAGTGAGAAATAAGTATTTCATGCTCGCTTCTTCAGTGAGTACATATCAAGAACACACTGATACAACAATGGCTGCGAGGATCAGCTATATTTGATGAGACAACTAACACATACTTGTTTAAATACATTCCTGCTGCCAAAAGAAGCAGGTAGGTTATCAACAGTTGCTAACCATACTAGTTATTGTCTTCATTTTAGAGCTGAAGTACTGTAAAACATTTATGGCACGCCATATTTTGCAGTATAAATACCATTCTGCTACCAATGTTGTTAGAGGAAGAAGCAAAGATAAAATTAAAGATCTGTATGGTATGACAAAAGTTACAAAAATAGGGTAAGATGCAAAAAAGCTGTTAATAAGACCTCTTCCATGAAACAGCTTTTTTTTTTTTCTTTCCCCTTTTTTAATATCTGTATTTGTCATAAACATGTTCTGGTCATCAAGTCTACATAGTTGCAGTAGTGCCACTACTAGTGCCACTAGTGTAGCATTTTCTTTATGAGGAAGGGTATCATTACACACATTTATCTCAGGAAGTGTGATTGTGCTTTTCCAATTGTTTTTAACATCTGAAAATCTGAACTTTTAATGCAGTTGAACTTTCAATATAACTTATTTGTAAAACTTCCAAACTTTCACAAGACAGTTTCTCTCTTCTTTGTTCTGGACAGCAAGGAATAGAAGGTAACACAGAAAACACCTGTATTTTATCACTAAAAGCTGTATTACCTCCAAATATGCAAGCCAGAGCTTTTTCACTACTTTTTCTCCAGATGTCTCCTTTTCTGCAATCACACCATTAGATTAACTATAAGTCACAGAAAGGAATTTTTTCAAAAATCAAGGAAAATAAGTATACTCTAAGTTCAGTTTTAAAAAGGCTGAGCGACATAGGCAAAATAAGCGTCCTTCTCGCTTTTGAAAACGTCAGATTTTTTGTTTTAATACTTTCTAATATACATATAAGCCTACAATGATTCATAAATATGGCTTCTGACTCTTTGGAAACCCTACTCTGAGTAGTCTCAAACTAACTTAAATACCTACACTCAAGACTAAAACAGAAGATTACATGTCACAGCCTCTCTGAATTTCTTGCTCCACGATGCCCCCTACTGCAAATCTGCAGAACAAACGCAGAGCAAACATTTCCAAATGCAACCTTGCAAGAAAATGACTACACCCTGAGAATCATCCTGCATGCATAAATAACGTATTTCAGTTTAGTGGTAGAAAAGAAAATTTTAAAAAGTATGAAAGGAATTTTTAAAGCCATTTCATAAATGTTATTGAGTGTCATGGTAATCACATGGAACAGAAAATAGCCTCTCCATTTAAAATAAAGTCAAACGACAGAATCCTCTTTATCTTTGCTCCAGATATTCTACTGACTCTAATCAATAAAGTACATCTTTTGTAAAATAGATTTCTCTGATGTAATGTTAGACTTTTTTATTTTTACAGAGCTCTCCCATAATGGGAAATACAGGAGATAAGTAGCTTTCACTAAAAGAAATAGAAAATGTCTTTCGTTATAGCCACATGAAGTTTTAATGAAATGCCTCTGTAACACAGAAATAACGACCTTGAAGCACCATATTCCCATTAAATCTCATTCACCACATATATAAACTGATACCACAGGATTTCTTGCAAGAACTTTAGGACTGGAATGAAAAGAACCAAGTTTAGCAGTAACCTGCTTTATTAAAACAATTTCTTTAGAGAAAAAACTGACATTGTCACTACTAAAATCTAATCTCAATTGGGAGTACTAAACCAAACAATCAACAATGAAAATTAATCAATTACCACCAAGCTATTCTAGCTCACATTTCTACCCATATTTTTCTGTTTCTACTTTCATAATATTTAGAACATTTATCTTTGAAAGAAAGACAATTCTTTGAATGGATTTGTCCCACTACTAGTGTGCTGTACAGTAAAAAAATCACACCTATAACTTAGGCTGTAATACTACTGATGCATGGGTGGTCTTTTATGCTCATGTGAACACACTACTTCACGAGTGTACCTTGAAGCTTGTTTGTGACTTACAGAGTATGTATTTTACTGGAACATTTTAATTAAAGAAATATTCTTTTGACCATAATGGAAAAAAAAAAGCAACAAAAACTTATTTAGGAGTGGTGACAAGTGAAGCAAATGTTTGCATGATTCTATCACAATTTTTATTAAATAAAAAAGAAATACGCTAGCAGTTACAGATGTAAACTAGCTCAAGTCCCAAGTGACAGAGCTCCAGATCCCTGCTCCAGACTTCTGAAGTGCCTTGACAGGTCAGACCTCACGCTTGACAACTGGGATAACCATACATCCATGCTTGGCAGGGCTGTTGTGATAACTATAGCATAAGGACTGTAATCCTTCAGCAAAGATTGTAATGAACACCACTGATAATGCAAGTTCAAATGCGAGTTTAAAAGCTCACTACTATGGTAGAATGATAGAAAGAACATTTCTTGAAAAAAACTATATGCTTATTAGGTAATCTCTAACAAAGCTGTAACAGTCTACAGTAGAAACGTAATATACCTCAACATTTACTTAAAAGGCAGATTGTCAATGTACAGGGCAAGCCCAATCGTTTGGATGCATCTATTTCACAGTTTTCTAACCTATTTGCATTGTTAGTATGCAAAAATGTGTGCGAAGTGGTGTTGTCGTCCCAAATTAAACAGCTCCAGCCACTCAGATTCACGGCCTGTAACACTTTAGGATGCTCATGGCAGTTACTGGAACTTTAACCACAATTACAAACCAGTTCCTACAAACATTCTTTAAAGTCAATGGGAAACTGAAGAACTCCACAACCGTAAAAGTGACAATGTAAAGCATTCTTCTGTAGCTGGTCCTGCCGGTGAATAAACTTCATTGCTATAAAAAAAAGGACTAAGCTAAGACTACACAGGAGATACCTTATTCTTTCCGAAGCTTCATTTTGATTATTCTGCACTCTTTAAAAAAGAAGGAAGACAGAGGGAATATTATCCTTCCTAAACTGAGAGTCCAGCTGATCGATTGTCATTGTTAGTGCTGCAACATCAGTTTTGACTCATGAAGAATACTCTAGGAATTGGTAACAGTGAAGTCCCAAAACTTTATGTCCTTCACTGTATCAGAAATTTGCCCCAATTCCAGTGTGCCTCGCATGTGAAAAACAAATGGTCTGAATTATTCAAAGTTCTTGCCATCAAAGCTAATGTATTAGTTAATCATGTCATAGCTCTGGTTACACTCAGGAGAGGTGAGTGGCTCGTCATCAAATACCGGAAAACAAGTCCTAAGTCATAAAAGGGAAATTCACTACAAGAGATCTGAATGTCTGCAACAGTTTCTTATTCTTTTGCTACCAAGAAATGGTTCTAGGTAGCCTTGATATCAAGATTTTTACTGAAAATCATGTAACTAAGCACGCATAATAAACTGTAGTTTGGCATCAAAAGATTTCAGTGACTTTTATGACTTTAAGTGACTGTTACTGTCACTAGCTTTTATGACTAGCTTAAATACCTACCTACTAATTCCTTCACGGATATCATTCACAGCTGCCAACAGTTTCTGCAGACCTAAAAAAGCCTCTTCAAACGAAGACTTTGCAGTCAAAGTTACTGTGTTGGGGTCCAACTTTTGGAAAATTTCAATACTAATATTAAAAAGAAAGAAAGAAGAGACATTGAAAAGCAGTTAATAAAAATCCTCAAAATTCAGAGAAACCCAGTATCTATTGTATGCATTGTCAAATGTGTATCTATACTAAAACCATGTTATCAAAAACAGTCTTAGAATAAATAGTAGAAAGACCACGCCCTACAATTGTACTTCTCTATTTAAAATTTTCCTTGGCAACTATATTCTGTAACAGTATTTTACCTTTGACTTAAATAGATTTATCATCAAACTTCACTTGAGAATGAAAGTCTCTTCAGGCACAACTTGAGTACAGCTGAGTAAGCCTCTCTTAGAAGAGAACTGTTAGGTTAACGAAGCAAGATGAAGTGCTTTCCATCAATTTTCCAAGCAGCTTCATTCTCCAGATTTATTGGAATGGGCTTGATGCCTTCCCTGCAATGGTTGCATTGGGACGATGAGCTGCAGTGCACTCATGAAAAATCATCCCCACAGGTGCGAGATAAGTAGTATTTTCTTGACATGAGCAAGAAGAGTGCGAAGTGACCTTTGATTCTAAAATTTTATCCTCTTTTCACAGCATGGTCCTTAACAGGTGGCAAGAGCCAACAGTTCAGTTGCATTTTCATTTTAAAGTGATACACTTGAAAGAGTTTTCCCTTGATGCCTATATGAAACCTTCAAATTCATGATTACTATCCCAGTAAGAGAACTGTGAAGTAGGAGACTGTTCTCTGGCGCAGATCCTCAGCTGACCTCAACACCACACCAAGCCATCTCCTAACCAGCTTCAATTCAGATTAATTTGCACTGGTGTAAGCCCAGAGGACTTACACTGGTGCAGCTCTATAAGTGCATTCAAATGCTAGTGTGGAAATGGCATTGGTAGAGTTATTATCACTGTTTACTAGGTGAGTCCTTAACAGACCACCAAAAATGGAGTTCCTCTGTGCTTGATGTAACTCAGTGTCCCTCCTTTGAAAAGATTTCAGATTAAGACTACAAAAAGAAAACACAGTATCTATTCAGATTTTGTGATAGCATCCAAAAGCATGGCATCTCAATGATTTTCAAGCAGATTTTTCAACAATAACCAAAATACTAACAATGGTAAAACATCTAGATGGAGGGGGGTTTAACTTCATGCAATTCTGAGTTTAGATGAGAACAGAAATTCATCACTAGATTCTTCATTTGGATTTTATAGAGTGAAGGATTTTGCTTAACAAGAAAACTTATATTTCAAATTGATTAAAGTTTAAAAAAAAGTAAACAATTTTGCATAGGCTAGTATACCTCCGCAGGATTTGGAAAGAAAATAACCACGAGAAAACTTAGAGCTTGAATGCCTCTTTTTTATGGATAAAGATGAGATTTCCATAGATGTCTCACATTTGGGGCTCTTACAGGGTTTTCAACACCATTCTCTAAGGCCATTTATTTCAGCCACTGTCCAGAAAAAGAGCTAGACAGATCATTGACTCCATCCACATAACAATTTGTATGCTCCTAACTTCTTTGTGTGACAAGTTGTGTGATTTTTTTTTTTGCCAATTTTGATTAATTACTAAAAACTTCTTCTCTAAAATAGGGGAAAAAAATGCAATTTCTAAAGTGTGTTTGTTTGAAAATTATGTAAGATTATGTAGAGGTTCTGAATTTCTTTAGCAAACTGTACCTGTACAAGTTTATTGTATTCCATACACCTTCAAGGACTGACCAGATTTCCTGGTGCCTGTTTTCTTGAGCTACATTAAAGCTTGGATGTAACTTTTTTTCTTCACAGTTTTGAAGATTTGGTGTCATTGCTTCCATTTTTTCACATACAGCATTTTCTGAAAGAACCATGATGTCTTCTGATAAATCCTGCTCACTGTCCGACCTCACCTTGTAAAACAGTTTAGCAAACAAATAATGAGTGTATTTGGTTCCGAACTTAAGAAAACTTGAACGCTTTTTTTTTTTTTAAAGCAATGCTCAAAAAAGCAAGGCAGATCTCTTCCAGTCATAACCATCTTTATTTATAGTCTCTGCATCCAAAGCACCTCTCAGTCCTTCACCAAGTCTTTCTTCTATATGTATATATTGGTATTTCTACAGATAGGAAATGGAAGCAAAGGGAAACCCTGTGCCAAAGCTTCCCAGGCATGGTAAGCTGGTATAAACGAGAACTGCTTCTTACTCTTACACCCTATCCCACGACTGATGGCACATTTTCCTGTGCAACAGCACAAAGTATTCATCTACTCATTTGGTAAACTGGTTCAGAAAATTTGTCCAGGTTAAACTGAAACTGATCTGGCACAACGTAGTCTGTATAAGGGCAGTTCTTTGTGAAGTCAAACACCTGTCAGGACAAGGACAGCACAAAACAAGTTTCCAGACAGAAAGCCTGCTTCTTATGGCAGCACCGTTCACAGAACTGCGGACTAAAGCAGCTGACTGCAATGCACACAGAAGTAACAGACAGTAGACAATCAAGACTCCCCAGATCATCCTTCCTCTCCTTGACCACCTTCTTCTTCCTTTACCCTTCAGCTTTCTCCAAAACTGCAAAGAACTTTTTACACATACTCTGACCTGTATTCTTTCCCATATATAGAAATATTTCAAGTCATCCATGCTCATTATTCTGTTTTTTATGCCATTACATATGGAACTAACAGTAACCACAAACCAAGACACTGAAATTTCTTCCACAGCAACTCAGAGATGAGCTGGAGGTAAAGACATACTTCTCAGAACACAAAAGGTATCAGGACACCCCCCATTAACTATCACAAAGCACATGATACAAGCGAATCCCTTCTTCATGTGTAGCACCAGAGCTACCAAGACAATGAAAGCTGAAATAACACACCTAGGAATAATAGTGTTGGATCAATGTCAGAAGTAGAAACAATTTAAATTTTAATCTTAGTCTTTAAGGCCCTTTTCCATCAGCTATAAATACAATAGAAAACTAAGATGTTTTTCCTCAAAGCAGCTAAATAATGTTTTTCAGTCACCCTCCTAATACTAACACATTTATATTAGGGGAAAAAAAAAGTCTACCAAGCATATATATAAAGGCAGATATTTGCTACATGGAAATAAAAGTTAAATTTGAGGTCTATTAATTTTTAAAACACTCTAGCAACATTTCCTGCAATAATTTGTTGAAATTATGGGAATAATTTAGAAATCTAAGCCAGGTTTATAATATAAACATGGAGCAACTTCAAGAAGATGTTAGGTGAACAAATACTAAAGCTCCCCTTACCTCTCTAAGTGTTTGGTATAGCTTACTCACTTCAGCATAAGCCTGGGGAAGTACACCATTATAGTCTGACCTTGAACTGAAAGCATGGAGTAATTTTTTGGATTCCTGGAGCAAGATACCCACTGTTGAGGAGTCAACTGTTTTACCTGATATTTAGACAGTAATATGGGAAATAGAAAAAAAAAAGTGTTAGGAGTTATCAATCCTAGGAGGCAAATTTAATACTCAAATATCTGGATTAACTGAAGCACATAAAAAGCCTTGAAAATAGTTCAGAAACATTACATAAAACAGTCTCAAGAGAAACGTGTGTGAGGTTAAGAATTCTCACTTCTTAATCAAGTCTTCCAAATTTATCCCAGGATCTGGCAAGAGGATCAACTGGCATATCTAAAATAATTCTGCAGAACAGCAATATCCCAAAAGAGGTATATCTGTTAAAATCAAATTTTTAAAGACATCTTTAAATAAATGAAAGGGTTTTAGTTTGGGGTTTTTTGTTGGCTTTTTTTGAAAACAAACCTCCCTGCCCTCTTCTATCACATTAAGTAGTCTTTACTCCTCCATAATTTATTTGGCAAATGCAGATTATTTGGCCACACATAACATTGTGGCAAAGGAGGGAGAAAGATTATTTGCTTTTTAAAAATAGTTCAGAGACTTTGGTGACCATTAATATATATATAGTCATGAAAATGTTTTTCCCCTCATTTTTGCAGGTAGAGATGTGTGAAATAAATTCTTACATGCCTGACAGTGTCCATACATTTGCTTTTACTGTCTCTGTATAAAAACTAGAAAAAAGCCAGCAGAATACTGAATTGCCAAAAAAAACCCCCAAAAAACAAACAAACAAAAAAGCCCCAAACCCCCCAACCATTTTGGAAATAATATTCATGATTTTTGCAGGTGATATTTAGACCACCTGGGAGCAGAGCCTGGACAGACTTGATCTTGGCACAAGCTTTCTTTTTTTCTTTCTTTTCTTTTTTTTTGTTAATGTAATTCATAGCTCATCAATTTCAGTTCAATTCTGGCTTTAAGGCTACAAAAACAGTGTTGGGATTTTGTCACCCATCCGGAGAATAAACTGTGGATCAATACAAAAGTAGATAAGACTGTCCAAGGTATGGCTCCATTTGGATAACCTTAAATTGAAAAAAAAGCAGAAGAGGATGGAACACATTACTATTTAAACATACTGAGTACATGCCTTTTCAAAGTGTCTACTTCTGTAACTACTAAAACCAGAACAGTGAGGTTTTTTACAAGTTTACGATTAACATTCTCAGAGATTCTTACCTGTACAAAGGTGTTTATAGAGACATTCAATGGTTGAAAGTAAACTCCTTGGCACAACATAACCAAACACAGCCATCCAGTGTTTTTTGTAACACTTCAGCAAGTTTGCTAATGTCCATGGTGGCTTCAGATACAGTATCTGAAAGATAATGTGTTATAAATTCAAAGGCTGATTTTCACACAGACATATTCCTATACATTTCACAACTGCTCTATTCTTCAATAACGTTATGATTTGTGCTTGCTGAAGTAGAATTCCAATGATTCCTCAGAAATAAAGCTATATTCAGATTTAACAAGTTTATCTATTAAGAGATTTGATTCAGCAGCTTCATGGGTTAAACAGTGATACTCATGTAGAAGCATTCGATGTACCATCATTTTCATGATTTTTGGTTCCCCTTTCCTCAAACGCTCCAAATACTCGAGTTATCTCTTAAAGTGATTTAATGCATTCTTGTGTACAAAAGCCAGAACAACAGTAAATATGCCTTTGATTTTCTAGTATCGTTAAAAACATAAAAATAAACACACGTTTCCTAGCTGTGACTATATATACAAGAAGTAATATATGCATATGGCAATAAAATCGAAATTTATTACTACCAAGTGAAAGCAGAGTTTGAAAAGATGTTAACAGAAATCAACTAAGTTAATCAGAAGTGCCCAAAAGCTTAATAGCTAATCAAAGCTCTATCTTGTGGAACAACAGTCATTCCATGCAAATGATTTTTTTTTTTGAAAGCCATAGAGGCTTATCTGCAATAAGTTTAAACTTCTAACTAAACCCTACCAGCTATAAAATGGAATCTAAACCAAAGCATGGATAATTTGAAAGTGCCTTGTACACGAGTATTTATTTTCTGTTAACAATACTTTTGAAAGCGTGAGTGTTTGGAGGTTCTTGTTAACGCCCCTGTAATTCTGCATCTGCATTGTAACCAATTTAGCTGTGAACAATTTTATGCACATGGTATCTAAAAACATCTGTTTTGATGGGGAAGAAGTGCCTGCAACAACCGTGCCTCAGTATTATATAAAACGTGATGGAATAATTTCTTGAAGGACATTTACAATGCAGTGGTTTAACCATACTAGAAAAGCCGAAGTAGAAATTTAATGCAACTAATAAAAAGAGTTCTGAAAATTCACACTGAACAGCCAGCATCTCTGTTACCATATTATTAAAAAACTGTTAAAATACTGCACAGTCATTACTGGTCAAATAGAAGAAACTTGTTATAAAACGAAATAGTAAAACTGAACACTGAACTGTTCACTGTTAGTGAACTGTTACATTAGTGAACTAGATGACTTAGCTGTTTGGCTTAGCAAAGGTACTAATATCATTGAAATACCAAAGACATTTAAACCTCTTAATACTTGAAATATCAAGCAAGATGACATAAGAAACCACCTCCATCCATAGGTTTCCGAATGCAATTTTCATTTCAGTCTCCAAAATACAAGATAAAGCTTCTCCTAAGTTCTTTTCAAGGTCTGGAAGTATATTTGGGAATTGCGCAGTAAGACTAGCATCACCTCTTTCCGTTTCCTCGAATTCTGTATCTGTCAAACCAATGATAATAAACGGTACTTATTGCAACTGTTTCTATATCTAATTTATGTTGATAGTACACAAATAACTTGTCCCCATAAAGACAGACTGCACTTTATGTTATAAAGCAGATGGGCTACATCTAATTAGGTTTCAAGTATTTCTAGTTATACCCACTTGTACTGTGGGTATTTTTAATTATAAGCTACTATCCAAGAGGATTAATTTCCCCAGAGCATTATTCATTTGTGATCTTACTCCACATTTCTTTTTTCCTTAAATAACTTAGATCATAGACAGCCAGTGGGGTTATCAGCAATTATAAGAAGATCACTTCTTAATACTGTAAGCTGTATTTGTATCTTTGGAAAAACGAACAGGCAACTCAAGAATCAAGTTCTACTGTTTGGGATGCAGGTAAAGGTATTAGCATAAAATGTAAGGAGTGATCTTAGCATACTGAATTTTCCAACTACTAAGAATAGGACCCAAACTGGCTTAACTGGAAAAACCTCTTCTCAATCCTAAAAAGTTCAGGACACCTTTTAAATGACTATAAACACAGTAAATTCATGCTGTGTTTTCTTTTCTATAAAACAAAAATACATCACATTTGAATTTCCTAGAACTCTGAGAAACAGATGTTTTAATAAAGGTCTCAAACTTTCAGAAAACCATTTACCTTTGAAAACAAAAGATCTGCTCCAAACAAAAAGCATTCCTAAGAATTCGAAGTATATGAAAACTGAAGTTATAGTAGAAACTATTCTCCCTCTCCTACACTGCTTATTAGATGTCTCAAACACCAGTGTATGTATACATGCACATTAAACAAGCTTACCACATTTTGACTGTTGCAGCTCAACACAGTTCTGGTGCCTGTTTACGTTCAGATTCTGTAGAGCAGTAACCAAATCAGCTTTGCAGAATGCCTTGACCTCACTCACAATGGCTTTACTACATAAATTTTTATCATCCCTAGGAGAAGAGAATTAATTGTTGACATAAAACTGACATTACTAGTCATAGTAAGTAGTAAGTAATAAAAGCAACACACTGAAAAAATTGTCTTCTGTAAGCTTATTTGGCAAGCTTCATTATATACAAAGTTTTCTTTCTCAAGCAATTAGAATCAGTTTGAAAAATTAAACCAGAAAATTAACTAAAGCATCTATTCTGAAAAAATTAGAAACATACTGAAAAATGTTTCAGGCTCTAGGTTTGCTTTAAGAAAAAAACAGCTATAAATACTACAGCAATGATGCCTAGTTGCTATGATCTTAGAATGCAAACAAGGCAATAATTCTAAGACAGTAATATCTTATTAGATTGCTACAATAAATTCTCATTTTTGACACCCTTTTTTACGGTTCTACTGGTCAAATCATTGTCCCAGATGCCACCCTGAGGTATACACTGCTCCAGCAGAACGACTATAAAGATGCAGTACAAAGTTGGATCCTAGTACTTTCTCAAAAATTCCCATTGCTTATATTGATAAAGGATAAAGGGATTTTCAGATGAAAAGCACTTCTGAAGTCACCTCTTGTTCTTTACTCAGAGAAACCTAAAATCATTATCAATAGCCCTGCCAATACTGCCACTGAAATAGTTATTTTCAGCAGCAACCCAATCCACACATCTCAACTTAAACAAACCAACTGATGCCTAGTGTCTTAACCCCACTTACTGAAACTATGCAGGAAATGGTTCTAGCAAAGACCAAAGCAAGCTGTTTACAGTACCTGTCAAGGAATATTAGCCCTTTAAAAACTAGCTTCATGTGACTTGTATGAAATTGAGAGTCAATACTCAGAAGTCAGCTGTTCTCCTCACAAAACAAGAACAGAGGCAAACCTGTCTCCATCTTCCCCCTTTCTAAGGTTAACCCTCAATGCCTATCATCCTCCCCAAACCAGAGGCAAATCTAACTCCATCTTCCCTCTAAGATTAATCCCTGACAATGTTTTTCACTGTTCCCGAGCAGGTGAGCAGAAACAAAGTATCTAACTGGATCTCAATCATTAATACAAATTGTTTTTCTATTTTGTAACTCCAGTAATATTTTTTATGAGAAATCAGAATAAAATCTGAGAAATCTATGCTTTAAAAAGTTTTAAAATTGAATATTGAGTAAACTTAATTCTACTTCAGGCCTCAAGCACATGAAGGTGATTAAGTCTACAATCTTTGTATTTTATTATATCCTTCTACTCTAGGTTTTAGGAGGGTGATTGCTCTTCAAAAAGCTTACTTCAGAAACAGCTCTTCATTTTAAGATATGATTTGAAAATAGTGTATTTGGCTTGAGACTAGCTTACACCTCATAAGAGACCTAAAACCACACAGGAACTCACGTGCAGAGTATTACAACAGCTTGAGGAAAGAGGTTCTGATACTGCAGACAACATTGTAAAACACGATCATCATTGTTCTCGTCACTCAGGCCATCTGCAAATTTAGTTAAGACAGTGCTGACGTGTTCAGAAGTAACTCAACATAAGAAATACTTCAGTGTAGTCACGGTACTGTTTTTAAATTTAATACTCCCCAAACAAGGACAGAGAAGAGTAATCTAAACACAAATCTGAGCTTTGAATTCTTAGGTACAACTCCACTCAAAAATGTTATGGTTTTGCCAGAAAACATCAAGTGAACCACACGTAAATTTGAGTATGTTAGATTTTGTGACGACTGAGTCAAAAGCAAAAGCACACAACATATATTTAGCTCATAGGTAAAAGTAACTAGATGAATTTTCATTAAGTAATCCCCCACTTACAAAGAGATGTAGCTAAAAGCGAGAAACAATTGATAAAATGATAGCAAACAAAGCACTAATTTGAATAAGGTATTTGCATACTATAGCCTTGGATATGCTCTGAAGGCTGCTGTAAGCTATTAGGTAATTTTAATTAGCAAACTGCAGCGTGAAGACTGTATTAAACTCAAAATTTAATGCTAAGGTTCACACTAGGTGAACTGCAAGGATTAAGTACCCAAAACAAATTAATTGCACATATATTACATATTTTTTGAGAAGCAAGCTGCATGGATTGCCCCCACAATTTTGAATCTTGGTTTTTGAGACACATGTAGATGAACTGGACTGCGGGGATAGCTTTGTCCCGAACATGCTGCAACATTTTCCCCTTCTTCAAGTTGTCCAACTCTTGTAGAACGACCCAGGGAATTATTAATGCAAGTCTGCTAACCCCTAAAAGGAAAAAAAAAAAAACAAACCACAACCAAAAAACAAAGACATTTTGAAGAGCCGCGCAAAGTACTACAGTTAACTTTTAATTCAAACATCATATTTATGTAAGTTCACACTTATCTTTTTTACCAGTAGTTTTCATATTCTGTGTTCAAGAGTATCTAGCATTAAAAAATGAACAACTGAAAAAGGCCAAGTTCCCTCTTTCTAACCTAACCTCAAACTGGCACTACATTGGTCACAAGTAAAAATCAGGCAAAAAAAAGGAATAAACAATTTTAATCTTTTAATTAGACAATTTTAAAATACTTTGACAACAGTGTGTAGTGATGTTGTAAAATACATTTGCAGCAATTAACATCCTATCACATACTCACTGTAAGATGTTAAAGCAAGGTGACAGCAGCTGAAAGAACAGGCTGAAAATACCTGAATGACCACCACAGTCACTGTGCAAAAACAATCGTCAAATAAAAGGAGTAATGGTTTGTGCTAATTGCCAGCCAGCATTCCTAAGCAAGGAACAGGAAGTATGGATATTGGACCATGGTTTTATTTGTATGTAAGTATGGTTTGAACTTCAAAACTATTAAATATGAAATACATGATAAATCAGAAATTTAATGACTGTTCCCACCCACAACAAATACTTCAACTGTTTTCTTTCCCATTCACATTATAAGAATACAATTTTGAAAAAATACATTAATATCCATCTTCTTTGTAATAAACAGGTTAGTAATCAGCAGCCTTCTGAACCTTTTGCATAATGGGTCTGGTGCAGGACCAGAAATTGGGAGCTGCAATATTCTAAAAAAGGCATTCCAGTGTACACAATGCAACACCATTCCTAATATGGGAAAGAGAAATACAGTCTGACACACTCTTGAAAATTGCTCAGGCCCTTATTAAAGTTATTTTCCAGGTGGCTGGAATAAGTGTATTCATTAGCTGAAAGCAAAGCACCCTAAGTATTCTGATAGATTCCAAATATGTCTACCAACAACTGACACACACAATCCTAATCCTGCTAACATTAAATCACTAAAAGCTTCACAACATATTAAAGCCAAACATTAAAGCCAAGGTCTGCAATCTGAATTCCTGAGAAACTGCTCACACATCTCACAAATTCTGTGACCTTTACCAAGACAGAAATAAAGCACTGACTGACTACTTATCAGATTGTAAATGTTTTTAGATTTCTAGAAAAAAAAAACCTGCTAAAAAGAGAGTAGAAAACATTATTACCACTAGTAATGGATTAAATGCTTAAAAGTATGTTCTTACAATAGGTAATTTACCTCTAAGAATTCATGCACGTTCCTGGGAATGTCGACCATGATTCTCTATAGGTATGTAGGTATAAGCATAGTAGGTTCTACTTTCATAGCTGAACTTTCCTTAAGAGGCAGACTATTTGGGTTCATAGAACCAGCCTCTTAAGTGTGAGCCTTTTGCCTCTATATGAAACCTGCTGCCTTTTTAAGGAGCCCAGGTTTGTTTTTCTTCACGTAGCCTGAAGTTCTTACAAAATCTGTTTTTTCTTAAAATGTCTTATTGATCACCATGTATTCACATACCTGGTATATCCTCAGATTTCAGGGATCTGACAAACTCAAGGTGACTAATCATTATATTTGTGTCAATCACCACTAATATGTTCAGACCAGAAGTAAAAGCCTCTGGGGGAAAAAAAAGAAAAAAAACAAAACAAAAAAACCCCAAACAGTAAATCAGTTGTGTACTCTCTACTCAGACCATTAACCGACTATAATAACTAGTTGCAAGTAGATACCAAAGAACATCAAATCATGACATACCAGCAGAAATATTCAAATCCTGTTCTGGAAGATCTATTTCCATACTTGTAAGTTCTCCACAAGTCTGTACTACAGACAGCGCCATCCTCTTTTGAACACGAGCAACATGCAAATCTTCAACTATCTGCATCTACAATGGAAAAAAATGTGCATGTATGAAACCAATTGTAAGCAATCACTTATGAATTGTTCCCAAAAAAGATACTTTTGCATTAACGCTGTTGTGTTAAAACTGACTAAAAACAAAGCATGAAAAATTTTAAGTTGGTACAGCAAATGTAAAGCCATGAGAACCTACTGCACATCCTCCACTATAAGAAGTCCACAAAAGACGTCCAAAATACAGCCCGGAAGGAAGATTTGTTTTATGACCTCTCTAGCTGGTACCCAAAAACTTTGTTCCATTTTTCGCTACATAGACTGTACGTTTCCTCACAGGTGTTTCTTAAAAAAAAAAAAAGTCTCTTTTCCAACTTGAAAGTTAGAGGATGGAAAATGAGATAGCTAGAGTATGTAAGCAACTATGAAGGCCCCCTACGTTGCAGAGAATAACAGAAAGGCAATCTTTCTATCTCAGAAAGTTCCTGATTAGCAGTACTTTAGCAAGTTTGTTTAGTATTTGAAAAAAATGCTCCACATTTTTTGAAGTACAGATCATAAGCCAAGAATGCAAAATACTAGGAACGGTCACGGAATTGTCCAGCTACACAACCTCAGTGCCATGAGTCTTTCATACATCTTAGAAATGTTAAATTAAAGCATTACTAACCTCTTGGTCTGCTTCTGGGTTCTGACTGTCTTGAAGGGGTGGAAAGACTTCAAAGCTCTGTAGGAAGAATTAAGAAAAATGATACCAACAACATAAAATATCAAGGAAGACTGAGGAACAAGTAATCCCCATATCAAGAATTTCGGAATACAGCTCTCTAGTGTTAAACAAGTACATCACTAACCTTTTGGACAGACTTTATGCCCTCACCTTCTTGGTAGGAGTCAGACGTGCATGGGACCTCAGAATTCTAGAAACAAGTAGGAACAGAAGTAGAACATGCATCAGCCTTTTAGAGTGCTTTTTAGAGAACACCGAATATTTCCAAGTGAATTGAATAGGTAACATAAAACATATTTTGAATATCCATGACGAAGCATCTACAGTATCATTTCAAAAGGGCTTAGAAGGATGGCTTTCTTTTAAAATAAATATAGTGGTTTACACAGTAAGCCTATTTTTCCAATTTCTTGTGGGTTTGTGACTATGTTATTCTTGCTCTGGGCTTCCCAGTTCAAGACAGACATGAATTTAATGGAGTGAATTGAGCAAAAGGGTCACTAAGATGATTAAAGGACTGGGGCATGTCATACAACAGGCTGAAAGAGCTGGGACTGTTTGGCCTGGAGAAGAGAAGGGGGAATCTTATCAATGTTTATAAATATCTTATGGGAGGGTGTAAAGAAGATGGAACCAGACTCTTTGCAGTGCCCAGTGCCAGGACAAGAGGCAATGGGCACAAACTGAAACACAGCAAATTCCATCTGAACATAAAAATCCCCCACTTTTTTTACAGTGAAGGTGCTTAACAGGCTGCCCAGAGAGGTTGCGGAGTCTCCATCCTTAGAGGTATTCAAAACCTGACTGGACACAGTCCTGGGCAACCTGCTCTAGCTGACCCTGCTTGAGCAAGGGGGCTGGACTAGATGATCTCTAGAGGTGCCTTCCAACCTCAATGATTCTTTGGTTCTGTATGTAATTACTATCTTTGCATACTCACAAAATGATCGTGCTACCGTAACATGAACTGAAATCATGTTGCTAGGCATGTTAACGAGAACATCAACAAAGAAGTAACCATGCTGAAGATAAGTTGAGGCGCAGAGCCAAACACAAGCTAGAACTTAGAAAAAAACAATCACAGCCAAACGTGAAGTTCTGCAGGAAACGTACAAATTTAGTCCTAGATCCACAACAAGTTCTCCTGGCATCGCTTTGCCAGCAACGAGCAACCTGTTTTGGCAGGCAAGTTTTCATTGGTTTAGTTTATTCATTCAAAAATGATAAAACCATGTCAGCTCAAAAAAACCTTCTGTTGACTTACACCTAAATTGAAGTATCCCACACCCCCAGCAGCAAAGTAAAGCTATGAAAGCATATGTGCAGACACAGTCCTGATACTCAAGACCTTTGTTCTTCTAGTTTGTTTAACCATTTAGCAGAGCAGAGAAGCATTTTAACATGGTTTACATTGGGATCAGAAAAATCCATCTAGTTAGCTATGAAATCCTATTTGAAATCTGTAAGAAGATAGTCTGCTTATATAAAAACTGCCTGCCACTCAGAAACTAGCCCGAAACATCTACCTGCATAATACAAAGAACTGAGTTCTCATTACCTGCTTAAAACATAATGCTGTGGCTTCAAAGTCCCTTTCTTCAGCCCCTGAATTACCAGCAGCTTTATCAGGATCAGCATCCTTTTTTTTCTGTTTACAAGAGTCCCATTGTTGCGGTGTTTCAGTTAAATAGTGTAATGGTGTATGTTTATTCACATGCCGTTTTTTCTTAGAAAACTCCTTATATTCTTCTTCATACTCTTCTTCCCAAGTCCTAGATAACGTATTTGTCTTAGTGAAAGGTCTATCACCATGCACAGTCCCTGTAGAGGTATCAGACGGCTTTTTCGGAATTCTGACATCTTCACTCCGTTTTTTTGATCCATCTGCCTTTTTATGTGGTACATGTGAATCACACACAGATGACTTAAATTTTTCCAACATAGTTTGTTCCGCTTTTAACTTTAGTTTGCAGAGTTCAACTTTCTCTGTCTTTTTCTTCAGTGCCTTCTCCCTCTGAACTGCAAAGCTGTGCCAGAGTCTTTTTCCTTCTGTTCCATCAAAACAACTTTTGTTATAACTTTCCCTGCTAGTAGTCACTACATCAGGAGTGCGTGTACTTTTTCCATGTTTAATTTCTTTGGCTTTAAATTGGATAACTATTCTTTTTTGCTTTTCAGTTTGGATTAAAGAATTGTCTGTGGTTTTGCTTCTATTTGGAGATTTTCCTTGGGATCTTCCATCAGCGCCATGAGAAATATTAGAACTTTGGTCTCGCTTCTTCTCTTGCCCATCTTTCTCTATTTTGAATCTATAGAAACATTACGAAAAAAGTAATGTAATGTAATCTAGCTCAGTTAATGTAAAAGCACAAAAAAAAAAAAAAGCCTGCACTTGATTTAAGCAGTTACAGATAAGTATTTATGAGTACCAGTTTGGTATGTTCTTAAACATGAACTTGCAGCAACATCTGTCCTTTAAAATAGTTTGATACAGCATTTTTATTATTTACATTTTTCCTAGCTGTACAGTTATTTTAGCTTACAAAATTGAGAAAAAGCTTTTTCTGTATTCACTATCTATTGGTTTGAGAGATACCCTACAAAGTCGAGTTTCATCTTATCACACAGGTAAGTTTTAACAGCAGTTTAACGATATATGAGTTGTGTCACCCTAAAATTTGAGTGTGCAGCAATTCACCTTGGTCGCACAGTGCCAAACACTGCACAGCTTTCAAACAGTGCAAGATAAACAGACTGGAGAACTTGGAAAAGGAATGATTGATGGAAATATAGTAACATTCTACAGAAATCATGAATGATATGAAAACCGAATAGGAAACTTTCTTATAAGAGCAGAGAAAATACTCAATAAATTTATCATACGCTATGTTTAAAATAGCCAAAGAAAGTTTCTACCCTACTCTATAACAGTGTTGTCAAAAATGTTGGGGAGGTAAAGGCCATTTGACAAACTCGTGTAGGACAGGTAACTTAAATGCACTGATTGGCATCCAACTTCTGACTTAGGAGACCCCTAACTGGTTCTTAGAAGCTGGAAGGGTGTACAACAGGAAAAATAATTTTCTACTTGTCTTGTTTCACATATTCCTTCCTATGCAAGCCCTTACTGGCCACTGTCAGGGATGGGGTACTGGACTGGACAGAGTTTTGGCATGAACATAGTTACTGTTTTATGGTTATATCCTACTGTACTAACAAACGGTGCTTAATAGCATGTATACATGCAGCTAAATACCCTACGACTTACAACTCCAGTCTAACAGAAAAATTGCAACAAGATTTTGCCATGATTAAGAAACAATCCAAAGCTTTTCCATCTCAGGATTCATGAGAACATTCTCACTTTATATGAAGTAGTTTTCAAATACTGTTTACATTTGCTACACTCAAGGTGAAAGATTGCTTTCTTTGCCTTGAAATCAATTACTTCAAACATCAGGAGAAATCAATGATTTCAGGACTACAGGAATCTATTAAGGGTACTAAGTTCACTGCAGAACTAACCTCCAGACTTCACTGGAGCCTTCTTTTGCTAACGAAACGTGTAATACGCAATACAGCCCGACAAGGTAGCGCTCAAGACAAAAAAAATTGATCTTTTTATGATAGCAGTGTTGGAAGGATATAATTCCTACCTTATTTGAAGTGTAGTAGCATACATTAGAGTTAAAAAAAAATTCTGAACCCTGTCTTCTCAACTATCTCAAACTACCCAACTTCGAATGCCAACACTTCATTAGTTAAAATACCATATTTTATTTTGCGAACAAGTCAAACAAAATTCTTAAGTTCAGTATTAAAAAAAGTCTGTGATTGTTTTTATTTTTAAGTAGTTCCATTTAATGACAGAGCAAGAATTTACCTCTGAAATTCTGTCTCTCCTTTCATAGTATGGTTATAAGATCTTGTGTCTTCAGAGTTCTGAAAGAAGGAAAAAAAATCCAAGGGCTTATAGAGGAAACTGCAGTTAAAAAAAATCTTCATAAGATGGAACAAGCTATTATTTCATACTAGATTCACTATGATTTTGAATAAGTTAACCTTGAAAAAAGGCAGCCACATACCTTGCTATAATTTAGTGTTTAGATTTTGTTATATTTAAGGACAACACAAGGGGAAGAACTGGATGTGGCACACAGTCCTGGGTTATAAATAGAGAAAGCTCAACTAATTAAACACATTTAGGATTCACATGTTTCATATACAAGTATATCAGTATGTATATATGTAAAAATACATATATGTATATATGTAAAAATATGTAAAATACATATTTTTGTATATTCATAAAAATTCTTAGGGAAAAGAAAGTTACCTGAAGACTGCTTCCAACTACCCCCTAGGTAAGGGCAAAGAGAGAATATTTCTATGGGAGGTTTTTGTGCAGAAGAGGTGTTACTAATTCTCATCAGATTTACTAATTAGGTGGAACAGTATGAAACTGCAATGACATAGGCCTGGTTAAGAGCATAGATAGTCCCCAAACAAAGGACTTGAACAGTCCTTGTTTAGAAAGCAGTTATATCACTGCTTGGCATATATATATTGCAAGCTGCGTCGCATTCATGTTGCGGAATAACTAGAAGGCGACTTTGATCAGGTCAGAACAGAAAGCAGTTTATTATTGCAGCTATCAGAGAGAACAGAGAGCAGCAAAATGACAGACTCTGCTGATAACAAACTCTGCTCAACAAGGCATTTAATTTTTATATACCTTTGGGTTACATGACTTGGTTTTCCCAAATCTACAGCAAGATGTAGGAAATTACAACAGAGAATGGTAACATATGGATTACTTCAGATAATGGAGCTCCAGACAGTACATCATTTTACAAATAATTCACTCCTTCAATAACTGGGTCTTGCTGACTCCATGAGGCCATTAGGTCACTGCCGCAGAGGTTTTCCTAACTAGAGAGGCCTGCAAAAGCCTATGAGGCCTTAGCTATTTTACTTCCACATTAGAAAGCACTTCATTAAAAAAAATAAAAGGGTTGCAGAAACCAGTGGAGTCCCAATGAATTAAGGAAATTTAAATCTCACACACCTACATGATACACTTTGGCACACACACTCATGCTGTTGAAGACGTGGGTGCTCCAGTCATGTGTGCAGCCGTACCACTTCCTACAATCTGCTAATTCACGCACTGGTGAGAAAGGCCCCCCATGAGGTCACGTACACACACCCAAGGTATGGGACCCTATGGGATGGCCCCCCTGTACTGTCACTCCACCAGCTGGAATGCAGGCTACTGACAGTGTCCGGCAGTGAAGGTGCTCCACGAGGGTAGGTAGAGGTTGTGATGCTGGTGGGACAACCTCTGGCAGTATCAAGCCTAGTTTGACTGCTGCTCAGTTACCACTTTCTCTCTTCAAGGCCTATTCCCCTAGAACCACGAGTTTTCATGATGTTTTTAGTATTTCTTTTCAACCTAGCTCCTTCTTTTCTCAAAAGTCTCTTGATAATTCCCTGATTTTCACTTAATTTGGTCATCTTAAGCAATGTTTCTTTACTGTTACTTTCCTCTTAGCATTATCAGTTTGGGTAAGTGTCTTCTCAGAACAGACTGGTTTAGGTGTTCTGCTTACAATCACATGGCTATCCTATCACCTGGTGTTATCCAGGCCATGTTACCAAGAAGCAGCTGTGCCAACTCCTCCAGATAGCTCTGTGTAAAGCTGTTCTAATTTATACTGTGACAAATGTCCTTTCACTCATACTTACAGAATCATATGCCAAACTGCTAAAAGCCAACAGGCATAAAGTTTTCTGTAATCTGTGGTCATGCTTACACCACACAAAAAAAACCCAAAGCCCCCACACAATCATGCCTAAATATGATTCTACTTAAATGGCTTACTCTCATCTGCATGAAGATACCTCTTATCCATACTGTGATCACACTGAAGAAACACTTGCTACTATTCAGAGGTTTCCTTATCTTTTTGCTACTAATATTTTGGGTTGTCACTGTTGTTTACACTGGTCAATGTCTGCATATAGTAATATTTAATGCTGTCTCAAACAGACTGAGGTGATGTAACAGTTAAAACTCTATTGTTCAAATTGGTATAGGCATTAGCAATACCAATACAGCTATAGTTTGAGGTTTTAAGCCAAGTTTTTACCCTTTGTATTATAGAAGAAAAAAAAGCCTTAGAATAAGTTAATGTTAAAAGACAACTTGAATAAAAATAAGGAATTCAGGAGAAAAAGTTACAAATATTTGGCTTTGAACTACATTTGCTACACAAGCAAAAGGTTTCTAACAGGTATAGCTCAGTTTATAAGGCCATAATATCATGCTCATTTATAAATACTTCCAAACATTTTTTGAGAGATTTATGACAAGACAGTTAAAAGCTCCCTTATTTTATATATACTTTACAAAATCCAAGGGAAAAAAAAAATCTAGCAAACTTAAGTATGGATTTATTAAACTACTGATTTATTGGATGCGTATTACATTACCAGCAGGAAATAACTTCTTAGAAGGGTATACAAACAGTGAAAGAATGGGAACATTCTACATACAAGCATGACAAGAAAGATTATCACCCCTGTAGCACCTGCATTTTACAAGTGATTCAGTGAAAGCTTACTCACTAGATACAAATATGTACCGGAGTATACTAAGAATCTACATCTGATTTTGGTCATTGATTTATGTCTCAGTAGTTAAGAGGAAATATTTCAGAGCTGCTTGCTAAAACACTGCAAAGTACAATTTGTGATTAATCAGAAAATTAAGATATATGATCCAAGATAAAGAACAATCCAGGAAACAGTAGTGGTTTTGGTAATAGTTTTAAGCTCAACTTTCCTCAACCAGGAAGATAAGACTGCTAAATAATTCATGCTCTTCTCTTGAATGTGGGGGTTTGAATTAAAATACTGATAATAGCAATAATACAGCTGTTCCTACTTTGTCATCCTGGCCATCCAAACAGTCTTCCTTTCCAGTTAATTTCTTCGGTTTCTTTTTAGACATCTTCAAATCCTAAGAAACACAGTGTTGTCATTATTACTTATTTCAAGTTTTTATTTCCAGCTGGTATTAAAAAAATAAATTTGAACTACACAGAGAAAAAATACTCTAATACTCTTTTGTTTTCTCATTACAGAACCACAGCAGATTTCAATAGGGTTAATTATTCACATCTCACTACTAGGAGAACTTCACAGAAAAAAGGATGGCAATTAAGTTACCATCTGCTCCAGAGACACGTATTTTGTACCAGCAAACATACCAGACTAATAGAGACAAACATCCTTTAACATTTAGTCATACAACCATCAAGTTTTAAAGCAGTTACAACTATATAACTCCCGCCTTAGGCCCCCCTCCCCCCCCCTTCCCCTGAGGTGGGGGTAATATCGTGACATCTCACAACAGCTACACCACCCTCTACACAAACTAGTCCTGCGAGCCTGCCGCGAACAAGGAGAGGTTTAAGAGGGGTGTAAGAAAGCTTCACCAGAAGCTCCCAAAGCTCTCGAGGTGACAGTACAGGTCAACTACCTAAACAGATAAGCGACAGAAGTAGCTCGGCCATAAAGCAGCGAAGGCTAAGTAAACACACGGCTCTTTAAGACAGCCTTCAACATAGACGGGTTGAAGTGACTGGAGGAAGAGCTGCTCCTCCGCCACGAGCACAGGGGGAAGCAGCCTCCTGCCCGCAACCCCACGCGTGAAGAAAACGCAAATACAGGGTGAGCCTCCAGGGCCCTTCAGAGCCCAAGACGGCCGGCCTCCCCCACCCCACCCGGCAGCTGCCAGTACACCCCACCCCCTCCCTCCTTCGCCTCCCCAGCAACAGGGGACAGGGACGGCCCCGCCTCACAGCCAGCCAGCTCGGACGCACCCTCCCGTCGAAGTCGAAGCCGAGGCGGGCAGCGGCTCCGCACCCCCCACCCCGTCGCGCCGGGCGGCCTCAGAAGGACGGTCCTGGCGGAGGGGCCTCAGGGGCACCCCGAGCGCGGCCCCGCTCTCGGGCCGGGGACTTCCCCGTCAGGCACAGCCCACCGCGCTCCTCGCCGCCGGGAGGTGCCCCGGCCCCTCCCCGCCGCGGGGTGCGCTGGGCAAGGCCCAGGCCCCCCGGGAGCTGCAGTCCTGCCGGCGAGACAGCCTTCGCCCCGAGGCGCTCTGGGAAATGTAGGCGGTGCGGGCCCGCCTCCTCTGCCGCCGTACGTGCCGGGCCGCCAGCGCCGTGCCTCCCTGCCCGCCTCCTTCCCAAACAAGAGGCGTGTGGGTACGGCGGCACATCCCTCTGCCTCGACTCGCCTCGCTTCCCTTCGATCCGCCGCCGGGCTGTCTCCGGAGAAGATGGCAGCGGAGGAAGCTGCGGAGGCCTCGCTGGCGCGGCTGTCCCCCGAGCGGAGGCAGCCGGGGCGGGAGGACGATGATGAGGAGAACCTCGAAGGCGGCGGCGAGACTGCAGCGCTCAGTGAGGGCCGGGTGCGGGGGGAGCCGTGAGCGAGTGAGCGGGCGGTGTGGCGGGAGCCGGGCCCTCCGTCCCTCTCCGTGGGGAGCGGCGTGGCGCCCGGCTGCTGCCCCTTTTCCCGGGTCTGCGCGGCCCCGCCGTGCCCGGGAGGTGCTGCGGGCGGGCGGGCGCCATGCGGAGGCGCAGGGGGGAGAAGCGCCTTGAGAGAACCCCGTGGGGGTTTGAATTTACAGCCGGGCGCCTGGAGCCGCCTTCGTGCCGTCTCCTTTCTCCCTCCACCTGCGCCATGAAACCCCTGCGAGGTGAACGAAGCCCGGTTTTCCCCGTTTTACAGACTTTGTGTCGAATTGGGCCGGTGCGGGGCCGGCGGCGGGGCCACACGTGCTCCCTGCGGCGGCGCGGCCCGGCCCGGGGGCTGAGCCTTGGCGGTGGCCGCGGCGCCTCCCTCCGTGCTCGGGGAGCTTGAAACAGCGAAACCAGGACTTGCGTCGCCCTTTTCTCCTTTAAATCTAATGATTTTTTTTTGTTGTTGATGATCTTTTATTGTTTCAAACCGTGGTCCGCAAGGTCCCGTTACAAACCAGGGCCCGTTGGAGGTGGGATGGGGATGCGATGTGTGCCACGCCGTCTCTGCCCCTTACGTTTTCTCCTCTGTTTTCTGCCAAATATGTTTAAACTGGTTGTGCTAGTTTTCTAGCCGCGCCAAATGTGGCATTGATGCCAGTCATTTGCTACTGCAGTCTTACAGTTGAAGTGAACTGACTCTGCTGGTTAAAAAAAAAAGTATAATTTAGGCTCTTGGAAGCATTATTATGTTTGTGCATAATCAGTGATTCCTGATGGGCATTTTAAAAATCCTGCAATCTTGTAGCGGCCTGCTTTTCTTAATCATTCAGTATGAAAGTTTAGCTCTTTTCATGTAGGTGTATATACAAACTATATGTACGTATATGGATGCTCTCTTTTTCAACCATTTTAACCTATACACTTGCTCTGAAGATGCAGACAGTCCAACTCTGGTGGACTTCAGTCACTGCTATGCTCTCTACATTTTTGTAACAGTGTTATCAGTTTTTCTTCCAGCACATGTAGAACAATCAATCATTGTTCTTCTCATGGATTTCTTACCAAAAATCTTTTTACTTCTTCATTTTCTTTCTGTCTTTCTGTTAATAAAGTGTGTAGAAACTATCACCAGGCATCTTGCAACTTTTTAATTGAGAAGTAGGCAGGAAATACAAGTCTGTCTCAGGTGAGTTGTCAGCTTAAAAAAGATCTGTGAGAAATACAGCAACGCTCTCTGAGCAGCAATGCTAGTCTTGATATATTTTAAGGTAGGTAGAATAATTTTACTCTGTGCTTCTGTCTTTCTAAACAGTTTCTGTAACCCCTGTCTTGAGGTATTCCTTCCATTTCCTCTCTTTTTTTATAATAGCAAAGATTTGTATCCAACTGCAGTGTTTAAAAGCAAACAAACAAAAAACCCCTGGGGAATTGTAAGAACTGCTATAAGACCCTTTCAGCCCTTATTCTGTCTTCAGTAGTGGCCAGGAGTAGATGGCTAGAGAAGACTAGCAGAACAGAGCAACCATACATTAATGCATCCTCCAGAAATACCTTCACGCAAACAGTTTGTTACTCCCTATTTTCTTGAGCCAAAGGTCGTGTTTTCGTATTTAAAATCCCTTAGTGGATTTATCTTCCATAAAATTCTCACTTTGGTGCTTGTAGACTTGCAGCATCTGCAGTAGCCTGTGGCACGGAGGTCTGCAACATTAACAGTAGGTCATGTAGAGAACGTTCTTCTGCTCTGAATTTCCAGCTGATATCCCATGTGGTACATACCAGTTTTTGTGCTGGAATAGACAGTGAGTGGTTGACTTCTGTGCTCTCTCTGCGTCTCATGATCTTACAGACATCTGTCGTATCCAGGCTGAAAAGTCATAGCCTGCTTTTTTGCTTCTCAGTAGCTAAGAAGCGATGCCGTAGCTTTGTTATTTCTTGTCACCCTGTTTTGAAACTTTCCTAGTTCTACCTGTCCCTTTGAAGCTTGGGGGATCAGAAGCAATATCGTTCAGTATGCAGGCTGAGCGGGGCTTTCTTCATCCTTTCTAGTACTTCCTGATGTCAGTTGGTGGGGAGAGGGACCCACTGCTTCTGAGGATTTATACCTCCTCCTTTCGTCAAAACTGTATTTTAAAATCCCAAGGTGGTAGTCCTGAGTGGTGATGCTCAGCTGAAAGTCCATCCATTCATATGTGAAATCAAAATTAGTTTTTTCCCCCAAGTCCAACACTTGACTATTTTTTGTCATTTTATTGCCCAGTCACTCAGCCTCTTAAGTGCTTTTGAAATTCTTCAGTAGGCCCATCTCTGCTCTACCCTGGAGAAGTCATTCATTTGCAAATGCTGATGGCACCAGCACTTAACCCTCATCATGGCCCCTGATGATAGCAAATTCCTTCCTTACTCCCCTCCTTTTTTCAGATAGAGAGTTGTAAACTTATGTTTTCAAATTTTCTTAGCCGCTAGTATATTGTTCTGAGTATTTGGACCTCCTCCTTGCCTGCTTTGTCTTGCTAGCACTGCATTTACATGTTATTTTGCCAGAAAATAACATGTAAATATTATTTTGTTAACTTTAAACATCGGATGATACAGATGGGCAAGTAGTTTCATCTGTCCAGGATGGCATTGTTTCACAGTGGTCTCCAAGGATGAGGGATAATTAATCTCTTCATTCTTCAACATACTGTTGGGGTTTTTTTTTCTCCTTCACACTTGTAGTCATTTTTGCCTGTTAGCACCAAATTATTGGAAATAAATGAATGTATTTGTATATAATTCAGTTATATCAACAACACTTTTACTGTTTTTTTGTTTGTTTTGATTTTGTTAAGATGGTGTGGTTGTCTCTGGAAAAGTGAAAAGGAACAACCTGGATGTGAAAGTTACTGAGTCAGAATTGGAAACTGAAGAAAAAGGAACGGAGGAAGAATCCACAAGGGAATCTGATAGCAACATTTTGGATGTATCATCTGATTATCCAAGAGGTTTGCTAATAAACTCTAAGAATATTTGTGTTGTGTGCTGGCAGAAACGAGAGAAAAGGTAGAAATAGTGGGGAGGAAAGGTAAAGGGAATGTGTGAAATCTCATTTTCTATACATCCAATAGGTATGGATACTTTTTCCCATACATCTGAATAAAATATTTTCCTAAGGCATTAGAAATCTCTTTCAAATGAGAGGTCGTTTTCCCCTTAGTAACAGTTCTAGAAATCACTGCGGAAATTTGCATATACACAGTGACAGAAGTCAAGGTTAGATGAGGTATGATCTACATCAGGCTCTGATGCTAAAAGCACCACAGAGAGCAGAGAAAATCTATTGTATCTAAGTGCAGAAATTAAAAGCTAGGAATTGCTTTTAACCTTAGTTTTAATAGTCACCTCTGTATCTTGAGTACATTGATCAATTGTTATCTTTGTTTCACATAAGAAAACCTGAAGACTAATCTTGTAAAAACATCATAAAAGTTTAAAATCACTACAGAATCAGTATTACTGTAAATTGGGATGTTCTGTGTACTGAAACCAATAAAGCTGATTTATTGGATAAGGTAATTCTCTTGTTTTTAGCAAATTCTCCACTGTTCCCATTGACTGATAAGTTTAAAAATCAGGAGGTAAATTTAAAGGTTAAACAGCCTCCTAAGGGAAGGAGTGAAGTGGCAGAATTTAATGTATCCTGGCTATACAGTGAGTAATTGTTACTTACTTATTAGTCCACTTCTAGCTGATATCTTAGTTTTGCCAGGCAGTTCGTAGGATGTTTTTATACTGCTTTGTGCATGATTCACATTCACTGATGATGCCAAGCAGTGAAATCGGGAGTAAATGGAATGTGACTTGATCTTTTCAGCTTGTTTTTTCAAGTGAAGGTCTTTCCAATTTGAGAAATTTGATGTGTGTCAGCATTAAAAAGCAAGTAGAAATATATGGAAATATATAGATCTTATTAAAGAACCATGCTGGGGATTAATTTTGCAGTCATTCCTTCCACCACGGAAGTTAAAGGATACAAACAAGTATTCCAATTGGTACTATAGTCATTCTCTAATAGTGTTAGCTTTGAAATGATGCATAGAAAAATAGCAGTAAACTAAAAATAATTTTTTAACTAAGAATGTTTAACTCTGCTTTTTAGAGAAACATATTTCAATTCAAAGACATCTTGCTGATCTAGAGAAACTAGCTGACCTGAAAGAAGGTGAGTTTACCATGGCAGTATCCCAGAACACAGATCTTCATGTTACAGGTATTTACATTTTTCTTAGTTTTTATTTTTAACACACTACATATATATATACACACACATATATATACACATTATATGTATAAAAAAAATGCTTGAAGACTCGGGGTTTAATAAAAAATAGCTTTATGATTTGTTCCCTTGCTTATAGAATGTTGTACTCCCTTCAGTAAATTTAAGGCCTTAATGATTCCTTTCCATCTTTTCCTCTGCATTGTAGCATTTCTAATATTGGCAGTGTGCATGGATCAGCAAAATGTTAATTCTGGCTATACATCAGCAGCTTAGTCTCATTTTTATTTTACTTCAAGTGCCACCATAACAGGGAAGCTAATTATTGTCTTTGCAGTGTTTAAATATCAGTTTAAATAAATATGTATTCTGTTTTGGATTTTTTTTTCCCCACTCTGTATTAATTTCTGATGCAAATATATATTGGAGGATATCTTTAAGACTGCAAAGTGTTTTTATTACAACTTCTAGTTTTTCTCTGATTACATGTATGTATTTAGTGCTAGTAGTGGCAGCCCTTGCAATTGAAACTAGTTTTTATTCACAAATCAAGAAAAACATCAGGGTCCACATAGGCTCTGCATCATACGACTCTTGCGCCTTAATCATCTTTTAGAGTGGCCACTGATGGAAATAATAGCCTACCTCCATGTCTGTTTAATTTTACTAACAAATATGCCAAAAACTTCTATAGAGAGTTTGTTCCATTTTTAATGAGGAGATAGATCATAAGTATCTCATATGTCTGGTACTTGTAGCTGTTGCTGAGCCAAGTTATATGTAAATCCATGGTAGTGATAAGAAACTTATTATTCCCTTGCCTATTCTCAATGGTAATTTTTTTTCTTCTGCCATGGATGTAGCATTCTTCTGCCATGTGTGTTAATGGAATGACTTGTATTTATTACCATCGCCTCGTGTATTTGATACTCAGTAAATCGTAAGCCAATAAAAGAGGCTGATCAACATTAGAGAACAGTGGTGATTTATTTGGTGAGCTGTAGGTTGCCTCTGTTGGCTTCAGTGGCATGGGACTCTGTGTGGACATAGTAATCCACTCATAAAAAAAAGTCATAAAAAAGGAATTTTACTGTTGTGCAAGTGTAAGATAAGTAATTATTATTATAGATGCCCATGTTGTGTGGCATGTTTCAGTATTCATCCTGTACTATTCTAACACATAGAAGCCCTTCTGCTAAATTCTGCGTGAGAGGTTGGTTGACATTCAGCAGTCTGAAGACCCAGCAGCAGCCGTATGCATGCTCTGATACATAAGTCCTATGTACAGCTCTACAACATATGTCTCCCAATAGCTAGTTTTTAGTTAGGTTAGTACTTCAAGTGCTTCAATACCTTTGATGTCAGATAAGCTTGCCTTTGCTTTTTTGTCCCTTATGCAAGATTCCAAGAAGAAAAATTATTTTAACATAGAGTACATTATCTTTTTTGCGGCTTAAAAACACACCAGGTGCTTGTTTTATCTAGAAGATTCAGGAAGAGGAAAGACAAATTCTTGTTCTAACCTCGTCAGTTGTTGGTTTGTTTTGGTTTTTTTTTTTTTTGAAACATTGCAAGTCTCTAGACTTCATCTATAAAATTCTGTTATTCTGCAGTACTCTTCAGATGTTGCATGAGCCTCATGTTGCTGGAGTAGAAAAATACTAGAAAACAAAAACTAAAGGTCATAGCAGTTAATGATCTTTAAAGTAATAGTGGTTCTTGTCTATATTCTATGGAGTAGAAAGAGGCAATCCATAAATTTGAAGTTTGTGTGTGCCTGAAATAGAATATACCCTGGGGAATTCATCTTTAACTCCCATTGATAGTACCTTCATTCTTTTTTCTCTTAGCATGCATCTCTCTTAATATGAGTGGTAACTGCATTTCATTTATTTCTCATACTTTTTGTATATTTGTATTTTCAGATGAAAAGAAGCCTTGTCCATTGTGTCCTGAGGAGAAATTCAAAGCTTGCTATAGTCATAAGCTCCATCGTCACCTTCAGAATTTGCACTGGAAAGTTTCTGTTGAATTTGAAGGTAATGGCAATCATATTTGAATAGTAAATACTAGAAGAAATTGTGAACATGTAGGACATTGTTCTGTGTTTCATCTTTTTAAATTCCTCTTGACTTACGCATCTTGTTACTAGCTCTGAATTAGAACCATATTTTGACATAATGAATTTTGACCTGGGATGTAAAATGTAAACATAAAATAGCTCTGTATTGTTCTACATGCCAAAATAGTTACAGTGTGCATTTTCCCGTTTTAAAAAAACAACAATTGCTTGGCATGTCATGAAAATTACTATAAAACTTAAAATATGTATATAATGAAAATTACTTTAATAAAAGTTTTTGTTATATTGTTAATAATCAGACACACACGTGGTCATTTTTGGCTCATCATAAAGATTCCATGGTTTCAGATAAATACTTAAAGTATTTATTTACTATTAGTATTTAGTAGCCTTACCTGTTTTTTAACAAACTCTGATCTGCTTGTAAGATGCATTAAAATCCCTACAGGATTTTAGGAAGGAAAAGAAAGTAAGCAGTATGTGTTTTTAAAGAACTAGGCGTGTGAGTTTGTGGGAAATAAAATTACTAATCAGAAGATGGACAAGATTAAAGTTAAATTAAAAATTATCTGACTAGAGTTCTGTTTTTGCGTGCACTAGCAGATGTCTTTTTTGTTGGGTTTGCTTTTTGGTTTTTTTTTAAACTGTGGAACATATGTTTTATAGGAGTATTCACACAAGTTTTTTAGCCAGGTAACAATACTTTTGTAAAATACTCACAGGTACTTTTGAAAGTTATATACCACGTAGCCTGAAGACTTGCCGTAGCTTTGTAGGATGCGAACAGACTTATTAAAATGAATTGCCTGTACGTAATTTTTTTTTTATTTTAAAAATTTATAATGTATAATTAGCTGATAAATTTCTCTGTGTGGAAGGTGAGTTTATCATATAATTGGTAATGTTCTCTTGTTGCTGTCTTGTGGCAACATTTGGGAATCTTAAATGAGATCATGCCCTAAAAATAAAGAACATTTTGCATCAGAGTTTGTGGTACAGGACATACGCATTCTGTTTACTTACTGTACTGTGATGTGACAAGAATTTGTTTTCCAGGGTACAGAATGTGCATCTGCCACTTACCTTGTCGTCCAGTAAAACCAAACCTCGTTGGAGACCAGGTAAAATGCTGAATCGCAGAAATATTTGTTACCCTACAAAGTGGGGGAAAGGGGTCTCAAAATATGTCTTGCTATCCAGTGTGGGATACAAAAGCTTATCGGTCCAGAATATAAGTATCAGATATAACCCTTGGGTAGTTGAATGTAGTTGTATCTCTCTCTTATTTTGGTGGGTAGCTGCCGAGATCATGTAAAACAGTGTCACAGTTTGGAGTAAACAGCAGCTTTGTGTGGAAGAGATGAAGGGTTCATTAGGCCAGGCAATGGATGCTTCTCCGTTCCTTCCCTGTGCACTGAGTATTTGGAGTAGTGGCAGAGTTTAATTGGTTGTGGTGCTGTGGCAGGATAGCTGTGCTGTGCTGGCTCTGCGGGTATGATTATTTACAGTCTCTGTGGCTGTAGATTCAGAATATTTTGTATGCGCTAGAGGTAACAGACAGATGACTTCTTCATATGCCTGTGTTCAGGTATAGTTCTACTTTAACCGTGTAACGTATTCTGAAACTACACATTATTATATTTAACAGACATTTTCAAAGATGGGAGCCCATTACCATTGTATCATCTGTTCGGCAACTATCACGCGAAGAACTGACATGATAGGTCACATTAATCGTCATGTGAATAAAGGAGAAACTGAATCAAGGTTTATTACAGGTAGGTTCTCACTTCTATAAAACGTTAAATCTTTTTATACTATCTAGCACATGGAATAACTATGATATGTGGATGAGAGACATGAGAAAAATTCTGAAACAGATTTAGCTTTACTAATGAGAAATCTGCTCTTAATATTTCAGAAATTTTTTTTTCCTCAAAGGTGTAGCAGTGTTGTGATTTAGTCTCTGCATTGACCAGCTACTCTGTTCTTTCTGATAAATAATATTCCATTCACAATTAGTTTAATGTTGTAAATGTAGGCTTCTGTCTCTCCAAAAGAATGGAGGACATGGAATCCATGAAACAAAATCTGTATAGAGAATTTAATGTCTATGTATTTGGCTGTGTGTGTTTGTGAATCAGTCTTGAGTAAATCTCTGCAATATAAAAATGCTTTGCTTTTTATCCAAACTGTATCAGCATAGAATCACAAAACGAGATGACTTTTTTCAGTCTTGGAGAGTCATGACAGAGCTGTCCGTAGTTCTGTGGTAAATGACAATCCTGTCTGACTTTCTCCAGAATTAGACTTTTGTTTCTAAACTTGTATAAACTAGATTGGAAGCATTTTACATAATTGGAATGCCAAATCTTGTTTTTGCAAGTTGTCTGTTCTCTACAGCTTTCAAGTAAAAAGTACATTATTGATTAGCTGGTGTGTAAAAATTAAGGCTTTTTTGACAGCCCAGACTGTTACTGTTGAAAATTGGTCTGATTTTTTTCTCTGTCTCTGTGTAGATGTATGGATTTTATCTAAATATAATATAATAAAGATGAGACTGGGAGCTACGAGGGTCACACTTCTTTCTGTTGCCAATATGCAGTTTAGGACTAGTAGTTTAGTGTCTGGGGATCAGTTTGCGTGTCTGAGAAGCGATAGTAGTACCATCCATACCATATTCCATACCTTTAACTTAAATAGAGCTTGTGTTGTGAAATACATTAATCTCTGTATGGTTCCCTTCAGAGCTGTTAGTAAAGAATGGCCCATTTGTCACTTTTTAACAAAATGCATGTGACTATTTTTCCTCATGGGGAGAGGAGAAATTCAGAGGTCAGATAATTCCATGCTTTGTAGGTGCTTCAGCAACACTTGGGGGCTATGAACGTGGAGCACATGGTAGAGCAGTTCACAGATACGAAGTCTGTGTATTTGAAAGCACTGAGAGATAGGCAGGCTGAGCCCTGAAAGGTATCTAGTTGATAGCTAACAAATTTTTCCTGGTCATTCCTGGGTAAATTTTGCTACTGGTAGACTGGGAATAACTGCTCAGAGGAATGACAGCATGTGTTTACAGCTGTCAAATCAGAAAGCTTGTTTTGCCGCAGACTATTTTATATAAAGCTTAAGTGCTGAAATTGTCCCTATGCGTGTGCTGTCTATACACATTTCATGTAGCTGTTTGATAACTTACGGAGATTAGATCAAGGATTTTGAGGGATTTTTGCAGTTCATTGATACACATTCAGGACTATGTTAATAGGGTTTTAATTAATTAGCAATGTATTATGTTTGAACATGCAAAACAAATCTGCTAAGCCTCAGGCTCAGGGGCTTGCTTTCTTAAATTTGAGTGGATACGTAGGAGCCCAACTGAGAAACAAATCTGATGTTTCATGGGAAGAAAATTGTGGTAGAGCTTGATCCTTATCTGCCACTCTTAGAACTAGAAGATAAATGGTTGCCTGCTTTTTTTCACCCACATACTTGTTAACAGATCCATGTGCTAGTTGGCATAACCCAGCATAACCCAGACTTCTTGCTATATGGGAGCAGATTTTCAATTTAATTTGTCAGATGCGCTAATGTTAATTTCAATTGTCACTCTTTCCTTCCCTAACAATTACTTTCTTTTAGTTCCTGCTCCCAAGTCTTCTCATGAAGTGCTGAAAGAGTCAGCCACCGATGTGCAGGTTCTTCCCAACTACTCCACACCTCAGAAAACAGATTCCTATTTTAATCCTAAAATGAAACTCAACAGGTAAGAGAACAGAGAGTGGGAGGATGCACCAGAGGGGTGGTGAGTTTGTAGTGAAAAATACTCATGTGTTTTGAAAAGCAAACCCTGCGAAACTTTTGTTCACAGGGCAGGAGAAACAGTTTTCCATCAGAAAACTCTTCTTGACAAATAATATTTAAACCCAAGAACACTGTATGGGAAATAGTGTGGGAAATAGAAATACTGTCATTTCTGGAGCAATTAAGTATTTTTCTGTAATGAGTAGTTTACGGAGAAGAACAGGATTTGAAAGGAGCACACTTGAAAACTGAATTAATTGTATACGCTTAAGATGTTTTTCTGTGAATCTCCACAAGATACTATGAGTAGTCACTGCTCTCTCTCCCCTAACTGAACAGCAGCATAACTATAATTTACAGTTTTCATATTCTAGGCCTTTTTCTCTTGGGACTCAGATTCTCTCAAGTGTCTTGTCATTATTTGCATTAAAAAAGATGAAGGAAGAAACGTTGTCTTTTTTTAAGGAGAATCATAAATGGTGTCTGTATGTCCTGGTTTTGGCTGGGATAGTTAATTTTCTTCCCAGTAGCTGGTACAGTGCTGTGTTCTGGATTTAGGATGAGAATAATGTTGATAGCACACCGATGTTTTAGTTGTTGCTAAGTAGTGCTTACACTAGTCAAGGACTTTTCAGCTTCTCATGCCCTGCCAGCGAGAAGCTGGGAGCGGGCACAGCCAGGACAGCTGACCTGAACTGGCCAAAGGGATATTCCATACCATCTGACATCATGCTCAGTATATAAACTGGGGGGGGTTAGCCGGGGGGGACTGCTGCTTGGGAACTGGCTGGACATCGGTCGGTGGGTGGTGAGCAGTTGCATTGTGCATAACTTATTTTGTATATTATTATTCTATTATTATTATTTTTATTTTTTCTTCCTTTTCTGTCCTATTAAATTGTCTTTATCTTGACCCACAAATTTTACTCCCCCCCCACCCCCCAATTCTCTCCCCATCCTGTTTTGGGGGGGAGTGAGCAAATGGCTGTGTGGTGTTTAGCTGCCTGCCGGGTTAAACCACAACTGAATGGTGCAAGCGTTGACACCAACGCATGGGACTGTGCTTCAGCCTGTGCTGACCCCTCATGTTCTCAGTTTTCATCTTCTGAGCTTCTGGGTTCAAAGTTAGCTCAGATACATCTGTGAAAGCTAAGGCATGCCTCTGAAGAAGGCCATTGCAACTAAGGTTATGGCCATGTCTAAACCAACAAGGCCTGTTCCTCAACACAGTGGAATTTCATTGCTTTACAGTAATTTCTGACGTCTTTTTAAACACAGAGCCTTTAGTAGGGTAGTATCAGACTGTGTTAGGAAAGTAAGAAAAACACTATTTACTTTTGAATGCTAGCCACTTTTCCCAGTGTTTGAGGAACTAGTAAGTTGATTCAGGATCTTACCTTGTGAATATCCTGCTGTAGAATTAAACTTTTAAGGGTAGTTGAGGTTTTTGATGTACAATTCTTCTGTGTAAAAGGTAGAGTTTAGCTTAAATGTTCTAGTATTACATTCAAGGGAAATAAATAAGGAAACAGAAGGAAAAATATTTTCTCAGCTTACTTACTATGACCATTCTTTTTTATTTTCCAGGCAATTGATATTCTGCGCATTAGCTGTTCTAGCTGAGGAACGTAAACCAATAGAATGTTTGGATGCTTTTGGTGCCACAGGTAAAGTAAATTTCTTTAATCTCTTGGCTAATATCCAGTAGTATGAAGCTGCAGAAATCAGTAGTAACTGACATCGCATATTCAAAAATAATGTGAGGTACACAATAATTTTCTTCCTTAGGCAGGTGGTCATTAGCTTCCATACAAAAAAAACAGCCTTCCAAGAGCCTGCTATTAGGCCTTTTAAAAAGACTGTAAATAATATTAAATCAAAGTTTAGTGGTCTCCTTAAAATCCGTTGCCTTAATGTCCATGAAATGGCATCTTCCTAAACTTGCATCCAAGGTCACAGATCTCTTGTGACTCCGTGGCTGTTGAATTTGGCTGTAAAATCAACCTGTGGTTTAAAAATGGTGATGAATCCAAGCTTCTTTATCAGAATCATCTCTTACTTGATTACAAAAATTCTGAACATGAACTAAATGTAAAGTAGTTATATCAGTGTCTATTAACCATCTGTAACAAAAATCTGAAGAGATCTGGATTGCTGCCTCATCAGCCAGCTACTGTAAACTTGAGGTTGTAGTTGAGAACAGCAGTAACTGCTCAGCATTTTGCATAAAAATTCTTGATAATTAATTTATCACCATTCTGAACCAGGCCAGACTTCACAAGTGCATCCTGTCCTGCACTTCTACAATGTAATCATGGACTTCACCATGAAAATCAGCAATAAACGTTTGGAGGCAGCCTAAAAATCTTCACAGTAGCTATTCTCATGTTTGAGTTTTACTGTGGTCTGTCACAGGAGTCCGTCTGCTACACTGGAGTGTTAAACAAGCCAAGGGGCTTTCCTGCAGATTGCGGGTCCAGCCTGCTGCAAAAATCACAGGTCTTTCAGTCTATAGCCCCAATTCTAATATAAGAAAGTGACAAATAGACTGTCCCTTTACATACCCCATTGTCACTCTGTGCTGAGGTACAAGGTCACCAACACATTCTTGCAGGAACATGACAAAATTTGCATCACACACAATTCTGTATTATAAGCATTTAAAAGGATGAATTTTTTTCTTAGCAAGTTCAGCGACCCAGGAACCAACTCCTTATTCTGTCATGGAGTTACAATTCTGTCTTTCCTTAGGTATAATGGGATTACAATGGGCAAAGCATCTCAGAAGTTCTGTGAAAGTTACAATTAATGATTGTAATGAAAATTCTGTGACAATGATTCATGAAAACTGCCATTTAAACAAAATGAAGGTGAAACTGAACACTAAGGAAGACGACAATGATGAAGCTATGGGAGATGGAGAAGAAAATACTGACACCATTGAGGTGACAAAAATGGATGCCAATGTTATAATGCATTTGAGATCATTTGATTTTATGTAAGTGTTGAATGTTTCTGTTAATAATTTTCTGGTAATGACACGCCCCACTCCATCTCCCAGTGTATGAATATTTAGGGAAGTTGGAATGAAAGAAGCAACCAACAGTCAAATCACTTGGTATTTTAAATGTAACTCTATTGTCCCAGAAATGGTGTGGGAACAGAACTTTAATCTTAAATGTTTTAGAAATCAGTGGAAAAATATTAAGCCACCCTTCTGACATCCAGAATGGACTGTAAATGTACATGAAAGTTTTAAGCCAAACTGTTTTTGGTATAATTTCACTGTCTGATGAAGAGAAATTTTTTTTTTTTCCTTAAAACTTTTAATTACTTGAAAATTCGTACCTTTGCATATTGTTGTGTAGGACTTTATTGCATCTCGTTTTAATCCATTTTGCAGCATATTCACTTTCAATTAAAGTAGGATAATTCTTCCAAGTTGGATTTATAGATGCATACATTCAAAATGTATACAGGCATCAAATAAGTGATTGGATTTTTTTTTAATTGATTAACGTCCAGATCTAAGCTAATTAAGCAGCAGGTATTCAGGGTGAAAATTAGTCTAATTATTTAGTACATAAACTGGAATGCATACATTTGAAGATATTTTTGTTTTTAGAAACAAAAATATGAACTGACTAATTGAAGTTACAAGAATATTGGCCTGATGAAGGTAAGCATCAGGCCAATATTCTTATAATTTGAATTAGTCAGTGGGTCAGGATGCAAAAAATAACCAAACTTGCTGGCTTTGTGGTGATGTGGTTTTTTTTTTCCAGCACAGTGCTGCCCTGGCTCTTGCAATTTGACACTTGAATATTCCAGAGTAATTCATGAGAGGTGTGCTGTAAAGTTTAGTCCTGTTTTCTCATTTTCTTCACCATAGGTGAAGCTTATAAAATAGTGTTTTCCTGAGACTAAAGCTAAACTCTTGAGCATCTATAGATATTCAGTGGGACTTCCTTTCTCTTCAGCCATTTGGACCCCTTTGGAACTTCTGTGAATTATCTGGATTCTGCCTTTAGAAATGTGAGAAATCTTGGAATTGTGTCATTGACGTCCACAGACATCAGTTCTCTGTATGCAAAGGCTCAACACGTTGCCCTGCGCCATTATGGATGTAATATTGTCAGAACAGAGTACTACAAGGAGCTGGCAGCCAGAATAGTAATTGCTGCTGTGACAAGGTACTGCTAAAACAAATTTGCTCAAATTCTGGTAGAAACTTATTAGAAAAGTATTAGCGATACAAAACTTACAACTGCTGCTGCAGGTTGTACGTGTTCAGTTTCCAGAATTCTGTAATTCTAAAAGCCAGACTTCTCGATACAAAATTAATGTTTCATATTTTGTGTGCTGCTGTGGGGGATAATGTGAATTTTAAACTAAAAGACTGGGCAAGGTGAAAATGCATAAATAGTGTAGGAGTTTGGGGCGGTAGGGAGGGTTTTTTCGTGGTGGGGAGGGATGGTAATGTAAAAAGTAATACCTGGACTTGCCTATCTGCAAACTCTTTTATCCCTCTCTCAATTTTGTGGTCATTTTAGTGCTGCATAGGACTTTGTAAATATTAATTAAACTGCTTGAATGGCTTCTAGCTAAGCATTAGTTAGACTTGCTTCTGTGATGTTCACTTCAGATCCTCATGCTTGAGGTTAAAAAGATATATGTAATTACTAACTTGTGAAATTAGTCATTTGCCTATAGATATTCTCAGTAAATTTAGTCTGTTAAATAAATGAAAACATAAAACCTGGTCCCTAATTGGGGAAAAAAAGATGCAAGAGGATGGGACAACTGCTCAGAAAGTCAGGGGGTCCCCTAAAGATTTCTTCTTCCTTCTCAATGCTTACCTATTCAGGAACTGCTCACTTAACCTTCCTACAGTCCTTATTTAATTAACATTTGATGATTTACCATCATGTGTGTCCCTCTGCATTTCTACTTTCTTGGATTTTCATTTAGCTTGCTTATATTTTTTGTTACAGTATCCTGGCAATAGGCAGGTATTTGGATAGAAAGATGATGCAGATGGCAGACCAGTATTTCTAGACGTGATAAAAAGAAGTAAAACAAGATTTGCTTAGCCTTAGAGGAAGTAGTCAAAACTACTAGTAGGCATTTAAGAAACAAAACTTTCTCCTGATCACTTTCTCAGATCTTTAGTATCTCTTTCTAGAAAGTGGATGAGCTCAAGAATCTTTCAGCAGGTTCAGGTGTCCATGGCAATCTTAGTCTGCTGATTTCAGTACAATGTGGTTTTGTTTGTTTTTCCTTCGTAGAGCTGCAGCTCGCTGTAATAAAGGCATTGAAGTTTTACTCGCAGTAGCTCTAGAACATTTTGTTCTAGTAGTGGTCAGAGTTTTAAGGGGACCATCTCCTGCAGATGATTCAGCAAAGAAAATAAGATACCTCATCCATTGCCAGTGGTGCGAAGAGAGAATTTTTCAGAAAGAGGGTAATATGGTAGAAGGTAAATGGATTTTCCTTTGTACTTTCTAGGTGGTCTGATTCCCCTATCTCCGTTTTGTGCTTGTTTAGGCCTTGTTTATATTTACATCCCTTTAGTAAAGTAGTAATTCCTTTTAATGTAACAATGAGTGTATTGTATGAGGTGGAGAAGGTACCATGCTTTATGGTAGTGGGTTAGATTAGTTGTCTGCATGGATTTTGCTGTAAATGTACTGGATTTGTTTCTACATGGGACACGTTCCAACTAGCTGTAGCTGTGGAAGCTGCTGGGGTGCCCGATATGCCCATGGATCTATCCTTTCAGTGAAGGGCGTGAAGACTGGGACAGTCTTTGCTACCATTTGGTTCCTCCATACAGTGGCAACTGGATAGATTTTGGTGTCAGAAATGCTTTTCTAGTGTTCATTAACACTTACCTTAAAATGTAGTGGACTAAACAGTATCACTTTCCTCTCAGATGAGGGTGTATTCTGCCTGGCCTTGGACAATATCTATAAATGCCTGATGGAGATAACTTGGCAGGTGTGGTAGGAAAGGTATGCCACATTCCTGTAATTCATCTAACGCTTGGTGGTAAGAAGGCAGCCTCTAGGTTAAAAACCGACTGTTAGTGCGCTGTCTGTATACATGAGTTAGCAAAGGTAGGAGACAAAAATTAAGCTAGGAGGTAGCTACTAGACAGATGGTAGTTTGAATGAATAGAAAAGGAAAAACCTTGTTTCAAAGTTACAGGTTCTTGTATATCTAACTACTAACTGGTGGTGTCTTTGAGTGCCCTGCTCAAAGTCAGGTGCATGAGCATGCAATGAGCTTGTTAGTAAAAAGATTTTTAAAAATTAGATAAAGTTTTAAGAACAGGAATGAGTAACCAGTAAGTACAGTGTTATGGTAGAGATCTTAATTAGTAAATGAATTGTTTACTTAATGCCTTAATTGCAAGCAAGCTGACTTACGGCTTAGACAACTTGTAGGTGGGCTGTATTTTGTAGATGTAATTGGCAGATGTCTGAAAGTTTTTTTTTTTTTTTTTTTTTGTTGGTATTTACTGTTAACCTGGACAGCTACTTATGCAAGTGTAGGAAGGCTAAGAATTTCCTTGTTACTTGAAATCTGCCAAGAAACATAGGTAGTTATGTGGCTTTTTTATTTTTCTTCAATCTTTTAACAATGATTAAAGATCAAGTCATCAATCACTATGTTCTCATAAGCACTGTTTGGCAGAAGTGAGAACAATGACACACTTCTGCTGTTGCTTGCCCTTCCAAATACCTCCACTGAAGTAAACCACTATTTGATAGCTATGTCATCCCTCTCCAGTAAAGCAGGCATTGTTGACTATTTCAAAACAACTTAAATCCTGCTTTTTTTGTTGTAGAAAACCCTTATCAGCAGCTGCCTTGTGATTGTCACGGCAGTATGCCTGGGAAGACAGCAGTAGTTCTTGGTCCTCTCTGGTAAGTACAGGACACAATACAGAATCAGAGAATATTAGGTTGGAAAGACCTCTGGAGGTCAGCTATTCAGTCATATAATAAAAATGCAAGTCTGCTGGATATTTTAGCACTACAAAAGGCGGTATAGCAATCAGGAGGAATCTAGGAAACATTTAATTGATTTGAATTTAGTAGGGTATTCAGTTTTTGCTTTTGTTCATAGAGTTCAAACCAGTTAATAAATAGTAAGAAATTTGCTTTAAATTTCGCATTCAGCGCAATGTATGTAATACGTCCTGCACAGGAGAACCTGGCTGTGTGTTCCTCTAGTTGCCAAATGTTAAGCAACAGTTTATTACTTGATACTTGTGGATAATTTATTTAGTAAATCCTTACATGCGCTGACGGTAGTAAATCATACACTGCTTGATAATTAATACTTAGAATTTTTTGTTGTGAGAAACAAGAATAAATCCTTTTGTTAAGTCTTTTAACCATTTCAAAGCAGTATTAAAAATGGTTGACAATTGACAGTACCTTTCTTCTGGGGGTTAAATTACTTTCTCAATGTAGTAGGGCAAGTCAGTGGTGGAAATAAAATTACCATTGTTGAGATCTTGATTTTTAACACAAGACCAATGTTACTGTCATTGGAAACAAAGCAATTCAATATCCCTAAGTTAAGAACACAGTCAGCCGGATGCAGCACTTTGTTGTAATATAATTGCTGATCAATTTGGGCAAGAGATTTTTACAACAACTTTTTTGCTTTCATTAAGAAGTCTTAACTTTTCACTTGTCTTGTATTTCATAGGTCAGGAGCCCTCTTTAACACTGGATTCCTCAGAAGAATGCTGTTTGAGGCTGTGCAGTATGGTTTGGATGAAGCTCAGCCACTTTTGAAGACATTAGTTTGCGAAGCTGAGTGCACAACTTTAAAACATTTTTCTACCCATAGTCCTTATGATGAGAACAAACAAGGTAAGAAAAATGGCAGATTGTTCACAAAAAGGACTGGCTTTGTGGTGATTTAGAGAGGTACTGCTCTCTGATAACTTACTACTAACAGCACTGCCTACATAAAAAGGTCAAGAAAATGTTTGTTGCTTTGAATGCAGTGTGGGACTTGTCAGCTCTTGTCAGCTCTTGTCAGATGGTCTTTGGTGCTGCAAAAAGAGTAGGGTCTGTCAGAGGCAGAGCGCTGGATTTAGACATCTTTAATCAGTATGACAGGTCCTAAACCAAATAAACATCATGCAGGCAGGTTGACTGCCATGAAATCCAGCATGTTCCCTGAAGGAGGTGGAAATACTAAGTGTCTGCTAGTTCTTTGGTGTATCCCGATCCCAACCTGAGAGCATGTGCTGTTAGGAAGAGAGGACTCCAGCTGTCATGCTCTGCATACTCCCCAGGGACTGCAAATCCACTGTGCCAAGAGAAATGGCTTTCTGTACAGGAATGCTGTTCGTCTATTAAATGAAATTGTATTTTGAATATCCCCTCTAAATTCAAGCTACTAAGTTAGGAAGTAGAAGTTAGCCATATGTATGCTTCTTACTACACTTCCTTCTTTAGGCCAGAATGTGGTATTATTTCTTTGTTTAACCGAGGCATTTTGCCATTTTACTGTCTTACAGTAGAATTAATTTTGACTTTTAATTGTATTCTAGAAGAGTGTGGCGTATATATTAAAACACCAAATACTTCTGCAGAATCCTACTTGGTACATCGTAAGTAGATCATTTTGGTGTAGCTCTAGCAGTGTCAAATTAAACTATAGTTTAAGTGATGGCAAAGCCAACCTAGTGTTCACATTTTTTTGTATTTAACAATACTGGTACTCAGGATTTATTTTCCCACTGAATACTGATTTTACTTTACCTTCATCCAGAATCACATTCACCGGTAAAAGCAGAATGGTAAATACTCCATGAAGCCTTCTTGACTTCACTTTTTATTACTGAAAATGGCATGTTAATTAAATTCAGGCTAGATTTTAACTGCAAAATACTAGTTTATAAAAGCAGACACAAAGGTGTAGTTGCTATGTGGCTTTTTTTTGTATGTACTGTCTTCAGCTTCACTGGCATTTTTTGTGGTCTCGCTGAATATTCACTGGTTTCACTGGCATTTTTTGTGGTCCAGGAAAAAGAAAAAGTGATGAAGTGATTCGAAATACAGCCAAGCGACAAAAATCTGAGAACAGTGCTGAGCACCCTGCATTTTATTACAATATCCACAGACATAGTATTAAAGGAATGAACATGCCAAAGTAAGGTTTTCATTTAAGTTCCAGTCTTATATTATTATGATAACTGATATATAACTCGTATTGAATCAGCCTTATTAGCATTAACTCCTTTTTAAATGTTGGGGTGGGTTTTTTTCAGGTTAAATAAGTTCTTAAACTATCTCTCTGAAGCTGGATACAGAGTAAGCAGAACCCACTTTGATCCTATGGGAGTTCGCACGAATGCGCCCTTGGCACAATTTAAGACTATTCTTATGAAGTACAGCACTCCCACGTACGCGGGGGGGCAGGCAGAAGGCCCTGTCCATCTCACTGAAGATGTCCAGGCAGGAGAACAGGTTCAAGCTGCTGCAGATTGCAAGGCAGAAGATGCCGAGTTTCTGGAAGATGGTAAATCTGGAGTTGCTGTCGCCATGTTCACAAAAGACTACCCTACTCACTGTACAGCTGATTAATGCAAATCATTTTGTTCATAGATCAGGATATTACAGGCTTGCAAGCACACCCTGTTCAAGTAAGCCAGTACTTCTTACCAAACTGGATTTTGAAAATTTGAGTTGCCTGCTACTTTAATTTGAAAAGAAGTTTTAGAATTATGTAGCAGAACTTACCCCTGATCACAGAGTGTGTGGTCAGGGTACTGTTACTGTGAAAAGGTCTCTGAGACAGTTACTTGCTTTTATGCTCACATCCACTTTCACACTGAGGCATTGTGGCCACTCCCGAGTCTTTGTTAAAGCCTTATTGCTAGCACAGAATCCGGAAGGGTGGATGGGGCCAAAACTCCTAAGCATTTCTGAACATGAGGTTAATATGAAACAGAATATTCCTAAAATGAATCATTCCTAAAACCTGACTGGATACAATTCAGAGGGAGGCCGTGTTAAGATGATAAAATATCACAGGATAAAATGTGATCTGAGTTTAAGCAAGCCAGAAAGTCCTGACTCGGTGTACTTCTAACTCCAGATTGCACATGTAATTTGGCATTCAGTTTTGTTTTCATAGTTCTGCCTACAAGCAAGGACCTAACACAAGTGAGAACGGAAAGGAATGGTTCCAAGACTGTTACTGAAACTTCAGTTTATAACCAAACTTTAGTGAATTGTGTTAGTCACTCTAGGTAGGTGTTTGTTCAGAGATTACATTTGGTTGCGTACTGCAAAAAGGTACAGTGACAAGGCACCACAAGTTGAAGTTCTAAGTGAAGTTTTGCTATGAATTTGTCAATCTTAGCTGTTAAAAAGATCTCTTCTGTGAACGAGCAAAGATGCTGTGTGTTGGTGGTCGGTTCTGGTTTCCTTAAATGTATGGCAGCATTCCAGCCAAATAAGCTTGACTTTGTCCTTTCTTTCCCCCAAACTTTGTTCAGATACCTCCATATATTTCACTTGAATTGGGAACAACTATCACAATTGAACTAGTCGTTCCAGTTTTTCACAGGTTTAGTGTTCAACCTGGCCCCCAGCGTTAGGTTTATCTAAGAGCAGAATATGAGGGGTTGTTAGTATTCCTACTTACCCATCTCTGAAACTTCACAGTAAGCATTGCTTCTCTCTCATTGAGTGCCAAGAGTAACATGACTCATAACACTTCTGGTTATGCAAAACTTCCTAAGCTCCTATCAGGCCAGAATTAAGTTATTGTCTCTTACACCATCTTAAATTCAGGACTGCTTTGGTAATGAGTTATTTTCATTCTGTCCTAATTAAAAAAAAAAAAAAAAAAAAAAAACGCTAAAGGGATAATAGATTGCACTTCAGCAGTGAAACAGCAACAAACTAAGTTTCCTTCAAAAATTTAGTGCTTATAGTTCTTTTCCAAAGATAACTTGGGATCAAATTGGAGGGATAAACGCAAGGAGAAAGACAAGTTAGTGTTCCCTAGTTGTTCTGAACTAAGTCTTTTTTTTAAGTGGAGAGACTTGGAAGGCTTTGCTTGCACATAACACACTGCTCACATCAGTGTTAATGTAAGTGGGATAGAATCAGTCATAAAGTCAGTTAACTGGAGCAAAAGAGTGTTCCAATTACAATAAAGTAGGCTAAAAAGAAAGTTTAACTGAAGCCTGTTGTGGGAAATATTTTTGATTACTTACAGCTCCTCCTAAGTAACAGAAGGCATTGCGTGTCTTTTCCAAGTCAAAGCAACTGTTCCTTAGTGTTTGCAGCTGTGCACAAGGAGGGGCAGAGAAAGTGAAGTTAAGGCTTGTTCATACAATTTGGGCTTTTTTCCTCTGTCAGGTGCGCAGAAGCCATTATAATCTGGGACAAGGAGTTTTGCCTGTTGGAAGTAAGTGACCAGCAGAAGGGGTGTTTGTAACTCAGGCCTGTGAGAATTCTCTTTCTGTTCAATAGTTGTCTCAGTTGTTCATCAGGTAGGGTCAGTCCTGCAATAATTAGTTAACAGAACACTAGTATGGGTTCAAGGCTGTTGTTTAGGGGCTTCTCCTTGTTATTTCTTGATTCTATTAGAAGGTACGACTACTGCGTTGTCCTCGTGCTGTATGGAAACAGGGTTTGGGGAACCTGGGGAACAGTCTGCTTGGCTGTGTCTCAAAGCAAGTCACCAGTGGCACAGTAGTGCAGCATGCTCTGTGCACAACAGCATGACCCAAGGCTGTTTTGATCAGCTTGGGTAATCCATATTGCCATGGTTGGCTACTACAGTAGTAAATATAGTGGTAAATAAATTAGGATGATGCAGGTGTTAGTGGCAAGGTTACTGCTGATTCTCTTTAAATTCTTGGAGCTGGCCGATATTGTACCACCAGGCCTGAGCTGGTACTTGGTATAGTTCTTTGCCAGGCACTCTGTGCCACTATCACTAATGACAGACCTTCAACATGCAACAAATCTTTGTTGGATCCGGGTGTTACTGCAAGTGGCTTGTGCTGAACAGAAAATCGGAACTGATTAACTGCTGGAACCATTAGGGTACTGAAATCAGGATTGGGTTATCAGCTGATCGGCATGCTGGAGGACAAACACCAGAGGATGATGGAAAATTAAGTTTTAGGATATGATCTAGTTACCAGTATGGGTAGTACAGTGGCACCTCTAATGCTTTTTAGCTGACAAACTTGTCCACCTACCCACCGCATATAGCAGAGAGTAGCTGCCTATGAGCACATCAGCTCTCTGAGTGTTTTCTGTTTAGCGGTGATTGAGGAAGCTTTAAGGGAGTTAAAGCTGTTCAAAGAAGGCTCCGAAAAATCAGTGTCAGCATAGCAAGCAGCAGGAGTTCAGGCAGAAAGGGACCTCCTTCCGCAATCAGAGTGCTTAAGTTCAGTACGTCTCAAGAAAGCCTCTTGGTGTACGCAAGCATTCCCTCTTAACTCAAGGTGCATCCTTCTGGGTGAAAGTTGTAATAACTGTAGAGATAAAACAAGGAAAGGAACAGAACTTCACTTCTTTTAATAATGTACCTCAACCCAAGTGATTTGTTACAGTTGTGTTATGCTGTGTCTGTTGAAGCTGCTTAATACACAATTAAATGCAACCAAAGTTGCTGGGTTTAACCCAAGTGCTGTGAAAATCCTTCATCCCATTTCTCAGGCTACAGGATCTGATTAGGACAGCAGCACCTATGACAGGTCACTGGAAGAGCTGCTATCTTCAGGTGCCTCTGTATTTCTCATTCAAGGCACAAAACACAGGAGTCAGTTGGTTTCAGTGGACTGTAACAGTGCTCAGGGCCAGACTCAACTCGGATCAACACATGTGGAGGTCAGCTGCACCTACTCACCCTTCTCTCTGGACAACCACAAACACGGCAGCACTAACAAACAAGCAAAACTGTCCAAAAGGTTTCTTTTATGAATTATAAGAGGAAGCAGCACTGGAGTTTCCAATAGGTTGTTGATAACATTTTTACTTTTATTGTCAGTTTGAGAATTTCAGTGTGACTTTAGTTGGATACTAGAGCTATTAGGCTTACCCGTACCTAACACACGTTATGTACTTAAAAAAATAACATGGCTTTAAAAGGTGGAAGAGTAAAGTCATTTTGAAAATAAAATAGTTTATAGCACTAAAGAGTCACAGTGCAATCAATGGTTTAATCAAACTACTACATTATATATATAATATTTAAAGAACATAAATATTCAGTAAATTCACTACAACATGAAAATAAAAGCTTCACATTCTCCCACGCTTTTTAAAGAACTGGGGACAAAGTGACAGACAGCTCCTAGACAGACTGCTCAGCTTCACAAACACCTCTCTTGCTTAAGGGACTGGACATTACCTTAGCTATCACAATGGGAAGGTATGCTGCAACTAATCTAGAAGTTTCCCCATAAATTTTAAAGCATTTATAATCACCATTCCCCCACCCCCCAGATGATTATATTTAGTGGGCATGCACTACTAGTCTATACAACACAACATTTCACCAGAAAGTAATGAATAATGTATTTCCTTAAAAACTGCCCCCTCTGTGTTTTGGGGCCTGAAAACTTCTGTTTCATGTCACAAAAAAGCAAGTCTTTCCAGTAAGAGAGAATAATTAAGTTACTCAAAGAAGCCTGTGCAGTTTTCACATCGGGATAAAGCTGATCTGAAACAGCAATCAGAATGGACACGTATTTACAAGTGCTAGGCTTGAAAGACAGAAGCAATGGAAGGGTACTTCCTTCCCAAGAGAATCCCCGAGCATCTGAATGCTTACGTACCACATGCCAAAAACAGTCTAACTACAGGCAAAACGAAGAAGGAGCAATACCGTATGGTTTAAAGTATATTATTTCTCATCTATCAATCAGCAACATTTTTTGCTTCAGCTTCAGGTGCAAACAGGTGAAGCCTTCATCGGCAAGTCTTACAGCAAAGGGAATCTCACAGTACCATCATTTCCCTTAAGACAGAATGCTAATAGGTAAAGCAACGCCCCATTAAGTGACAGCAAGGTCCAGAGCGAGGGAAAAGGAGTTTAACATGCAAATGTACAGTAGCTACTGGACTTCACACAACAGCCTACTGCCAAGTTTTAAAACTTGAACCTAAATTTAAGACACTAAATGGTAAGCTTTGTCAAGTACTAAAATTGTCTTCCAAAGTGCTAAGCCACATTTGTTAAAGCTATGGCAAAGGAAATTAAAAAAAAAAGGGGGGGGGGTAAAATCTTCAAGCAGCTTATGGTTGAAGTTCTCCCTACTCAAACTGAAGCCCAGATAAGCTCACAGCTGGGGTGGCACGAATTCTATAAAGCAAAGCGTTTCAATGTTGCATTATGTCCATGTGCTGGAATTTCGGGGATTTGCTTTAAAAAAAGCTTTCTAGACAGTTCTTTGCAGAAGGTTCCAATACATTCACAATAAAAATCTGTTACTCTAGGGAACAGAGTAGGGCTGTAAAACTTCCAGAATATTTTGTTCAATTAAGCTTGTGAGGACAGGGTAACAGTGCAACAGGGGCCAGACAGGAAGCTGCAGTGTGCATCAAGACTGGCGTGTTCTACATGGGGAAGGAGTTACAGGTTTGGGTTGTTTGTGGGGTTTTTGACCGAAATATTCATTAAAAAGCAAACCAATCTCATGAATCACCTTGCACTGAAGTATTAAGCCTAGTAAACAGCAAGGTTTTAAAGTGTCAGTTTTCTCACTACAGCTCTATTTGTTCACAAGAAAATGACTAATAAATCTTTTCTAGGGAATCAGATGACCTCTAGCTGCAAGACCATCAGAAATCAATTGTCTACCAATCTTTTATATGGATAACCATTAGCAAATTACAACATTTAACACATTCCTTGGCATATGTTACTATTGAATAGACTTACTTAGCCATCCAATGCTCAATACTTCACAGAGGCTACTATAACTGTGTCAAATGTATTAGAAATCCAGATTTACCTGGACAAAATTAAGACATTCCAAACTGGAACACTCATTTAGTTATCATGCATTAGGAACCAAAAAAGCATGTCAAATACTGGAATGCACTGGACGAGGTCATTTAGTCTCCTAAGGAAAAACCAAAAACCTGAAACAAAGACTAAATTCAATACAACCCAGAATACTGTCTAATCATATTAATAAGTATACTGAGAGCCTGAAGGCATCACGTGTATTGTCCATGAAGATAATGGTGGTGCCTTCTTTTAATATTAAAGAAGTCATAGATATAAAAAAAAGTTAGTCCCATCTCAGTTTTCCAGCACAGCTTATTTATGTTCCTTTGTTGGCGCATAGTACAGTTCCATGGGTTTGTTCACTTTCCAGTACTTCTCACTGACCAGTTCCAAGGAAAATGACCCATTTAATACCTAGAAGAGAACACCAAAACAGAAATGAAATCTGATGGCTTGCACAGGTAGTACTGTAGCAACAGACAACTACTTAAATCGGAGGAATGTGCCAACTTAAAGAAGTCACTGATAATGTGGAACAAGATATTAGCTAACCACTCAGCATCAAAAAGTAACAATGCAAGCTATTCTGAACTCCTGCTGATCTCACTAAAACAGCACTGAAAAACACTTTTGCAAAGTGAAATAGTTGTAAATAAAGTGAACTCGAGTTTTTTCTCTTTCCTCTCTCTGCAAACAGAGGGATTAGTAGATGCGTATTTACACCAGAAGCATCTCTGCTTTTGTCTTAAGGGACAATCTGTAGTCATGTTTGAAGCTGTTTGAGATAGACTTATTGCAAAGCATCTGCCTATCTCTTAACCAGAAGACTTACTTTACTCAGATAAATGCCCAAGTGTAAGACCAGGCTCAGAGTTCAACCTAATTGCGATATTGCCTTGTTGTTGTATCTGTATATTCTGAAGTCAGCAACTGGAAGGAGGGATTCTTCCCTAAGCGTACTCACAGCTGTTTCATAGCGGAACATAAGAAGCCTACACAGAAGTGGAGAAACGCCACCACCTTACAACAGATGCTTCCTGGTGCTAGAGCTATCTGCTCTTGAAACAAGATTCTCAGATGAAGTAATATTCTTCCTCTTCAATTTTAACTGTAAAATAATGGCATAAGTCAGCCAGTAGTTGCTGGCATCACTGGATTTCTCCCAAGTAATTTATATGCCTCCTTTTCCACTAACCAAGCTTCTGCTGTATACATTTTCCTACAAAGGAATTGATCTGCTTCTAAATAAACAGCCTGGTGCTATGAATTTTATCCCTAAGCCAACTCAGGAAGAGTCCAGCTGAGTGGATTTTAATCAAATCTGTATCAAAGATGTATTGATGTTCAGTTTTAGAGAGAAGTTCTGCTTACAGTGAACTGCCCATTGGCGGTAGCAATGTAAATGGTATACTGCTTCTCACTGGCCGTGTCAAGGTTCATCTGGTTTGATTCTCCTTTGCTACGAAGCTCCTCCAAAGCCAATCTCACAGCTAGGTACTTGGACAAGTGATCAACGGTGGCATTGCCTGAGGTCTTGATGTATCTGTGACAACAACCACAAAGATAATCAAAGACTTTTGAGTTGCAGATATGGGAAAAAGACATCTGGAACACCCCCAAATACTAAGCATCAAGTGTGAAAAGGCCTTTAAAGACGGTTCACAAACAAGAATATGAATTGCTTTCACCCAAGACATGCAAGCAGCTTACCAAATTATATTGTTCCAAAGTGCCCTTACATCTTTTTGACACTTCTCCCAGAGGCCCTCCTGCTCTTTGTAGAGAGAAGACAGCACTGCCCTGTCATCTGCTCGAAATTAAAAACCTAGTAACAGGTTGTCAAGGGGTTTTGAGAACTACTCACAAGTGCTGAAATCTTCTGAGCATAGATACAGTCTGAGGTGCTTGGACAGAACACTGTAAGGTGCGAGAGCTATACACGCGATGCTCTCTGCACCTCGTTAAAGTTACTCTTCCATATTGTCTCACTATTGTCTCACTTCTTCACGCAAGAATTAAAGGCTGACACAAATGCTGCAGAGGCCTCTCCCAGAAGTTTAGCTTTCTCTTTGCTTTTTTTTTTTTTTGCTTTTCTGTTTTCAAAAGCCCCGAGGAGTGATAGAAAACAAAAGCAACAGAAAATAACAGCAGAATACATGAAGAGGAATAGAAGACATTTACCTCGTCTGTGCACTGTCATCGTTTTCCATGAGGGTCGGATGAGGCCTGAAGACTAATTCAATTTCACTAGCACCATCCATTACAGGGTCTATTGCCACAGCTGTGTTGTTATTGTCCAGTTCTAGCCCAGAATCATCCGAAGTTTTGGTCCTTTTATTACTAGGCCCCGCTTCCTGATTGCTGTGTGTTGAGGCATTGCTACAGTGTGAACTGTCACCATTATCTTCTGCTCCACTACCATTCTCAATCTGTTGTTTCTTGCCCCTCTGTAGCCTGATCGGAAAATAATGCTAAATATACGCTATATAAATAAACGCTAATCCACATTCAGAATTCACCCAATGTACAGGCCCACAATGCTTGTACAACTCCTCCCTCTCCCAGTCTCCGTCATGCCAGAAGTTAGACATAGGCACATACAAGCACTAAACATTTCAGAGATATTTAAAGTTAAAAAAAAAAAATTTCATTCTTTCTTCTAAAAAGATACTCATAGACAAGACCATGGATTTTTTCCTATCCCTCAAACACCTTGTAGACATGTTTTAAGATCATTTTTAACTTCGTACAATTATTTTTATTTTTCAGGCAATTTCAGGCCATTATTTTCATCTAAATATGAATCCATATGTGATTAAAAATATAAATCACACCATGCTTCACCACAACATAAAGTTTGGGGCCTCTTTCCCAGCTGGCTCTCTTCAGTTTAAATGCACACCCAGAATTTCAATACTGTGTGAACACCATATATTCCAGCCTTGTGAATTAAGTTCCAATTAAAACCTATGTTCTAGCATTATGTGCATTTATTTGCACATAATGGTAATATGTTGGTACAGGATTCATTGTATTACACTTTATTATCTAAGACATGATAGCCATAATTTGGTAAAGCTAAGCTGAAATCTGCTGTCTACATCAGGCTGCCACAGAAGTTGCAGGGAGTGATACAAAGGTTTCTATTAGTAGACAAAAGATTAAAAATTATTTTGGCAGACTTCAGAGGAGAGAAGAGGAATCTCAACTATACAGGGAGTGAGGATAGACGGTGTATTTTTAGTGTTAAGGCAAACAAGGTTACATGTGGACAAATTACGTGGATTACATACCTGTTCATAGCCTGAATCTTTAATCCTTCCTCAATGCTGTGACTTAAAGCTTGCTGGTTATTGTGCTTGCTGATTCTTGCTAGCACTCTCTCCTGATGAGCTTCATATTCATCTCGGCTTGGATAAATTTTACTGATGAGAGCATCAAAATTGGGATCTGGTCTCAGTGATCTTTTTGAAACTAGCTTTTTACGACATGTGGGACATTCTTTGTTGCTGGACATGAACAAGAAGGGAGAAAACAATACTAACTCTCCAGCAATAACAAAAGTCTGCCCTAATGCTGCAATTCTTAGTCAAATTGCTCAGCAAGACTCAATATTTATAGTAAATCTGGAATGGGGCTTCTATCTTTTGACAGATCAGGTAGTTCCAGATATTTAAACAAAAACCCCCAAACATACTTTAAAAAAAAAAAAAAAAAAAAAGAAGCAGGGAGATGTATGTTTGAGCAACCTGTATTTAGACTGAAGAGTTCAAAAGTTCCACTCTGCAAAATGGTTCTTCCCTTAACCCTCATGATGGATTTTCACCTAGAAAAAATGCATGTCTAGTGGGAATTATATTAAAGCATAGTCTTCCTAGCACTCACAGGACAAAACAGAGATTAAGGAACCTATTCTGAACCTATTAAGGAACCTAGGTTCTAAGCACTAATTACTGGAAAAACTAAAACAGTCTTGTCCTTCCTACCATTTTGTTCTCATTTAACTAAAATGTCAGGTTCACACAATTTTTTTCCTGTCATAGGAAGAGGCCTCAATAGCTGAAACCCCGGCGTCTTTACTCCTGATGGTTTTCTTGTTTCCCTCTAACATATTTTTGCTAATTACTCATGAGAATTTACACAGGCATAGCAAATTAAGTGTGACCTCTGAACACAGGTAATTGCCATTATCAGAAATAGATACATCATTGACTTAATTGCTGTTGGTTACCTTCGAATTCTATTGCTTTTAGGAAAATATGAACTTGTAACTGAAGAATACAAGAAAAATTATTTGTACTTTAGCATAGGTTGTTTCAGTAGCGAAGCTTGGAAGCAGGACTACTGCTGAAAGGCCACACAATTTGCAATTTATTATTAGGAAAAGGAAGAATAAGGGAAATGAGACTCATTTTTGTAAGTAATGTAGTGTATTTTTGTTTTGCTGTTACTGGATTGGGAAAAAAAAAAGAGAAGAGAAAAGAGGTTTTCAACTGCTTGCAAGAAACAAAGTTATGGGATGATTTTTCATATGAGGAAAAAAACAGATCTGGCCTGCCACAGATGGCTGAACACACAAGAATGAAATATGACAGGTGAGCTACACTTTCAGAATCTTGCAGTGCACAGGCACGTAACTGTTCCACATCAACACCCAGGACTTAAAGGCTTGATCACATTTTAATCTTAAGTGAAATCCCTTTTCCCTGTAATAATATTTACGTACCCACTCCTGAGGGCTGTAATGATACAATCAGCACAGAAGCGATGCAAACATTCTTTTGTCGTCATCGTGTTTTTTAACATATCCAAACAGATGGGACACATCAGTTCACTGTGCAGGCTCCTCGGTGACACCACTATTTCCAAGCCATCAGTGATTGCTTCCTAGCGTAAAATAAAGTAAAAGTTCTTTAATGGAATTAGTAACTTCCTCACAGAGATTTTACTCTCAGCATGTTTTACTATTCTTTTAAAGAGAAACACAGTAAAAAGACAAAACAAGACACATACACAATCACAAAAACACACACACAGCTAAAGGAAGGAAAAAAGAAATAAAGATCAAGCATCGGGTTATATTTCTAATATTGTAATACAGGTTTTGTTTTGGGAGGATTTTTTTAACATATACTATCATTTAAAATAGGCAGTTAACACTCCTAAAGGAAAAAAGAAAATCTTAAACATCAAGCTTCAAGTTCTAAAAAGTATAAAAAAAAGCCTTGCCATAAAGGCCAGCTCTTTAAAAAACGCATTACCTGAGGCGTTCTTTGCAGTTCGTACAAACTGAGCTCCCATGTTTTGCTTAAAGGTTGCGTCCCGTTCGTCTGCACGGCTTGAGACATGGCTGGGAAGGAAAAGAGAAACAAGTTGCACGCTCAGGAACAAGGAGCCAGCTCCCTCTCCCGAGCCAGCTTCTCTGGCAAGTGAGGCGTCCCTGCATCCATACAGACACAGCTGTCTCTGTGCCAACAAAGCAGAAGTACAGGGGCAATGCTTGTTCATCTAAGTACCAGGCTCCACTGTGTTACACACGGATAATCCCATGCACTGTACCGCTCCGGAAAGACTGAGGGAGTCAGTCAGTCAGCCACAAACACTTTGCAAAAATCAATTAAGGTTGTTAAACAGAAGTGACATAGAACTGAAGGCCATAAAACTTTGTCTGTGTGGTGCAAAAGCTGCAAATGTCACCTGATGCGGAAAACACTCATAAAACATCCACTTACAAACGTGCATACGGGTCAAGTAGGGTCTACTTCCTAACGAAGTGGAAGGTCAAAATTACATGCACGCAGAGAACTAGCTAAACATGTTCACTGGAAGCACGCTATAATGCCTTTCTTTTTCCTCCTGAAAATACATCACTAGGAGTTTCCAATCAGAAGTTTGGAGAATACTTAAAGATCAAGTAAAACCTAGTCACTGGGTAATTCCAATCAAGAGGTCCGGTCTTCCTGTACTTCAGTGGATGTGCACCTGACTTGCGATGACATTGGGGGGGGAAGGGGGGAAGTCGAAAGTTTTTATGTTTCAGAAACCCAAATCATACACACATTATCAGGGTTTTGCTCATTTTTTGTATCAGTACTGGTAGACAAGCATTCCTGGAAATGGACAGGGCTAAAAATAATTGCACTCGACAGACGACTGATACACTCCACAACCACTGCTGCAGAATTTGCTTACAGGCAAAGACACACATGACCTTTTCATTTAAAAAAAAAAACAAAACCAAACACACAAAAAAAACCACCAACCAAAACACACCACACACATAAATAAAACAAACACCAAAAAAAAAAAAAAAGACCACACAGATAAACTGTAATGCTTTCCCGTCAAAATTTTGAGATTATTGTACAAGATGAGGCAAAACTACCACACATGGTCACTGCAGACATGTGAAAGAAAGTCAGGTCAAAACGACTGAAGAAAATGATGTTTCTGAACAGAAAATATTTTCACACTGGGGAAGAGGGGGCAATCCTCCCCATCTCTCAAAAAATGCCTGCCTTGAAGCAGGAAAACTTACCCCAGACTGTGTGGTATGTTTAAAAAAGTAAATGTAACCATGTAAGAGGCAAGAGTGCAGTTGCAGACATTTCTACTGGGTGGAAAAAGCAGAAGTGCTTTCTTCTTTTATAAATCTTTTTTAAAATCTAGGTTTGTATTTCCAGACCCTTCAAATCAACAGCCAAATGCAGATTCTATTGGCATTTACCAGGTACATTATAATCCAGTTTCCAATTCATCAAGTTCTAGATGAAAAGGGTCAACCTCTCTGGAGAACAAGTTATGTTATAAGCTTTAATTAATTGTTGAGGTAAAAGTGAGAGAAGCAGTGCAGCAAAGATTATTGCATCTACTTTTATCCAGGCACAGAAATTAGAGTTTTCCCACTTTATGAAAAAAGGAAGGGGGGGGGGGGGAAGCCTGACATGAAGTAGCCATGTCCACTATTATGTCTAATAAGTAACAAGGGTCTGAAGAGGTGTCAAAAGAAATAATTAGGAGATGATGGACCGTCAACTCCAATTTTTACTATATAAACATTGTGCCCTAAAAATACAGTTTACTTGTCACAAAGGACATGTTCCTCTGTGCAGATTAGAAAAGATGTCCAGTTAGGACCTCACCTCCCCATTAAAAGTGACAAGCCACCATGACCCAGCTGCAGACTGTCAGCTCCCAGTTTGGCCAAGCATTGGACTGTCCTGACAGGATTCTGGGCATTTTATTTAAATTATTCAGAGTATGAATTTAATGATGGTATTGAGTGACCCATCTCAGCAAAGAAGCAATGTTGGAAGGAAATAGTATGTCTCTGTGTTCTAATTTCCACTATTATTTAAGGTAATTCCAGGCATACAGGAAGTCGAGTCCTTCGGGGTAAGGATTTTTGTTATGTGTTGTTGCCAGTCAGTTGTTCTAACGGAGGCCCAAGATTATTATTCCGTGTTTGCACTGGATGCTACTCGAGTGCTTTTAAATCTGACAGATTTAATTCACTATCATTTCAACTACTGAAAGAAATTCGTGAAGCTGCTAATCATTCACACCCTTTCCAAAATCTGCTGAAGCATACAGTCAGACTGCAGCAGATTAAGACACCAAAGTCCCAGTAAATCCAGCCTCTCTTAACAGAGAAGCCTGCTCATAACGTTAGGCAGCTCCATCACAGTGAAGAGCCCATCTAAGTAGCCCCATAGTAAGAGAGATCATTGCATGCACAAGTAGTATCTTGCCTAAACTTGCCTGCTTTCACTGGCTAACACAGAACAGCAGCTCTCTGGGTGCCACTGTCAGCAAACCTATCAATCTGGAGAACAAGTGTATTAACACTATCATTTATATTGCAGCCTTGCCTACAAGCCCGTGGCTACACTGCAGAAGACACAATACAAGTGTCATGATAAATAATTGACCTCCTTTATTTTAAAAGCTGCTAATCTGAGATGCTGAGTGCTTCTTTCTCACCCTAAGGTCTGCAGTGATAGCACTTTCAAATTTTAAGAGGAAAAACACTGGCCTTAAAGCCAGCCGAAAGCTGGAGAGATCCACATAGTCCACTTTATCACTAGCAAACACCTCCTCTGCCTCTGGTATGTATGAAGTTGAAATCTGAGGAACAGTGGAAACACGGTCAATTCAAACATGCTGAAAAGCGCCTGCCCCCCCACCAAAAAAAAAACAACACAAAAAAAACCCCAATCACATTACACTGCACGGAGTTCTCCATCTACTTGAAGATCAATAAATAAGCCTCCTTAGCTTTGTTCCTGTTCCCTACAGTTTCCAGGTCTGTATTGGGCCTGAAATGCATGTGAATGAGGTTTGCCTTCTCTTCCTTATGACATTGTTGGACATCAGGTTGGATTACGTTTCTTCACGCTGCTGAAATCTAACACAGCCACATCAACAGCTGGCACCAGTATCAAAGATCAAACTCCACAATCAGGAGAGGCATTTCGACCTAAAATTGCACTGACCATGTAATAGCCACCAAGTATCAATTAGCAGTCTCAAAATCATAACCAGGAAACCATCTCTTTAGATGTTCTCATCAATGACTGATCTTCTCCATTCGCTTGGGGAACAGAGGTAGGAAAAACCTCTACAGTTAGCTGACTTGAAAGTCAAGCTTTACAACCAAGCAGGAGGAGATTGCACTGGCCCCTTGCTCTCAGGTTTAACAGCAAATAGTCAGGCAACTATACTGACATCTGTTTTAAGTAAGCAAGTACCCTTTAGAGGCAGTCATTTTCAAAGCACATCCCAAACAGCACTGTTTAGTTTATTTTCAGGTGTCATTTAATCTGTTGGTCTCCAGTAGAAAAAACCTAACGAGCAAGACATGACTGGACTGGACTCCACCATTCTCTCTGTTCTTGTGCTGGCTGTGGAGCTGAATTGCTGTGGACAGACCATCTCCAGCTCTCCTTGCCTGGCACGAAGGTGAATCCGACAGAAGGGCTTTCTGACAGTGCCAAGACATTCACAGCCTGCAACAATAAGACAGAGATTACTCCTCAGTTCAGTTTTCTTTTAAGACTGTCCACCACTACTAGATTTGAAGCAGGCATCTGCTAAAAGAAATCCTGAATGGTACAGGCCAGACTAGCTGATCCTTTCTAATGCTAGGAAAATTAGGAAATTAGGAAATTCTTTCATGAGCCAAAGAAAGATTTTTTTTCTGTTGTCATTTTGTTCAGAGTTAAAAATATGAAGTGGAAAGTTTCTAGACAGAAGGAACAACAGACTTTTTATTAACTACTACTGGCAAGGGGAGAAAAGATACAGAATAAATATAAAACCTCACATTTACTCTTCAGTCTTGAAATTTATTCCACCGAAATCTCACATTCTTAAGTTGGATCTTCACTGACATAGTTCACTATTCCTCTGCATCCCTTTCGGCTTTTTTTTTTTTTTTTTTTTAAAAAAAGTCTTGCGTAACAATTTTCTCACACTCATTTTTCCAACTCAAAATATGAAGCAGATTTCATCACAACAATATCTACTTAAGTTTTCAGCTATTCAACATTTCAGATCTTTTCCACTTTATAAATGAAGAAGACGAGGTCTCTTCTTCACAGGTTGCAGGTTTTAGCATTAGGAACAATGTGAAGTCAGATACCCTCTGTGAGCCTTTTTTCATCATTAAGTTTTTGAAACAACTTCTAACACATCACGCCTTTATACTTTTTATCATTTTTTACCTTTATGACTTATCTATATCCTTTGGATATAAGAGGAAAGCAATCAGCCACACAACAACAGGGCGGTATGAAGGGGAGAAGCCACATTCCGATAGGCAGATCAAACACCTTTCTCTTGAAGCCACTAACAAGTACTAGCTGTTGTGATTTATGCTATAGCCAGAGGGCCATTCCTGTCAGTCATTAAAAAAAAAACCAACCCTAACCAATATTATAAGGACACCTGCAATCCTTCAGACTGACTGAGTCTTCAAGCACAGTAGAACTCTTAAGCACAAACTTGGTAATTACAGAGTATGCACATCTGTCACTATCAAAGCAAGAGCTAACTGATATGACCAAAAGAATGTATTACAAATCTGAGAACCAGAAATGCTATGGATCTCTTCAGGTTCTTAAAAAAGGGAAACAAGCTAACATTTAGTATTTAGTCATAAAACTTGCCTAGTTGCTTCATGTCTTTTATAGAAGAAAACTGGAAGATGAAAAGGGAGATTGCTAAAGATTATCAGAATATGTCAAATTTTGATTTCTTTGTACCCAGGACGTTTCTCAGTTCTCCACATTGCCAGAACATTAAAAACAAAAGAAAACAAAACCCACCTGTGCTGTTCTTAAGGAGCTTTGGAAACTTTTGATCGATTTTATATAACCAAACTCTATGCACAAGTTGAATAGCTCCCTAACTGGAGCTGGGATGAAGCTTTATTGAAGCTGCCGGCTTCAATAAAAAGTACCGCATCACTTCATTTGAAAGACTTGCTATTTAAGCCTGATTTCGTTGGAAAACAGGGCTTACGCAATCTTGCTCTTTGTGCTCATCCATCTGTAGACTATTTTCCAAAACAAATTTGAAGACAAACGGCTGGGGTTTAAAAACATAACAACAAAATTATTGTCTTGTTCCTGAAGCGCTGGAAAACAGAGTTATAGGAAAAAATAACAGTATGAAAGACCTGATCAGAAAAGCCCCTCTGATCTTCTGCCTGCTTACTGACCCGGGAATTTATGCCAGAGTCTCCTTCCAAAGTACTTAGAAAAAACTCCAGCAGAGGAACATCCGCGCTTGTCACACATCACATCCACTTTACAAGCTTTTATACTGAAATACGCTTAATGATTTGCTCAAATATAGTCATGAGTCACAGGAGGTTGGGCATTCGGGTATCCCATTCCTGAACCTGTCCAGTAAAAATAAAATCCAACTGGCAACAAGTACACTTCAGGCCACTCAGAGCTGCGGGCAGACAGGCTGTTCTAGCTAGAAGGCAGCCAAAGGAAGAGCTTGGCAGCAGCATGTCACTGCTCCTGCTCTTCCCTGCTTTACCTTTTCAGAGGTTTACCACCCTTAGATTCACCAACTTATAATCACTCCTTAGTATTCCTTCTCAAACTTTGTCATCTGTGAAAATTTAAGATCTCCTTAGCTCTAGCTTGGAACTAACCTTGATGGTGGTCCTGCTTTAACCAGGGAGCATGGGACATTCTACTGGATGGCATCCAAAGATCCCCCACAACCTGAATTATTTTCCAAAACACTTCACAGTCCCTCTTTTAGCCCAGGCAAAGGCTAAAGAGCAACTGCACACATAGTAGTGTCAGCACACCTTGAGATCAGAGAAAGGGTGGAATGGTACCAAGCAGCTGGAAGAGATAACCCACAAACCCAGCTCAGGTGTGGCCATAACCATACCAGCTGCTATTTAACTCAAAACAGTGTACTGATCTCCGATACCTTCATGAAAAAACACTTTTGAGGAAAAAAAAAATGCATCAGGCTCTTTAAAAAAAACAAACAAACAAACACATTTTTACACAGTATTAAATCCTTAGAAATCAACTGATTTTTGTTCCAAGTTTTAAAAGGTAAATATTTAGACTTAAAACAGTAAGAGAGTTAGACCTCTATTTGGTATGCCAAGTTCAATAGCACCTTCAACCATTCCGATTTTTTTTTCCAAAGGATTAGTTCTTTTAAAAACAGGTATCATAGTGCAGTTACTTTGGAAGCTTAACAGGATTAGAGTTTTATGTTTTACTCTCTCGGATACTGTAACTAGTATTAGGGACAAATTGCATGTTTTGACAAAGTATTCAATTCAATCATTCATTTCAATTTATTCAATTAAAGCATTCTGAAATTTAAGTTTTTCTGCTTTTACTTTCTGGCTAAGAGCTTGATTTGAAAAAAAAAATCCTGGAAAGACATTATTTGAAGGAATTAATCTTCACTGCAGTTCACTGGCAGCGCAGATTGCTTTACATTCAGTTGTAATCTAGAACAACTAGTACTAAATTACAATCTAGTACTTTTAGTATTCACTCTTTTCTTAAGTTTTTTTCATCTCTGGATCTCAAATCCCTGGGAGACAGCCAAATCAGGTTCTGGCCTGGAGCTCATTTTGTTCCCAGCTCTGAAATTAACTGCTCGATGATCCTGAACAAGTATGTCACTGCATTTGTCTGTGCCCCCCCTTCCTCTTCTGCTTGTTTACTCATATTGTCACCACTCTTCAAACTCTCTCTTGCTACGTTTCTATTGCACTCACTATATTTATATACTGATCTCAAAAGGGGATAAGCTCGAGAGAGGAATGTCTTACTAAAGTGTTTTTAGTTCATTCAGCTATCAGTCCTTGTCCTCCCGGTATCAAGTTCAATGTCACAGTGTCCCTTACTGGGAAGGTTTTAATTTCTTTATAATATATATTAAAAATATCTAAAGAAAAATATTATATTTTATATATATTTATATTTTATATTTATATATAATATATATTTTATATATTCTTTATATTTGCAAATTGAATTCAGTATTGTATTAGCCACGTGTACAGTCATCTTCTCTTGACACAATCAGTCATGATCTATGCTAACAACAAATTCAAGCTCATCGAATCATGTTCAGAGTTGCAATCAAAACACAGCGCCTCTGTAGTGCACCTCACCTCCAACGTGCAAGGTTTCAAGTTGTCAGTCTTGCAGACATCTAAGAGATAAGATACTATTTGGTATCCATCATAATCTCTTACAGTCATTAAAACTCCATTTAAAAATCTTTAGGAGCTTGTGCTGTGGACTCATACCATGAGCCAAACATAAAGCAACAACTACATAAGCTACCAAAACCAAAATGAGAAAGTATTTGCCATGACAAAACGCATACGGACAGACAGACTAAACTGTTAAGTGTCGAGCAGTAAAATTCATAGGGGAAACTAATTCTATACTGAAAGCATAAAGCTACAGCAAAAGGATCACTAATAAAAGGTCACTTCAGAGAGGCTGTGGAACGTCCACTCTTGGAGACAGTCACACTCAACCAGATGTGGTCATGAACAACCTGATCTAATCGGCCCTGCTTTTACCAGGAGGTTGTATTAGATGATCTCTGGAGGTCTCTTCCAACCCAAATTATTCTAATTATGGGGTTATCTCACTATCAGAGACATTTATACTTAGTTTTGCTGTATCAAAAGTGACCCAGCCAAGAAAAGCCAACAGCAACTAACACTAATCAGCCAATAAAGCATTGCCATAACAAAAAGCTGAAGAAACCTGAACAGGACCTTCTCCTACTCCACACTTGCATACACGCACCTTTTACAATCTATGTGGCTGAATACGATTATATGAACATCCTCCTTACCCACAAAAGAAACATCAGAAGGCTTTTTTGGGACTACAGTGACCACTAGCTTTATACAAAGTAGAATCCATTTGTTTGAACTGTGTGAAAACAGCAACAGGAGAATTGGGCCTTCAGATACCTAGTATGTTATAAAAAATACCCAGCAGGTCTGCTTAAGATGGGAGTTTCCTCCGTAAACACATGATATAACAACATATTTAAGAAAAAGAACACTTTCTTTAAATATCTTCTGAGAACTTGTGAAACCAGCAGTAAAATTTGCAGCTAGGTATTTTTGGCTAAACTGGAAAATTAACAAAATAAGCCCCAAAACACCATACAAATGTTTTCTGAGAATATAGTTTCTCTCTCCTGTACGTATATTTAAATTGGCCAACAGCAAGCAAAAATGCCTTTGGTTTTGACCATCTACTGAAAAGCGGGCCTCTTGAGAGCTGAAGGTATCTGCCCAAATTTAACATTTGTAGCTGTTAGAATAGAGCTGTAAATGGTGACGGATTAGTAGTCAATCTGCAAATTCATGAGGATCAGATATAAATTACAAAACATATGTTATCAAGTGAATAGTTTCAGCTACTATCACAGAACACCTGAAAGTATACTCATGGGCTAATTTCAAAATTATTACCTAACACTTTATCAGTTAATACTCTATAGTAACGTAAGTCAGCTCCTTTGTAAATGCCTACTACATTTAAAAATGAGTGGTTAGCAACGCTTACACAAAGCCAGTGTTTAAAATACTTTTGTACACATTAACTAGAAGTCTATCATCTGCAAAGCACAATCAAAGCCAATTAAGACTATTAAAGATGCCAAATTAATACAAACTGTGAAGCTGAAACTTCAAATAGCAATTACACGCTCCAGAAGTCAAATCTGATAACAAATAATGAGTACTTACACTGTGCTTTCCACCCTTAAGATGTATCAGCTTGCAAACAAACACGTCCTTGCACTCCATTTGTGGGGTAGAAACACTGAATTAGAGAAAAACGAGGGAGAAGAGACATAGCTACAGCTCATTACATGCTCCATGAAAGAGATGAAAACAGCACACCAGCAACTCCAGGGGCAACAGTGCTGCTGGGAAATAAGAAAGCAATCAGATTCTTGTCAGGGCATCATCCTTGGATCTTTAACTGGGCTTTGGTAGTGCGTGTTTAAAACGATCTGTATCATTACAACCCTAACCACCACTTCACTCCCCAAAAAATCCTCACAAATGCCAGCACAGTCCTCCCCCAATTCCTTCCCAAACACCACAAGGAAAGGCACTGTTACCCCTACGTCCCCCCGTGATCACCCAAAGCCTTCAGAGCACTGCAGGAAGCCTCCACTCTTCCACCTCTCTCCAAACCTACTGCAAGAGCAAAGATCATGTCAACCCAGAGAGAAACCCCCATCTACCTCCACTGCAGATTTGACTGCTGCCCTTACACTCTTCCCTGGACAACGGAATAACGGTACAAAGACCACATTTATGATTGCTTGAAGGCTGACATTATAACCCATACCTTAGGAAAACTATTAGCCACAAGGCACTCACATAGTTAAGTATCCTCTCTCCTTTCTTCCCAGATCCATTTTTAAGGGGTTCTGTATTTCATTCTTAAAAAGCAAACCTGGAAACCTGTTTTTGAGCTAAACAAAACAAACAGAAACTAAGTCTGAAAAAAAATGTATGAACATAAAGAACGGCTGGACTATCCTGAGGCCACACATTACCATAAATAATGATGTATATTAATGCAAGCAATCTGACTGTGGTGCACATTACAGTCGATGTTTAACGTGATGAAACAACTTAAAGCAGGTCTACCCTTTCACTGCTTCAAGTAGCTCCAATTTCAGTTACACTTGAAGGATAGCGTGATACACACTGAGTAAGAAATAGACACAATGTGATAACCATCCTGACAATCCCATTTTAACAATGTCTGCATCTGGTTCCTTGCCATCCTATCTTCCTACTTCATTTACAGAAGTAAATGAAGAAATTAACATTCAAATGTTTTGATCAATTATATCAATATAGCCCCACTATGGCTGAGAAAACAATTTAACTATAATAAAACCAGAAAACATATTAATATGAAAACACAAATTTTACTTTCAGATGGGTACATCCAACTCCCACTGACGGTTAGGTAACTGATTGACTGGCACAATGAAGAAGTTACTAATACAATAAAATTATTTGTACATACATGAGTACCAGATGTTTCCCACACTCAAGGTTGTGCCAAGTTCTAAATTTAAGATATAAATCTAGCCTGTTCTGTATGAAAAAATAACATATTCTCCTTTTCTTTATAGTATTGTCACCAGAATGCATATTAGAAGTTATAAGTATGCATTTCTACAAGCTGCTTGAAAGCACATCATCTTGTCAGATTCTCTCATTTGCCACTTAAAATCCAGTCTAGATTTCTCAAAACGTGAAACTCATTGAAATCCATTGTAAAGACCACCCTAGAAAGATTCATACTTTTTCCTCTCATCCCATTACTTTCAATAACAAAGCTTTTCACCTAGAAGAGACTTGACTACATAAGAAGTTATTTTATGAACATTAGCAGTGGAAGTACATAAAGATTACGGAAGCTGTGTTTATTCCCAAAGTAAGTATTATAAAGCTCTTCATTTTCAGATGGTCAAAGTGAGAAACCCAAAGTTTGTCAGCCTATAAAGCGCAGCTAGCAAAGAGAGACAACCTCATTTCTGTCCTAGAGCGCTAGCAGCTTGGGGGGGGGGGAAGTTGTATAATTAATTCAAGACCACAGACTCAAAAATGTCCCAAAGCAGCCAATAAAACTGAGGAATGCAGAGGAACCCGACGCACAGGTGCAGTTTTACAGCCTTGACAGTCGATAACACATTTTCCCAACATGATTGTCCCTCTCAATCACACTAGGTCTGAGAATTTAGTTTTCCTGGTAACTAGTCCCAAACTCCCATTTTCCCCCAACCTGCCCCATAAACTTAATAGGCATTTCTCTTCAACATAAAAAAAATCCTTCCTTGAAAACCAAGTAATAACACCTAAAGCTGTGATTATGAAATGTCCAGTAGGCTACCGGACAGATGACATCTGACAGAGGGGAAAAAAATAATATTGGCATTTCTGAAACACACTAGCTTGCTAGCACATGGTCTTTTACGTTTCTTCACTGTATTTATTCTCCTAAGGAAGAATGATGAATCGATCCATAGAGTATGGCAGCATTTCCAATCTGGCTGTCAAGCTGCTCATCCTGGCCTTTAGAAACATTTGTGCTGTGACCTCATACAAACCATCTGCTGTACACATGTACACCTATGGAAGAATTCAATGAATCTAACGCTAATAGAAGTGACCAAAGAGAGATAATCCTCCTGTTTTAGATGTCAAGAGCATTAAGGAAAAAAAGTACCAAATTAAACTTTGGATCATACTCAAGGCTGTTTTATCACAGTGTTAAGAACAGTCACGTACTTTTGGACGTGACGGAAGTATGTGATTTTTAAGTTGGTGCTTCTCTGTATATTTATAGTAGTAAAGTACAATAGCGTGCAAGCACTATATGTCCATGTACCTTGCTCTTATGTAGATGATGCTCAAATTCCAGTTTATTCTAATGGGTTCCATATTCCCTGCTAGGGGCATCAGTGGCCTTTTCATACTGCCTCCTGGATCACTCCGTTGCTGTCGAAAACCTCAGTCCCTAGTGTTCAACTTCTTATTCACAGTTCTGTATCATACCCTCTCGGACATATCCTGAGCTACAAAAACTGGAATACACAAAATTATCACAACATTTGCAGAGAGCTCTCTCTATATCATGTTAGTTGCCTCCAGGTAGTCCAGAATTCACCCATCTTCCTCTAGCTGTCATACCTGCAAATGCTCAAACTCATCACATTTCAAAATCAGGCTATTCCTAAACTAAAAAGCTTGGATTTTTTTTTATCTTGGAGGGATTAAATAAAAAAATTTTCACGTTTTGGTACCAAAAAAAAAAAAAAAAAGCAAACATTGCCCACTGTTCTAATGCAACAGGTAGGTAGATTATTTTAATTATTAAAGCTTAAAAAAAAAAAAAAAAAAAAAGGTACTTACCCTTTACACACCATTTGCATCTTGTCCAGAGTCAATACTAAAATATGATACAACATTAATGCCTTCTGCCAGGAGTGAAAACAAAACTGTTACAGGAACAGTACCTTTTCACTCTTGATGTAGGCCAACAGATCAGGCAAGCACTTGACCTCAAATGTGCCAAAGACCTTCGCCAACAATCCATATAAAAAGGAAAACAGCCATTACCAAGCCATAATTTAGCTGTGTGAAGTAACAATATTAAGCAGAACTCTGGGGTGAGTGAATAGAATTGCGATTTTCTCTGTTACTTGTTAAATTTTACGCAAAGTTTCTCGTATTATGAAGCACACTACTATATACTGTGTGTATGACTACCCAGGTGAGTTTCAAAAATGAAGTTCTTAAGCTCTTAAATGAACCTTAGACTTCAGAATTAATAACCAGCTGTGAAGGAGAAAGGCAAAAATGCCTTTCTAAAATCCTGCCTAAAATTCATGCCAGTGCTGTATCAGATCAGAGTAGGAGGGATAAAGGATTGAAAATTTTTGGGAGCAAACAAAAGTAAACTCCAGAAAAGTTGGATCTGTCACAGCAACTAAATACATACAAACAGGCCAGGAATGATACACGTTGCCTTAGGATATTTTTAACCAGACTTACTTTTTTAAATTAATCGTCTAGTAGCACATTTATAGTGCACTGGACCTCACAGTCTGCAGTAAAAGACCACATTTCCATGGATGTGACTGTATCAAAATACCACGTACCCTGCTATTGTGCAGCGTACCCCCTTGCCACAGAATTATGCTTCTGAACCAGTGCTTTTGTTTTTACAAGTACTTTCTAACCCTCACAGCACTGCTGGCACATTTTTTGAAGCTAACCAATTTCTTGCTGTCTCCCTGAAATAACAGCTGCCGAAAGCAAGAACTGACCGCTCCAATCAATAAGGTTAAATTAGATGATTTCAATACCCCTGTTCTTAGCCTTTTAGTTTGCCATATATTTTAATAGAAATCCTATGAACATACTTGCACTACAATTCAAATGATCCTTCCCATCTCCACAAATGTTGTTACTAGTTTGGCAGCAAAGGTTAGGTCTCTAGAAAACTAGTCTTCTACTTTCAGTTTTTACATTGGGAATGTGGAGAAATGCAGTCCTTGACTGATGACTGTGCTGGTAGACATCATTTCTGTAGCTACAGTTACACCAGAAGAAAAAACCCGCAGCTGTTTTTTACCCAACAGCTCAACCCACTTTTGGCAGTGATAATAAAACACACTGATTCAATTTCACCTTCACGACTTTGCAGTTTTAATACAACACTGTGCTCACCCAGATTAAAAAAAAAAAAAAGCCTCCTGCCAGACGTATGCGTAGTCACGGCTTCCAGGTTCCTTCCTGACAGTTGTGGTGGTGTCAGGCACTGCCAACATCAAAACCTGCACCCTGTTCAATTGCAAACGTGAGGATAACTTTAACAGGATCTTAATAAACAGGAGCTACAGAACTGATACATTACTTCCAGTTAATTTGTTAGAGTGCTCTTCAGGGCTGCACCTCCTGCTCCCCCACTGCACTGCGGTGGCTGTTCCAGCCTTCAGGTGCCCCTCCTGAGCCCATGGCAGAACAACTCACTCACCATCCAGTTGCTGAGACAGTGTAAAACTGAAGGCATGTAGAAATTACCAGGCTAGACCCTGAACTGCAATTAAAACTGCTTTAGGAGCCAGCACAGATCTGCTTCCACTTCCACTGGGAAACCAACATGGGTTTGTTATTTTTCATTCCACCAGCAGAAAATATGAAAGCCTGCTCATCAGCTCCTTGGACTACTGCTTTGGCTGCTTTGTTACAGTGCTACAGGATCCAAGATGCTTATAAGCAAGTTTTAAGAAACACTGTAGAAGCTCAAGCCAAATATACTGTAAATCGGGTGTACTGCTCTCCCCAGGCTACTGGGATCACATCAAGTGAACCATTTTGTTATCCTTCTCTTCAGCATACAACATACCTACTATCCATCACATTTATTAATATAAATGGCAGTAAGCAGTAGTATTCTAATGAGTATATATTGTGGGAGAAATTCTGAGAATATCAGGTCAAGAAATATGCTTGGTTTTCAGTTTTTCCAGAGCTATGTTAGATAGCCACAAAAAATTTCTCACCCAGTTATCTTAGTAAAGCTATCTTTTATCTTACCAGTTATCATGGTAAAGCTAGCCACAACCAATAGTGATATAATTTTCTTAATGAGAACAAAAGACGGCTTGGTTATTAATAAACAGAAAATAAACTCCCCCACAACACTTGAGAGACAAAAAGAAAGACTCAAGTCATTTTATGTATGAGTGACTTAATAGCTACAATAAATATATAGAAACAAAATTGTTAATTTGGCAACCAGACAGCTTTCATCTGAAGCTGGGTGACAGCTAAGAACAATTTGTGTTTTAAGGACTCTCAAATAAAACTGTACATTTTGTAAACAGTACTGCAGGAGCAATACTTACACAGTTTAAACCCAGTAATCATCCAAAATAGTTTAATTTTATCCCTGAGTGGTAAAGAGTAAAGAATGGATTAGGTTTTTAATTAGTTAGCAGAATACTACTGCTAACTCCCAGCTGTTTGCAAGAGAGCTCCACGATCCAGAAGTGGGGGGAAGGCAGACAGGGATAATTCCTGAAATATTTCTCCACTGCAACAAATCTAAACAGCTCCATAATACCAAACACTGCTCATTCCTCAGAAAATTAAGAATTTAAGGTCAGCTTCAAAGGCCAGTTATTTTCACCAACAAGCAGAACCAAGTTTAGGCTCAACAATATCCCTTCTCCAATCTCTTTTCTCTCTGTTTGCATCATTATTAAATTGCTGATCTATTCAGTAAATAGGTAAAGGGTACTTAAGCAAGAAAAAAAAAAGCAGAAGGAATCCCTTTACTCTGATACTTCTTTCATGCATGTTCTCTGAACTGATGCTTCAGTAACAGTAGATACAGTGCTCCTTTTAAGAAAAATACAACCGAGCAGTTGCAGACTCATGTCTCAATTTTGAAGCTCCCTTTTCCTCATGCCTTTTTCCCCCCTCCAATGCATTCTTTTTGTTAAGCAAGGGAAAAAGAAACATTTAAAGAAAGCTGAAGAAATTCACATATCCCAACATTTATTACACATATAAGACCAATGGCTTTCCTATAGGTGCCAACCACATTTCTATTTCATGATAACACAGCCCTGAAAATGCCAGAATTCTGCTCTAATCACCCAAGATGCCCAACCAAGTCTTTATACTCAAAATATTACCTTGCATCACTCTTAAAACACCGTGTCATTGATAAAGGGAGTCCCATGCAATTTATTACACTGGCGCTTGTGTATTACTAAAACTCTTAAGACATGATAGGCAGTGCTTTTCTTGGCAACTGCAGTAGGGCTGCAGTTCAAAGCTTTGATGCCAAAGGTCAAAATTTTAGCCACTGAAGAAGTTCAATTCCTCCAATGCAAAATCTGCGTCCCACCATTATTATGAAGCTGAATGCAGAAAATAATAAGGCATTTATTAAACACTGTAAATAACAATTCACAGGGTCAATAAGGTCTAAAGATGTTCTAAACTTATTTAAGTATCATCACTGAAGTGTTCCATAACATCCAGCCACAAAGCTTGCTACCTGACAGCATGGCTCATGCTAACATCTGTCCAGTGGAAATTCCTCCCATCTCCAAACAACTGACAAAGCTAATCCTTCAAACAAGTATATTTTTTAATGCAAAATATACCGCTTATCGGTATCCGCTACTTTCAAAGTGAGCACCTCTGTCTTAGCTGACAAGTTGAATGTCAGCTCTGAGCTTGATATGATGTAGAAAAATGTCAAATTATCTCATTACAAAAGTTTTTAATGAAAACATAGATGAATACAAATGAGAGTACCTCTGCAGGGAACTCCTATGACAAATCGAGTCTTTGTCACTGAATGAATGATATATTTGATTAAAGAATTTTCCCCAAGCAAAAATAATTTCACCCACACACCAGTCACGTTTTTTCAAATGCAAGCAGCTTCCTTTAATCCTTAAAAGCCTGCATGCAATGCATAGTTATTACACAGAGCTATAACCACTTCCAAACAGGACTGGATTATGATTTATCATACTGGAAATCAGCTTTCTCCACTAGCTGTCCTCTGGATTTCTATGGAATTAGGCACTTGATCAAATTATTTTCCATAGAAGAGGGTCTGAAAAACAAATAGTTTAACAAAAATCCCAGGAAGAATATTGCTTAGAGTGTTCGTTTCATATATACACTATGCCATGGGGTGGGTCCAAGGAAGGCAAACAATTTCAAAGAGCCAGCTGCCACAGAATATAAAAGTTAGCAAGAAACAGGTGCTAAATTCATTATCAGAAGCAGTGAGAGCGAGTGTGAAGGGAGGAGACGCACCTACAGCTCCCAACACAGTGTCTTTCTCCACCTGATGCCCTGTTGGAAATGATGACATTTTCACAAGAGCAGTTAGATCCTTCCTAGTATCAGTTTATCAGCCTTGCAAATACTGTTCAGCATGATGATGTGCACAGGCTTCAGGAGAAACAAAAGGCTGGGAATGCAGAGCAATAAATGATATTGAATATTGTATTTTAAGCAGGGGCAATTTATTAAAACAACAATAACAGCTCGTGACTGTGTTAATCAGCTCTCCCTTCCCAAGTAAGGCATTTGGCAATGCCTTGCTCTCTGGGTTGGTGTTACGGTATGCGGTTGTGATACAGAGCTGTGTACGGTACCTCTCCCTGCAGCTTCCAGAGTGTGCGTGTTCACATACATATACACACACACATAAATATATATATATATCCCCGCACCTCCGTGCTTCGTGGTCACACGCGAGCCCCCCCCAGAGATGGCTCGGGGCTTGTGATGCTCCCGGCGGCCCTGCAGCAACACCGAAGGCGCCAGGCTGGGGGGAAGCGGAAGGGGTCCGGGCACGTCCCGCGGCCCCACCGCCGGCCCCGGCAGCCCCCGCAGAGTCCGGGGCCGGCAAGCGGGGGGCGAGCAGCCCCGAACCCGGCGGGGGCAGCCTGTCACAGGGCTCAGGGCGAGCGGAGCCGCCTGACGCCGGAGCGGGCAGCGCACCCACCTGCGCGACGACTGCCCAGCCGGGGCTGGGGTAGCTCGACCACGGCTCCTCCGTGGCAAGCCCCCCCAAGCCTGGAGGGGAGCTCACTGCGGGACATCCCCCCGCCACAACAACCACCTCAGAGAGGCGCAGCCCCTCCTCCGCCTCCCCCGCACCAGGGTCGGGCACCGCTCCCGGTACCAGACACCCCTCCGGAGCACCCCGCCACAGCCGGCGGCTCCACACCCTCCCCTGCCCCGCTAGGGGGAGAGACCCGGCGGTAGCGACCGCGACCGCAGCCACCCCGCCCGCCGCCTTGTGCTCTCCGCCGCGCCTCACCGCGCCGCTCGCTCCCGCCGCCCGCTCTCGCCGGCGGAGAAGCCGCAGCCCCAGCAGCACAATATGGCGAGCGGCAGCCTCCGCAATGGAGCTCGGGAAATAGAGGGGAGTTACATATTCATAGCTGGGGCTGGGCAGGGGGAGCGCGGATGGGGCTGCCGAGACCGGGCCGCCCAGCGCCCTCCTCCCCCTCCCTCCCCGCCGGGGGCCGCTCGCTCCTTTCCCCGCCTTCCCCACACCTCAGTTACAGCCGCCTGGCCCCCAGCTTCCCGCCGACTGTCAGCGCCAGCGCCGCGGTCCCACTACCCTTCCCCCGCTGCTGGTCCCGAGCGCCGGGCGATGCGGGGCTCCCCACCGCGGCCCTCGCTCTCCCGCGCCACGGCCCCTCTCCATTAACGGCCCACACCGGCGCTAAGCCCTCAAGCGAGCCGCGGCCCCCCGCCCCGAGCCGGCGCCGAGGGCCTGGAGCGGCGCCAGCCGCCGGCGGTGTCGCCTGGCGGGAGGGGGCCGGGGGCGGGGGGCGCGGCCGTGGTCCTTGAGGTACAGCCGCGGTGGGCGATCGGTGCGATCTCGTATTTTCTACTCAGCGCCGCCGGGGAGGGGACGGGGGCCGCGGGGCTGAGCGTGTCGGCGTGAGGTGGTGCGGGTACCTCCGTGACGAGTAAGGCGGGCGGGATGGCGGTAGCGGTGTCCTGGCTGAAGTCTGGACTGACCGCGAGCAGCCGCTTGTGTCTCATCCCGAGGTGAAGCGGTGGAGTGAGGTTATTAAATTGTCTTTGGGCAAGAGCAGGTCCGCCAGCCTCGGGACCCAGTGGGCCAAACGCATGGCCTCTGGCTGGCCCTTGCTGGGCTTTTCTCCCTGAATGTGCCTTCTAAACTCCACGGCTCTTCACCGGTCTTGCTCTCAGCCACCTTTCTGAAGAGAGGAATATCCCTGTTGCTTGTAGACCATGAGATGAAGCTGGACCTCCGGGCAGGACTGAACCATGAGGCTGGGGCAGTGTGGCCCCAAGCCCAACGTAGAGGCATGCTGCCATCTTCACGCTCCTCAAACAAGGGTCAGAAACTGAAGCAAGACTCGGTGTGCTTGTATTTAAGGTACAAAAATGCACATTAGATGTTTTCAAGCATCTCAAGTCTACTCTGCAGTCGTAACGCAAAATAAGCATTTGTCTTCCGGTGTCTGCATTTTAATGTTTGTTAAATTAAGATAGCTTTTATAAGCTTTGGGTCTTTAGTGGTGCCTTTATTGGTCTTGTCATTAACTGGTTTATAGCAAAAGCGAAGCAGTACACTTAGTGTAATTAAATCTGGTGCGAGTAAAAAGTGAACAGAAATCACCTTGTGAGACGTAAATTTGAATTAATACTTCAGTCTTTAATGATGCAGCAACATCATTTAAGATTATTCAATATGGAGTATTTGAAACAATTCAATATGGAGTATTTTAAGTTTTCCTAGAGTTCTACAGTTAATATTCTCATAATTGGAATGTTAACAAAGTCCTGGTTTGGACTTTTTCCCTCTTTGCAAAACTTCACGTGTTTTTAAGAAATTCTAGCCTATGTCAGGTTATTCCTGGTCATTCTAAGTAACTATTTTTATGTAGTAGCTTTCACTCCCCCACACTCCTTGTGACCTACACCTACACCGCAGCCTATATAATTAAATCCTCACAAGAACTTGATAAGGTAGTCAGCAATAACATCTCTGTTTTCTAAGTGTGATCAAATGTCTCAGCTAAACCTTAGAGGGAGTTGACTGGGGATAGGATTTAACAGTCCTTTTTTTGTTCCTGATGAGTTTTTTTTAAAGAATTATTTTTCTTAAGTGAGTTGTGTTGAGCTCTTTGAATGTTAAAGTTCAAAGCTGGTACAGAACGGAAGAAGAGATTCTGACAAGTTCCTCTCTTTAGAATGAAGCTAGTCAGAATTAATGACTGAAATTTTCCTGATGTTTCAGCTGTTTGTCAGTGCCGAGTAAAGGACGACTTTGTCTGTCAAGCTATTGCTGTACCAGAAAGTGTCCTTTGGTGAAAACTGCTTCACTTTTTAATTGTCTGCGGTACTGCAGTGAGTGAAGTAATTTCTATGTTAATATACCACTGTTAGTAAAATTTTTCCGAGATTAAAAAAGCTAAATGAATATTAGGTCATTGAATATTGCAAAAATAAGATTTGCAAAATGAAAGCACACAATTGGAAGGAAGGCAGATCTCCAAAGGCAGATGGAGTGCAAGGTGAGTTGGAAGCATCTGGTAAAATGCAAAACTATACAGTGGCATGTAAATTAACAAACTATAAACATTTTTAAGAACATTTTGCTGAAAGGGGGACAAAAAGAAATTCAGCACAGTTAAGTTGTGCCAGTGGTGTCCAGCTCACCATATTTATAAGAATATTTGTTTGATTTTGTTTTATATTTCCTGTATTTACCATTTAATAGTAGCACCACAGATACTCTCTGCAATGTAGTGTTCTTGCTACTTCTAAGGATGTAAAAAAAGGCTACCAAATACTTTTCAAGTGCATGCTGTCAGTCTGCCAAGACATCACTTGAAAGTTTCCTGTTCAGGGGAAAAATGTGGTGCAGATGCACAGTTCTGCTCCATAACAGGTACCCTGCTCGGCGTAGGAGCCAGGACACTACTGCCTCTGCAGGGAAGGCCCTGGGGTCAGCATCCTGGGGGCACGGCCAGGAGATCAAGAGGGAGATCAGTCCCTTCTGCTCAGCACTCGTTAGATCACATCCAGATACCGTGTCCGGTTTTGGGCTTCTAGTACAGGAAAGGCATTAACAAACTGGAGCAAGGTCAGGGAGGCCCCCAGGGTGGTTGGGGCTGGAGCACTTGCCCTGAGAGGAGAGGCCACGGGAGTGGTCCTTGGTCAGCCTGGGACAGGGAAGGCTTCAGGAACCCTATGCCATCCAACCCCTTCATATGAGGTTATTGAGAATATGGAGCCAGGCTTTTCTCAGTGTTGCAAGCAAGCAAGGTGAGAGGTGACAATAAACTGAAACAAGAAAGGTTTGGGCTGAATGTAGGGAAAACCTATTCCCCATGAGGACACTCAAGCAGTGGCACAGTTTGCCCAGTGAGGTTGTGCCATCTTCATTCTTGGAGGTTTTCCAGACCCAACTGGTTCAAGCCCTAAGCAACCTGGTCTGACGCCAGAGCTGACCCGCTTTGAGCGGGAGGTTGGACCGGGACTTCCTGAGGTCACCTCCAGCCCAAGTTATCCCATCATTCTGTGATTCTGCACTCACAGTGCAGACAAGAAAGCCTGGGATATGGATAATACTGTATTTCAAACCTTTACATTTGTGAGCATTTTTGTTCTTTGCAGCCTTGTCTGCAGCAGGTAGAAAAAACCATGCAGCATGATAGCTGAAAAAGCTTTCATCAGCTCGTGGTTTCCACTGTTCCTGGTGTAATGGAAACATTTCTTCTGCTCCTCGCAGCAGCAAAATAATAGTAAAGAAAATTACTCCAGTCAACTGAGACATGCTGTTTCCATGTCCTCCTTCCAGGTAAAATATTTATTACCTGTTGAAGTGATTGAAGGTCACCCATTCACTGCCCTTTAGAAACCAGTATATAGAGAGAAGAAAAAGGAAAATAAAGTACTCCCATTTTAAAAGTCTGGAGGCAGGGAACTGTAAATAATACACAAAAAGTGGGAGAAGGTAGGAGGAAATGTCAATCTTGGTGCGTTACTCTGCTGTGGTACATTACAGTAAAGAAAGATGAGTGTGTAAGTGATTAGCAAGGGAAAAATAAATGGGCAGTGGGTTGGTAAGATGAGGTGAGGTAATTGGTGGTGTCTCAGGTAGGCTGAGAGACTTGTCTGCCCAAACATTAGTAAAATACTTAATCCTTTTTCCCATGCTGGCTGCCCCTGTCAAACAGAGCAAGAGAGATTTCTGAGGCATTTACCCTTTTTGCAGGTTACAAAGTGTATACAAAGCAGTCTTCCTTAAGATCAAATCAGATATAAGTGAGGCAGGAAGAAAGGGCACTGAGGTTGTTTTTCTGAACCAATGCTGGCTCAGAATTGATGGTTTTGCTACAATTTAAGATTTAGATTCTTTAAAAACAAAGCAGAGGCAAGCAAGCTGCGTGATCTTTAATGAAAAATGTTCAATATTATGAATGGGAAAGGAGGGAAATTAAACGAGATTGCTCAGCACAGATTGTATTGTGGCAGGTCACATTCTAGAGGAAGTTCAGAACACAAGAAAATCCTCTGTATGGTTGCATGTGATGCTAGTACTTATTTCGGCTTCAAAACTAAATTAAGATACCTTGACAAGAAACATTTGCTTGACAATGGTATCTTGAACTGACAGACACCGTTGGCACAGGTAGATGGACCGATGTGACATTGCCGTAGTGTGGCTGTAACTGCAATGTACCTCTTCCTCTTGCTAGAGCTATAACAATCTGGTGAAAATGTACAGTAGCAATCCAGAGGAAAAGCCCTTTGTTGGATCATAAGAAAGCTGCACAAAGATATGGTAAAGGCAGGAATTCAGCCGTTCCATCAAGTAATAGTTAACTTTCATGAAGACATCATGTTTGAAGCAGGGCTCCCTGGCTGTAGACGGGTTTACTAGACCCAAAGAAATCAGTGATAGAGGGTATCTTTCATGGCAAGGCAGAAGTTATGTCACTTTATGCAACATTCAAATGGGCATCTTGAAGTGTAAGGAGTTACTTTGGATATACTTGCTAACGGTGTAGAAGGTTATGCTCAGCAGTAATAAACATCTGGAGACATAGGCTTATCATCTGTTTCAGCAGTGGGTCACACATTCTAGATGCTTGTTTGTGTATGTGATGAAAATAATTCAATGTGTGTCGGAAACAGTCAGCTCTGCTATAATCTGTATTAATTTCCTGGACTGATAGGTAACATAATACCCCGGTAGTATATTTTCAGAACTTTGAAAAGACTGTGGCTTTATTTGAGACTTGTAGACAAAAATAAGTGAGAAGGAGAAAGCCATGGCATATTAACTGCTCACACAGGTAACGTGAATAAATGTGAATTGTAGCAGAATCCATGTTACTCAAGGATCAAAATGCACAAATTAGGGATTCTATCAGCTTTATTCCTTTGGAAAAGAAGTTTTGTATGAGACGCTACAGGATCTTCAGTTTTCAGGCCCCACCATTAAGTTCTTGCTTTCAAAAAAGTTGCTGAAAAAGAGTATGTAGCCAGCATTTGGACAATCAATGCTGACCCAAGAGGGAAAGATACTGCTAAAAATAGCAGTTTGTAAGTAAGTCCTGAATGAGCTAGGAGTAGCAGAGATGGGAGCAGATAGTAACATAGTGGATCTTGTTTAGGAAGGGTCAAAGACTTGTTTTCCCCTCCAACGTATCTTAAAAATGTTGATGTATCTGACCCTAATATAGGCTTAATAAACTCACGTCTGCAATGCACCTCTTAAGCAGCGTGCAGAATGGCAACAGATTTTGAGCAAGCAGGGGCATAAAATCTTTCACCAGCTTTGATGGAAACAGTATCAGGCCAAGTTCTGTAATGCAGATTACTTTTAAGAAGGCAAAGATGAGAGAGAGGGTAGGAAAAAAATTATCTCAACTCTTAAGATCAGCATTCCAGTGTAGATACAAGCCAAACAATCATACAACCATGACTGGTGAACAACAGTAGTACAGTGGTATCAGTAACTGGTAGTAATTCAGCAATATTTAGTATTTTCCAGGCAGTGTTTTCATAATACCATTAAACTGCATGGTTCTGAGAGTAATCATATCAGCAAAGTAAAAACGGAGGTCAAAACTAGCCAAGAACTTCAGGAGTAGCTGCAAGATAATATTATATACTTCACAAAATGAAGTTTTAGGCAGTGATCAAAGGATTTTGCCAATTTAAAAAATGAAAGATAGTTCAAAACAGCAAAGTCCCAAATTATAGAAATGGCTATACAAATGAAGAAGTTAGTACATGAAATTCAGATTCATAAAACATTTCAGAAGGCAAAACCCCAAACTCAACTTAGAATGAAAAAAAAGTATTTACAAAATCTATAGCCTTAGGGTTTGTGCTGAAAAATACACAGCGTTTTCAGAATATTCATACTTTGAGTAGACATTTTATGTCTCCTTAGTTTGTGAAATATCTTTAAGGCATATTAAGACATTTGACTGAAATACCTATAATTATCCAGCTTTGTTATCATTTGTAAAGACATGCTTAACTTGGACTTCTGGAGTGGGGTAGCAAGCACTTAATGGCTGGTATTAATTCTGAATTTGATATTTAAGACAGTATATTAACAGGTGTAGAAATGCAGGGAGACAAAGAATTTAATTATTTAATCAGGTAATTAGCTTATTAAAAATATTTTCATTTGATGGGAACTTTATTTTTGGGCATTTCCTTTATCCCTTTAAAAAGGTAAGAGAAGAGAATTAATTCCATTTATCTAAAACATACTGTTTGGCCACAACAAAAACAAGGGTAATAATTGTTTCTTCTTGCATGTGCTGCCAAATAAAATCATAACTGAATAGAAGCTGTTTATCTGCCCAAAGTAGCAATTTTCTGAAAGTGTTTACAGCCATTCAGGTACCCTAACATAGGTGTGACTTTACTGTTGCTAGTTTACATTCTGGTGTAGATTTTTGTACGTGAAACCAGGTGTCTGGTCCTGCTTTCTTGTCCTCTAAGCTGTACTTTCAAAGTACGCTGAACTTTTTGGCTTGAATTCACCAGTTATTTCATCTCTGATAACAGAATATTCTTCTTGTCCAGCTTATTTCAAGGGATGAGAGTAACACACTAAACACATGTGGTTTCCTTCTACTTGTGAGATGTGTGTTATGACCTGTTCTGTGTAGCTAATGGATATTCAAAATTCAGGCTATAAAAGATAAATTGTTAAAGGATACCCTTCTATTCCCAGAAATCCAGGGCCGGGAGATAAAGACAAAAGAAAGAGTGGTCACACATTATAAGCAACTAGGAAAGCAATAAAATGTTGCTCCTCTTGAATGCTAAGTCAAATCAGTCTTCTAATTAAGCATATGTCTAGAAACAAAAACGTGAAAAGGAACTCCACTCTCTATAGTAACTGCTTGAAGACTTAATACTCCTAGCCTGGGAGTATTCTTTGCTTTCCCACTGAGCATTTTTGTTCCCTTTTGAAGGAGATTAGAGTATGTGTGTGGCTGGGGAACTGTCACTGACCTTCTATTATCTCGTCACCATGTGCAATAAAGATTCTTAATCCTTTCTTCTCTTGAGGGACAAAGTCCTGTCATCCCATAACATGCTTCCTACTAGTGTCGTGGCTAGGGGCCAAGGCTAGTTTGTGCTAGTGCAGTTATTGCTTGCGAAGGTGTGAATGAAAAGCAAAGTCCGGAAGAAAAAATTCCAAAGGTGAATGAGAGAAGTGTGTTATCACCCAAAACTACTTGTGCTACATGAATGATAATAAGAAGGAAGCAGGAACTCAGAAAGCAGCAGCAGTGTGAGTTTCTGAGTGAGTGGTGGACAGAATAGCAGAAAAAGTCCCCCACAAGAAAGAGAATTGTAGTGGGGGTACAGGACTAGGAATTTCTCTACTCCCACTCTTTGACAGAATGATTCAGGCCCACTTTGTTTTCCAGTGTGTCAGATCACTACGTCTGAAATCCACAGTGTGGGTTGGTAGCAAAGAGAAAGCACACAGCTAAAGCATTAGAGTTTGTTGTTGTTCTAACAAAGAAGTTCCCCCAAGATATTTAGGGCAAGTCACTAGTGATATATCCAGCCAGTTCTGGAGTGTGCCAGAACCTTTTCTTGGGACTTGGATTTCCAAGCAAGTTTGTGTTTTGTGCTGCTGGTAACTTTTCAGAATTTAACCAAAAGCCATGATTTCTTTTTTCCTAATTATCTTTCCTGTGCTATGCAGGGACTTGTTCAATTAAGCAGTTGTTTCAAAATGATTACAAATGAATCATTGCAAATCTGCTTTAAAGACTTAACATTTCTCTGTTAGATTTGCAAAGGATGACTTTTTGAAGTGCTTTATTGAAACAGAAGCTATTCCTGTGGTTACCTTTTTTCTGCAAAAAGGGCAGTAAAGAGGACAGAATCCAGGCTAGGTGTCAGGCTGCATCTGTTTTTCCTTTTTTACTACTTTATTTACCTTTTGCATTATAACAAGTGGGTTGAGAGGAAAGAGATAATTTTTAGTTAGTTTTTTATGTTCTTGTTTCCTCAAAATAGTTGAGGAGATTGTATACATCCTTTCAGAAGGATCTAAGTAGTCTCAGGGCAAAGAGGAATGCAGAATGCTTCAGCTCTGGTGCCTAGCAGAGGTAATTTGAACAGAAATAGGGACATGATAAAACCATTTTTACAAATTTTTAATTTGTGATTCAGCAAAGATGTTTGTAATGTCCTATCCTCTGCAGTAAGGAGACAAGTGTGATTAACACCTATCGAATATGGTTTCCCATAGGGGAAATTCTGTACACAATGTTTTGAAATAGCTTGTTGGGTTTTTTTTAAATAACTATATACACATTGCAAAGACAATGGTGAAAGGCCTTTGAGGCATGGAAGGTGGTAGTGTTTGGGGGAATAGCTCTACAGACTGAGACTAACCCATAATAAAGCTGTCTCTTGCACTGATGAACTTTTCATTTGTGGTGAAAAAATTGCGCTGTGCCCTGGAAAACAAATTTAACAATCGCTGTTCTCGTCCTAGAGCTCTAGGCAGTATTTTAGGTATGTGCAGTATTTTAGGTATGTGACAGAAGACGGCACGGCAGTAAGATTAGAAATGGGGCAATGTTTGTAGGTAGAAGCAATACCTGCATACAAGCTCTCCTTGGGATCTGAAACAGAAGCAGCAAACTTCACGCTGAGTGTAGATGGAAACACCGAACTTGCCACTGAATACTTCTATATTGATGACCTAACTTGTAGTTGGTTAATACAGCTATTGATCTCTAATTAGGTGCAAGTAACAGCTTTTTCACAATAGCTGCCTGGATGATACTTAAGATAACTATCTGGTGCCCTCTTGTGGAGTTTTAAACATCAGACAATAGTAGAATGAAGTACCTTACTCTTGTCTTCACAGCATCCGCAAAGATCGCTTTAAAGGAGGGTACAAATAAGTGTAATCACATTTGTAATTGTAGCTATATGAAACATGCAATCAAATATAGATTTTTTTCTGCAATTATTAGTTCTGCAAATATAGAGTTTTTTCTGCAATTATTAGTACAATCCTGTGAGTGAATGGCCCAATGAAGAACACTTTTGCTGAAGTTGTTGAAGATTTATGCTTGCACTGAAAAGCACACAAGAGGTAAATAAGTATGAGGATATCTTGGCCTGTTGTGTTTATCTCTACAAGGCCATTTAAAAAGTGATGAACAGAAGTATATTTTTAAATAGACAGTCAAGGATAAGGACAGAAGCAGGCAAAGAAGAGGAGAAGGGGAAAAAATCCTGAAAAAAAAAAAATCAGGATATGTTTTTAGTCATCCCTGGCTTAAGCATTAGTTATAGCAAATGAATGACTACTCCTTCCCTCTTTTTATACCTTATTTTAAAGGATTTTGCATAGCACAGACTTACCTTGTTTTGTAGCTGGTCAAAGCATGCGATCCCCATACAACTGTATCATCAAGCATGGGCTCATTTCCATAAGCGGAGAAGCTCAACAGATGATTGTGCCATACTTTCCAGAGGCTGGTTAAATTTTGCAAGACTATCCCTGAGCTATGTGTTTCAAATATAATTCAAAGAGGTTTTCTTTTAACTCATCTGGTTTTCCCATTATTTGAACTTAAGCAGTGACCTCAAGAAATTGTGAAAAATAGGTGTATGCCAACTGTGTTCTTGTTCCAAGTCAGCATGTGACTCACCAAAGCAATTCTGCCCACTTCTTTGTAACACAGCTCTTTTCTCATAAACGTTAAGAGTTGTCTAACTCAAAGACAGTCCTGCTGCTATGGTCTGGACAGCCCTTGAGTTTGGGGCACATAGATCTGAGCTCTAATTTATTTGGGGGTAGTAATGCATATTGCACACACTCACATTTCAGTCCAACATATTAAATAGGATTTTGCAGTTAGAGAGTTTCTTTCCAAGGAGGCCCAGCCCAATTTCCACTTGTACTACAGACTGCCTATGTGAACCTAAGCAAATCACTTAAGGTTTGTGAATCAGCTCCCACACCTGAAGACAAAGATAACAATTGTCAGATAATCTTCTAAACAGCCTTATGAATTAGGGATCTGTAGTGGACTTTTGATAGGTGCTGGTGGCAGGCATTATGTTAGGGTAGAGGTTTAAAGAAGAAATAATTTCCCTTTTTGGGTTTCACCTCCACTCTTCTTTCATTATTTTCAGGCTAAGGGATGGAAAAGTGAGACCTTGGCTTTATGTCCTTACTTGTTTTTAAAGTCTGTGGTTCTGCTATTTGGAAAATTTTTGCCTTCCAAATGACCAGCACAGTTTGGAGAAAAATAGCCTACACCTATTCTCTACAGCCTCAAACATCTGGTTCAAATTTGCAGTAAGAGGACAAATGAGCTGTGTAATACAGGTTTATGAATACAGCAGATATGTATGTCCATACATGCACACACACACGTGCGCATGCACACTGGATACAGAAGACTTAAACCTTTTGGATTCAGTTAAATGAGGCATAAGGCTAGTGAGAAGTACATAACTATTTGTTATAATGGTTTCCACGTCACTTGTAAAGAGCCTGCATTTACAAAGTCCACCCTACTTCTCAATACAGTCTGGTACTGAGGAGTGCCTTTTTCCTGAATGTCTTCGTACAGTAAGACAGGAAAGGCAGTTCAGCACTTACTCTTGAATTGTTCTTTTTTCCTCAGATGAAATCTCTCACAATATGGATTTAGAAGTTAACTGCCTGGAAGTGAAATTCCATAGAACTGAGGGTCTGTGTTAGAAGTTCTCAGAATTTATTATTATCCTTAGAACAAGCAGTGGAAAGGCTACAAACTATTTAAGGCAAAGAGGGAAAAATGGAACAAGCCAATCTTTCCAGACAAAGAAACTGATGAGTATTAATGTATGGTCATTTTAAAATTCTGACAGGAGATAATTCCCTACAATATTTGCATTGTGTAGTTATAAAATGGCAGTATTAATGCATGTTTAAAATTACTCTGTTTCCATCACCCTCTTCATGGTTAGTTGATTGGAAAGATTGATAATGTGCCTCAGGTTCCCTGTCATTATGAATTTATTCTTCTATATTGATTATTGCAACATATCTGAGTAAGGGTGATCAAAACAGATTATTTACATTACACCACGGTGTGGTCTGTTGGGGCAGCACATTTACAACGCCATCGAAAGTGGTTTCAGAGAGAGCTGACAGATTACTACAATGTTTATCATTGTTACAGTCTCAATGGGAGTCTGGTTTAATCGAATTACCATAACAGTGGGAACACAATGACAATAAAAATTAGAAGCACTAAAGAACTCTCCCTATTATGTAGCCAGTGTGACTGACTGGAAAAAAGAGGCATTGCGATGAATGCAGAACAGGAGAATGCTCAAGGGTGACTAACAGGTCAAAGAAGCTTTTTTTTTGTACTCATAATGTTAAGCTGGGTTTTTTTTTTCCCCCCCCACACAATGTGCTCTAAGCACCTACCTTAGGTATTCTGAATTGTCCTCTCTGTGCTTACATGCCTCTGAACTGACTAAGCTAGCAAGATAGCTTTGGTCCTCTGAATCATACTTAAGTTAGATGTATAGAGCTAAAGCTGAAGTTTGAGATTTCTGCCTGGGTCCAAACTTGTAAAAGTAAGCTACAATACAATTTGAAGCTGAGCTTAGAAAGCTAAGGAAGAGAAATTGCAGAAGGTATGATTTGACAGATTTAATCAGAAAGACAAAAACCTGATTTCAAGTTCTTAAAAACAGATCTTCATTAGGTTTGGGTTTGTTTGTTTTTTTAAAAAATCTGTTTCAATTACAACTTTGGAATAAAGAAATTGAGGGGAAAGAAAGGAAGAAAGAAAATAGAACGTAGTGATTCTCTTCAGGTAGTGATTCCATAGTATCTACATGATTAAGATGCAAAAATCATACCTACTTTCAAAAAGAACATGAGTTGCTTTGAAAACTACATTTTCTCAAAGGTCAAAGCTAAAGATTTTGAAACACCTTGAAGTTAGTGGAAGCAGGTGGGAGAAAGTTAACGTCTTTTTTTTAGACATGAGCCACAAAAATAAGCTTTTTGGGGAATAATTGAGCAACAATAGAGAACACTTCGTTAAGGAAAGTTAAAACAAGCCTACTTCAAACCCTGGAAACAATTTAAAGAATACTGTTTGAAGGGAGTTCCAGGCATCATTAGTATAATGGCTAAGTGGTAGTGGGAGGAAACTGTCAATAGATACCAAAACATTTACTGCCATAAAAGAGTAGGCATTCTTGGAAGCTTTGTTATGTTCTTTTATATTCTTTACAGAACTGCCTACTGTGCTTCAGGAACAGGTATGCTGAAGTAAATCATACAGTAGGCGGTTTTAATTCATGAAACTTTGTGGGTTCCTTTTCCCACTACTTTCGGTGGTTTATTTTGCAGAAATCTAGTGGGCTGGTGTGCATCAGGAGGTTTTGGGGGGAGGGACGACCTAAATCCACAACACAAGTATAGAAATAGCTTTCACAAACTTCCAGGCTTAGCACATGTCCTGGTCCTAAACACTTACCTCCAGCAGGAACAGTTGGAGCCACGCTATCTTATTCACCTAGGAGATATAACATTGCATCATAGGTTAGTCAGACAAACAAAAATTACAAGTGCATTTTTAGGAGGCTTCATCCTGTCACTCAGCACTGGTCCAGGAAGTCTGTAGAAAAAAAAATAAATCTGTGTCTAAAGAACTCTGATACGGAATTTCTTGGACAATGAAACTATAGAGTACACACCTGTTTCCACAAAGAAGCTGGATTTAAGTTTCCACAAAGCAGCTGAAAAGAAGTTTTTAATGTATGTTCTGGTGAAATAATTTACAGTAGTATTGTGTAGCCATTGATCAGGGAATAATCAAACAGGCCACCCTGCAGAAAGATTTTTCAAAGGCATCTACAGAAAATGAATGGCCAGTATCTATGAATTTTTACTACTTCTCATCCTCAACCTACAAGTAAAAAGCCTTCTAAAATGTATAGAACAAATACAGTAAACATTGCAGCAGAGCATTAGCCAAAAGTCAAAGCATTCTCTGTGTTGTTCTCTAAGACATAATTTCTCTTCTTAGTTTCTTGCAGCTTTTTGATGATAAACTAGGAAAATATGATAAAGAGAAGTCTTGGAACACTGAGCGGGGATGAGGAAGCAGTGTGAATGACTTGACAGAGTGTAAAAAAGACAACAGGGAGGAAGGAAACAGAAGAGAAAGTGGTTTGGCAATCAGCCCGTGAGAGGAGGATGTAGAAATGTGGTGATTAAGTGCTAGCCCCATATTGCTTCCTCTTATATGAATTCTTAAACTCCTCAGGGTTTGTGCCCCATTCCTTGCCTTTTGTGGGAGTTGGGAGCATAGATTTTCATCTCCAGATAAAGAGTTGGGTTCATTCTCTCTCACACAAGTGAAGAGGACCCATACGTGGAGCAAATTTTCTATCTCAGAGCTGCTGCTTCAGATTGTTATAATCTCAGCTGGATGTCCAGAGAACCTGCCATCAGGAGGCAGAGGTCAAGTCACACCTCTCTGAACTTCCTCTGCTGCAGATAGAATGGTCCTTCTGTGCAAAACACTTAGGTTTGGAAGAGAGACACAAAATCTGTCTGGTTTTTCTTGCATCTACTGAGTGCAGGGACAATCACTGCTACATAGCTATCGCTACCTTACTACAGAGATGGAGTAGCAAGAAGGCTGAAGGTGGTATGATGGTGGTGAGGAAGCAGTGAGGCTCAGATCAATTTGCTTCAACTTCAGCTGAACTCTATGAGGGGGAAGGTAGAAGAGGTAGAAAGATTATGTTGGGGAGGTAAAGACACTACTACCTGTTCAGTGCATTTTGTGGCAAGGGTAATTATTGTCAACAAACCAGAGACAACCAGCTGGAGAGCTGGACCATGGTAAGTTGAGGATGCTAGGAATAATTTTGCTTTGTAAAGAAAACTAATTGCCTGATAACTCTTCATTAACAAAGCTAAGGTTGCTTGGGAGCCTTTCGGAGTGTAATGAGTGGCCACAATCTAGGTATCTGAAAAATAGGGAGGTAAGGTTTGCTGGGTCAGGAGGGACTTTTGTACTGAGAGACCTTACCAGAGGAGGAGGATGTTGTGGGAGATTGTCTCTGTAACCAGAACAGCCTACACAAGTAAACGTGCAGGAGAGGGCGCCAGACAGCAAGGAGTAACTTTTGATGTGATACCATCTTAATGAAATAGGAAGAGAACAGCTAGTTTAAAGTTTTGGTTAAGGTTATATTTTGCATAACCTCAGAGAGTTACAGTGGACAACTGAGCATCCATGATTTTGCTAGTTAGTGCATTCAACATTCATTGCAACAGTCAGGATATATGAATATCAACCGAAAACCTGATTCCTGTCATTCATGTCTGCAACTCCAGCCTTTGATCAGTTAGAAGTATAATCTTTATCACTGCTCTATAATTAGATGTGTGAGAGCAAACTCAGTAGGAACTGTACAGCTTCGTTTATTTTTATTGTGTCACACTAGTACTTCAATTACAGTTATGTGATACCAGTCTCTACAGTGAACTAGTTCCTTGTTAAATTGGAAAATTCACTTACAAAGACTCTAAATTGATACAGTTAGCATTGGCTGTCTGTGCTCCCCGAATATTGAATTAGGCAACATGCAACTAGGTTACAACCTCAGCTCTGTTTATTTTCAGGGCTGGAGCAGTACAAGGTGCCTGCACTTTGCAGACAGCAGAAACATTCAGGAAACAGGACACTGGAGCACTGTCAGGCGGGGTCTACCGACTCCTTTTGCAATGGCAAATCCTGCATTTACATGAACTGCACTGAGTGGCAGCTACTTATACCCGTCCTATCCTCAACCATAGTGTGCTGCGTAGAAACATCTTCACGCTTGGTGGATTTTTGCAGTCCTTCACCTATTTGTACAGGTTGACACTTGATGCAAAACTTTCACTGGGCTATCTTTAAATTCCCATATTCAAACTTCTCTCCTATTTCACTGCTATGAAAACCTGTTGGCAAGAAGACCTTTGTGTACCACTAGTGAAAATCTTCATAACTCGTCTTTGCGTCTTTCCTCCACCGCTGCCTCCCTAATAGCTGCAATTACAGTCCTGCCAAGCTAATGTGGTACTTTTCCTCACCGTCCCTTGCAGATACACCTAAACACAGCAGACATAGCTGTCATTTGTGCAACTCATTCTAGTGATAACTGTCATCGATGACCAGAGTTAACCTGGTACTTCATGTACATGAACTTCAGTTTATTTTTCCTTTTTTTCAGAGGATTTTCATTTTGCACAAGGCAAAACTCTGGAATGGCTCAAGATATCACCGGGCACCAACAAAATCTTTTTTTGTCGTTTATTGTTTTTGTCCATGGACTAACAATGCAACCAATCCCTTCAGCTGAGAGCCAGCAACCAAGTGGCTAGCAGCGATAAAGAGAAGGAAGGAGGAGCAAGTGAGAGTTTGACCTCACAACCTTTGTTTAGATTGCTGGTTCTTTTTAGTATTTCCTCTTGTTATTCTTTCAAGTATTTGGGGAAAGAGAAGGGAACCATAGCCAAGCCATTATGCATGCTTATTCCATAATCTAAACATTTTTATCGTCTTTTTTTTTTTTTTTTTGGCAGTTGTTTAAATAGCTATAGAAATATACCAGAGAAATGGAGACTAGAGTCTAGAATTTTGCAAGATTTTATTCTGGGCAGTGTGCCAAGTAACAGGTAATTGTTGGCAGGTCTACAAGGTTAGTTTTGCGTACTGCTTTCAGTCTACAGCAGTGATGTATGTGCACAAACTGAGGGTCGAATACAGGCCTTCAGGCAGTGGCTGGGATCTTTACAGCTCAATTATACTATGTAGGCAAAGTCCTCGAAAAACTTTGTTCTAAAATGGGGTGGGTGGCTGTTGTAGAACATTAATGCCCTCAATTTCAGCCTCCTGCTCACTTCTGTATTCCTTGGTTCTCCGGTACTTGACAGAATACTTAAAAGACCACCCAGTTCTGTCCACTACTTACACAGGCTGTGCAAAGGGGAATGAAAGACTTGGACAAAAGCTAGCCTTCAGGTAGTCCAATTACTAAATATCCAGCATGACATAAGACATAAAACTAGGCCACTGCTCTTTCTTCTCTTGGTTATTTAGACAGGCAAACGTTAATTTGTATAACTGAACACATCAAGAGAAAACGCATTAAGGCTAGTACAAACAAGTCACTTCAAGGAGAAATTCTGTCTGGAATTCTGTCTGTAAGTAAAAAAATTTCACTGTGAGAACAATTAAACATTGGAATATGTTGCCAGGGAAGTGGTATAATTTCCCTCACTGGAAATATTCAAGACTTGGCTTGGCAGAGCCCTGGACGACCGAACTTGATGGCCCTGCTTCCAGCAGAAGGTTGGACCAGGTGGTCTCCAGAAGTCCCTTCCAACCTAGATTTTTCTGTGATCTATGATAATACTTCTGATCATCATGTTTCAAAGTTGGGATAACAGAAGAATGTTGTTACTTTTTCTCATGTCAGGCAAATGAGGATTATAGTGCCTATGGAAATACTAACTTCATTATGAAATAGAAAAGGAAGGAAAAGCAATAGTTGCATTTCACTTACAAACATGTTTGCAAACGACTGTGGTCAAAACCAGTCTGGTGAAGTTGAACTGCATAGATAACCACGAGAATACAGGTTTCTGCTAAACATCATCAAAAAAAGTCATAAAATGATCTTTTTTTTTTTCTGCAGAGGACTGCTTTACTGCAGTAAATATGCCAGTATGTTTAATACAGTACAGCGAAACTGCTGGACTTGCAGTGATGGATGTGTGTATGAAAGCAGGCAATTTTTTTAATGAGTATTATGTTTTCCTATAAAAGCCAAATAAACATTTAAATTGCTTTGAAAAAACCAGACTTACTAGTGATTTGATAGTTTATCAATTGTAAGTAGATTGCTATTATATAAAAATGCACAATTTAGAGCAAAAGGAGATGTTAGATACTTTCTAATTTCTACAGATTGAGATTGTATTTTGCACTGCTTCTACAGCAAACCAGGGTGTTTGGTGTTATACAAATTAGTGTTAACTATTTTAAGAGATGTAACAGACACTGCCAGCTTGGCCAGGCACTTGATGTGTATATGAGTTGCACAACAATAATGCAGGAGTTTACTTCTCTCTTTTTTTTTTATCTTGTTTCTTTAGCATTAGTTAACATAGAAGAACGTAATTAACATAGAAGAATGTAAAATAAAGCAAAGCTAATGCAACCCATTTTATTACAGATGGACATATATGTTTCACAAGATACAGCAACTGCTGTAAAGATGCTAGCTAGAGAGAACCCAAGCCAGGTAACAAGCTAAAAAAGCAGATTACTTGTTACCCACATTAACAACTAGAAGAGCAACACAGTAAGCATAAGAAAATCAGTGCAGAGGTAGGTAATATACCAGTTAATTACATTTGCTCTCCTAAAGGACAGTGAAAAACTCTGTGTCCAGATATTACTACCTGAGTAAGTCTTGGTAATAATTAATTGCTAAGGTGCTTGCTTCCTGCTTCACCGTAAGATGCTTGTTGCAATTTATATGCCAATCAGCATTACTGTGGCAGATCCTGCGCCATTAATGAACAGATCATGACACAACATGTACTGGAATGGGGAGAACTGCCCCCTGGACATGCTGGTGCCATGGAGTAGGTGATGTCCTCTTGTCTGGGCAAATTCTTGTGTGACTGCAGATGAGCTGGAGAGGAGCATAAGGCTAACAGGATTACAAGGATCAACGGGTACCTCACCCACTGACATGATCAGTACATTGTGTCCTTTGTTGTGAAGGCTTATCACTGCGTAGCTTTCCCATGTCAACAGCTAGGCTTGGATGGATGGACTTATGCTCTGAGGATCTAAACTTAATGAACAGAAAAACTTGTAAACATTTTGGGGTCCATTTACTGTAAGTTAAAAACCTAGGAGTCCTAAGGTTTTTATAAAATTATCTAGAAAGAAAATTAAGCAGATGAGACAATCACTTCTGAGAGAGAGGTGAAAAAATACCAAAAATCCAAACTATTGAACTTTCCTTTGTGTATCTCCTTTTGAACTCTTGCAGCCTATTCAGTGTGCAAGATGGTTTAGCAAATCCCATTTCAATCACTACATATGCCTCCTTGGATAGGCTCCTGATGAGAAGCTTCTCCACGGAAAATGGAGACTTGGAACAGGAAGGCTGTGTTTAAACCCCATGCTTAGTCTTAATTAATATACTTGGAATAAAAAGCAACCAAAACCATCTGTGTCCAGAAGAAGCAAATCCAGATGTCATGGGGATTTAGTCCTCTCCTTTGTTAATCATGTCTGCAGGATCATTCAGCTTCTGCAGCATATGCCTCCTGTACTTTTGAAGGATAGTTAATAATACATGAACATCAGCTCACTTGGGAAGAAAGTTTTGGTCACATCTTTGTTAATCAAATGGAGACAGAATTTCTTACTCCTCTAAGTAGAGTCACGCTACAATTTGCTTAATTAAGAAGAAAAAATGACAGGTCTAATTTCTAGCTTTTGATGTTTTGCCTCATTAAAGTCTGTTCAAAGACAGTAGGATGCCTTGAGCCTTCCTCTGTTACCTGAGTTGAAAGCCTTTAACGCTGCCTCCTGCAAATGCCACCCTATAAACTCATTTCCACCACTTATGAAGGTTTTTCGTTTAGTCTTCCCAAGCAGGTGTGGCTGCCCACTTGAGGCAGTAAAGAATCCATTGGGTCTCCGACAGACGGATTTTTATCCTGGATCTTCTGCTGAGATCAACAGATTGAGCTGTGCCTTCTTGTTTACTCTTCTGTAGCTGTGTGAGCACTAGGTAGTGGAAAGTGCAGTCAACTGTGGTTTTATTCACTGGTTTCTATATGCCACCTCTATTTCAAGGTGAGGGAACAAATCAATGCATCTTGTGTGACAATGAGGAAGCTTGCTTCAACAATTAATTTGCAAAGGTCTGTATGTTAGCTGCTTTGACATGAATGTCCTAACTAATTAAAATACAGCCTCTAATGGCAGCTGAGCAGGAATGATCACCTCTAGCTGTGTCGTTTAACAGATTTCATAACCTAGTGACTAAGCAGAGAAGGAAATGGTGTTTGAATTTATCAAATATGATGTGTGTATTTAGTAAACAAGAAAAATTCAACACATATAATTTATTTTAATTTATGTATATACAAAACCCTGTAATTACTTGACCACTGGGACAGTCAAATGGAGTATGCAACAGCTGGAGGTGATTCTCAGCTCTAGGATTCCTTAATTTATAGGAAATAAAATCAAGAATCACATCTTAAAAATTCTGAATTTCACATCCCTATTCAGAGTTTTCATTCCTTTCCCAAATGCCCTTAGTCCCGTGTCATGTCCTAACAATCAGAGTTTCCTCCTTACCGATTCCCATTTGTGTTGGGTTTGCTGCACCTCTTTACTTTCCTGTTCTTCTAGATCCAGCATTACCCCTCCAACCTTCCAAAAGCAGACTTCAGCTTCAAAGAGTCACAAGGCTGACATCAAAAGAACAAGCTTAAAACAGTGTTCTCATTAGGTTCCTGACATGGCAGGTGACAGGGCCAACAGCACTCCTGCAGTAAAACCAGAGAGGGAAGGAGAGAAGACCAGGGGAACATTTCACCACAGGGCTTGAAGATAAATTACTTCAAAGTTAAGGTAAGGTGAAGTCCATTGTTCTCGTCAGGTTACTGGTTTCAGAGGATTTTCTACTTAAGTACTCATGGTGTGCAGAGTGCTTTTCCTTCTCCACAGCCACTGTCTAGAGCTGTACTTGAGAGAATCTGTTTATTTGTAATAAATCAATTTTAGAATCTGTTTTTAAAAAGCAGCCTTGACATGCAGGTTGGTAATATGCCCTAAGTACTAAGAGCTTGTGTATTTTGTTATAAAGAGTATAACTTGCTCAGAATGTATTCACAAGTTTTTGTTTGTACTCCACATGAACTGAGAACCTAAGACAAACTAAAGAGCCCTTATGGATAGGAAAGAAAAGAACACACCTTCTCTTGAGTGTGTACCATTAGCAGTTTGCTATTCTCCTAATTTTTGAGAAGCAATTCTATGTAAGCAGCATTCTTATGTTTTGCTTACCTACTGTCTTTAAGGCCCAGCTGCTTAAATCCTCCCACTCAAGAATCTCAAGTGCCAAGAGAGAAAAGCTTCTAGCCCTTATTTACAGTGTAGCTTTCATGACCCCACCTCACTCTTTGACAACGAAGAAAAAAGAGGTTTTACCCCAAGTTTTCTACCTTTCCACTAAAAAGTATTTATTTTTGAGGAACAAGATGTGTGCTGTTTGGATACCGAGGATGGAAATTCTAGATTTGTAGCAAAGCTAACGTCTAGCTGAGCCTTGCCAGGGGCTAGGTATATATATTTACTAAATGTGAGTGGAGAACTACTGAACTCTGACATGTCACCATTAACGCACTATGAGAACATTTCATTGCTGAAAAGTTTCAAAAATCTCTCAGATTACGAATCAGATTCAATTCTGTGGATGAAATTGACATTTATGAACGATTTGCAACCAAGCAGGGTAAAATGATGAACGTTATTTATAATTTGGTATTTTATGAGCACTGGTATTCAATGAGTATTCAAACAAATGTTGTTTACATGTTGAATGGCAAGAAAACATAACTGGGAAGAAAATAAGGAGTGAGGAAGGCAGCAAAATCCCCCCCTGCATTAGGTTGTGCACTCAGTGGCCTGATTACATTTTGACCCGCACAACCTTTTAAACCCTGTTCTTTCACAGAACTAGTGAAAGAGAGAGAGAGATACAAATTATATAATTTTACCACCAAGATACCCTCTGCTATTGAAATATACCTTTGCCTTGCTTTTCCTCCTTCATGAGTAGTAGTTCAGACTGTCATCCATACTTTCTGAAGTTACAAAAATAAGGGGTTTTATCTCATTTCTTTCTTTGAATAATGACCATAAACACCATTTTTATCTCTTCCCTAGAACATAGTAGCACTTCATATACTGTCTCCACATCATGCTTTTTCATTTTGCCTTGATATAAAAAAGAAATTTTTATAGTAAGAACAATCATTCGCTGGAACAACCTCCCCAGGGATGCGGTAGAGCCTCCATCGCTGGAGGTTCTCAAGATGCAATTGCATGGGCTGCTAGATAATCTCATCTAGCACCCTTTCCTATGAAAGGTTGGACCAGATGATCTTTTGAGGTCCCTTCCAACCTGGGCTGTTCCATGATTCTGTGATTAAGAATCTATTAAAATCCACCCTTCTGTCTGTGGGTTTTCAGTGCTTCTTGCCGGTCTCTCAGAATTAGGGTAGTAGCTAAAGCACAACCAACTCTAACTTTTTTTAAGGCTATTTTATCAAAATGTTATTTTTGGCTCTCCAGCCAGAACAGTTATGATTCTCTTAGAGTATCTTCCCCAGCTAGATTTTAAGACCGCCTTCTAAGCTTTTGAAAATAACTCATGAGAATAATACTCTTCTGTGTTACTTAGATAGAAGGGATTCAGAATATATTTCAACCAACAGCCTGTCCCGAGAAAACGGCTGCTTTTATCTTCTGACATGTCTTCCCAGTACTACTTTCTGCAACCTGGTTTTGGCTTTCAGACAATAATGATTAACAGTTTCCTCTAGCAATAGATAATTATTATTTATCTGCGATGGTTTTATGATATTTGCAGCTGTCTTTGTCAACAGCACCTTGTTATCCTGCTTATGGAAGTCAGCGGTCTTAAAATGGCTACTTTCCCTTGGAGAAATCTTATAAGGTAGTTTTGGATAATTACTTTTCTCTCCCAATGGATTTCATACGCATTTCACTTAAATGCTTCTGGTTGATAACAAACTGTGTTTCTGAGGCAACCAAGGAGGTTGTGGGAGAGTACACACAAGATGAACCTTGTGGTTCCCTCTAAAGCAAAGTGCTATTATGCAGCATGTCAAAGCAACTGGTTCCTTGGCATGTCTTATTTACAATTAGACAAGTGTTGGTACACTGGAGAAGTAGCCAACAACGTGGCGAAGATTTTATCAGTCCCTCTGATGACACATCTGCAATTTGTCAGCCCTGTGGTTGCGTTAAGGACCGTGTGTTTGACTAACAACCACTGGAAGTTTATTATGATGGTATGCCCATTTGCATTGAGGATGGATATCTCGTTGTCATGTCTATGTCTGTGGCACATCAGGGTTACATTACAGTTCCCTCTGCAGGGAGATAATAAAGAAGTGATTGTGGAGACAACCTCCTTCTCCCCTCCTCCCAAAATAGGGTTGGAGGCTGATAAAAAATAAGGCAGTGTAGTGACTGTGCACTGCACTTTTTGGGTACGAGAGCTCCCAGTACTCTCACTAGCTGCCTTGTGGGTACAGACCATGAGTGAAGCTTGGACTCTGGTGATGTAAGAAGCCATCTCTCTCCTGATGTCAAGCTGCCACAAGTGAAGTCACAGAGGCAGCGGAGACAGATCTTCATTCCTTTGTTGGGGAGGAGGTGCTTCTCCTGATCCTGTTCACTCATGAGTTCACTTTCTCGATGGGATGGAAGAGCTCCATCATGTTGCCCTTTAGGATATAATACAAAACAGGTGTTTAGATAGTGAACTCTTTGGGAGAGTAAAGGAAAAAAAATCCTTAAAGATCAGGATTTCTTAGGAGAAAAAGTGGGGAAATATTTGTTTTGCCTCCGGTGGTATTTTTGTTTTGATAGTATTACTTTATCATTGATAGCTGCAGTGCGGATATGTTACATCAGACTAAAATCTAACATGGCCAATTTCTTACCTTGGAGAAGGATGGTTTTGTTATTAAGAAGTATAGAAATAGAATCATTTATATCTGTTCCTAACTTTTCTCACATTTCTCATAGTATCTTTTTAAGATGCTTAAGATACAAACTTTGCCATTAAAACACAGCATTTCCCTATCTTAAAAGGAAAATTATGGTCTTTAATTAGCTAGCATTTGTGAAACACTTGGGGATCAGGTATTACCGAAGTATAAAATGTTATAATTAAAAAAACTATTCAGTTCTCATTTTGTTTTTACCCTAGCTGTAATTAACAGGGAGGTTTCCCATTCACTATGCACACTGACGTCTGTTCTTGGGTATAAAGCTTCTGGGATTTGGCATATTTTCATCTGCTAAATGATGAGACATAATAGCAATCCAGTTTACGGCTCATGAATTTTCCATAGTTTATCTCTCCAGACTCCTGGAGCTGACTTGCATATTATATGTGGCTGTACATTATGAAAGGCTTCTCAAATACATTTGATAAAAGATATGCTACATTGAGCGCAGGCCAAATTCTTCTCTGAGTTAATGTCTTTAAAAGTCACAACAGTAAACAGTATTTCCTCATCATTGTCTGCTCACACAGCTCAAAGATGTGCAGCAAGCAAACCACAGCATCCACCTTTCTGCGAGCAAGTGCAAAGCTCTCCAACAGAGCTTAACAACCAAATATATTGATAATAGAGTCTGATTCACATTTGACCTGTAGAAGTGCTGTTGATTTAGTATTATATTCTCAGCTGAGCTATCTACAGACTTGTGAAACGCTGTTTTAGTGGTGCTCTGGATGAACCCAGTCTCCTCAGGGTAGTTAAACAATTGCTCCGTTACACTTCAGTACAACTAGCATGTGCCCAGAGAGCATGAATTTATATTGAAGTTGCCTTCAATCAGCTTTCTTGAAGGAAGAGGCTGTTTAGCAGAATATTGAACTTGATATTACATATTGTCTTCAAAATTTCAAATCTGGTCAAGTTTAGTGTTGGTTTAAAAAGTTTTAAGATTCAACCCGAAAATTTTTAACCATCCTGTGATCAACTGAGTGGCAAAGTGTTAAACGTACTTAACGCACAATCCATGTAAGCAAAACTTAACTATGTTAAAGCGATTTCACAGCAAGTGACAGATGTGTACAAGCTCAATGAAAAGTATTTAAGTCTAAAATACATAACTTCCAGTCACTGTGAATCTCCAGCATGTCAGCACAATCCATATTCATTGCAACTCATCAACTCCATACTAAACGTACAAGGCACAATAACGTATGGCATGCTGCCCACTCCCGGTCAGCTGAACTAGCATTATAAAACCAGCAAAACAGAAGAAAATACCTTAGGAAGTCACATATGGTATAAAGCCTCACTGAAATTATTATTCAGAGGCAAGGAAATTCGGATAACTGTTCCATACTATCTTACACTGCTGTGTCAAGGATCTGCTAACTGGTGCTCTTGCATGTTTTAGGAAGTTGGTTTGATCACTGGACAATATTTACTGAAGTGACGTGCATTTTAGTGCCTGCTTGTGTAGGTTTATCGTTCATCCTGGAATCATATATCGATAGCATCCTATATAGGCCACCAGGATTCCCAGTAAGAGGCTGACTGCAGCGAGAAGATATGGCCCTGCAGGCTGAGCCATATGAATCCCATGGTGCCTCAACACGCCTTGTAGAAGAAGGCATCCTGTTTGAAGGACGTTTCAGGTGGTTCTTCCTTCTTGAAAAATGCTGGAGAATATTTCTAATGGACTTCAATCCCATAATACCTACTACGTGCAATCAGTGGTCTTTAGTGGCTACTTTAGTAGCCTCCATGGAAACTTCAGAGGGTCTAAGTGTGTCTCCAAGGCGATGCGGATTTTGAGATGGAGGTAACAAGTGACACGTGGGCAAGAGGAGACAGCAGTGCTGTGCATTTTGATGGGCCAAAGAAAATAGATGGGGACATGCATGCCTAGAGGCACACCCCGCTTGCCTGCAGATGGACGTGTTCTCCATCTCCTCTGCAACTCCTGCTCAACAACAGGAGCCTCCTGCCACCTTCTGCTCCCAAGTTTCAGAGACTGGCGAGGGGCAACCCCGGGCTCCCCTCCTGGGCAGGGAACGAAGGGGGCGGCTGGAGGGTGGGGGAGAGGGAGAGAGAAGGGGCGGGGAGCAGGGCCCGGCGGAGCCCTCCTGCCGCCAGAGCCCGACCTCCTTTTGGCGGCGGCGGGCGAGAGGCGGCGCCTGCGGGAGGAAGCGGGCGCGGAGCGCGGGGCCGGGCCGGGCCGGGCCGGGCTGGGCGGCGGCAGCGGCAGCAGCGCTCCCCGGCAGCGCTCCGCGGCAGCGCCCCGCGCCGCCGGCAGCATGGGCGGCTCTGCCTCCAGCCTGCTGGACGAGAGCAGGTGCACCTACATCCGAGGTAGGGCTCTGCAGGGGGGAGGCGAAGCGGCCGGCTGCCTCCCGAGACTTTTTCTGAGAGCGCCGGCCGGGGAAAAACGCGTTTGCATCTGCGGTTGCGCTTTCTGGTTGGGAAAGCTCGCCGAAAAGCACCCGGGGCGCGAGGGGAGGAAATCCCGAGCCCCCGCGGCCCGGCGGGGTCCCGAGCGGGGCCGGGGCCGGGCGCGGTGCAGCGGCCAGCCGGGAGCCCCAGGCACCGGGCAGGGCTGGGGAGCCGGTGGGATCAGCGGGGTTTGGGCACATGGCTGGGCTGGCTTGGAGAGGGACAGTGTCCGATGGAGTATCGAGCAGGCGGGTTTTTGAACGGCGATGCTTTCAACATTCCCGATGAGTGAGTTATAACATGCCTAGGAGGAGGCGGTAAAAACTTTTAAAGAGTGTGGAGAGATGCGACGTGAAACTGTCCGTGTGACAGTAGGGTCCCAATTCCCCAGCACCGGCAGCTGCAACTTTTAAGGCACTGGATTTAACCAAGGTAGATCGGATCAAGACCGTATGGCCTGATTTTTCTGCAAAGCCCGTTGAACGCAGTGGAAAAACTGCTAGGTGGGTATTTAGGTAAACTATTCAAACTTATGTAAGAACAATTTTGTATCCCATTAAAATGTTAGGAGAAAGAAAACAAAAAAAATTGCTTTAAATTTATGCATATTACTATTAAACTATGAAGGAAAAGAGCGTAATTCTGTATTTTGGGGAGTATTTTTGTTGTTTGAGTAGTTAAAAGATGAAATACATCTTGCTCTTGCCTGTCCACCTATGCTCCTTATCAGAAAGGTAGCAGGTAAAGTATTTACAAAGCAAATTTTGAGGCTCAAGATTTACAAGCGAAATAAAAGTTTGCATGTGAAAAGGAAGCCCTATTCCAGTATATTATGTATTATGCATCTGAAGCCTGCAAGAGTTCTCGCTGCTGTGGACTGGGAGATCAAACTCAGCGCTGATGATTCAGACCATAGGGTGACTCCTGGGTGGTGCCCGCAGCTCGAGCCTTTTATTCTGTTGCTTTGGGATTTTTTTGTGGTGTAGAGGGAGTGCAAATGTTGAACTGCTCCTCTGTTAGGGCTCTTTTGAAGTCACAGTGAATCTTTCAAGAGATTCCCACAGTGGGAAGGATGTCCAAATATTAAATGGCTTTCACCCAAAAAGCGATCGGCAAAACTGCAGGCCTCATGTGGAGATTTTTCTATGTCCCCTCAGTATTGTCATTTTCTCCTGCCCCACTGAGGGTGGTTTCAGGTCCCATCAGACCCACGAGGGTGCAATCCCCATGGATTTCTTTTTTTATTTACACTCATCCCCATGCTGCAGCCAAAATTGCACTTCCACAGTTCAACGTTTCAAGTTTTCTCGTCGCTGACTGAGTGGGGCAGTTGTGAGTGCCTGAAAAGGCTGATGGACAATTACTGCGGAAAAAAAAAAAAAAGTAGATTCAGGGAGCTTACTAGCTTCTTCACAGCTGTGCAAGAGGAAATTGTGCAGGTCTTTGCCCTGGACATCATCTAGAATTAGAACGGGGAACTCATGTCAGAGGGTTGGGAAATCCATCTGTTCAGACACGTGTGAAACTGGACTGGATATATGTATCTGAGACTTCCCTGCCACTCAAAGGGAGGGTGCTTTTGCCTTGGTGAGAGCTGAGCGGCTCTTCAAACGCATCTCTAGTTTGCCACATCTTTGCAGGGGCAAGTGATAAAGCAAAATAATTGTGAAAAAAGACATTAAAACGTTGTGCTTATCCCCCGGCTTAAGTCTGCTGTTCTTGCTGTAAGTGAGGATCCCCCACTCTAAACTCTTGCTTTGAAAAGTAATTAATGAGGCACTTTGTATGGAGGCTGCCCATAAATTAGTACTTCCAAGAAGGAAAAGGAATTGGGAAGAGCATCTTGAATCGAAATAGAGTGCAGTCCAGCCAGCTCACCAAACCTACTGCTTGTGTTGAGGCCAGAGTCTGCAAGATTCAGACCTTGCTTATCTGTCTTATATGTCTTGGTCTGACATATTTCCAGAGCAAGTGCTCTGGTGAGCTCTCCTCGTTTGAAGAGGAAGCGGGCTGAATCGCTGGTTCTGTAGATTGAAAAAGCAGCACATTTTTTAGCTGGCTTTGTAAAGGTTAGGTGGGTTTTACTGGGGGGCTGGGAGTTTTGGAGTTTTTTTCCTCCAGAGATGATGCAGGGGGGTCTTTAGTAAAAAGGGAAGGGAGTTACCTGCTTTTTGTCAGTAGAACTGTCAATCCATAGTGCTTGAATGGGACAGCACTGGTGAGGGAGGTCGTGAGACAGCAGGCTTGAGGATGCTGCCTCGCACATCTTATACAGAGACTGCAGCCAGCAACATTCTCCAAACTTTGCGCGTTTTGGGATGATCCATCATACTGGCCCAAATATCAATAGACTCAAGACAGGAAATCCTGAGTATTGCTTCAAGTGAGAGTTTGGTCTAGATCATCTCTAGTGCTCCCTCCCAACCAGTGTTTCGGTAAACAAATTTGTACTTGCAGTTTATGCATCCTGGTTTTGGCACTAGATTTTTGCATCTCCCTTAGCATAGTTTGGCAATGACTCATGCCCCCCCTCTCCTTGCCTTTGCAGCAGAACCTTGCTGTCATTAAACACTGGCATCCTTTGAGTTAGTTCCTGCCATGCTAACCTCAACCTGCAGCAGAGAAAATTATTTGGGTGGCATGTCAGCTCTGCAGCCTTCTGAGCTGCTCCCTGCAAGGGGGAGGTTAGCCAGAATTGCTTGGGGCAGAGTTAAACATGACTGCTTGAATGTGTAGCAGCATTGCTGCGTGATTGTTGTCATGATGGTGTAATTTAATTTCTTGTTGCCATAATGATAATTTAATTTGTCTGAAGCTGTGTCCCTGTGTTGCAAAGCCTTGTAGTTTATTTAGACAACATTTAAGCTAAAACACAATATAACGAATGGAAATGAGGGATTGAGGGCTAAAGGGGTGGATGGAGTTTTCAGCAATAAACTGGTACGTTTTCTTCATCAACATATGTACAAATCTACAGGTTTTCCAATTTCCAAAAGTCTGTTTGCTCACATTGTTTGAGGGATGAGAGGAGAACAAAACAAGGACAAAAATTATGTGATATGCAAAATTACGTAAAAAATATGTAAACACATACCTGTAGGTGTCTATATAAACCAGCGCGAACATGGCCCTCAGCACGGGCACCCCCAGGTGGAGCCTGGGAGACGCTTTGCTCTGTGCGGTTCCCCGCGGGTAAATAAGCGCGAGCCTTATCAGACCAGTCAGAGAAATGAATCCTGGAGAAAATCATGAACGCATCCTATGCGGAGTCTCAGTTACTGAGTGCAAAGGCTGTGATTTCCACCTAAACCTACTTCAACTTCTGTGCTCTTAAGGAAGAAGTGATAGTATTGAACCAGCCAAATTGCAAATCGTTGAGAGCTATGTATACTTGTACGTGGGGCAATATCTTGAGCCATACCTGAAAGTCAGCTAGTATGGTTATTGACATGGTAATGTGCATTTCCTGCAGCAAATAATGCCTAAGAAGAGAATATATGATGCCAATGTGTAATTTTTCAAGTGGTCTTTGCAGTACAATACACGTGAGGCTGTGTTTGAAATTGCAAGGGCAGGGATCATCCTTGTAAAGTTTGAATCAGGGACAGGTACTTCACAAGCTGCCTAAAGACTTATTTGGGGATGGCAGTGTTTTGCAAAACAATTTTTATACTCAGAAAACCTCTGCATTAAGAATCTGTGTATATATATAGCATGAAATTACATTTTGTAAGCCATCACAAAATCTTTCGTCTTTTTCAAGTAGAAATTAATGAAAATTGATAATCATCATGGGATGAAATTGTGAATAAAAAGTCAAGACTCGATTTTCCTTACTCCTACCTGAAGGAAATTAATGTCATAGGAAAGTAATAGAAAAATGAGAGTCAGCAGGGACTCCGAGCGCTGGGAACAGCTTTTGTCCGCTGGGAGAAGAATGGACGAGGGGTGGAGGTTATTTAGGGGAGAGTAGGAGGCCATGCAGTGCCAGCAAGGAGGAGTAGGGCAGAAAGCCAGACCACATGCACTGCAGTGTTACTAGTCTTGAAACCTTAGCAGTTTCAAAGGTGTCTTCTGTACTGTGTAGCACAAGCTTGTTTTTCTAACCATACCTATGGAAAAATATTTTTTTCCATTTATTTAAGATCCTTAAGATATTTTTAATATGCACACATTATAAGCAGTAAAATTATTTAAAGCCCCCTGAAATGAAAAGAAATTTTTATAGTAATTCCTCTAGGTTTTGGACTGAGCCCTTAAAAAAGGAAGAAAGACTTGTGGAGGAGATAATCCTTCTTCGCAGGGTTTTGGTGGGACTACATGGGGATTATTCAGGATGCGAGTGAAATAGATGGAGTTTAAAAAATGACAGTAATAATTAGGAGACTGGGAGTTGGTCGTGTGAAAAGAGTTTATTAAAAAAATTCATGCTTTCAGTTTGATGAGGCATGGGCTAAACTTGTGATGGGAGGTGTTCGTTGCGTGATTTGTCTAATGATATTTAATGAGTGTTACACCCAACAGGGAACAGTATAGGCCGGTAGTGGGGAGTTATGGACTCGGGGTGCGATCATGAAATTGGGGAAAAAGGTGAAAGTGCCTGTTAAAACAACTTAGTAGTATGCCCTGAGAGACTGTGCCAGAGGTTTCAAGATTGCTGATAGAAAGTTTTTGCTTTGGGTCCCTAGTATTAGACAAGAAACAATCAAGGAAGCAGATCTCACAGCGGGGAGAAGGGAGAAATGGCCCTGGGGGTCTTAATGATTTTCCATTTCTGTAATCTCAGCAGCAGCAGTAGTAGGGGACCAAGCTCTGTTCTGTCACGTATGGTCTGTTGGGACCAATTTTTTTTAAATTGGGAGAGGTGGAGAGATTTCAAGCACCCAACGCTGGTAATTTCACCAGCCATGAGCAGGGATGCTGGAGGATGGAAGAATAACTTGGAATTAATTGTGGAAAAGTTGGCCTTTTTTGGACAGGCACTCAGACTGGTTATTGGATTTTCTGCTTTAAACTGTCGCGTAATCCTTCTGGTTTTAATTTGGTGTACGACTGCAAGTATAACAGAGTTTTGTAAAAAATCTGGCTGCGTTTACTGCCTTTTCTCTCGGCCTGTTATAAGCTACGTCTTGCCGTGTTTTGGAAATCCTCTCTCTTTCGTTTTCCGCAGGTGAGCGTCACTGTAGCATCATACAGAGCAGGAGTGTGGTGTCTCTCTGGACTTACCAGCATCTACTTCGTAGCTCTTAGAGGGTGCTTTTCATTTTCACGTTCTGAGGTTTATGGTAAAAGCTGATATGATTTTTCTGCAATTCCCAAAATCTAGGGAAGAGGCAGAGTAATATTTTCTTTTACAAACACATATTGAATCCAGAATTCATGATTGCGGGTTAGCACTTAACAAGTAGTATCTAGTCCAATCCAAATAGGCATAAATACCCATGGAATGAAAAAATGAAGTGAAATGGGTAGGAAATTCAAATTTCAATATGGATATGAGTTTCTGTTCTTCATTATATCCACCTTGCTAAGTGTCCAAGTTCTTGAAGACCTGAAGAAATGTGATTTTGAAGAAAAATCCTTTTGGCTTTACTTGCTTTCTAGGAAGCATTAGTCCTCAGAGAGGTTGTTGCCGTTGGAGTCAGTGGCAGATTTTCATCCCGTAGTTTTAATAAATAGTGCCTGTCTGTGTTGGAACGGAGAAGCAGCTTCTCTGTGGTTCTTACATTCTTTAATTCAGGGGGCCAGGCGCTTTATTTTAGCTTTAGACTGAAGGCAAGCAAAAGGTGTCCAGGGACATGATTGATGGGAAAGGTATTTGCCGCCCAACTTGAAGAGAGTTTACTGTACTTGGTAACTTCCAGATTTCAGCTTTGGGAGAATAAGGCAGGAGATACCTTCTCTAGTCAGTTTCCATTGCTCATGTAGTCCCATTTATTAACTTCTTTCAAAAGTACTGCTAGCAATTTTGGAAGTTTACAGTCATGTCTTGCAACAGGCATGGTCAACAATTTCCCTAATCAAAGCGGGAGGTAAGATTTTATTCTTCAGTTTGTCAGTACAAGGATTGTCCCTGATCGCATCCTATTTACCTTCTGTAAATAACTTGAGGTTTTCATAAACCCAGAAGTCTCAGTTATCCCTTTTGTGGCATGGCTCCTTTTTCTGCCAAGGCAGCTGGGAAGCCAGGTTAGGCTCCTTGCCCGTTCAGCAGGATCATCTCAAGCTCCCTTACACCAAAGCAAACTGTATTGCTTGCACAGGAACTAACCTTAAAGATGATAATGCTTGCTACAGAGCCTGGTTTTCAAAACTGAAAGGTGGTTTCTTTCTGGGAAAGAAGGTCTTTTTCGGGTAGTATGAGTGAAGGGAAACCGTCGGGTGGTGGGGGAAGGCATGTGGCATTTTTCATGCTTTTCTGCTGTCTGTGTAGAAGAAACTACGTACAATGTTGAATGAAGCACGGGTGTCAACAGAAAGAGCTTCTTCTCAATAGAAAAAGTGAGAAATATGCTCACATTTGCCAAAAAACCTGTAATTGAGAGGCACGCTGTAAGTGTGGAGTCTGCTGCTCTTTTGTACTTGATATTTTCCGAAATCTTGAAGATTGGAGGTTCTTTAATTAGTGCAGCTTGGCCACAAATTATAAGACAGTCTTTGCATCTGATAGAAATTTTATTGATATTAAGGGGAGAAAAAGCAAGCTCTGAGATGATTAAAGGAGCTTTGTTGTTGATGCCTTTGGGCAGTAGCAGCTGAAAAGCCAGTGTCTAGATCAGGAAGGATGATATTCATAAGCAATGTGGTCATGGCTGCTTTTAAAGTACAGCAGCATTTCTTTCTACAGCTTTTTCCTTTGCATATAATAAACATGCTGTTCTCTTCACACTTAAAGAACAATTTAAAATGTATTCAAGTTTTTGAACATGCATGCAAGCATTTTAGTTGCTTTTGCAGTTAAAGGACAGTGATGAAATGAGGCCAACTCTTACATAAAAACAAGATTAAAGCTTGTGGAAATGGCTCAAACTTGTGTGAAGAAAGGGTTTGCCTGTTTGGGTTTTCTAAAAACTTTATCCTGCATTTTTTTATTAGTCTTACATATAAAAAAAAATTTTGGTGCTGATACTAAAGCTTAACTTGATAGGCATAACCTAAGATTTTGATGAATTAGTTTCTCCAGGTGTTTAATTAAGTGTTAATTTTTGAAATCATAAGCTTTTAATCTTCATGCTTCTATGATAAGATATTAGTTAATACCTCAGACACGAACAGTTGCTCTTACACTTTGGATAGTACTAAAGCTTTAAGCCTATATATTAGGCCATTGTAGTGCTACCAAAGCTATTATTTAGTTACTGCATATTTTTTTAAAAAACTAGGTAGTTGTCTTAGCTAGCAATATCAGGAAGTAGAAAACAAAAGTGAGGCTGACTCTTGGGTTCTTCTGGTTAGATGATTAAAAAGTTAAAAGCAGTATAGTTTTCAAAAATATGTAGATTATTTTTGTATGGTTGAAATTCTTCTAGGAAATAAGTGAAATAAAGAATAGAGTAGTTAATTTATTTTCTAAATAAATTTTCTAATCCAAAAATAGTTATTAATAGTAACTTTTTGATGTTGTTTGTGATGATCTGGATTCTAAGCCTGTTCTTCGGCCTTGCCCTGAGCAGCGTGGTTCCTAAGGAGTACGCAGATGCTACGGAGGCTTTTGTTGTGGACGACATGTTCAGTGTTTTCGTGCAATCCCTGTTCAGTGCCAGACCAGCCAAGCGTCTCTCAGGTATTTTTCTGCTGAAGGTGTAGCAGGTCCGATATGAATAGGGGGAGGCGCCACGTCAGCCATCAGAGCGTGACCGTGGTGGTTGGTAGATGTTTGCTGTTGGCTGTTGCAGGTGCGTGGTCACGCTCCAGGATCTCAGAGGGGAGGGTGCTGTGCCAACCCATTAGTTAGGAGCAGCATGCCCTCCTTCGGGACTGCCTCAAACCATGCCTGGCACCACGCTGCTCAACGGGCTGGGGTAGCTGCAGTGATGGGCTTCAGCAATGCAATAACTCCAGGATGGAAAATAGCAGCAGAGGTTTCTGGCTTGCTACCTGCTTTGCTTTACATATCTTCCCAGGAGCGAGCCATGATCCATCCTTCAGAATAAATTCTGCTTTTGAGATTCATGCAAAGTGAGCATGTCAGCTGATCTTCAGGTTGTTTTTTCTACGTGTCATTGCTTAAACAGTGAACGTGGTGCATCCTCTCCATTATGGTTTCTGGCTAGGCGGCATGCCAAGAAAAGCCAGCCACATCAGTGCCTGGCCCGTTTTTGGACTCTCCACTGACAACACCAGCAGCGGTGATGCCTTTTCAAATGATAGTGGACTTGTAAGGAGATCATTGGTAACAGTGTAAGACAATCAGTTCATAGCTCCCCAAAAATGCTGCTGTTTTTTCCAGGTTCATTCTGTATTGTGCTTCTAAGGTCAGTGCACGTTTTGACCGCGGCTGTCATACATTGCAACAGGCAACTTGCAGAAAAGGTCATCTGTGCCTAAATTGCACGTTAGTTGTTGTGTGGGGGACGTGTTGGTCCTCACAAAGAGTGTTCGTGGTACAAACAGCATAAGGCAATCCTTGTTCCTGGTTGTTTACTGTTTAAGCAGGGAAAACACACAAAGCTAAAGCAGAGGTCCAGAGAAACGAGGGCGTGGGACTGGGGATTGCCAAGACTAGGAGAAGCACCCTGTGCCAATCCTCAGTGCAGGGTCAGGCCTCTGCAACAGTTCCAGCTGCACCGTGCTGATGTGTCCCAGCCAGGCAGATTTAACGGCTATGATACGTGCTAGGGACCAGCTGGACCTTTAAGCACTCGTGATCGCTAAATACTTTCACAGCCAACCTTAGGAGAAAAATGTCTACAGCTTCTTTATATTATAAAAACATCTGGGATTTCCCACAAAGGTTTATGTTCCCCAGGTCAAGGTAGCCACAGGTTTTGCGGAGCTCGAAAGCCAGCTCTGTCCATGCATACCGTTTCTAAAGATCCCCTGCTTGCTGCCTGGGATGGCTCATTCGCTGGAGTAATGCCTTCCTTGATTTACTACTGGTTTTTAGTTCTGTGTGCTTGGGATCCCAGCTAAAAAAATTGTCCTCGTGTGCCATATCTGGAAACTTGCTGCCTGCCAAGGAGCTTTTCCTTACTCTTTTCAGAGATATACAGGCACCATTGCTTCAAATTTACAAAAGATGCCACCACTGTCCCACCACTCAGTGTCCAGCTCACTCATCCCTGTCCTATTAGCTAGCACTCTTCCACAGCCCCTCTCATCTGTTATCTTAGGAAGCAATTTTTAAAGCTTTATGTGATATTTTCCTTCCTCTGCATGAAACCACAAGTTGCTATTTGTGCTGATTCTCTGCAGAGCTTTGTCGTGATGTTGATAACTGAAGACCTGATTCTTGAAGCAGCACTGGGGATGTTAAATATCTTCAGTGAACGTTGTCTGAAGACTGACTTGCTTTTATTGAATGTGATACGGAGGATCCTTGCATATTTTCACTTGATATTCCACATACTGTAGCGGTCACACTGGAGGAAAGGCAAGCTTTCATCATCCGCAAGCAAAGATTTAATGGCAGGGTCTATGCAAAGGAGAAAAAAAAAAAAAAAAAGGCTTTTTTGCTCTTAGGGGTATTCTGTAAAATAATATAATTGCCTGTAATTTAGTCTGCCAGACCCTTTCCACTGTTTTCAGTTGCAAATGAGGCTTTGCCAGTCTTCAGCTGTTCAGATTGAAGTTTCCAGGCTGAGTGTCTGCCTCAAATTGCATTTTTGAGAAAACTGCAGCTAAAATGGATGAGCGCTTTTTTTTTCTTTTTTGAGAATTAAGCAAAAGAAAACATGTTTTTCCTCTTTTTGGATGTTCTGTTGAGCAGCTCAGGTGTACTCTGCAAGAGGAGGGAAGGGGTTGGGGGCCATAGAGCTGGAATAAGGGAAACGAGGTGAGTGGGAAGGGTTTCTAACCGCTGCCAGTGTTTACCTGCTGAACTAAACCCCGTTGTTTCCACGTTTGCCCTCTGTGCAGTCTAGCAAATAACTGTGAAACCCACAGCTACCAGCAGCTGTTCACCCCTGTAGACGAAGGCAATGCCACAAAACAAACACAACTTTCTACCATATAAGCTTACTGTGTTAGCTGAAAAGGTCCGCAGATCTGAAGCCCTGAACTCATTGCTGATGCTTGAGGGAGACCAGGGTGCAAAGGCAGCTTTTTGGTATATTTTTCTATTGGCTTCATTCATTAGGAAGCCCCAGATTTGTTGTTTGGGGTTTTTTTTCCCTTCTGAGATTTCCTGTACACCTGCCAAGATACAAAGTGCCGTGCAGACATCAATCACTGATCTTCCCACTGAGATACTGTGATGGGTGGCAGTATTTTATTTCACATATGAGGAGTTATGGCTATTCATTTGGGGTTTGACAAACCTAGTGCTTAATTTTTCAGGGAATTGGCCATTTTAATGTTCTCCCCAGATTTCCAGCCAGGCTCCAGCTGTGCTCAGTTGTGACTGCAGGCACTCAGCACTTCTGTAAATCAGAAAAAGAAGGCGATAGGAGCCATCTGGGAGCTTCTCCCATAAGAGGCATAAGTTTTGTCCAGCTTTACATTTTGTAGCAGACACAGATACAGGATCTAGTTCTTCAGGGTGGCATTTACCTGCCTTAAATATAAATCAAGTCCCTGCTGTTTCCAGCTCACCACACCACAGACTTTCAGAGCTTCACAATAAATGGGGTAGGTACCATACTGGGTTGATTAGAAGACCGTATTTTTAGATGTGATTGTAAAGAAAGGTAGCTTTAACTCCTGCTGCTTGTGCTCCATTGGTCTTTGCTCTCAGCCTGGGAAGCAGCAGCAACACTGTTAACACAAGGAGTGTTTGAGGCTGGTGACGGTTTGTGGGCATGGCTGGAGGGAGGTATCCAGATGTCAGGATTGCATTTGTGTCTGCAAGGAGCAGCCCCAAAATCATCCAGATTGTCAGCTGATCTAAGTTGATGGTGGTTTTTATGGTGCTTTTGGAGGAGAAAAGATCATAGAGTCATAGAATGGTTTGGGTTGGAAGGGACCTTCAAAGATCATCTAGTTCCAAACCCCCTGCCGTAGGCAGGGACATCTTTCACTAGATCAGGTTGCTCAAAGCCCCATCCAACCTGAGCTTGAACACTTCTGATGATGGGGCATCCACGACTTCTCTGGCCAACCTGTTCCAGTGTCCCACCATCCTTTAAAAGTGTTTCAAATGCACATAGAAAAGGGTACTGTCTGAATTAAAGATACAGAGGAGACGTGAGTTCTTGATTTTCATGTGCTTTTAAAATGTAATCATGGCTGTTTAGTTATTTGTTAGTGTTTTTATCAAGCTTGATAATTTGCAATGGGCTTTCCAGCTATGGCCAAGAAACAGGGAATCAGCTGGAGTTTCCTTTACCCCTCTTGTGGCCCACAGTGAAGACCCTCATTTGCAGAAGGCAAAATGATCATATAATGAAATTGTGCTAAGAGCGCAGCTCTGATACGCTGCCATATTTTTAACAGAGAAGGAAGGGCTTAGACTGAGACTATGCCATTTCCTACAAAGTGATGTTGAAAAAATTATTCCAAACCCAAACATTGACCAAAAACCAAAAGGAAAGTAGTAAACGTCAGCAAGCATGTTGAAGGCATGTCCACCTCCCGTGCAGGTTGGAATTAGCAGATCAGGTGTGTGTGGAGGAAGGGGTGACGCACTGAAATGAAGCTGTAAACCCTTGGAAAAACCTATATGCAAAAGTAACACAGCTGCTGGATTGTTCGTGGGGAGTTGTGTTTTACACAACCCACAAAAGAAACCAGTCTCTGGCATTTCATGGATCAGACCTTCAATGCATTGCTCGGTGTTAAAATGTACCAAAGCGAGTGGTAGGTGGGTGCACACCTACCTAGTGTAGTTTCCTATACCTTGTACAGGAGGCTTGCCAGACGGGAGCCAAAGGTTGTTCCAGCATCTTTTGGTTTAAAAAAAGATAAACAGTCAGAAATCCTGTGAAACAAACCTATATGTGCTGCACAGGAGGGTTTAATCCAGGGAAATCAACCCCATTAATCCAAGTGTGCACTCTGTGAAGGAGGGACGTATATCTATTTAAATATGAAGCATAATAAATCATCTGTTTACCTCAAAAATCTGACATTTTCTATCCAAAGCAGGATGGCAAGCTATGTTAGCCTCCTTGTCCATTTATTCCGCTTGCGGTATAAATCAAACATTACAATTTGGAGAGAGGTCTTGAGCAGACTGGTGAAAGGCCACAGGACAGGCATCGCTCCCAGTTTCATGAGCGTTATTTAAGTCTGACCTGTATGTGAAAGGTATTTGAAGCCCATGCCAAAGTCTGATTCAGCCATCACAATGCATTTAATAGAAGAAATTGATCTCTAGGGAGTTCAAAAACTTTTTGAACTATAGAAGCAAATCATGTGCTAAGTAGAAAATGATGTTAATAGCTGCTTCCATCAGCCTGTTGATCAAAACCAACAGACTGAAGGAATGGGGAAGGATGTCGGTGTCCATGTGAACTGATGCAGGATTTGAGCACCTCTCTCTTCAGATGTTAAAATCAAGGCAACTTGAAAACTTGAATCCTAATTTAACCTTACTTCTAGATGCATGATACTTCACCAGTCTGCTACATTAGCCACACTGCATTTTTTGGGCCAGTATTCGGGTTTGCCTCCTGCTTCTCTCATTCCTTTTGAGATAAGTATTTTAATTATGCGGCGGATGCTTTCCTTAGGGAATGGCTGCAGCGTGCTTGCTTGGTTTCATGGTATGTAATTGCTGTGCTACTGGAGGGACCGTGGGTATTGCATTAGCACAGCAGTTCCTTTGCCAGTTCAATTGTCCTCATTATGGGGTTTCCTCAGAAGCTGCAGAAGAAATGCCTCCATGTTGTTGTATGTAGTTCACCGTTCTCTGCCAGAGCTTCAATCCCTTCCTCCCACTCTTGAGTTCAATGGCTTTTTAGCTGAGAGCAGGTGGGCCCAGCAGCAAGCTGCTTTCAAACGACGTCCCACCAAACCCAAGGGAAGCAGTGGGGAGGAAGAGTGCCTGGAATAAAATTGAGGCTGTATTTGCTGTGAAACACACCTGAGATCTGTGACAAAAGAAGCTTCTGTAGAAGACTTCGGAGATTGAGCATTTGGGGCTTGATGTGTTCGTGATAATCCCATGGGAGCTGTGGCCAAGTAGTGGTGACAAATCATAAACTGAAGCAGCCCAGAGAGAAGCAGCACTGGGATTTATTGGAGGAAGAAATTGTGTTCAAAGTGAATGAAGAAGAAAGGCCCCCATCTGAATTTATCACCAACTTCCCTTATGCATGGAAAAAACATGAAGCTGCTCAGCACATCTCGTACCAGAACGGGGATGTCTAAAGCTGGTACCACACTGAGATACAAGGGAGTTACCAATGTAAACAAACATACAAAAACAATGTGTTGGTAAGAGTATAAAATACTGCGTGGTAATTTTGAGCAAGAGCTTGTGGTTTGTTAGTTATTAATCTTGCTACATGGTTTTTCTTTAGCGTGCCTTAAATATTTAGGCAGCAGGAAGCGTGGTCAACTGAAAAGTTGCTGTGCTCTTTCCGTTACACTTGGCATTGGCAGGTGTTATTTTGTGAGTATAAACTGAAATCAGACTTGCCTTGGAGGGTGCTGTGACAGCCAGGGCGTTGGGGCTGAACAGTGTAGGTGAACACTGGCTGGGTTTTTATTGTCTGCAAAAGAGCAATTTTTAAAAATAAAATCCAGCCCCTCTGATAGTGGCGGTGTCTGGAGTTCTGCTGTTGGAAAGGACACATGATTTTCTGAGAGACTGAACCAAAAATAAATTTAAAGCTGAATTTGAAGATGCTATACAAAACGTCAGGTTGAGTTTCTGTGACTGTTACACATACTTAGCGTAGGCTGAACCGATGCCAGAGATGTGAGTGTGCGCAGCCTTAGGAGGATGTGAAAGCCATATTTCAGATGGGGCCCATCTCTCTATTCATAGTTTTAACTTCTTTTGGATGATGGGAATGGAGACATCTGTAAAAAGTAATAAGTCTCCTTTCCTTCCAGAATAAGGCTATGAGTTTTCCAGCTGTTGGCTAAGACAGGTTTTCCTGTTGAAATAGCTTTTGTCTGATGTAAGTCTAAAACAATATGGTTATGGTAACTGAAAATATTTCTTTGTCGATTCTGTCCCCTGTTAGTTTTAGTTGTAAGTCTGAGTATTTCTATTCATTGTTGCTTCTCGTAGCAGCTGTTTGATTTTTAAAACCTTATGGAGTCTTCCAGTGAAGTGCACGCTGCTGATAAAATGCAGTATTGCTTATATTCTGTATTTTCTTTACCATATTGTGTGGCTAATTTTCTTTTATCTTCATAGTGGATTCTCATGATTACAGAACACGCTCTTGCTTTCCTTCAGAAGTCCTGTCATCTTGAATAATGCAAAAACAAGCCCATAACATTGATTCATGTGGTTCTTGGTTGCAACCACAATAACATGGACTGTGCCATATATTTGTCAGCTGACGCCATTCTATATTCATAAAACATGCCTTGGGATCTTTTTTTAGAACTGTAGAGTTTAAAGATTAGCTTATTAGGCATCTCTCTGATGTGTAATTATTCCAGACTGCATAATATGTTAACCAGAAGATAGGCAATTTATATACAGTAGACAAGCAAAGAAGAGTGTATGTTTAAAAAATGAGTTTTCCAGAGGAGTTTTGCAATAAAGGTAGTTCTAATGCATTTAAAAGACTTTTATTTTATTTTATTTTATTTTATTTTATTTTATTTTATTTTATTTTATGTAACTTAAAAAAAGTGTGCTGGCTAGTGAAGCAGTTTTATTTTTGTATTTTATGTGTTTCTTTACTATAATTCTATGTTTTCTTTCAATTTCAAGATACAGTATTTTACAAATTAGAGGAACCCTAGGAAATTAAGAGTTTAAAAAGCACGCTAGGGTATCTGCTCAATCTTGAAGCCAGGGCTGCATTATCTCTTCCGACTTTCTTTGTATTGCTCTGTACTAGTCATTCTTGAATGAGGTAAGATCTGATGCTTTCATTTTTTTCTTGCAGAAGGTTCTTCTGAAGCACACTAAGCAGATATTTTTAATACATCCAAGCAAAAATTGCAATTTTTAGAACTTCAGTTGGCATTTAGACTTTCAGCTTAGCTTCAGAGGTGCTGAGCACCCACCTCGAGCTGGTGGGTTGGTATCCAGCAGTTCTGGAAACATGAGAAGTTGTCTCATAGCAGTGGCAGCAAAAGTAATTTTCAAAAATGCCTTTGAATCTTCAACCATGTATACTGTCCTCTTAGTGACGGAGGTACTTCTAAAAGTGAAATAATTACAATGCAAGGACCTGACCTCATTACTGATTCATAAGAGGTTGTAAGAAGACTGTCATCTACTCGACTATGGTTTTTGTGGCTGTTAGCTAAGGCACATGTCCCTCAGAGGGACATGCCTGCAAGCAAAATTGGAAACCAGTATGTTAAATCTGAGGCCTGTGTTTTGTTGTCCTGACCTCTGAATTTCTGAAACATGCAAAAAAAAGTCGTGACTCAACTTAAACCCAAACTTTTGGAGTCAGAAGATTCAACCTGACTGGCTTGTTTTCGAAGGTTTGGTGCATCTTTGCTAGTCAAGCTCGGGTGTAAAGCAGAGACCATAAGATGCACTTTTTCAACACTGTCTCTCCTAGTCGCCGTGGTTTTGCATTGGAAATTATAAAGAATCCATGAATCATGTTGGCAGTTTTTGTGAATACAGTTTTCCAAAATTCCTGGCCTGTTCTTTTTCAATCATCCTTTTCACTGATCTGCTTTTTAGTTAACCAAAAGCCTGCCTGTTTGTATGAAGCTGCTGGTTTTATGCAAAACCTATGGTGAAACCGTTGGTGAAATAATTGCTCAGTGATGCTTGAAGGGGTAAATAGTGAAGAAGTAATGTCCAAGGGTACGAAGAAGTTTTGCTACTACATGAGTAGCATCTCATCAGAAGAGATGATTGCACTGTATAGTAAAGAAATTAAGAGGTCTTTAGGAGTAATGATAAGGGATAGAAAAGTCTCTGAAAGGGTATTGTGGATTCGAGAGCTCTTGGGGTTGTTTTGAAGCCACACTGGATGCTGTTAGGGAAAATACTTCGTAGAAATTCAGTGCTCATCCTGCACTTCATCAGGCTGGTGAATTCCATCAGCCTAAATGAAGATAGAAAATGGATTTATGTGGCATTCCCTGCATTTGTTTCTCACAAAGACACAGGCTAACTTTAAGCCACCATCAAAGAATGCAAACATGGCTTGAAATTTGGTTGTAGTCAGTAAAAGCAGGCAGCCTTTGGAGGAATTCAGATTTGGATGACATTCAAAATGAGCATTACTCTGTTAGAGGCAGTTTGTGGATATTGGATGCTTACATGGGCTCATGGCAAATTTTTGCAGAGCAGCCCTGCAGAGGCTGAAGCAAAAACTAGACCATCTCATAGGCTCTCCTTTATCTTCTGCAATCAGTTAACTGAGGAGTTTGGGGAAAGACACAAAGAAAAATACATTGTATAATATTGAAATTTCAAAGCAACACCACATAATCATAGTTGTTTATTATTATCCAAAATCTGCTCTTTCTTATGAAGACCTGCGCTAACACAAACATTTTGTGACCCCTTTTGCCACAGAGGGGTGCCTTTAGCATCCTTCTCCCCAGTTGTGAGTCTGTAAATGAGGCTGCTGCCTGGCTGCCTCCACGATGAAATGAACTGTGACAGTGTGCTTAAAGTGCAATTGAGTAGATAGGAGCTAAATATGTTTAAAGTAGCATTACTTTAAAATGATTACTTCTGCATTCAGAAAATTAAAATGTAATCTGATATACATAAATTTGCCAGATAAAAGGCTTATCACACAAAAGCTATTTTCTTTTATTCTTATCAGCTCTTGCATGTTGCATTCTTAGGGTTGGTTTTTTTCTTAGTCCCCTAAATAAAACATTTTACAAAATACAGAAAGATGAAGAATTTAAGTTTTGATACGGACAAACAAAACAGAGGACCATATTCTTCTCCAAAAAGAGAGGAATTATCAGCATCCACACTGATAGGAGCTCAGATTGGATTGATGGGGAGAACTTTATGGAGACCAATGATGGAAGAACTGAGACTTACAAAACTGGAGCTCCATAATTGATCATACAAAGGCAAGAACGATGAAAGCAAACTGTTAAGTGCACTAATTGAGGTATTGCCACCATAGATATAAAACCAGGCCTTGAACATGTTCCGGTTACACGTTGCCACAAGTTGTGGTGTACAAGCAAGTACTTTTGGTGCGTCTGTACATGGAGGTCCTGCTGAAGACCTCAAGGGGCGCAGGGTTACTGTGAACCGGCAGGAGAGCTCTCACCAAACTGTTTCCAAATAAATTCTTGGGAACAAATTTCCTTTTCTTAATAATAAGTTGTCCGGCTGTTTTTCCAAGCCCAGAAGCTCACATGGTCCTCCTGTACAAACACAGCGCTGGAAGAAGGTGGTTTTGATTTGTTTTTTTCCTTTCAAGTTGTGTTGTGTTGTCACAAGCCCTTCTGAATGTGAAAGATAAATGGAGAGGAAATGAGGCAACTTAATCTATTTTTTTCAAAAAGGAAGGAGCATTGAAACATTGAGGCGGAAGAGCTGAGCGGTCGAGGAGACTCAAACACACATTTAGTGAGAGACACAATAGCTGACTGGCGCTTCTTCCCGGGAAGTCTTCTTAGAAATGGAAAAAACAAACACCAGCACTAACCCTATTGTCTTCTTAGTGATGCTTTCATGAGCGCTTGAGGAACTGAAACTTGTCCAGGCGGAAGAAGAATAATGTACAACACTTGGCGGATTGTCAAGTGGCTGGACTGTAACCTCTCTGAGCTTGATTCCACCATATATAAGTGGGCTTTAGTGAAACCAGCTCCATGGAGGAAACACGACTTTGAGGCTCCACCTGTGGAGTTGTGTGCCACCACCTTCCCGTCACAGCAAGCAACACTGTAGCTGCGCCTGTCTGGGAGTCGCAGTCAAACACTCAGTGGGGCTTTGGCGTTTCTCTGAATTATGGCTAAAAATAGAAGTCTAAAAAAGAAAATAAATACTTTTCAACAGTTTGCTGGGACAAAGAGTAATTAGACTTTAAACCCCAGCGTTTGTGCAGGAGTGACTATAAGATAAAGGTCTTGCTTTGTATGTGTCCTCTGTTACATTTACATCAAATTCTTTCTGAACACAGTTCTTCTTTTTCCTTTTTTTTCCTTAAGTTCCCCTAACCTATGGCCTTGTGACCTGGGAGCATTTCTTCTACCTCTGGTGATCTAGATTGCTGGCACTGGCTGGTTGTAGGAAGAGCAGACCTGGTGAACGCGAAGGCAGTCCTTCATTTTTGATACTGCTGCAATTGCAGAAAGTTAGGGGTTGTTTTGCTTTTACTTGAACTCTTTTCAGGATAAAATTTACGGAATTAATTCTAATTTGCTAGCAGAAGGTATACTTTTATTATTCAGGTCCCAACTTTAATTCAGAAGAATCAAATTTGCATAAACTCTGCAAAGTAAGGAATGATTAATTAAGTTTAATGGGTCCTTTTAGCTTTGCAAAAAAAACCCAAAAATGTTCAGATCACTTTGTTTCCTTCTTTTACAGTGCTTTGGAAATACTGGGATCTTGAGTATGGCCTTGCTTAACTTTGGATGGGAGAAAAGAGGGAAAAGGAGGCCACTGGCAGGTCTCCCATGTTGAGAAGCCCCAGGCAGCCAGAGGGCCATCTTCCGTCTTCTGTTTGTTTGTTCCCCTTTGTTTTCTTTTCACACCCTTTTGCCTCATTTTCTCTGCTTCTGCTCATGGATTGACCCTGGACTAAATTTAGCAGGGGCTTTTGGAGCGGGCACATTGGTTTTGTGAGGGAAGGGAAGACCACCTTCGCTCCATTGCAGCCAATTCTGTTTCCTTTGCACCCATTTCACAGCTGGAGGAGAGCAAAAGGCTGCATTCTAACCCAAACTGGGACTTTTGGGTAGTAGCAGCTGCTATAGTAGAGTCTGAGTAAAGCATAAGTGAGAAAACCAGACATAGTCATTCAGACCAAGATTGTTTTGAAGGGTGAGAGGAGACTCAGTCGAGGTCTCAGTTTTCAGCTGAGCATCAGTGTGTCTTCCTCCCCTCGTGTCAAAGCAGACACTTCTGTAGCTTTGAAGAACCCCAGATCTGGGCAACTAATGCTCTGGTACCATGGTAATAAGCAGTGTGGTGTTTCTCAACTAACTTGAATTATAAAGCTTATCTGCTGCATCGCAGAGCTGTAGTTTCCCTTCCCCACCTGTAATATCCACAGAAAAAGAGACTGGTTTACACGGGGTTTGGTGCGCAGATTCATGTAATAATTATATGCTTTTTTCCTAGACTCTTAACCTTAATTGATGCTTTTTTGCAGCCATGGGAAGGAACCTCCTTCCCCACAGGATGAGGCGCCAACACTTCCTCCTGTCTCTTCTGCAGAATTAAAAATTCAGTGAACAGTGTGGTTTTGCTGGCTGGGAGATATTATCATCCACAGAGAAGTAGAAAAGGGTTTGTTTGTAAAAGGGGAGACTTTTAGTTGCATGAATATAGACTCTGTAATGCTTGGAAGTATTTCTTGCACAGTGTGAATGAAATAATTTTTTAATCCATTTATTTCTAAAGATTTAGAAAACGTGTTTAAGGATATTATCTTATTTTTCTGAATGTGAGAACAGACTATCAGCAAGGAGAATTTGTCTAGTTTGGCTTAGCTAAGGTATAGAAAGATTAACCATATATTAGGAAAAATCATTTAGAAATGCCAGAACTAAGAAACATTTGTCTACTGATTCATTTTCCTAGCTTAAAACCACTAGTCCACACTGGTTGCTGTTCTGCAGCTGCTGGGTGTACATATGGATGGATGATATGATGGAAATATATTTTCAGTATGTTTAATACATATGCAAAACAGGTTACTCAAAGCCACTGATTCTGGCTTTACCAGGGCAAGCACGCAGACTGTCTGCTGGGATCATGACATTGCACCCTACCGCATAGTGCTGTGAAACAACATTTTTGTCTTGTAGGTTGTGTCAGCCCTGAACAATTCCTACTGTAGCATCTTTATGGCCAACGCAGTCCATGTGGTGTCAGAAAGTGATCCCACTGTATCACCATGCTTTATAACAACAAAATATATGATATATTAAAGAGATTTTGAAACGATGCCTCACTCAAACTTCTAGGTTTTTTACAGTGGGTCCTCCCATCCTCTCCCCAATACTGTCTTGCTGTGACAACAGTTAAATTTCCTTGCATTCATCTTGCAGTACTATAGCATGAAATTAATAAGAACCTGAAGCAAATGACTAAAAATGCACTACAAATGAAATATTTTCCCATTTTTGTTGTCCAAGCTTAATGTAAAGTAGGAGGTGCAGTAAAAAAATTCCTTGGGATGTGAACTGCATTTTACATATTCTTCTTCCTGTAATACAAAGTTTTATTAGAAGCTTAATTATATATATTTTTTAATTTGTTTGTCCTTTTTAAAAAAGGGGGAAGAGCAGTAAAATTGGTTCTTGGTTTTCACAAGGAGTTGTCTCTTTATCCCTATGAAGACCTATGTTGTCAGCTACATCTAACAGGGATAAATACTTCTGTCTCCTTTGCTATGTGAAATACACATCTGTTATTTTTCCCTCTCTGCTTAATAAAGTTTGCAGCACAAGTGTCACTGTGGTTTTGACTTAAAAGAACTTCCTGGGATGCTGTAGCAGAGATCCAATTTTAATAATACATATTTACCAAGATAGCAACGTGTCAAAAGACCACAGGAGGAGGTTGCCTGAGGGATTGCAAGAGCAAAAGGCTTTTGCAAGCTCATAAGCTGGAAATGGGAAGGAGACCGTCTCCGAGACTGCTCCTCTAAAGCACCCTTCCCAGGGAGAAGATGCGTGCGTTCCTTGCAGTCCCCTTCCAAACGTCCTTCCACAGCTGCTGCCCTGCAGAGGACCAAGGCAAGGTGGTGTTGGCGCAAGCTGAAAAAAGAGATTAAATTGGAACATGGTCCCAACTGGCATACCGGTGACTTGTGTATGGCCTTGGGCTATAGATCAGTGCTTCAAAAATCTGACTGGTGCTAGTTGTTTGGGTTAAAATATGTGTATTTACCCAGTTGGTCTTTTGGGGTTTAAAATGGCAAGGAGGAGCTCTGAGGCTGAAATGATTTCCTGTGATAAAATTAAGAGACGTGGCGGTGGTGTTGGAAAGCCATTAAAATAAATGCCTGTACTTTGAGGCCTCTGTTTTATTTATTTCAGAGATCAATCTTGTTTTTAACCTTTTTGTGCACATAGGCTAGCTGAAATATTGTCCTTTGCAATTCATGACTTTTACTCATTTTCCATGTATATGGGAGCCAAAAAAGAACCAAATGCCTTACGATTCGGTGAGAAAAATTGCAAGGAAAGGGGACCTGACGGTACCCTTATTCTCATTTTCTTACCCACACATAGCCCTTTTCCATTTTGTGGGGTTTGTGTGTTTGTTGAAGAGAAATGGAATAAAATATTACCATGGGATAACGACCTTCTGCTACAGTGCTTAAAAAGTGAGGCCTTCAGGGGAAACCTGGTACTCTTGAGAAGTCTGTTTGGGTTGACTTACACTAAACTGGTGGTGAAACGAGTTACAATGTAAAGGGAATAAAGGGAACTTTAAGACTAACGTAAGGTAACCTCAGCATAAATAAGGCTTTGCATGGAAAGACGTGTGTGTGTACTCATACTGATGTCCAGTGTCATATACGCCTTTGAGTAATTCTGTAATAGACCTGTCTAGTATGGCATAATTTTGGCAAAATAATTCAGAAAAAAGAAATGAGTAAAAATATCTCCTGGATCTATATGAACACACTCCAGGCATTGCACAGAATTAATCTTGTGCAGGGGTGTGTGTCTGTATAAATATCCATATATTCGGAAAATCTGTCGGTGAGTATTTTGTGAAGATGGTTATTTCTGTTATCTGTATCTCTGACATGAGAATGGTTTTCGTTATTTCGACTTGCGGCTGGTCGGGCAGTGAAGTAACTGGCTGCAACGCCTGTCACCTGAAAGGGAGGGAAGAGAGAATACATCATCCTGATTTAAAGAGTGATGTGGCATTGGCTTACATTTTTGGAAAGCTGTTTAAGTGTTCCTAAGAAACATTCTTGTATGACCTACCATGATGTGTAACGTGATGCTGAGATCCAGACTGGAGAAAGCTGCTCAAGACATGCTTGGTGTCCATTCCCCCATTAGTGGTTCAGCCTGTGGCTTGTGGAGTTGAAAAAAACCCCAAAACTTGAAAACCATTGACCTTCACCAAATCAACTTAATACAGAGCATAGTTTAGCTTCTTGTGGCCCCCAGGAACTAGATTGGGTTCATTTGTTTTATTAAATCCCTAGTTCTTCTGGTGCTGTGAAATAAGCTTATAAATAAAGGATTGTCAGACCTTATTCTTGTTGAATTTGACTGTGAGTAATTGTTTCTAGACAGAGCCTTGCTGCTTCTAACCCCATTACCTATAAAGGATAAATTTCAGCAGCCTTAAGGATAAGCCTATCTGACACAATGTTAATCAAACCCTTGGCTTGCGTTGGGCTTGTTTCTGCTTGATTAACCACAAGCCTTTATGTAATTCATGAGTATTTTTTTTTTAATCTGACAGAAGTGCAAAGGCAACTCGTGAAATCTTGTTTCTCCTCTAAATAATGACTCGGCAGTGGGAGCGTTGCAGAGCTGCCGGCTGGTGAGCCCCGCTGTTCAATACCGGAGTGCCTGATCTCACCAGTTGTCATTCAGCTGTTTTAAGGTTAAAATTCAAATCCTTCCCATTGTTTTCCCCATCCCCTGCCCCAGCCCTACTGCTAATGGTTTCCTGATGTTTACTGCTTCTCCCCTCTGCAATGCTGGTGGAGCTGCTTGTGCAGGACCCGTCTCTGGTCGGAGAGGCTGTCCATCCATTTCCCCCAGCACGAGAGGTGACACATGTATGGGAGAAGGTATGAAGAAGCTGGAGGGAGTGGTGTCCCAGGGCTGGCATGTGTCTGTGAAGTGCACATGCTGAAGGAGTAGATGTATGCGATAGAGGCTACTTCTCCATTTCAAGTGGGCACGAGATGTGTGCCACTCCAGCTTGTTGCTTTGCAATCGTGGATTGATGCTAAAATACGTTTCCCTGGGCATTTTCATCGTAACAGCAGCTGGTCTCAAATAAAATATCCTGGCAACATGTCGTGCAGTCGGAGGGAATTGCATGCTTCTTGTGAAGGGCGTAGCATGGAAATAACGTGATTGCAATTGAGATACCCTCCAGAGAGTTTCAAGTTAGAGCAGATGCTTGTGCAGGCATGGAAGGTGCGCTGTTAGGATAATGATGGTTAACCGTAGATGAAAGGTGTGATAGTCCTGTCTCTGCATTTCCTGAGAAGAATTTTCTTGATCCTGGTCTGGGAGGGAAGGGGAAAGGGGAAAGGAAACCTGCATGAGTCTCTGAGTTTGACCCAAGAGACGGGCTGTGTTTAAGCAGGATTAGTGCTCTGTATTTTGCTCTGTGTTTTTTAATAATGAGGCAGTATTCAGAATTAATTTAAAATAGCAGCATCCATAGTTAAATCACAAGCTACTCTTAAGAAAACAAGCCTTCTTTTTAGAGTGTATGAGGTCTGTGTCACTCAGGTCTGTCTACTCCCTCTGAAATACGAGATGCTCATAAAGTTGGCTGAGAAGAACATTATAGATATATAAACCTATTGAAATATATGGGATAATTGTGCAGCTCAGTATAAAATTTAGCCTCATTTAGCGGAGCACTTGAGGAAGAGCTAAGTACTTGAGTAAAACTGTAGAAAGGGAGGTATGCAAGGCTGGAACAGAGCCTGTTATTTTTGGCTCCTTCTTTGCCGTGGATCAAGTTTACATGAACTTACAAACGTGTTTGTTTAGCTTGCCCTGAGAGAGAAGCTTTGCTTCTGGTGGAGCACAAATTTCACACCCACAGTCTCAGCTAGCAAACTTGCTAAGAAATCTGATTTTTTCACAAGACAGCATCGACTTTCCCACTCATCCTATAGAGAAGATGGGCTAAGCACCCAAGAAGTACTTACATGCTGAGATTTAAGAAGAGGAGGATCTGAGGTGTGGTGGATATTATTGTCTCCCATGGATGGAGTTTTGGGTGACTAACTGGAATTTTACCAGTGCGATTCCGTCTCTGCATTGCAGATGGATAATTTGGGCGTGTGTGCACCCCAGTGTAATTACAGCATTATAAGTTTTTAATGAGAGTAGTCTCCATTAATACAAAACAAGGCTGAGAGTAAATAATCGGTTTCAATATTTTATCAGGTGCAAACCATGCTTTTCAGTGTGTCTGCATGGGGAAAAGGGGCGGCTCCACTGGAGAGCTTCTTGGTTTGGCTGAGCGAGTGCAAACAAACCTGTGGAGACATGATTCAGCCAAATCAGAACATGGGATTTGTGTCTGTCATCCCTTTTTTTCATAACAGATACTAAGTCATACATAAGTCACACGAATAACTGAAATACTGTTTCTATAAATAAAGATCAAACTGAGCTATGCTTTCAACAACAAAGAGAGTATTTTATATTGCCTCCCCGTACCTGTAGGATAAAGCCTGGGAGCACTTGGATTTAAACAGTTTCTGGGCAGTACCATAAGTACCGCACAAGAAAGAAAACTGTAGGAAAGAGAGAATTACTGGTAATTTCCGCTGCACCATTACGTGTCCCATAGCACTGGGAGGTGGTGGGCACTGTTAGAGAGGATACGCCAAAGAGAATTGCTTTTACAGGTTTTCTGGTTACCAGATGCATTTAATAAAAGATAATGAAGTTTGAAATGAACGGGTGAATTCAGGAAGAACAGCTTTTATGCACTATATTGCAGCAGAAGCAGCAGAGGCCGCTTCTTTCTCTTCATGGCGAGCATCCAGCCCATTTCAGAGCTGCCAATACTGAAATCCAGCTTTGCCGATTCACAGGGCTCAAGTAGAGCATCTACAATTTTAGATGTTTATCTCAATCACAGGTTGTGTTTATCTTGGACTTGGGATGAAAGTCAACCCATGAGCTGAACACTGAAATTATTTTGTTCACTCATCTTGCTGCTACTCTGATGGGCTATGAGAATAAGATTATATATCTAGATAGACGGATGGACAGATGGATAGTAGTAATTTTAAAGCTCGGTACTGAACTTGCTGAGTAACGTTAAGGCACGCAGTAGGTATAGTTTAAAAGCATGTCCCTGGTTGTGGGTTGCACTCCTGGCTGGTGAAGCACCATGTGGGTATGATCAGCTGGTCTTTTTCTATTGACTTCTGACGGCTTTGCTTGTGGCCTTGTGGAAGAAATACAAAGTCATTCGTTCCTGTTCTGTCTCAATACTTCACACTTGTTTGAAGTGCTGGGTGTACTGGCATTCAGCATGCACAATGCTTATTGTTTCTTTTAGGTTTTATTTTGTCTAGGGTTTGCTTTGATACAGGAAATCATCTACTTTTTTTGCAGTTCATGTCCCTCAGAGCACAAAGTATATTTTCCAAAGGGCTTAAATGGTTTAAGAAGATAAATCCCCCAGACCTTCAAAGAGATTCGTATCATGATCATGGTGTTTTTTGAAAACCCCATTCAAAAGCTGCTGAGTGCAAGCTATTGTGCTATGAAGAGGAAGGGTCATGGTCATCTTGCTACCCTTGGAGGGGTCATCTTGCTACCAAACACTAATATTTAAGTGGAATAACTGCTTTTATGGCAAGTCCTTACCTCTTTCTCTTTCTAACTTCCAAATGGCTGAAGTGTGGTGAGTGTGAGTGACGCCTCTCTTGTATGCCAGCCGAGAAGTTATTGTTTTTTGACCTTTCTGACCTTTTCTTCTGAATTTTCCTGGCCTGCATCCATACTTGGTAACACATTGTTGAGAGCGGAGGAGCATGGCAGGGTGAGCTAGCCAGGCTGCGCATGGCCGTCCAACCAGGCTGAAAGCCAGCTAGACCAGCAGAAATTTGTGGGAGAACTTGCCAAAGACTGCCTTTATTTTTTAACGTTGGATGTCAGTTTATTTCAATAAAAGCAGTGAATCCCAAAATAAAAAGTCGGGTATTTGAGAACATGCTGTGGGTCTGATGACTTGGAGTTACTTACAAGTGTCCAGCATGGGTGGTGCACAGTTAAAAAGGTCAGAGGCAGTGGACAAGCAGGAAGAAACAAGTTGGGGGGGGATTCCAGATTTCCAGTGGGGCAACTGGCAGATGTTTCTTGTTTCTCAGTGCAATGACATTTGGTTTTAGTCATAAAAGACGTATCATAACTTGATGCTAAACTTTTGTGATCAAGCGCAAGGGTGGTTTTGCATAAGAGGAGATGCATCGTGAAGCATTTGGAAAGTTTATTCTTTAGCAGGATCTAAACCCTCAACAAAGGGGGAACATCTGTGTGTGCAGACCCTTGCCACCTTAATTTGACAGAAATCCTTCCACCTCCATCACTGTCATCTTTTGCTGTTGGTAATTTCGATTGCATGCAGGCTGCTACTGGAGATGATCACATTTTGTCTTCTCCTAGGGTAAACATCAATCTAGCTGCTGGGCTTCAGATCACATTTATCTGGGCTGGAGCTGTGCCTTTGCCAGACCAGACGAGTGGGAAAGTGGGCCTTGCTCCATATAAACAGCTCTGACTAAGCAAGCCACACTAAATTTGGAAAAGAATTAGGGGAACTCATTTTTCAACTGCCCTGGAGTATTTTATCTCCGGTTGCCCCATGTTATCATTTCGTGGGAAGAGTTTCTATTACTCATGACTGTTTCCATCATGTTTGTTTTCAGATAGCATATTTTTATCTTCTGTAAACCGAAAGAGTTTAAAGATCCATTGGCGAACAATGGATCAAGGGTCTGTCCACTTCTCTTCCCACCCGCAGGTAGCATTGCAATTCCTGTTGAGCTGAGCGGTGCAAGGCCAGGTTCTCATGTAGTGCCACTCACAACTTCTTAAAAAACCTTTTTCTTCTAATTTTAAGAGGGGGTAGTATTTTTAGTACAGAGATCTTTTGCAGCAAGTAGTATAAAGACTGGAATAAACAGTCTGAAACATTTGCTCCTCAATTCATGTTTTGGTTGATTGTAAATATATTCTGCATATAGAAATCACATTGATGTTATATTTCTCACTTATATATATTATGAATTGCATAGTTCCTTTCTTTTTGGTCATCATACTTTAAGCTGATCTAAGAAAAGTTGACACTGAAGAATCACACTCCCGAGCCGATTTAGCCATAATTGAAAGACTTTGCCAAAATTGCAGGTATTTCCTGCGATTGTTGGGGGTTTTTTCCCAACACCAGAATTTTGTTCTTTGTCCCACTTCCTCTACAAATTTTTACTGCAGGATGCAGGCAGTAGTCAAGTGAGGTCCAGTGTCCCGGAGCCCTCTGTAACAGATTAAGAGGCCGCTGCAAGCTGGAAAAGAAAAAAACGCAGTGGAAAATAGGGGCAAACCCTGGCAGTGGCCTGAGCAGGAAACTCCACCGGGGCTGGGGCCAACAACATCCTACTGCTGGCTGGGACCAGAAGAAAAAAAAAAATGCTATAAAGAAGGCTTTGGGAAGCTTTGTCCTTATTTGGAGAATAAGTTTATGCCTCTGCCCAAAGCAGGCTAGTTTTTAAAAGGCTGTCAGATGGACAGGGATCTTCTGCTTCGGCAGCACCGGTATCCTGCTATTATATGCAAGGACATCCTATAATCGGTAGGTCTCAGTAAAAATCTGGTCTCTTCAAACTGGAGGATTGGAGTCCAGATTGTCACTGGTGCAGTCCCACAAGTAAATTGGTGAAAAACGTTATGTACCTGAAAACTTAACCCGACCTCCTGACATCCCTCCAGCTTTGTGTAATGACTCTGCAAACGCGTCAGTCGGCCAAGCCGTCTCCTCCATGCACCCGGGCAGGGCTCGAAGGGGCGGCAGGTTTGTAACTCATCGGTGGTGTGGGATTGGAAAGGGGCAGAAGTGGGGCAGGTGGGGCTTTCAGTTTAATTGAAGGCAGCGATCCCGTTGATGCTTAAGAAGGAGAGCTGGTTACACGGGAGTAGCTGGAATGAAAGGTCATGCCAATATTGTCGCTAGACTTGAGAGATGCGTCAAATTCTGTGCATCAAACTGAAAATAAAATTGCAGAAGCAGAGGAGCTGATGTATAGCTTTTTCTTTTGTGTGCACGCCCACGTAACTACAGCGATGTAATTATCAGGAGGTTGTAGAGTAATTAAATACTGCAGCTATCTGAATTGATGAAATTACCTCTAACAGCCTGGTAATGTCCCATCTTAGGAGCAAATCAGAGCTGGACCTGAAATAAGCACCTTACAAAATCTTTTGCCATTGCCCATCTCTGCGAACTCCTTTGTAAACTAGTATTTTTCCATGGCAGCCTCAGCCACACATATTTGGGTTTTTTAAATGGAAATAAGGTAGCCAGTAGTAGTAAATCTTGGACCATAACATCTTCTACACCAGAGTATCCCATGTGTTTTCTCCTGTGAAATCCCATGTACTTACTCTCATAATGATCCACGGCTTTTCTCTTTCTTTAACCATATTTAAAAGTATTTAAGATGAAAAAAGGCACTAATATTCTGGGAACTGTGCTGACATTTAAACCCCCATTTTTTGGTGAGCAATGGCAATAAAATCAGTAGTAATCCAGGAAGTTTTTCATGGTTACTTTAGAAGGACTATGCTTATATGCTTGAAACAGCAAATCTGTTGAGACCTGTCTCTGATTTCATCATAGCTGCTGCAGACTTGCAGCCCGTTATATAAAATAAAGAAACATCATGAAAACTCGCAGTGAATCCCTTTTGGTGGTAGTGCTGGTGGGTGGCTGGGAGGAGTTTGTCAATCGGGGAGCATCATCATAGGATTCAGGTGGTTCAGCTTTTCCTGGACTTACACAGTGTTTCTTGCTGGTTCCCCTGTTTGGCCCTTCAGGACCAGGTTTAGGAGACCATGTGTATAAAGGCTTCAAGAAATCTCAGTTTGGGATCTACCATTTTTTTGTCTTCCACAGAAAATTTGATTTTTTTTTCCCCCAAGCAGAACAAAATAAAATTTTGAAAGCATCAGAATTGCTTTAGATGTGAAATTATGTTTCTCTGTTGTATGCTCAGAAAAAACCCTTTGTCTGGGGGTTTAATGGGGCTCCTTAATACAAGGAAAAAAGGGATCTCTCCAGTATCCAGGATGGTCTGGATGCTGTCTAGATCATAGTCCAGGTTTTGGTTTTTGCATTGCCGTAGACTCTTTGAGTCACATACATGCACATGGCTTTAACTTTTAGCGGCACTTCTCTGTCTGTAAAGCATTATTATTTCTTTGATAGGGTTAATGAGTTAATTACTTGTAAATTGCTTTAAGATTCCCAGAAATGAGACTGTCACTGTGTTTATTGCTGTTATTGCTACTGATGAGGTCTTGATCATAGCAAGACAATACAAGATGAGTGTTTATTGCAGCATGACTATCTGTTTACATTAAAACAAAGAGACTGCAGTGCCCAAGCTTAGAAAACATCTTTTGTACGAGCTTTGAGTCAGCTTTAAAATCTGATTATGTGATAAAATTGGCTAATATGGCTAAACACTAGCCAGTATCACTTGTGTATATGTTTCTTTGGAAACCTTATCAGCTCTCGAACACTCACGGCTCTGTGGCAGTATCACCTAGGGAGAACCACATAACGTCTTTTCTTAGAGAAATGGATTTGGGATATGTTTTGCCTGCTCTTAGAAGGAAAAACAATGTCCAAAACCCAGTGTTTTCTCTATATCGTTAATGCCCTGACAAATTCCCTCTGCGCTTGGTTATCACAGCAGCTGAATGCATCTCCAAGGGTTTCCTGATCTGCTGTACAGCAAGTGCCCTTTGGTACTCTTGGGCGGTATTTTGAGTCGCTGGTGATAACTGCTTCAGTTCTGCATTACAATTTCTGAGCTGATGTACATTAAATACAATTAAATCTCTGTTTCTGCTTCAGGAAAAACAGAGGCCGTCATCAAAAACTTCAGCCCGCACTACAGGCGCCAGTACGCGGTGGCTTTCTGCAAGCATGTGCAGGATGAGCTGGAGCAGCACCGAGATTCCCAGTCCCAGTTCCTGAAAACCAAGGTAGGAGGGCACGTAAGCCCTTCCCCATCCTGAAGCTGCCATACAGCTCTGCTCTCCTGTGTGAAATAATTAATGCATTAACTATTTAAATCACACATTTAGTAGTCATAATGTATGAAAAACATGAGCTGGAAGTGTATCAGCTGCTGACTGGGCTTGGTTTTCTTGTTTTTCCCAGTGTTGAATGCCCTCAAGTAAAGTTAATAGGCGGTACAGATACTCAAAGCTTCTAAAAATCAAGCCCAAAGTATTTTTAAAGTTATTTAAATGTTTCTATATATACAAGCACAGTACAGAAGTGTTCTTTCAGCTGCTTATAGTGGATAGATGAATACATAATAAATGTGTATCTAGGACATTTTACGTGTATACTTTCTTATATATAACCCAAGTGTACACAATAGATTTGCAAGTGCAGATGTCAGATTTGGTTCGGTTAGGTTTTAGGTGGAAAAGTTGCATTTGGGTGCAGGTTTAAAGTTTATTTTTGAAAATTCATCTTTGTTTTGGTCGTGTTTGGTTGTCTCATTGTAACATGAGAAGAACCATGACACAAGTTTCTGGTACAAAGCATGCATTTCATCAAGGTATAGTTGGATGCTTGGACAAAACTAGTTGCTTCCTGCTGATTGCAAGGTTTTGCAAGAATCTTGGGTCAGAGATCATACATTCAGGGCAGAAATTTATGTAGGAAACTTAATTAACCCTTTCAGCCATAGCTACAGGGTTCCATAAAGAAGATGGCAATAATCTCCCCTGTGAAGTGAGCTATGGAGAGCTGGTTTTTATTAGAGGAGGAGGGACATAAAGAGAGACAAAAGTCTCTTTATTAGAGGAAAATGCATTGAACCAGCCTTCAATATTAAGAAGATACAAATCTAAATCTTTTGGCCATATTGGAAATCATGGGTTTCCAATGCTCTTGAATAGGGTAAAGCAGTGAGGTGGGATGTAAAAGGTGGGATGATAGAAGAGCCGTGTCTTTCAGAAAGATGCGTATCAGTTACAAGAGCAAAAAAAAGTTACAGGTGCAAAAGCATTACAAAGAAATGGGAAATAATTTACTATTTTATAATAAAACTCTTTGCTGCATTAATGAAATGTTTTAATTGAAGTTATGTAGTGGAAAATGGGAGATAACGAACTACAAGTCATCTTGCATTCAGCATGCCAATCGAAAGGTAAATAAGAATGTCTCTGTCTCAGAAATCTGGAAGTATTTTTGGAAGGCAGAGCTCCTCGGCTGCCTCCTCACCTCAGGCTACAAGAATTTGATTGCACGTGTAGTATCTGCCCGAATCAGAGAGATGTTTATGACTCCAAATTGCGTTTGAAGACTCAAAAGCCCTCGTAGCAGTCTTACGGAAATGTAGAAATAAAAGCTTCAAAATGGTCAGTAATCCACAGTCATTTCAAATCTAGAAAATTGTCTTTGTAGCCGCCAGTGGAAGCTGGGACTGTCTTATACGAGGCAGAGCTGCTGCATTTTGCTGAGGATCTGAAGAAGTGGAAGGACAGATACGTCGTTATCAAAAACGACTACACTGTGGATTGCTTTGAGACTAAAGAGGTAAATGCTTCTTCCTTTTATGTTCTTCTACTCTCCCAAAGAAACTGGTATCAAGTGAATTGGCTGCTGCTGCCACCTTTCTTTTGGCAATACTAGATGAAACATTGTCCTCAGTGAGGTGGCTCCAGCCTTGCGGAGATGGCTGGAAGCTCCACGGGGATGGCTGAGGGTAAACCAAGCACCTTGCGTTGGCCACACACGTTTGCAAGAATTAGCAAATCATTTTAACAGCGCTTTGAACCTTCCTTTGCATATCACAGAACGCTTCTTATCCGTATGTCATTGTAATACGTCCCCGTGCTTCTGCAGTTGGGTTTTAAGTAGCAATTTTTGGGTGGCTTCAAGCTGATTACAGTGAAGCTTTTCATTTGGCAGCTGCTGTAGTCAAACTAGTCCTGGCTGACAAATCAAACAAATAGGGCTTAGAAGAAAATCCCATCCTTTTCCCCTCTCTTCTGTCCCTGGCTCTTCATCACGGCTCATAAGCACTGAGAGGATATTTTTTAATATGTTTTTTACATTTAACCATGTTTTAGATTGTCGTTTCCAGGGAATATATCCAAAATTCAGTCTGACAAAAAAAAATTCCCTTTGGGGAATATCCCCGGGCATTAGCTTTGTAAATGAGTTGTGTGCTTTATGTTTTCCCTCTCCTTAAATTGCTATTTGACTCCCTCTCTCTTGATTTTCCAGGCCTACCAGAAAGGAGCCAGCCCTAAATATCATGTTCTTCCTGCAGGAGGCAAAGTACTGACTTCAGAAGAAGATTACAATTTGCTGTCTGATAAACATTTTCCAGATCCTGTTGGTAAGCCCTGCTTGAAGCTGAACTGCCAAACCCCAGGCTCTGTTCCTTACGCAGACCTTTTCTGGGCAGGCTTTCAGGCTAGACTTTAAAACGGAGCAACAGGAGATGCATGCAGCCCTTTTTCTAAGTCAAAGCACAGCTCTAGAGTAGATGTACACAGAATATGCTATAAGCTAACGTTCAGAGAAATGCTGGCTCCCTTTTTTTTCCAGCGTGCTGGCACAAAGCCGCTGGAAGCATGCAGAAGCAGAGCAGGAACCACACCACCATTGTTCCTGGGCTTTGTTAATATTCCTGGTTTATTTGTTTCCATTTTTAGATGCCAGCTGCCTGTGTTGACTCACAGTTGATAATAAGTCCCACAGAGAGGGCAGGAAGGTTGCTGCTGCTGAATTTGTTGTTTCTGGGACAGGAACCGCTGTGGTCCTGCCTGCCCCCACCCCACTCCACAAAGATGGAGAAAATTTGGGCTTTAAGGGAGCAGATCTCACGTTGCAGAGTCAGATTTGGAAAATGGCATGCCACATAAGGAAAGGGATACGGGCAACATGTAGACAAGGATTTTTTTTTTAAGTCCTGTCTCATAATACTTAAAGTTATGACTGTTGGGACATGTCCCACTTACACCTCTTTCCCAAGGCATAGGGTGGTCAGAGGGTAGCATGGGGCAGTGGTGCCTGGAGGTGTCCTCCATGTGTCACCACAGCTCTGCAGGAGTTGGGGTTGAGCGATGTGGAGCAGCCCAAGGCCGCTTGCGGGCTTCCCATGGCTCTCCCTTCACAAAGAGTGGCTCAGTTAGTCTTTTATGGCCTTTCTCCCCTTCTGTGCGATGCTGAAGACCCTCCGAGATGAACCTCTTGTGGCTGGGCTCTCGGTGCGTGGCACTGAGACAACATTGGGTTTGGTCATCCGTAAATGGTGTTGTACAGCATCCCCTGTGCACAGTGACTTGGGGCAGGTGGAAACTGGAGATACTTAATGCTTTCTTTGCTTCACCTTCAAGGGCTTGAAGTGACAGTTCACAAAGCCATCTTGCAGTTGTGTTTGGAAACCCTGGAGACAGGGAAACCGCTGCTGTTCCTACATGGTTTAATGCAGTTCATTTCTATATGGAAGACCATATGCTCCTATATGATGTCTATGTGGAAGAGACCATAGCTGCCCATTAACTTACTTATTTGCTGTGAAAACCTTTTCCCTAGCAGTTATAATCCAATGAAATAGTTTATCTGAGATTTTACCAAAAATGTGTACTTTATGGCCATCTTGAATACAAAACAAGAGGACATCAAGTTGCTATGGTATAATGTAGAGAGGTGGTTGGTCCCTGCTGAGTTTGCCCATCCCAGCTGTGTCCCCCTGCTCTCTATGCCCAATTGCTTGAATCAAGAAGGAGACTTGATTTTTTCATGTCTCATGCTTCCCTGCTAGCAAAGGTCTGTTCTCTCTGTCACAGCACAGGAAAAGAGCCAAACTCCCCAAGAAATCTGCAGATTTCAAATGGAGATGTGTGTTTTGTGTAGGGTCAAGTGAGAAGGAGGTCGCTCAAGCCTTCGTTCAGCTGCCGAAGGAGTTCCCGGTTTACCTGTGGCAGCCCTTCGCCCGACACAGCTACTATTGCTTCCCAGAGCCAGAAGCTCAGAGGCAGTTCAGCGCCGTGCTGGGGGACTGTGTGAGACACTCAAACCACGGTGAGTGCAGAAAGGGCCTCTTCCTGTATGTCATTCACCCCGGTGAAGATTTAAATAGCTATTATAGTAAAAAAGCTGTAGAAAAATGCAAGTCACTTATGAAAGATGCTTTGCTTTCAGTGCCTTGAGGAATGCATTAACATACCCCTTCTTCTTGCTTTGCTGGGAGCAAAGTTAGGTGGGATTTGAGCTACAGTGTAGTAAGCTTGGCTAGAAAACATGGGAACGGCCTTGAAAGTGGCATTCCCCTCTCTGTCAGCTCATCTAAATCCAGTACCATGATACAAAATCATACGAGATGTTTACTAAATATGGCATGGCAAACTCTCACCTGTGTTTGCAAGCTTGACAAATGCGTCATAGATATGGTAGACCGGGTTTATACAACGTGGAGGGAACGCAGTCTCTCAGTACATTTCTGTAATGTTATACATATATCACCAATGGTCAGACATTTGGTGTTTTCTGTGGGTGTTTAGATGGCAGCTCAAGACCCCAGCCACGGTTAAGCCTCGTAGGTGGGACATGAATGCTGTGTAAGACACGGTATTAATTGTTTGCACAAGGGTAAATTTTAAGTCTCACTTTCTGAGCATGTTAGACTAGAAAACTTTTAAAAAAACAAACTTGGGACTTGCTAGGATTATAAAGCCAACCTTGCTCCATGAAATTGGAAGAGCATTTATGAGTTGTGTCCTTGAGAAAAATAAATGCTTTCCTATTTTTCAGATTACTTTTCTCTTTTTCCATCAAGCTGACCTGGTTCCCCCACTGGTGTCTAGGCTCTTCCATGCCTTTAGTGTCGCTTTCGAGTCCTATCTGTTCCTCCTGGCCTTGGTGGGAGATGGGAACACTCAGGAACTTCTCCAGCAGTCTCAGCTACTTGGGCCTGAAGCTCATGCTTGTAGATAAACGAATTGAGATTGCAGCGTGTGAACAGTCACTTTTACTTACAGAAGTGGCTCCCAATGGTTTTTTTTTAGCTGTCACTTTTGTCTCCTGGCCATCAGCTTCACCCCATTACCCTCAGACAGCTGTCTCACACTGTCCTCCCTGGATCCTTCTCAACTGCCTTCTCTTTTCCCTTGTCTCCACTGCCAAAGGCATTCCTGGTCTCCTTTAGGACTCCATTTCCATGACAAAAACACACATTACTGTATTTCTAGGCAGTTCCCTAAGATGCGCAGTTATTAGCATGGTGCTTGGTGGTGGTTAGTGTCAGGTGCTTTCTTCACAGCACACGCAGAATTCTTGGTCCCGATGCTAGCCAGGTGGTGTACACTCCTGTGACACTCGGTGGTCCCCCTTTCCAGCTTGTTTCCCAGCTCATGCTGAAGGTGGCGAGATGCAGCGTGCCCTTTTAGCTCTGACAGCCTTGTACAAACCGGAGGAAGCAGCTCTGATGCAAATCTGTGTAAGTGTGGAGAGGCTGAGAGCTAAATCACCCTGGTAAGCAAATACCCAGTCACAGGGACTACAAAGACTATTTCATGGCTAGATTAACATAGGTTGGAGGCATCAATCTAGAAGGAGCACGCCTTCACTTGGCATTTCCAAATAGCTTAAGTCTCAATAAATATTCCCTATATAGCTGCCAGAGGAACCCGAATTCCCATAGCATGCCCAAGGGCAAAGCCTGCCTCTGATTTGCAGTTCTGATTAGCATGGTTTTAGCTGCGGCAGTCATACAGTATGAAAGCGCTCCGGACTTCGGAAAGCTCCTCACCGAGGTTTGGTAAGGAGATGGGGATACAATCAAGTTTTCCTGGCACTGTCAGTCCTCCATGACTTGAAGCGTGTTCATTAGGTTCGGGGTTTTTCATTTCTCTCTTCTGGAGCAAGTGTAACAGGCTTGACAAAGCTTTTGGCAGCCTTTTTTTTCTTAAAGTTCAGCACATCACTCTAGGGGCCAATTCTGAATTGGCAGAAGCTGGGACTAGATGACCTAATAGGTCTTTTCCATCTCCAATGCCTGCGAGTCTGTGTTTTATTATATTTCATATGGCTCAGCTATTGCTCATTTATGCATCTGTTCCAGGATTTATCCCTCTCAGCTTTTTCTGTGGTCAAGTTTTTATCTGACAGAAGATGCTTAGTGACACCAGAGTGCCTTCATCAAGGCCTATCCTTTCTGTCACGTTATTTCTGCTCAACAGACTGATTGGTAGATAAAGACAGTCTGGATTAAGACCTGCTGTTACACCAGTAAAAATGAACAGGTTTTTACAGCTAGGGAAATGGGAGCCCATATTTTCTGGATTTCTTGGAGTTATACCATCTCCTAGAAACCTAGGTGCTGCAAGTGGAAAAATGATCACTGACGAGCACCCCAGTAACCTTAACTCTGCCCTTGGAGTGAACTTCTTCAGGGTTTTTTTTCAAAGACTTCACATTGATTTATATTCATTCTCACATGACTGAAAGATGTTACTTTATTAATACTTTTTAAAGCCTTATTTGCAAACAATTCTGCCTACAAAAAACAGGTATCTGAACAATCCAACAAAGTTATAGGCACGTGCAGCAATACTACAGGTAATAAGGCTCATGATATAAAAATTGGCTGTGTGTTCTTTTATGAAAAAAAATTGAAAAGGGAGAAGAAATGTGAAAAATCCTTCGTGTTTGATTGTGGAATATAATTTAGTGGGATAAGGAGCACCGGCCAAGGCAGCACTCACCCCACCCCTTCTAAAAAGTGCCAAGTTCACTTTTGCCAGGGCAGATTTGGCAAGGGCAGGAGAAACACAGATATAATGTCTGATCAGAAGTTGCCTTTCTGTCTTTTCTATAATCTACCACTTCTGGAAAGGAATATATTGCACTGGACTTTAGCCAAAAACTTGGAGGAGTTTTTGGTTAAAGTCTGTTTTCTCCCAGGAAGCAGAATTAAATACTGTCTCTTGCTGAACAGAAAACTGGAGTGAATCAGCGTGTGGTCTTGCGATAGGAGCCGCCCTGGCATTCCTCTCTTTAGAGTCCTTCTGTTATAAATAACCAGTCCAGCCTGTGTTTCTGGGTTTTCTGGTCAGAACTCATGGTCAGGAGAATAATTACAAAAGTGTTCAGATTTAGTGATCACTGCTTGCAAATATGATTCAGATGTATGGATTGTGGGTTCTCCTCCTCCCCCCCCCGATTTTCCTATTGTGTTTGTCCTTCCTTTAAACTAATTGATAAGGGTTTGCAGTTCGAGAGGACGATGATTTCCTTCATTATCAATAGAATATGTAGATGTTTTGCACCTTTCTTGAGTACAGTTCGGATAAAGCATATTTAAAACCTTTAAAATGAGCCTAAGCCAATCAGAACCTGACTGGTCATGGCTTTAAAAATATTCTAGCACAACCGGATGCATACACTGAGATTTTGTGAATTACCCTGACTCTGAAAGTTGATTGACTGATGAATCTGCGTACAGAAATCATCCCAGTTCAGTGATTGATCTGGGCAGCTCCTGCTTTGCACTTCGCAAGTTGGCTTTTGTGATGCCTCAGGGTTTGGGGAGGAGATCAAATGCTTTTTGGGTTTTAAGCTTTGAGGTCGTGTGATTAAGGGCTAATTAATGAAAACACAAGTGCCCAGGGAGCAGCAGAGGAACCCCAACAAGTGATGGGTGCAGAGGGGACCCCGACCTGGCTGCCCTGGTGCTCAGAGGAGGGGGCTCAACTCACGGTCCCACCATGAAACCCAGCCGGGTGGGTCACCGGTGGCTCTCCCCAACCGTCTCACAGTCTGCAGGGCTGTCGTTGCCTAAGCGGGTATGGGATTCATTATAGGATGGAGGGGAAGAGCATTTGGGGATTGTGTAAAGCATATTACGGGACGTTTTCCAGGAGACTCTGGGAATATGCAAGATTTATTATGGGATGTTTAGGGGAAGGACCAAAGGCAGGAAAAGGGAAGAATCAAAGTGGATTGGAGAGGAACAAGCATGGGATAACAGAGGGAAAAAGGGGATAAATGGGGTCAGCTGGGTGTAAACAGGAGGCTGGTCAGTATGCTTGTCCAGTCAAGCCCCACACTTGATCACTACGGTCTGTCCTGTCTTCTTACTAAAGTCCACTTCTAACTATTTTCCAGGGTGAGGGTGCTCTCCGGTGTGTGTGTTGGGGTCCAAAGTGCCAGCAAGTAGAGAAGGAGCCGCGGGGTCATGGGGACTCCACAGGTTTGAGGTGCCAGCACCTGGAGAGATGTGTGTGAGAGGTCCCAGTGCCAGCATTGGGAGAAGCGACCACAGAGCACAGGGGCCCATAGGCGCAGGGCCATCATCTGGTGAGACCAGAGTGCTTTCCTAACGAGCTTCTACCAGCTGTGCATGTACGTAGGCTTCACTCACTAGCAAACTTCAAGCTGGACCATCTGGCAAGTAGGAGAGGAGGTGTGGGAGCCAGTGACCAGAGATACCATAGGACTGGCACCAGTACTGGAGGGACCATAGGTCCGAACCAGCTACTGAAGAGACATGGGCGTCTGAGAGTTATTGCTGGGGGAAACATACATCTGGACCTGCTGTCAGTGGGGGCAGGTGGGGAAGGATGTAATGAGAGCTGCAGCTATTGGGCTACCAGATTTGGCCACTCTAACATAAGCCATACTTGCATTTGATTCCCTCTTCTGGCTGAGTTTGAGTCAAATATATTTCAAAATTGCTTTACACCATTCAGTGTATGACCCTTCTCCTGTGAAAATTAATGGCTGTGTAACTTTGCTCCCAGGAAAAAAAAGATGACTGTAAATTTGCATACTCAGTACAGAGGTGCTACTATCTAATCTTGGCTGTTATCCATCAAAAAGCTTCCTTCCTTCCAAACTGTTCATTCTTTACCAACAGCTTTGTAATTAAGGACTTCAGTGGGCTGCATTAAAGAACATTGTGTGCAGCTCTGAAATGCCACGATACCTTTCTCATTGAATTTATTACCTAGGCACAGGGTATAAAACATTATAACAGGCATATTTGCTGATTTCCAAGCTTTTTGGCTTTGATCAATGAATATGATAAATGAAAGGGTGAGTTAAATTAGTTAAATGACATAAGTGTGCATATAGAAAGATAACGTTTAGGGGAGGTCTCTAAATATATAACATGGGTCAGCCAAAAAATGTTCTTTGCAGAAGAACAACAAGCCAACTGATACAGAAGAGTCAATAATAAAATATGGTGGTGTAGAGTAATATGACCCAGTGATGGCTCTTGACAAAGATAATTCCACATACAGAGAAGAACGTACGGTTCTCTGGGTACAGGGCTACACAACTACATTTTCAACGTTCGCTTTGCTAGTCTGTTCCTTATGCCGTAGGACATTTGCTGTATTTTCCCAGGGTGATTGTATAGCCTTCACTGTTTTAGTAAAACTGAAAAATAAATGTTTCAAATGACAAATGTGTCAAGAGAAAAGATAAGTGTTGTAAAAGATGCAGTTTCAAGGGTTACTGGAGAACTCTTGCTTTCTGATCTGATCTTAGCTGGGATGCGTTTACAGTGTACTAAATGTGGCCTTATTGGCTTTAGTAAATAATTAGTATTGTTGACCACATTAGAATTTTTTATATCTAAAGATCCTACATTACATCATTATGTAAAATGTGTTACTATATTTGTTTCAGTTTTGATGATTCGTAATTAAGTCAGGAGAATAACAGCACATGACAAAAAATATATATCCTAATATCACTTTCGTATCAACTTCGCACCAGAAGGGGCAGAAAGAAGGAGAATTTTCTGCCCATAATATTGTTTTTTAACTTTCCCTCCCTAAGTTTTGACTTAATTGAGTTTTTCTGACCGTTTACTGTTACTTCCAGAGAGCCTGTTCTTCTTGAGCGTCTGTGGAGGTCAGACCTTCATCAGTGTAGGATTTTATGTAATACTTAGTTTTAAATACTTCTCAGATTTTTAAAGAAGCTGTGCTTGAGTTGAAGTGGAGTGTGGAAGAAAGTGGCTTCATTTGTTCCTCCAATTTCCTAAACCACTACTTCCAGTTTAGATGTGGGCTGTAGCATGCAATTCATTGGTTTGCCTTTACCTCCATGATCCCCCTCCACTTTCATCCACAGCTTGGACTTATTGTGGTTCCCTCTCCATCCCCATTTTCGTAGTGAAATGGTGAGAACTGCACACCTCAAATTTTGGGGGAAATTTACTGCTGAAATGGCCACCTAACCCCCAATGGGGAAGTGCTGTCAGTCCCAGAATGTCAATAATGAAGAAAATGCTCAAAATATTCACAGTGCTCTAATATTTCCGTTCTCCAGTTTTTAATCCTTTACGTTTGTATGCCCTGAAAATCAGACTGAAGTTTCTTCCGAACGCTTATTTAATTTTTTGTTATTTTAGGAGGTTATCTCGTTTCCTGTATGAGGTTACCAGCTATTGTGTTTCACTTGGTATTTGTTGTTAAAAGTGAAGAAGCCCGACCACTTGGTGCTGGGATAGAGGGAAGTCTGCATGATGAGAAGGAAAATACAGCTAGCCCATTCTGGGAGACGCGGAGTTTCACTTCATGATTTTATTTTCTTTCATCTGGTTTGATTTCACATCCTTATCTTGATAATCACCTCATGACACAGGAAGCTAAGAGACTTTCAAAACCATATCCTGTCATCTCCAATTTAATCATAAATAACAAAAAATAATTTAGAGAAATAAATACATTAAAGAAGTACATTAGGCAAGAGAGAAATACAAAATGTACTTCTAAGCTCATGCAGGGTGTTCTGTCACAGTTTGGCTACATCAGGACAACTAGGATGGCTTCAGATTTTTTTTCTCCATCTCTGGCTTTTAGGGTTGCCATTAGCTGTGTCCACATTTCCTTTTTCAACTCTAAGTTTAGCTGGCAGGTGTTTTTCTCATCATTATTTCTAGCTTTCCTATGTTACATGTGTATAGTACAGGTAGGGCTTGCCAACTCTTGGACTATAATTCAAAATAATTACTGAAGCGTTGATAAAGGTTGAGAAGATGACATTAAATACTTAAGCTGAAAGATATATATCCCTATATACAGAGATACAAAGATTTTTTAGCCTTCATGTTGCAGACAGGCTGGCATTTCTTCTCCGGAGAGGGCAGCTGAAGAAAAAGATATTCTTGTTGCCTTTTTCAGATTATGTGCGGAAGGACGAATTGAAGTAGAACTGAGGAGGAAATTGCTTCTTTTGATGTTAAAGAAAAATGTACTTCTGCACTGGGATGAAAGCAAGACCTTTCTGAAGGTTTGCCTGATAATTTGGGGGTGGGAAAAGGTACGAATGAAGACAGAGTATTCAGCCCATCGCCTGCCTGACTCAAACCTGGGACTTGTGTCTTGGCTTCTCTCACTGCAGCTGCTGCACTTTGATTCATTAAATCACTTTATGGTTAATAAGATCAGATCTCCTGCACGCCACATGAGTGGCTGAGACCATGGCTGGTCTTTCACCAGGCAGATGTCTGAGGTCCAAATGGACTTTTCAAAACTGGTGTGCAAACCTCCATAGAAATATTAATTCTATCATAACATTCAAAACCATTTTGCTATAAAACTCTTTGACAAGGCCTGTGGGATGCTACAAAACCCATGAAACATTTTGGGACACAATTTAGGCTTTTTTTGTATAATTTAGAATATTTTGCTTAAAATAAGACTATTTTTCCTCTTTCTGGGATGTTTTTGTTCTGCAACATCATTGCCTTCATTCAGCATGGCTTTTGCTTTTCCAGTAAGCCTGCTTGCCTATACTGTAGTTAGGATTTTCAGTTGTAGGAGATATATTCATTCTGAAACACCAAGATGATTAATGTGCTAAAATCCTAATTGCGATTACGGTCTTCCTACCTCTGTCACCTCCACGCCTTGGGCTGATTCTCCTTTTGTAATATATTACCAAGCGTGGGGTGGTGCAAAAGAGCCACTGCCTTATGCCCACCACCTGAGCCTATTTTAGGAGCAGTGAAGATACCCATTTGTGTGAGTGTCAGATTGTGTTTGGGCTCCAGCTTCAAAGTTCAGCAGCAGAAAAATTCTCACCTGCACCAGGAACACGGTAGCTGTTTTGGAAAATGCTTGGAGATTGTTGAAGATGAGCGATATTGTGATTCTTTGTGTGTGTTTATACGGTGCACTCATGTTTTAGACTATGAAACATGAAGCTGCTGGTCCCAACAGAGGGAGGTACCTTGTAATCTGTCTTGTGCTGCTTTGAACAGCTTTAATACAGGCACCGCATGCTGCAAAGCAAATAGTTAAACCCACTGAATGTCGGTTTGATGGTCTCGGAGGGAACTTGCGCTGCAAAACTTGATTTGCTATAAATACAGTGTATTATTGCAGGGTTGTATCCTGTTTGGAAATGACCTCATCTAGCTTCTGTTAGTGGTTAGCAGCTTTATACCACATGATCTGTGAATAATATGATAGTACATTGCTCTCAGGAAAACATCAGAGCTGTGAGGTTGATGCTTCTCAGACCCAGGGCATTATACTTCACTTCGTTCTCGATTTGGGTAACAATATGACAGGGCTCCATTTTGTAAAAGTAAATGGTGTGTCCTGTTATTCAGAGGATCATTTCTAGAGGTGTTAAAGCTGTGTTACTAGCCCTGGGCAAGCTCTCTTTTCCCAAGGTCCAGTTCCCAAGCTCTCCTCATCTCCCCAGGTTCAAGCAGATGGATCACTTTCATTTTTTTTCACCTGTGGTCCCCTTTCGGTTGGGACCATTTCCTTATTTTTTTGAGACAGAAATTTTCAGAACCTTATTTTTTGGAGTTGATGACCATGGCCTTTCTTACCAACTTTCTGTAGTATCTGACAAGCAACAGCTCTTAAAATGTGCTGGGAACTCCGGTGGTCACTTTTTGCCTTCTGACAGTGTCATGATCGGAAGGTCTTGCTCTCTCTGAGCCTTTCTCTGTGTCCTGTCCATCATCCTCCATGTGATGATATTACTCATACACCTCACAGTAGAAAGTTGCTCATCATTAAACAGAAACTACATGAGCAACAGAGAATAATCACTGCAGTCCCTACCCACAGCAAATAAATCACAGGCAGGTATTACCAGAAATGCTAGAAAAAATGCTATTGCAGGAAACCTGTGCTACGAAGATCACTCTTAGAAAGGGAAATCGTTCTTTGTCATGCTCATTTACTTTTATTTGATAGGCATCCCCTATTTGTGGTGTTGGGAGGTTGGCAGAATGATTCCTTAACTGCAGGAACGTCTCTTATTCCCTGATGTTCTGCAGCTGCCTTCACCACAAATCCTTCAGCGGCTGGCAGTGTGCAATAGCTTTCTTTGAAGTACCAGTACGAGAGATGGAAATGTCCTATGGTTAACCTAGATGGTTAAGACACCACAGTTTTTTAAAATGGCAGCCTTTTCTCTCAGCAGCCTCCCTCTGGTTTGGGGTTGTGTATTTTCTTTCTTACCAGCTTTTGTTTTAAAAGAATCAAATTTAAAACAAAATTCAATTAGAAATTGATTTTTTTTATTAAAGAGCATGTATAATGGAAAGCAGAAGAAAACCAACAATCTAAGTATATTTGAAAGAAACAGATGCCAAGGTAAGAGGGGGATGACTTGGAAGGATAAGAAAATTGGGAAAAATGTAATTTGCATTTCTTAGCATGAAATCTATTCCGTTGAGGGTAGCAGTGTCCAGTGGAAGTAGTAAGTGGTGGAAGCACCATCTTTTGCGACTGCTAAAACCAAAGATGAGACACTTAAATTTCCAAATATTTTTCAGCTTTATCCACCTCCTACTATCTATTTGTAGCATCACAAGAAGGAAGGCCCTTCACCGATACCTGTACAGAGATTTTTATTGTCCCAGGAAAATGCTATATAAGGTGATCAACAAGAAGGAGCTACAAAATAGATGTTTTGGCACTGCCTTCACTTGAGCCAGCTTTCCACCAAATAGATGAGGAAGCAGGGAAATAATATTGTGAGATCACATAAAATTAAATCCAGTTTCTACTAGTTTATCATATTCCAAAAATTATAGTAAGTGACAAACATTCTCCCCATCAGTGAAAGACCACCAAACTCAACTCCTCAGTCATCTTCATTTCCTTCCAGTGACTGTCCTCCTGCCTTCCCCACTCTTTAACCAAAGTCAGCCTGTGGTTTTTGAAGATTTGAGGAGGTATTCATGGGCTGTCTTGTAGGAGGGAACTAAAAAGTATATCAGGTTGCTAGCGACTTGTGTTGGGAAGAGACATTTGGCCAAAGCTGCAGCTACTGAGGATGGTAGGCAAGAGCCAGGCAAGGCTACGTTCCTACCTATGGGCCTTTACATGATCATATCTTATAAATACAGCCATCATTGGATGCCAGATTGCTTTAATATCAATTATAGTTACCTGCAGGAAGAATTCAGGGACTGTATGGAAAATAATATTCACTGAATGCAGAATCTTTCACCAAACTGTAGGCAGCTCTCCAGCTCAGGAATGTGTATGTCGATGTGAGTGCTGCAGGAAACGGATGAAGCCGGGGTGGATTACTTCCTAGTTTTGATAGTCAGATGATGGGCGTTATGTCAGAATCAGCATTTCTTTAATTAAAACCTGTGCTCTGTGAGCTCAGACTTCTGGATTCTGTTTTAACACTTGTTCATCTACGTCTTTGGGCCTCAGCCTTTTGTGAAATGTCAGCCAAAAAGCTTAGATTACTCTCAGTGGTTTAGCTCGCTTTGGTAAAGCACTTTGTCCACAGTCAATATACCCCTTCACTGTTATTAACAATAAAAGTATAAATTTATTGTAAGAAAAGCCCATATGGGAGAAGGACATTTACTGGATTGCAATAGGGGCACTCAGTTTGTTTTGAAGAATGACAGACTCAGTTTTTACACATCATAAAACATCCTGACTGCAGTTCCTTGGCTCTCCAAACAGTTTAATGCAGTAATGCTGTTGCTGCGTCCAAAAATCAGCGAGTCCCAGTTTGCAGAATTAGCCAAGACATAGAAGGGAACTGTGAACCACTGGTGTCTCAGCAGAGCAAACCACCCCATCAGTTCTTGGAGGTGGAAAATTCTCACTGTCTGGTTATCGCATCCGACTGAAGTCCCACCAGGAGCTGGAGAAACATTTCCCTGCTCTTCCCTAACACAGACTTTTCCATGCGGTTGCACGAGTAGTACAGAAACAAGCTGTGCTGCTACTTATGACTTGACTTGACTTGACTTGTCACCATTGCATTTGTTAAGGGGGTAAATGATACGCTGTCTGTCTTCAAACACATATTGGCATTCCTGTTTTTTGACGACCATTTTAGCCTCTTTCATGCTGCAATAATGAGTTTGAATAGCTTCATTAATAACAATTATTGTTTAGAGGGGCACACAGTTTAAACTGGATATCGAAATACTTTTTAACAGCTAGCATGGCAGGTTAGGATGTGTAATGTTAAAGAGGCATCTTCCTTTGATTGTAATCACCATTTAAGAAAAATCATCATCTAGGCAACTAAACATCAGCTGGTTTTGAGCTTTCTGCTACAAAGCACAGCAAGTGACCCAGTGCAGCAGTCTGCAGTATATACAGATACAAAATTTGAACTGGAATGTTCAAATACAGATTTCATATTATCTGAATTTGCTGGAAATCCACCATTTTAGCTGGAGGCAGTGAGGTCTGTGGCACTCATCCTCTCTGGTAACGAGGCCTATTTATAGAAGTTTTTGCACAGGGGTCTTCAGTGTTTTGACTGATGTAAGACCCATCAGTCTATGGCTCCGGATGAGACCAAATTCACCAGGGCAATTAATTTCCACTGCTGTGTTTAGGCATACTCAAGAAGTGTTAGCAAATCAGAAAAATTGTTCAGATAGCCTTTCCCAAGGGGCTTTTAAACAATGTGCCAGCGACACATCCATCTTCAAACAAAGGTGCAGCTGTCCTGCCGTGGGTGGGAGAGCACGCAGGAACTTGGGACTGAAGATTTCCTCGTTACTCGCCGGTATGACCAAACATTCATCTGCCAAGTGACAGAGAAGGAGCTGCAGCTCATAGCCTGGAGCACCTCGTTAGGAGACTGCAAGTCCCACAGCAGCTGGAACATCGGATACAGCTGAAATTAGGAGCAGGACCCTCTGCGTTAACACCTCTGCACCAGGTGCAAGTGCACTCAGTGGGTGTCGAGTAGCCTGGTCCTCTGTGTATCATTTTGATGAGTTAAGGTTTGAGATTTCTTTTTTTTTTAAAGAGGGATTTAAACTGTTTGTATGCTGGAAGGAAGCTCATTCCTACAGGCAGCTTTCTGCAATACTGAACAAACTCAGCTGTGCCTTTGAGAGGTGGGCAAATTTGGGGAGATTTATAAAGTCATGGTGTTTCCAGATGTCCTTCCATCTTTTAAAAAGGAGCTTTATAGCAGTTATTCTGTTATGTTTATAAAAGGAATCCATAGTTAGCAATATCTTATCTGTTATTAAAATTAGGCTCCACACTTGCATATGTAAAGACAGAGTATCTAGGTGTGTTTTCTTGTTTTAAAATTAAACAGAACAAACAGAATTTTGTTTTGCTCTCCACAGATAAGCTGATGTTATATTCATTAGCAGCCAGAAAAGCTGCTTGTGTAGTTTTCCAAGTGCAGACCAGCCTGGATTAAGCACGTAGCTTCAGTCTGGGTACCTGTAAAGCCTCACTGGCCTTTTGCTGGAGGACATTCAGTAAACTTTATGGCTTTGTATGGGAGTTGGATAAGGATGACCTACAACTACCACTGCACCAAGCTCCCCTAACATGCTCCACTTTCTACAAACTGTGGGGACAGATTCATCACTCATGATAGGTGCTAGCCAGGTTGGTTGAAGGGGAAGCCCCTTCAAGGGCATTCAGGTGGGTGAAGCACACGTCATCCTTTCTGCTGATGAACAATTGTTCCTGATACCACTGTGGTTTACCACCTGCCCTGCTTGCAGCTGCAGCATCTGCTTCCATCTCCCACGCACCATCCTCTCCCTTGCACGCAAGCGGGGCTACCCCAACAGCTTATTCATTGTTTTCCTTAATTTGCTATGGCATAACGGAGCTGGCTGCCAAGCCAGCAGCAGTCCGCTAGCCTTTTCATAAACTGCTGGATCTGATTTACAGAAGCCCTGGCTCTTCCCTGCTGAAATCTTGGAGGATGTGCACCGTAGCTCCTTTCAGCTTGGGTACAATTCCCTTTTCTTGAGCCGTATCCCATGAATGTGCCTCTGTCTTGTGTGCCTCGCCAACAGCTTCTGCACAGCACAACGCTGGATGGATCTAGTTGTTCAGTGCCTTATCACTGATGCAATCTTTTCCTCCTATGGAAAGTGAGAATGAAATTGCCTAAATTAAGCAATTGTAGTAGCCTTGAAGGATAAAGCTTCCTTTCTACTTTCTACTTTGAGCTGTAGTAAGACTGCCATAATTGTGTTTTTCTCCTGTGTTTACTGGCATAGGAAAGAATGAGTGATTGGGATTTTATGGTACTTACAGCTTGATGTTTTTCCCATGAACTATTCAAATGAGTTGCTCTTGGATTTTTAGCTCCTTCTTCCCACTTCTCTACGGTGTTGGGGACAGTCAGAACAGAGAGAAAATACTCCCTTGAGCATGGAGTTTAAGACTTGATGATCTTAGAGGGCAGACTCTTGTCAGCACTGGCGCATCATCATCTCAGCAGGTCCAAGATCCAGCCCTTTGGATGGTCTGTTGTCCCTTTTGGTTAGGAGGGAGCACAGCTGTGAAGAAGGAAAACATGTGAGTCACGGAGGGCTGCAGGAGCTGCAGTTCTTCCTTCCTCCAGCCAAGCCCGGCCCTCTTCTTGTCAAAATATTCAGAGTTTAATTTTGGGAGGACAAAAGCTTTCAGATGCAACACTCCACCAGTTTCTCCGGTGGAATACTCCATTCTTTCATTGAAGCTGCCATCAGAGGATGTTCTCTTGGCAGTGAACAGCCTGACTTACAACTCTTTTACTGATATTTTAGCAACCTGGTTTGTGACTTGCTATTAAAAATGCTATAAATCATGGAGGTAGCAGTGAAGGTATGGTTGGGATTTTACCTGGCTGTTTTTCTCTTGTTTGATCATCATGTGAGCTTGAAAAAATTGTGTGATCTCTCAGGACCTCCAAATATCTGCAAAACGGGGACGGTATCTATAGAGTGGCACTGAGAGAGTGTTTACTGCACCTCATAACATACCTTCCTGAAGTAATTATTACACCCAGGGAAACTCCAAAAGGACGAATTCTGACATTTGGGCTCTTAGCAGATCTGAAACCTCATTGCCTGCCACGTAGATAAAATCTATACAGTGCTGTTTTCAAGCAGTAGCCAGGGTGAAGCATTGATGAAACTAATTGTAGGTTTCTGTAGCTTTCTTTTTTGTGTAAAGCGCATGGAGGAGACATTTCAGGCATTACTGTAGTGTTAATCCTTCGTGTTTCCCATAATCTGTATAATCTCTGTATTGCCCTTGGCATGTATGCAAGCCTCCTATAAAGCTTCTCTCTTTAGAAGTTTCATGAACAAGTCAAAAGAAGTGTCTTGCTTGATGGGCAAGGCTTGAGAACTTACTCCCTGACTCTTCACATAACAATTGTTTATATATATCAGTATCTTTTAAAGCAGCATACTTAGCTTTGAGAGAATTAACATTCTTCTTCTTCTCTCCTTTCTTCCTAACGTGTGCACAACAGGACTTCAGCTGATCAAGGCTGCAAGTAGATAACCTTGAAGAGGGGACAATAAACCGTCATGGCTTTGTTTTTTCCTTAAGATAATAATCCTCACAATAATCCTGAAGTTCTGTTTCATAGCAAAGACACAGCACTTGAATTCCTGAAGTATTTCAGTGGTGGTTTTTCTTACTCAGGTTTGTCAAGCAGCCTGATTGCTCTGGGGAGCTTTTCCACATTTTGAGGCAGAGGGACTGTTTCTCCCCAAATCATGACAAACTAGTTCTGCTGTGTAACTGCTGTTATACTATCTTAATTAGCTGCGGTTTTGTGCGCTCTCATGTGAAGGAGAGTGTTGGCTGCAACTCTCTTGAAAGCCTTTAGCAGTTTGGAAAGAACAAATTGCCTGAGATGTAATTTCTGTTGTACGACTGGTTATCCAGAGTTTGTAAGAGCAAACTAGCTCAGCCACTTCTTGGGTTTTTCCGTGCTGTGGTCTCATTTGTACAACAGTGTCCCCAGGCTACCATGTTGTTCTTGGGAAGAGCTACCATCTAGCAGCAGTAGCCATGGACAATAACCAGATACTCAGGAGCTGTGGTTAAACATTCCTGAAATATTTAGGGAAAGCAGCATGATTTTGTCAGAAGTTTTTGTGCTTAATTGGAATAAGCATGGTGCTTAACGTTGTCCAGGTCTGTTTTATTGTATGCCCATGAAAAATCACCTTGATCATCAATTCCTTAATAAAACAAAGGAAATAAAAGATTATTGGGGACCATTAACTCAGGGTTTAGCAATTTATCAAGGGTGTACAACATGCCGCAATCAGCTGACTATCATTATCTTAAATTCTTAATTCTTATCTTAAAGAAGCAGAAGCTCCCAACTCTTGGCCCTGGTACGTGCTGTCAAGGTCTTCCCATGTACCATCTTACATTGCTCATAGGTATAACGGCAAGGGATGAGCTTTCATATGTTAATGACTGCCTTGTCAAAGTCTACCACAGACAAAGCTTGCTGCTGTAAAACTCTTACCTTATCATGTGCTCCATATTAACATTTGCTGGTGTTGGTTTAACTTATCAACTAGGTGGGATGGCTTGTGATAGTTCATATGTGTAATGTGATAGTTCAACATTATGCTTCTAAATCTTAAGGAAAGCCCAAGGGCTTCAGATGTTCTGGTTTAGTAAATGATTTAAAAGTATTACTGCTAGATGCACATGGAACAGGAAAATGGATCAAAAAAGGATGGTTATTTTTTAAAGGTTATTTATGGGTAAATACTTTTTGTTACTTTTTGTTTTCTTCAGATTTTCTCAAGCAGACCACGTATGAAGTCGAAGCGTTCTTAGAAGCCATTCAGTTCTTCCGGCAGGAGAAAGGCCACTATGGGACATGGGAAATGATAACCGGCAACGAAAAAGAGGTAAAAGAATATCTTCCTGATTTTGTTTCAGCTTTGGATATGGCAGCTCTGAGGACAGTGAAGGTTATAAGGCTTCTTGGGAAAAAATGGCATTTTTAAAAAGAAAATCTAGTAGGTAGAAATACCCAAGATTTCAAGACACTTCTTACTGATAATGTAAGTGATGATACTTTTTTAATAAACCCCATTTTGAGTTTTTTGCTAGAAAGTGAAAGAAAGCGTGCTGTGAACTAAAGTTGTTGTGTTGTGCTGGAATGTAGGGATGGCCACATTTCCACAAAAAGCTCATACATCTACTTTAATTTTATGCCATGGGGTCAATTGGTGAATAAATGCTGTGTCTAAAACAAGGCACTTGCTAACATCTCGCTACCACGTTTGCTGCTGTTTATAGTTTTGGTAAATCGGTGAGACCAAAAGCAATACAAAACTCAGAAGCCACGGTTTGTATGTAGCAGATACTCACTGTCAGCTGCATTGGGCTGTGCTCTGTTTTTCTACCTTTCATGACAGCTATTTTGCAGGTAAGAGATATTTTTTTCTTTTGTTGCTCCTACCTTTGTTACAGTTTCCTGTTGCTTGTCCTCTAATGCCTCCAGATGCCATCGTAGGAGATCAGGCTTTATGAAGAACAGAATAGCAGCTAAACATAAATTTTGAAGAATCTTTTCATTTTGCTTTTCCCCGTTCTTTGGGAATGAAGCTTTTAGTCCTGAGTGGATAAACTAGTAGACCTACTTATTGTGCCAGACTTCTGAAACAGAGTCTTGCATAGTAACAGTCACACTTAAACACCAAAAATTTGTGTACTTCAGTTCTTCAGAAATGAGATGCTAAGCTCAGGGTCTGGGTCCATATTTGGGCACCTGAGTGAGCAGCTTTGGAGCACTGATGGTAGCTGAAGTAACTCCACCGATCCCTCTGGAATCACTCCAGATGTCTTTTAGTGCAATTGAGACATTATTTGGGCCCCAATTTATAATTTTTTTCCGCAGCACTGAGCACTCAGCAGCAAATATTTACTTTAGTACCAGCTGCTGGGTGTTTTCCTTGATGAAATCTGGCTTCCCTTTGGGAAAATGGAAAAAAGCCTGATGGAGAGTTCACGATGCAGGGTTTTGTTTTAAGAAACCAGATTATTCATTTTAGGAGAAGTCTACCTCTGAAATGCTGAAAAATGTGGAAACCGGAGAAGAATCTATAAACAGTGTCTTTCCCAGTGCCATCATGTCAGGGATTGAAGTTTCCTGCTAACATCTGATAATAAAATCCTTAGTATAAGGAGTTCCATCCTTCCAGTGGAGGGAGTGAGGGTTTTTCTCTTCTCCCCTCCTCCCTCAAGTTATGGAGCTATTATATTGCTAGTTTCATTTTATGTTTTATTTTTCCTGTTGCTTGCCAACTACTTACTCATAACCCTTATACCTCGAGAGAACTGTAATCAGAAGACATCCAGACTAGTTACGCTATTATCTTCTTAGTAATAATTCATTCTGTAAGTATAGTGTGTTCTCATGCTGCTTTGACCAAATATAATAATTATTTTAGGCAGATATCCAAGCTAAGTGAATGGTTTGGAACAAGCAAGCTACAATTTGTTTCTGTAAAAATCTCTGCAGAATGCCAATAAATACATTCCCTCACATTCATTTATAATGACAGAGTCTCCGCAGCATTGGCTCACGCGGTTCTGCCTAGGTAGTGCAACATGGATGTAATATTAGCAAGTACCCAGTCACTTGCCTGAAGACCTACTGAATTTGTTTTGTGTCATAAAAGTTCCTTTTCCTGGTTTTGTTTTTCTTCTTTTTCATTTTTAAGGTTTCGTTACTAACAAAGGATAAATTCAATTGTAGATGGTATTTCTGTAGGTTAAGTGCTGAAATACAGGGTTAAAACCAGGAAATTTTTGACAACACTTGTTATAAGCAACAGTACAGCCACATAGCGAAAGCACTACAGGACACTAATGTTATACTAGCATAACTCCATTCATCAGTACAACATGAATGTAGAATAACATATTGGTAAATCAAGGATAGCTGAATAAGGGATTAAAAACCCCAAACCTCTACCGTGCACCTTTCAGTACAGAAATATAAAGCCAATCCAGCATTCCTAAAAATGTTTCCAGAGAGCTCAGATTCTTCAGAATATATTTGATCTGTTGTCACATTTATTATTCCGTCTGTGGTGCTCCAGTTTGGGTTATTCGTGAGATTTTTTTTTAAGTGACTCATTAGTTTAGGACCTGTCCATTGGTTTTGACAGGTATTTGAGTCAGCATAGCTGAATTTGAGTGGTGCTGTGGCATAATCTATAAGAATTTAAGTTATATGAAACAACAATAATAGGGTATTACATATTATAGGTATATTACAGGTATATTAATAAGTAGGGTATTGTGTGTTATGTTTCTGTAGGGGCTGTCTTATGCCCAGGAGGTACTCTGTTTTATACTAGTGGCATGCAGTCAGAGCCCTTTCTTACTTACTTTTGCTGTCTGAGTTCCTGCCGTTTCCCTATCGTGCTGTTGGTGCATCTTGGGACTCTTGATAGCAGTAAAGGAGGAGCACGTCCCCACACAAGGAGTGTTTCTCATGTTCATAGAGCCCTTTGTTAAGTGTAACAGCTGGAGGAAGCAGTGTTGCTCTGACTTTAGTATCAACTGTATGTCTAAAACCCACTCGAGCAGCTGTAATACGTGAGGTTGAATGTCATGAAATGCTGGCACTCCAAGAATGATGAAAATACAAAATTGAGCAGTGTTTTTGCACTCTCTATTGGCTCAGCCAGCAGCTGGGTGCATCAGGGCAGTGATCCTTGAATGAGGACTGTGCTGGGCTGTTGTTGAAGCAAGGGGAAAAGCTGGGTTCAAATACTCATCACTTAGCAAAAACTCTGTTCAAGCCCCACTGGAGAGGAAGGAGGACTACATACTTTGTCTGTGAGACTTTACTGAAACTGCTGAGCAAGCTAGTAATCCTTCACCCAGATTAAATGAGAAATGTACAGAACCTTAAGGTGCATTTTGTCTTGCTTTTTTATAGGGTTACTATGTCTCTCTGTGATTTGCGGGATATCCACTGCATTTCAAAGCTCTCAGGGGACTGTGGGCACCCACGTATGTGCTGTACAGTCATGACAGATAAAAAGCCGTGATGAAAGGGTTATGTGCCATTCTGTATAGCACATGCACAATAGTATTGCCTCTGTCATCATAAGTTGGCAGCTGTGCATCTCTAACTATGGGCCAGTACAAACATACCTGGGCAAGATCTATGAACAGAAAACGAACATGTCCAGAAATAAAAGGTCTCCCTCCCTCCTCTGAATCATGAGGATGACTAATGACTGAACCAAATATGGGACTGAGGTATTTAGTTCAAAATCAAGATGCTTTAAGTAGAGAAATTCAAGAATCTAGCATATATCCCCAGCACTGATATATGCCTCCATAGGAAACATGTGCAGAGACCTGAGATCACAAAGAAATAGGAATAGGGCAGGTCCTATGATGAACTGCCGCCCTCTGCTTGCATAGTTTGCCTTGTTGGCCAACAGCAGAAGGAAAGCGCAAGAGAAAGAGAGGTCTCGCAGCTTTCTCAGGCCAGAGATATAGTGTCCATAAAGAAAAAAATGGAGAGGAAAGCCTAGACTCTCAGAATCAGATGTGTGCATGTAACTCTGTGTATTTATTGCCAATTTGGTGCGTCTGAGTGGGATGGGCAAGGAAGAAGTTGTAGTTCAAATCTAGGCAGAGGAGGTGCAAAGCCTGACAGAGTGGGTGATTCTGAAGAAAACTTCTGAAATGGGTGCCAGTGAATCAAACTAGGAATCTGTTTCACACCTTTTCATTCTTTCTGTATCAAAGAAGCCAGACTTCGATGCTTCTTCTGTACAAAGTTGGGTGACACTATCAAGAGAACTACAGAACCCGAGAACAGTTTAGTTAAAAGGGGATCTCTCGAGTTTATCTGGCTCAATCCCCCACTCAAAGCAGAGCCAACTTTAGGGGCTTTGTGCAGTTGAGTTCTGAAGATATCCAAGGTTGGAGATTGCATGACTTGTTCCCATGACTGCCCTCATGGTGAAAAATATTTCTTAATCCCTGATTACTCTTTCCCTTGTTGCTACTTGTAGCCATCACCTTCTTCCTTTCCCTGTGCATTTCCAAGAAAAGTCTGGCTCCATCTGCCCAACATCTTCCATTATGTAGGCAGCAATAAGGTCTCCCCTGAGCCTTATCTTCTTAAGGCTGAGCAAATCCGGTTCCCTCCACCTCACATGTCATGTACTCCATCCCCTGACCATCTTGGTGGCCTCTGCTGGACTCACTCCAGTGTGTCAAGATCTGTCTTGTACTGGGGAGCCCAAAACGATGCTGCTCCAGATGCGGTCTGACAAGTGCTGAATAGAGGGGAATGTTCTCCTCCCTTGACCTACTGTTGCCCTTTGCTGCAAGGACACCCTGCAGACCGATGTCAAATTTCTTGTCCACCAGGATGCCCAAATTTCTTGTCCACCAGGATGCCCAAGTCCTTTTCTGCAAAACTGCTTTCCAGCCATTTGTTGCCAGCCTATACTGGTGCACAAGATTGTTCCATCCCAGATGTTGGACTATGCATTTGCTTTTGCTGAACTTCATGAGGTTTTTGTCCACCCATTTCTTCAGCCCATCTAGGTCCCTCTGAATAGCAGCCTTGCCTGCCAGTGTATTGACCACTCCCCCAAATTGGTATAATCTGTATTCCCAGTCTGATGTCTTTTCTTTCTAATTGGAACCATCTGCAAGGCCGAACTGCCAGTTAGATGCTGGGATCAGAGAGGGTGATGCATCTCTTCTACAACCACTGAACCCTGTTTCAAAGTGAAAATGTTCTTGAGGGAGAAAAGTACTCAGTGTCAATTTAGAAAAATAAAGCAATGATAGACCAACAATATACTTACAGAAATAATAAAAAAATGGGGCAATGAGACCTTTTCCTCAGTTTTCCTACATTCCATCACAAATGCTTGATGTGTAGAAGTCCCTTTGACACTTTTTTCCCGCCTGCCTTTCTGCTGTGGTGCACCTTTGTCACAGAGTATTTTCTTAGGTTGTATATTTCGTATGTTTTTTGTTCCATAATCTGGAGGTGTTGGGAGGAGACTAACGTATATGAATTCTACAATGTGAAAGTTTTACTGGTTTTAGACCAGTATAGTTGTCTTTTAGTGACAAAAGTAATTGCTTGAAAAGTTTTTCACAAACTCCAACAGCTATTTTTTTTATCCCTTTTGCCACAGGATTAGGTTTGAGCTAATGAATCTTTTGGATCATGTTACACATTTTTGAAAAAAAATCAGAGTAGAAGTATTTGATTCACAGATTATCCACATTTCTGGATTCCATTTCTGTCCTATATCCTGTTTTTCCTGGGATCTCCTTCTTTTCTTGTTTGAATTGTGAAGTTGGTGCTCATCCAAAAAAGTGCTAGAGATCCATGTTGGTACAGGCATACATTTCTTTTTTTGGCCAATTATCTTCCTATTAGAAGCATCCTTTGTCTGATGACTCTCTAGAACAATTTCTCCTTGATGATACCTCCTCTGGGAGGGTGTGAGTGTCCCAGAACAAGGTCAGTTTGGGGAAGCAGCAGTCAGCAAACCAACTTTTCAAATGTTTTTGATCCGGTTGCTCAGCTGATATCAATCGGTTTAGCTCTATTGATTTTCACATGGCAATTTCATAATAGCATGCAGTAAATGTTAACGGGCATCTCAGTTCATCTGTTGTCAATTGTTGCATGGTCTCTCAAAATCTTTCAGTGAAAAATGCTTCAGATGAAACGCATGGAGCATGGAGACATACCTAATATTGTAAATACAATCTTCCTGCCAACCTCGGATGGCTAAGCCATTGTATATTTGGGGTTGCCTGCATTTGCACATCATTCTGTGATGCGAATGCTCAGTTTTCAGATGAAGAACAGTGTGTGAACATATAATTTTAATCTTCTGACCATATAGATCTTGAGCAACCTTGTGATGGAGGAACTCCTGCCTAACCTTCAGACAATGATCCTGCCCAAAATGAAAGGAAAGAGGAATGATAGGAAGCGGGCCTGGTTTGGTGTAAGTACTGATATTTGCAGAGTAGTTGTTTCTCATAGCAGTTGTCTGTGTGTGCTGATTCTGATCTATGCTTCTTAATTTCATTTGGGTTTAGATCGTAGAAGAAACATACGGCTTAGTCCAGCAGCAGGTCTCAGAAGGATTAAGTAGCTTGAAAGAAGAATGCAGAGATTTTGCAAAAACTCTTGAAGGAACCATTCGCTCAGACATGGATCAGATTCTGAACTCCAAGAACTTCTTAGCTGGAAAAATCAAAGGTTAGTGGAGGAACAGCTGTGTTTTGGAGCAATTTTTTTAATGTTTCCCATTGTGTTGTTCAAATTACCAGATGTCATTGTTTTGAAATTTTCATGTGTTTTGAAAAATCCAACTGGAGACACTAATTTTCAGAAAACAAATGCTTTGAGCCTCTGCTGCCTTTGATAGGAACTGATACCTATGGCCGCTGTGTCTGTGAAAATACCAGGTCTTCTCAAGTTGGAGCTAGAGCTGACAGGTTTTGAGTATCCTGATTAGAGGTGCTCGTTCTGCTTTCATTTTCACTTGGACAGCCTTATGTAATGAAGATACAGGTCACATGAGCATAATTAAAAGTGTGGTTTTGACCTGATGTCTAGGAATGCGCCACAAAAACAGTTCTGGTTATGTGACAAATTCATAGGCTACCAAAGAATACGTAATCCAAACGGCTTCTTAGGTGGTTTTAAACTGATGTGAAGTAATTATAATTTTGCTATGGGTATAAAAATGAGTGTAAAAAGCAGGCAAAATATTAGTTGATGTTGCTTAAGCTAGCAAATAAATAAATAGCTGATAATTTAGGACCTGTTTTGATAAAAATAAGGATGGTCTGTTGATATTCTCACATACCAGACTAGGATGCTTTCAGTGAACTGTAGAGTACCAAGTTCGGATAACTCCTTATAGAGTCACTGTGGCCACGCTCTGTGCAAACCTCCCAGTGTGTATCAATACTGACAGCTGCTCTTTCCTCTGCTCTCACAGTGCCCCAAGCTGCTAGCGTTTGGTTAGGTGGGGCATGGGAAAAGGTGTTTCATTGTCACTCATAAAACTATAAACTCTCATCACCCTCATCATCTTTGCAGAGGTGTGACTCCAGGGAAAAAATACGGAGTCGTTTAATTCATTGTAAAGTAGATCAGTTCAGATTACTTTTTTCACTGTATCTCTTACTAGCCTAAATGTAACCATTGTATTGTCTGGCACTCCAGCCACTGTTTCTGAGCCTGCCCAGAAATGCTGCACAGAAAATATCCAGCCATTTCTCGCATCCATATTGGAGGAGCTCATGGGTCCGGTGAGTTCTGGATTCACGGAAGTCCGCTCACTTTTTGATAAAGAAGTTAATGAAATCATCCAGGACTTCCAGAAGACAAATGATATCACAAAGCTAAAGGAGGTAAGACAAAAATAGATCTGGAGCCTTTTACATTACCACAAGGACAAGCAGTATTTGCTTTCCCAGGTGGTAGTATGTTAGTGCTTAGTTTTGTCACTTAGAAAGTCTTGCGGTATTTGTGGAACTAGAGTGTAGATATAAGAATTTGTTTTAGGGCCACTGTTACATTCTCTATTAAAAATTTGCCTCTGGTTGCTTTCTCTCGAAACCTGTTCTTCTTCCACTGGAACGCAGAATGTGGATCAGCTTATGAACCTACCATTCAACTCGGTGAAAATGGAGCCCTGCTATCTGAAAGTGAACCTTCTCCAGGAGCTCCTTCAAGACCTCAAGAGTCGCTTCAAGGTCTATCACATTGATTTTGTGATTCAGAGGACACAGAACTTCATGCAAGAGGTACTGTAAGATACAGTTTTTCCTCCTGGGAGAACAGGTTAGGTTTGTCCTTCTAATCTGCTTCAAAGTAATCTTGATAAAAAGCTGCGCAAGAGTCCTAGAATATATCTCAATCAAAGTACAGGTAACAAAACCTAAGAAAATCACAGCTAGAAGCTGTTTCACATTTATATTTGTGAGGCTGGATGTGTGTGAGTCTTTCAGTAAGGCACAACAATTTTGGATGGATCATCTCTTCCCCTGAACTGTGACGTTCTCATTTCTCAGCGTCTCAGCACCTGAGAAGGTTGTGCTTGTACCAATGAGGTGGCTAAAATCTACCTGATTTCCATTCTCAAGGGTTGATTTTTCAGGAAGGATCTTAAATATATTTTACCAAAATGGTACGTCTCCTCCTTGATAGTTTATTTTCTCATGAATATAAAGTAAGGCAATTAATGTTAAAAACTGGCAATTACTTGGACACAGATGATGTCTCAGGATGTAGCTGCATGTAGGTGCTTTAACCAACTTCACTTCTCAAGGGAATGGTTGAAGTGACTACATCATTTCAGATGAAAAATGAACTCCACTTCTTTTTCCCCTCTAGTGTGTATTGGTATAGGCTATAGTTTTGCTTTGCTTTTATTTCTTCTGGATGCCTGGCCAGAAATCTGTTAGGAGCTGGCCAGTAGATTCGTCTGATTGCCAAATCACAAGGCAGATTTGGCCTTGTAGCTCTATGTTGAATCCTGTGATTTTAATCCATAGTTGAGAAACTAAATAATCTAGCTGGTAATCTTGTGAGATGGAGCTGGTCCAGTTCTGTGGAGTGGGAGTTACAAATATGGAAAGTGAGTTTCTAGCACAGTGCTGGGCTAGGGTTTTCCTAAAAGCAGCTCTTCTAAGTACAGCCATGATCAGCAGCCAAAGAATTATTCAGAAATAAAATTCTGCTTTCATAGAATCATAGAATCATAGAATAGTTTGGGTTGGAAGGGACCTCTAAAGGTCGTCTAGTCCAACCCCCCCTGCCATGGGCAGGACACCTTCAACTAGATCAGGTTGCTCAGAGCCCCCTCCAACCTGACCTTGAATGTTTCCAGGGATGGGCCATCCACCACCTCACTGGGCAACCTGTGCCAGTGTTTCACCACCCGCAGCATAAAAAATATCTTCCTTATATCTAGCCTAAATCTACCCCCTTTTAGTTTAAAACCATTCCCCCTTGTCCTGTCGCAACAGACCCTGCTAAAAAGTTTGCCGCCATCTTTTTTATAAGCCCCCTTTAAGTACTGATAGGCTGCAAGAAGGTCTCCCCAAAGCCTTCTCTTCTCTAGGCTGAACAACCCCAACTCTCTCAGCCTTTCTTCATAGCACAGGTGTTCCATCCCCCTGATCATTTTCACAGCCCTCTTCTGGACCCGCTCTAACAGGTCCGTGTCTTTCTTATGCTGAGGACTCCAGAGCTGGATGCAGTACTCCAGGTGGGGTCTCACCAGAGCAGAGGGGCAGAATCACCTCCCTCGACCTGCTGGCCGCGCTTCTTTTGATGCAGCCCAGGATACGATTGGCCTTCTGGGCTGCGAGCGCACATTGCTGGCTCATGTCCAGCTTTTCATCCACCAGTACCCCCAAGTCCTTCTCGGCAGGGCTGCTCTCAATCCCTTCATCCCCCAGCCTGTATTGATGCCGGGGGTTGCCCCGACCCAGGTGCAGGACCTTGCATTTGGCCTTGTTAAACCTCATGAGGTTCACACAGGCCCACTTCTCGAGCTTGTTCAGGTCCCTCTGGATGGCATCCCGTCCCTCTGACGTGTCGACCGCACCACTCAGCTTGGTGTCGTCTGCAAACTTGCTGAGAGTGCATTCGATCCCACTGTCTATGTCATTGATTAAGATATTAAACAGTACCGGTCCCAATACGGACCCCTGCGGGATGCCACTCATCACCAGTCTCCATCTGGACATTGAGCCGTTGACCACTACCCTCTGAATGCGACCATCTAACCAATTCCTCACCCGCCGGACAGTCCACCCATCAAATCCATACCTTTCCAGTTTAGAGAGAAGGATGTTGTGGGCGACCGTGTCTGGGTCTTTCAGGGGGGACCATTCCAAAATGGTGCCAAATAAAATGTCTTTCAGTAAGTGAAGACCATGAGTCAAGACAAAGAAGTAGACAGAAAATATATCCCATACAAACCAAGTGGGTTTTTTTTTTCTGAACAGAACATGAGTCAAAATTCACAATAAATAAATTAAAGTACAAGTTGTTCTAAAAATGCTGTTATTGCTTCTCTCTCTTTAGAAGGCTGGTATCTAAAAATGCTGTTATTGCTTCTGTCTCTTTAAAATGCTGGTATTTTTCTCATAAAAATAGTAAGTCATTTCACTTTGTGTCCATGGACATTTATTTTATTAACGAGCAAGGTCAGACATGTCTGTGCTTGTGTCGTCTTAACGTAAAAGAAGCATTTGGCTTAACTCTAACTCCGGTGGATGCTGGAGCAGGATTCCTTGGCTTGGGAGCTTGGCATCCTCTAGTGGCCAGTTTTAGGAAATTTGGGACTACAATGCTCAACTGGAATAAATAAAGCAGCTTTAGTGACTTCACCAGAACTACGCCAATTTATGATTTGCTTCAAATAGAAATTGAAATAAAAAGTGAGTAGTTCATCTTTTAATTAGCCTCAGACTTAACTCTATACTGATCCTGTCTTTTTCTTGTATCCAAGGTCTTGCAGTGCATGAGCCTTTAGTGTACAGCCTTCTGATGCATGCACAAATTGAGTAAACCTCCATCTTCTCCATTCCCATTTATAAATACAGTCTGTATAGTCCAATCCTACATGATCTGCAAAGTCAGTTATAAGAATCGGCCTTCAGCATTTGTCACTGCATATTTTCATTCATGAAAATACTACTAACCAAGGAGGAATTAAAAGCATGTCTTATCTATAAGTATGTACATACTCATTTACAAACTACAAGAAGTCCTCTATAGTATATGGCTGTCTATGTATATCGACTGGGATGGTCTCATGTGATACAAAGGAAGATCTAGCAGTATGGACAGCTTCCTTGTGGATGTCCCTGTACTTCTGCAATAAGAACATAGTAAAATTTGAGTGGAAACACTTAGCTAAAAAAGGCAAAACCTCATTAAGTAGACATAATAACTGTTTGCAGAACTGTTTTTCTGAAATATCTTTTCAGAGTAGGGTGTTTAATATTTCTAATGAATCTCTGGATAACCTGAAAATATGGCAAATGCCAGCCTAACATAATTCTGTGAGAAATTATTGCACTTTGTGCGATTTTTGCTGATAATTATTTGTATTATAAGGAAAGCTACTGATTAATTACTTTTTTAAAAAATTATCTGCAGTATTAATGATTAAGACCATTAGAATCTGGTGGGAGTCAATGGGAGTCTTCGTGTTAGGGATAATGAGTTTTGTCTATGGCCTTTATATATAGATGATCGATTCTGCTTTTTGTCTTTGTCACCATCAGTTTGGATGGTGACATGAGATTAAATCTATACAATACAGCTATGATAACATAATAATAATACCAAGGCTTAACTTTATTTATTGCAACATTTCTGTGCATGTTAGCCTTCAGAGAACTGAAATACAGCAGAAAATTTTTGGACAATATAAATGAATCTACTCTAACTAAGTTTGCTGATATAACTGTTTGTTTAGTTACATTAGCAGACTTCCTAGTATTGACCTGGCTGTAAAGTCAAGATAGAATTTGAGGTAGTTTCATTTTCTTATTCTCTTGCATTAGGTAATCTTCTTTTTGGCTTCTCATTCCAAAACTGAGTGTTGCAATCTAAACTAAACAGTGCTTTTCTTCCCCTTCCACAATCATTTAAAGTAATTGAAATATGTATTGATTTTAGGCCCATTATTCTTTCTCCGTTTCACCTTCTCAAAAATACAATTTAAGTTAATGGTTACATTTATCATGCTTCTTTACGCATGTAGGAATTTTATGTACTGGTCTTTAACAGATTTTTTTAATTACTATTTTTAGCTGATGGAAAACGCAGTTTATACTTTCGAGCAGTTGTTCTCTCCAAGTCGCCAGGCAGACTCAGCGAAAGTTGCAACTACCATTGAAAAAGTCAAGCTGAGAGTACTGAAGGTAAATGTAATGTTGCAGCATTTGCACAGGAAGACCTTGGGTTCTGCCTTTTCGGACACTGAGAATATATTTTATGTGAATTTATCTCATTATTTGAAAGAAGATATCTCTTACCATCCAGCTGGCGATACTGACTTGGTGGCACTTAACAAAGCTGCTCATTTTGGGGGTAAAACCTAGTTCTGGGCAGACACCTGTAAAAGTATTTACATGTGCAGTCCTTTTAACTGCAATTAAATCAGCTGGAGATGATGCTGTGGATCTGGGTAGATAATTTTTTATTAGCTTTTTAATTAGCCTGCCCCTAGACTTCGTTACTCTCAGAAGAGGCAGTGCTGAAATATCTGGAGAGAGCAATCAGGGGGCTGTTTCTTGCCTAGGCAGAAAAAAATGAAGGGAAAGAGATCCCAGAAAACCAGATTGTCGGGAATTTTTGTAAAAGCTGAAATAACCTGCATGGGAATTCAAACCCCTGAGTGCACCCGTGATGTGGTATCCTTTGGGATTCACCCGTCACCAGTTACAGGTTAACAAGAACCAGTTCCTCCTATGAGTGATTAATAACCCCAAACACGTTTGGGCTTGTTTCTCTTTTTGTCTGTTTTGACAGCAATATGATTATGACAGCAGCACTATCCGGAAGAAGATATTTCAAGAAGCACTGGTACAGATTACTTTGCCCACAATGCAGAAGACACTGGCTTCAACGTGCAAACCAGTAGGTTTCTGTGATTAAAAAAAAACAATAATAAAAGGCAGGGAAGGATTAATACCTTGGCAGTAAATCCTCAACTCTGTAAAGCTGTTTTCTCTTGGGGAGCCATGCAGATTGGCTGCCTGCTCGGCCAAATGACGCTTTGATTTGCCAGTTCATGGATTGGGTAGATGTGGAGCATAGGGAAAATTTCAGGAAACAGAGAAACTGTATATACAGCTTGCTTTCTCAAAGATAGTTGCAGACCTTTGCCCATCCCCATTTCATTTCTTCCCTAGAGATCTGAAGTCCTCTCAAACTGGACTCCTCTTGACAGCTACAATTGTAGGTTATGAGCTTGTCCTTGTGTTCAGCAGCCCTGCTGCAGGCTGAAATTCAGTCCGTGGGAGAGGGCACTTTCCTCTTCAGCAGCACCCTGAGCCACGTGCAAACTGCTGATGACCTCCTTCAAAGCCACATGCCGGCTTGGGCAGCAGGAGCAGCAAGCAGACAGGCCATGCGCTTGCTTTCAGTGATTTTAAATGGAAGTAATAATTGCGTCAACAATCAGGAAACAAACATACACAGATGATCTCTGTTGCCCTTAATCATACAGGTAGATTAGTACTCAGCAAATGCAGCTACCAGTTTTATGGGGGTTTTATCAGTGTGGCTACATCAGGGGCCAGTTGGAATGCTGTTCAGCTTGGCTCAAAATAAATAGTCTGTACCCTTCTTGAAGCCCATGCGTATCCTTTTGCATTTTCACTGTACCTGCTGAAAGATGACTGCCCTAAGCCAGACCGGCCTCTCTGCTCTTTTGTTTTCCTTGATGTTCATCAGTTCCTGGAGGCTGTAAGCTCTCACCCACGGTGTGCTGCTCTTGCTGATGCTCTGCAGCTTGTTTCAGTTTCAAAAACAAGCTTAAAACCAAGTGTTTTGCCAAGTTATGCTTGCGAGTCTTTGAGTATGGATTATTAAAACTTACAACTTTTAAAAATATATTTAAAATCACCCTCTTCTGTATGTCACTCTACTTTCTTTACTATCCCCAAAAATAATAGTGTCTTGTAGAGTGTCAGCAGTGCCTTCAAGACATGGTGTCTACGCACAGGGGCAAGCATTTCATCACCTTGAATATATGTAGAGAGGGTGGAGTCCCGCATCGTGTCTCTGTCATACAGGACGGAGGAAGCGGTGGTGGTGCAAACTTCCCGCAAGCCCTTTCTGTTTAATTCCCCACAAGCCTTTTGTGTTTGTGCCTCTGCAGAAATGAGCAGCCAGCACTGGAAGCAAATGTGTGGCACAATTGATATGCCCAGCCAAGTCTTGACCTTTTACTTGAAAATCTCCAGATGTTTGTATGTAGGCATTCTACAAGGCTTCTAGAAGCAGGCAGAGGTCACTTAATTTACTTTTTATAGACCACCAAGCAGCTGCTTAGTGATAATGACTCAGTTATTGTCTAGACAGCCTATTGCGTATAAATCAGTAAGCTAAAAATGTTACACTCCTATTAGAAAAACAAAATGAAACCCTGTAGCTCCCATGCTCACCATGGATTTGCCTCCTTGGACAGTGAGTGAGGCATTTCCTCACCAGCTATTTACTTCAGAATTGTTTATTATAGTGCAGATGGCAATCATCTATAGTGCTTTTAAATGTAATTGTAGTGCAAGAATACTGTTTGAGAAGTGCATAATAAATTGTGAACATACATACTTCCTTTAGTCATAGTTCAAATAGTTCACCTAAAGAGCCAGCAAGGAGCATTGCAAGACCCGCTAGATGGCATCTCCAAGGTGCTCTGTTGAAGTAGGACTCTCAGAATCTCTCGTTTTTATATATCTGTTTCTTTCTTTGTGTCTGCACAGGAGCTGCAGAAATACGAGCAGTTCATTTTTGCTGATTACACTAGCGTGATCCAAGTAGAGAATGTGTATGAAGAGATTTTATATCAGACACTGCTTGAAGAAACCCTGAAAGGTGAGAACATTCTTGAGGTGACAGTAATAACATTTCGGCTGTTGGCTGGTGAGCTCTTGCTTCAGAGCTTCCCAGAGTCCTAATCTGGCTGTTTCAGACCCAGGTCCCACTGTCCTGAAGACTGGTGGTTACAATGCTACAGTGTTTGGATTCAGCTCACTAAAGATGTGTGGCAAGCCCTAAAATCTGAATTATGAGGCAACTTTACTAAACCTGGAAAACTCCAAGTGATAGCTTGGCACAAGCCTATTTCTAACAAAATGTAATTATGCCAACTTCATTTTATCTTGATTCCGTGGGCCAAGGAGTGAAATTATGCTCTTGTTTGCATAGACTCGGTGATACCTAATGGCAGCAAAAATTAATTTCCCCAAATGAAATGTACTGCTGGATGTAGTTTCCAGTACGTCACTGATGCCAGTGCAGTACTCCCTGCAAATCCCTCTGCTTTTGTGTCAGAAAACGAAACTATTCTTGATGGCATATGTAGATATATAAAATACTTTTATTTCTCTGGATCTGTCTGTCTGTCTATATCCTAGATAAAAGACAAGCTTCTGCATTGCACAGTAAGTTTTAATAGCTCCTCTTTGGCACTCCTGTTCAAAAATATCAGTCTAATAATTAATGTAACGAGCACACATTTATTCATATATTCAGTGTAAATACTTCTGCATTGAAACATTACCTTTGTGCATTGCGGGTCCTCTGGTAGTTTTCTATTACAGCAATGCTTAGGTCAATATTGAAGTTCCATTATTCAGAACAGATAAAGTCCACCCCCCTCAGAGAAATGTAAACTAAAAAAGCAACCTGAAAATGAAAATTACTGTTGTCTGTAATATCAAAATGTATGACATTAGAAACTCAGGAAAACGGTGTACCTCTTTCAAGGTACCTCTGTCAGTCTTTCCAAAACAGTTTGATCTTTGTTTTATTTAGTGATAAAAGAAGCTGCCATTATGAAGAAGCACAACCTCTTTGAAGATAACTTGAATTTGCCCTGTGAAAGCGTGTCCAGCTTAACGGACCTGAAGACCCCTTCAGGATCAGCACAAACCACTCCTGCGAAGAAGCCTTCCACCGCCCGAGCCGAGACGTCAGACACTGAAACTCAAAGTGACGAAACGCTCATTGTGACGGAAAAAATTTCTTGGGAGAAGGATGCTGACAATAGAAAGTCATCAGACAAAGAGGCAGTCACTTCTGTTAATACGGCTGGTGATCAGGCAAGCAAAAGTGAAGAAATGGTCGTTACAGACATCGGTGAAATACAGGAATCCCTTCCAGCTACCCTTACAGAACAAGAAGTTGCAGAGGAAAAAATCGTTTTGGAGAATGAAGACACAGTGAAAGCTGAGTGTGTAGCGAACACTGAGAAAGAGCTTAAGACACAACAAGAAGCTGTGGAGGAAGAAGTAGCTCCTGGAACTGAAACTGCAGTGAAAGATTTTGGAGCCAGCGCTAAAAAAGAACTTAAGGTACATGAAGGAGCAGTGGAGGAAAAGGTAACTTCTGAGAGTCAACTGGCAACGGATGCTGCGTTTGTCAGTGGCACTGAAAAAGAAAGCAAAGCACAGGAAGAAGTTGCTGAGATAAAGCTGACTTCCCCACATGATAATGTAGCAGAAGCAGAGATTTTAGGGAATGCAGAAAAGAAAATCAAGGTAGAAAAAGAATTATCTCAGAGTGAAAATGCAGTAGGAAAAGGGTCTGAAGAGGCTAGTAAAAAAGAAAGCAATAACCAAGGAGCGAGTACTGAGACAAGGGTTATTTCCCAGGAAGAAAACACAGGGAATGGCGGGTTTGGGGGTAATCCTGAAACAGAAAGCAAGTCAGAAGAAAAGAGTTGTAAATCCCCTGACGATGTGAATGAGATAAGGAGTTTGCTGATGGTAACAGTTGAGATACCAGCAGATACTCCAGCTGAGAACATAAAGGAGATTTGTGAAGGTGAGAGATTAAAGTTGCAGGAGCACAATAAAGGGAATGATGAGTTGAGTAAAATGGCTGTGGCAGAAATTCAAGTGAGCCAGACAATGATGAATAAAGATGCAGCAGAATGCACGGAGTTCAAGGAGGACCGACCATCTTCATCTAGTCTGGGGACAGATGGTACGAATTTAGAGAATGTGTCCAAGGGGGCCTGTGGTATGGCAAAAGCAGAATGGCTGGTGGAAAGCTCAGATACACCTCAGGAGGCAAAGGCAGAGGTGGATATCAAGCAAAGCGTTTGGTATACAGGTGTGGGAAGGTGCCAAAGTGATAGACTGCAGCCAGAGGAACACACTGAAAATGTGTCTGAAGGCAAAATATTAGATGGGGAGGAAGGAGGAGCAGGGAATAGCCATGCCGTCCCAGTGCAGGTAGGGACTGAGAGCTTTTTTCATAATCCTGCTGAAAATGCAGACACAACGCAAGTGCCCATTTTGGATACAGAAAACCCAAGAACAGGACTGCTAGACATGCCAGTTTCTTCCGTGCCGGAGCAGGGCGAGATTAGCACTGTAGAGGTCACAGGAGATACAGAGGCTTGTGAGGGTGAAGGGAAGCCAGAAGGTGAATCATCTTCACACACGGAAATAAAAAGCACAGAAGTAACAGATATTTTCACAGAAGAAAACAGAGAAGATAGTTATGCACAGCAAAACTCTGAAGAGTAAGAAGTGTTTTTCGGCCCAGCCCTGCAGGATTTATTTACTCCAGAAATCCCTGTTTAATTGTGAATACTTATTTGGGTTGGGGCTAGAGGAAATGGGCTTTGTTGTCGTATTGCCAGCTCTTGCAGTTTTAGCACGGATCCCTTCTGAGTGATGGGTGATAGGTTTCTTTTCAGTTAAAGCCCTCACTGTTTAAAACCAGGTTACTGTTGGAGAACCTCATCTTTCACTTAAAATTTGCTACCTTTTATGTTTATAGAAAAAGTCTGAAAATGTGACCACTGGATGCTTCAAAAGCAACTCACCCCCAACTATAAAGTTATTTTAACAACTTTACTGTTCTTAGGTGTTTTAGCAGGGGAGTAGCTCATGATTTTTAAATGCATGGATTTGACAAGTACTGCTATGATTCTTAGGTGGTTGGTACATGCATTGCTATTCAAGGATGCTTTTAGTATTTGCATGCAGTATACGGGAAATAAATAAAACTTTTAGTAGTTAAACAGAACCAAATAGTTAATTTAGTAGGTTGCTCAAAAGCCACACTCTGTGCAAACTCTGCAAACTGATTACTTAATTATTTTAAAGTTTTGACTGATACTAAAGACAAGCAAGTGTTCTGATTTTTTTTTTCCTCTTATTCTTATATTTAAAATGGGGAAAATATGGGAGCAGGTTTCTCAGTCCCACTCTGCACTTCTGGGTTATATAGCCTTCCAGAGCACTTTATGGCTATTTTATTTTGTTTTATTTTATGGAAGGGAAAGATGAGAATGTTTACAATAACTATAACCATTAGGCAGCATCTTTCTGTTTTACTTCCCACCATAAAATATATTCACTTATGGCTATCTGATACAGAATATTAAAAGTCCTACCATTCCCATTCTTACTGACTTACTTAAGTTAGAATTACCCAGTTCTGTAGGCCTTTTTAGTTTCATAAACTATACATAAATTGCAATCGTTGTGAAATATCATAATCATTGCATATAATTTCTAATACAGATGTTAACTGAAGCAAAAAGCAGCCAAAGGTTGTGCTTAGATTTTGGATAGCAGAATCACATTTCAAAAGCAGTTATTAAAATGAGACCTGTTGCTTTCATAGCCAGCATATTATCATCCGTATCAAATCATGATCTATGCACAAAGTTGCTTATATGCATTATTTGCGTGCACAATTTAAAGACTGTGCACAGAAAAGCTTGGAAATGAAAAATAGTATTTTAATAAATTGGGCTTTAGAGATCAAGACCTCACTTTAGAGGTCAGTTTAAGGCACCTTAAAAATTTGGCCTGGTGTTTTAGACTGTTTCTGAATAAATATAATACAGTACAGGACAGCAAAGATTAATGATACAGTAAGGACTGCAGGATTTACGCCCATAAAGACATGGGAAGAAATAACAAAGTCCCAAGAGCATAATACTTGTTGGCATTTAACTTCAACAAACTGTGCAAATATTATTTAATGCTATCAAAATATGCTATAATACTAACAGAGAATTGACACTAGAGGAACAGGCAAATATTACTGCATAAGTAAGGAACGTTGTTGAGTAACTGGACCAACTACAACGTCACTATTGTAAAATAAATGCAACTCCTATTTATTCCAGAAGCCACACTGTCGTATACAAACATTAAGGTCACAGATGTTTTCCTTGCAAAAGTACTTTGAGTCGTTTCCTCCTTCTATTGCATGCGGAAATACTAATTTGTAAACACACAAACCACTGTCAGCCAATCTTTTTTAGAAATCATTAGTTATTTCACTGTCAGCTACTTTTTTTTTTACAAATCATTAGTTATTTCTAATTGGTACTGATCATTAAGTGTCTTCAAATTTATAACACGTGCTTTACAGTTAAGCAGCAGCAGTCTCTTTTAGCCATGCTAAAATTGGGGGACATGATGTTTTTTAATACGGTGTTTTGTATGAAAGAGGACTAGCAAGGCAGCAATGGTTACTGTCTGTGAAAAAGGCTGCAGTCGCCTACAAAAGCTGTTTACTACTGATACCAATTAGATACATCTGTACAGAAAGTATTTAGCATAAATATTCCCATCATAGTCATTTTTGAGTTATTTCTATGGCAGGCTTAAATCTGGGTAATATTTTCCTGTAATATTAAAGAATTGAGTTGTTGAATACAGATGCTCAGCATATTTGTTTTTTGTAAGTAGGATGGGAAAGAACAGGGAAGATTTAGCCTGTACATTGCCTTGTTCTGCAATTTAAATTGAAGTTCCTCATGGCTAGGGGACTGATTTTTTGCCCTTGTGGACGTTTTCTGTACATTCAGATGTTTGCAAATGGATAGAGAGTAGCATTTTTCTTGTCTTTAATCAGACTTGGGTAGAGGTGACAGCAATTTAGAGGTCAGCAATCTGCAACATTACGTTGGACCACTGATCAAAAATAATAATAATAATAATCCGCTGAGTCAGTATTTTTTGTCGCTTTCGTGGAATTTCCTACACTTACCTGGAATGAATTATTTATCTTGTAAACTAGGAACAATAATAAATCACCTTTCACTGCCCGGAGGGTTGAGGGTTAGGAGCGCCGCGGTGCCTTGAGGGGAGCAGGCCGGGGGATGTTAGCACTGTTTTATTTCACGGGGTTGCCAGTTTTAAAGGACAGGATATGAAACACATTGTATCTTGCTTATAACTTTGTAAAAACGCTTGTCAATGAAAATAAAAGAAGGTCTTCCCTTCCGTCGCTGGGAGGTTGGTTTTGTGTGTGTGTGTATGATAATTAAATTTGGGGGTTTTGTATTAAAAAAATGCGCTTCAAGAGGCTGCCGGGGGCAGAGTGAAGGAGACGCTTGCCTTGCGCTCTCCCCGGCCGAGGCCTGCCTTTCTGCCGGCTGGAGCCGTCGCCCCGACAGCGGCCGGCCGTTGGCCCTCTCAGGGAGCGCGAACTACAGGTCCCGGCTGCCCGCCCGCCTCCACCCTGCCGCCCGGGCCGCGCGCGCGCGTGCTGGTGCATTGCGGGAGCTGTAGTCCGGCGCCGCCGCGCCCGCGCGCTGCTCTGCCCCCGCCCTTCCCGCCCCTCCTTTTGTCCACGTCGCCCTCTCGCCCGGCGTGCTGCCGCCCTCACGTGGCCCGCGCGCTCTCCCGCCTCGCGGCGCTCCTGTCCCGTTCCTATTGGCTCGGCGGGGCGGCGCGTGCGGGGGGACGCGGAAGTGCCGGAGCGAGGCGGTTTCCTTGGCTACGCCACAGGAAAGCGGAGGGCCGGTCCCTTCCGCCTGCGCGTCGGCGCTGGGAGCCGCGGCCGCCGCGCCGCGAGGGGCGGGCAGCGGGCGGGATGGGCCGGAGCCGGGCCTAGCGGCAGCGGGCAGGCGGCCGCGGCCATGAGCGGAGCTGCGGGCTGGCAAGGGGGCGGTGGCGACCGGGGGCCCCGCTGGAGGAGGCCGTGGAAGCTCCTGGCCCTTGGCCTGCTCTCCGCCTCCTCCGTGCTGGCGGCCACCCCGGGCGCCGGGGCCATGAGCAAGGAGGAGAAGCGCCGGTTGGGGTGAGCGCCGCCGCGGCGGGCCGGGCCGGGAGTGGGGGGGAAACGACGGCGGCGTCGGGTCGCCCTCGGGGCCGCCGGAGCCCTGTGCGGCCGGGGCGGAGGCCGGCGGGGCCCGGGCCGAGCCCACCGCCCGCGGTGGCTTTGCGGTGCACCGGCGTCCCCTCGCCGCTCACCGGGCTCTAGCCGTGCTGGGGCAGGGGGATCTGCGCTCCCCCCCCGGGGGCTGGGTTGGGCTTGACGGGTGCGGGTGCGTCCCTCGCCCGGCAGAGCTCCGGGAACGTCTCTCCTGTCCCTCCCTTTCCCCCCCTGAAGACTCTACGAGATGCGTGGCATCGGCCTCCCATCAATGATTGAGGTGTGTATGCCAGAGCCGGGCTGGTATTTCAGGTCAGGTCGCCACGGCTATTTGGGGCAGGCAGCCCCTCATCGCCTCTGCTGCATGTGGGGTCAAACCCTTCTGCCATATGCTTGGGAACTCCAGTCTTGAAGATTGCAGCTAGTGATTGTGTGTAATTATAGGTAAAAGCGATCAAAGGTAAATCTAAATCCATAGTCAGTTGGGGTAATTATGGCTATGCCTCTGGAGCACGAGAGTGTTTGGGAGTCATAAAAAAGGTAAATGTTTACATTTTCTTGCCTAGTTCCTGTATATAAGGTAAACTACTTTGGTCCCCCATGCGTGCACATGTGAGAAGCTGATTCTCTTTTAGTAGAGTTTTTAGTTGAAGGATAAAGGTTACAGTATAGGTGGCAATGTATTGCACTGCATGGAGTAGGATTTTTTTAGACAAATATGTAATCAAGCATGTCATGATCTTAGTATATTACTGGGGCAGTTTCATCATCATCCTCTTCCCATCTACTGGTCAGTTGCCCAGAATAATGATGCAAAAAGTCTGCTGGAGAAACACTCTGGGTACTCTTATGGTTATTAATCATGAGATATAAGTTGATACTTAACTCTGATGATGTTTACAGTTACTGGGGTTTTCCATCTTGGGATCTCAGGGTACTTTGTGTGTATAATGTTTTGTATGTTTTCTTCATGTGGCTACCTAAGGAGTTTAATTTCATTCACCAATTGGTTTTAAAATTTTTGCATTCATAACTTGCACTCGCTATCTCATCTCATGCCCCAGGCATATGCAAGTAACGTCTTGCCATGGTTTGTATTTGGGGGCACCGAGCCGGGTCATTTCTGAATAACAGCAGGTAATCTGTGTATCTATTTAATGACAAGATCATGTCAGTCGCAGAAATTCTTTCAGAAAATGCCCTGTAAATGTAAGTTGCATGTAGAGAAATAGAAGTTTTAAGAAGCTTTCTGTATGCTACATCACTGAACAGCATTGTATGCTTAGTTCATCTGGACATGGCATTTGTGTGCCAGACCCTGGGGGTTTGTCTGCTGCAACGGATCCCAGAACTGCAGACTGGATGTAGTCTGTGAAGTACCTGAAAAAAGCATCATACTCCGCTCTTTTAATGGCTTAATGCATTTGATGAGTTAAAACTACTTCTTAAATTTCCAAGTCATTGAACTAAATCAGATATTTAGAATATAATTGTGGTGTTCTTGTCTCTTTTATGTTCAGTCTCATCAGCAGAGATTGTGAATTATGTTGATGGTAGCTTAGAAATTAGCATGCTCCTTTGCCTTGCAGGGCACCTCAGTAAACAGTTAGGAATGATTGGAAGTAGTGCTGTCTCTCAAAAAAAACCAGTGCTTTTTTATATAGTAGTGTTTTTCACCTTGACTGCTTTTCAAACATGTAAAATAAATGTATCTACAAGGGTTTTCTTTAGTATTTGCTTGCCAAGACTTTTAATGCAAGGAAGAGGTGTACCTCGTAACTACTGGTCCTTTTCTGAATCATGGACAGGAATTTATGCCGTGTCAGTTGGTTTAGTATTGGTGATTACAAGCAGAACATAATTCTATTTGCCGTTTTATGCTGAGCATGGAATGTGTCCCATCTCTAGCTTTAATGCGTTGGTGACATCTACAGCTATTTAAGGGGAAGCACAGGAGGTTGAAAGAGATCTCCAAATAGTTTGATGTTAGGTGAAGACATAGTCTTTCCTTTCTGCAGTGAACGAAAGTAGCCGAATTAGGAAAAATTATTGCGCTATATTTCATTTACTTGAGTAGAGTATGTTAGTAGAGGACCTGTTACTGATATTCAGATATTGGTGTCATACATCTTGCTGTTCTAAGATGGTGTGTTAAAGGCCATTGTGAGGCAGACCACTAATGCTTTTTCTTTTTTCTTTTTTAGAAACCAAGTGCTTGAAATGTTTGATCATGCATATAGCAATTATATGGTAAGTAAAATACTTGTTTGTTTAATTTTTTCAGAGTTGTTATTGCTGACCTGGGAGAGAAAGCAACCTACAGTACATGACATTCTAGAGAAACAGCAGGGAGGTAGGGGTAAAAACAAAGCTAAAATAAATAAGAGCACCTGCATAGCCTTTAAAAAGAAATGAACAAGTGTTACTTTCAGGAAGAGCAGTGTCAGGAGGGTTGTGATGGCTTTCAGAATGGTAGCTAGGAATTGCTAGCAGTAACTCTGTTAATCTGTGCCTGATCTTTCTCAAACCGGTTTATCTCACATCAAGCTATGAACAGTTTTCATCTTTGGTAAAGTATTTGGTTTGAAATTCCAGACTCCTAAAAATACTAGGAAAAGGAAGCTCACAAAGAGCTGTCTCTAGTCATCAGAATCTGGAGAATACAAATTGATCTTACTTATTTTGTAGGTAAAAATTATGTACAATATTTCTTCTGTGGTAAGATATGTTAGATGCAGTTTGGTAGCTCTTTTACAAACAAACAGTTTGTAAGAACAAAAAGGGGATCTGGTGTCATATCTACGCATTATAACCTCTTCTGAGTATGTGACTGTCATATGACAGTAAGCCACATTTGCTATGGTTTCTTTTAATATGACTTGTGATTTTCTGTGCAGGTGTCTTCATGTTCTGGATATGTGAGCCATTCTGCACTCTAATCAACCTTGAAATACGTTAGCTTAGTTTAGATATATTTAAGAATAAAGAATTACTTAAAGTGGACTGACTTTCCTCAAGTAATAATTACTTTCAAATATACTGTAAGTAATACACTTCTGAGGAGAAACCGTAAGTGTGAATAAGATAAATATAAAAGATGCATTCGTACTGAGTTTACGTTAACAATCTTTTTGTAAATTCTTTGTGGCTGTTGCAGAAACCCCTCTCTTTTATGTTGCACAAGTTCCTGCAGGACAAACCGCTGTCTCTTGACAGTATCTTGCCACATGTCCCAGTTTCTGTATTATGGTTTAACGCTTTAATATGTAATACAGGCTTAAAAGTTTGTGAGTTACAAGTTTATACAGTACATGAGAGTTATAGAATTAATGGATAGAAAGTCAAGCAAGAGTATTTTCAAAGCGGGTGTAGTTTTTCTTTTTAACATTAGCTCTTGCTTTTTGACACATTAGTGGTTTAAGAGACATCAGGCTTTTTGGTGATAATTTATAACTCGTTACCTGGGACCTGGTTCCATGAAAAACACTTGGCTTGGGGTTCCCATGGCATTCTGAAGTAAAAACTGTTATGTATTTGGCAAAATTGCATAAAATGTTATATGCCAGTAGAAAGGATCTGTGCTCCTACTGTTCATCGTGTGATAAATTGGAAACTGGTAGGTGTCTTGCTATATCTGAAGCAAGAAAATTCTGGATGAAAGAGAAGAATGACTTCAGCTATCTGGAAACTTTGAAGCCAAAAGGATATTTACTTGCCACATATGCTGGAGCACTAAACAAACAGAGAAACATGACTTGTTTGTTTAAAGTTGAAGAAAAGATTAGGGTATCAAGACTTGATTCTGACAGCAAGAGAATTAAGTGTTTTTGCAGCTGCTTTTGAAACAGCCAGCTGAAAAGTTTTGATTTTCTGTTTCTATTAATATGTGGTTTAGACTTGTGTATTGAGAAGACTGAAAATTCATGTTTGCATGCAAGGGGGAAACTCCCTTGTCTTTTTTTTCAGTTGTTAACAGGAGCTTTGAGTAAAAAGCTACTGTTTTTTTCAGTCCTTCAACACTATTTGTAATAATCAGGTTTTTTTTTCTTCTTGACTGTCAGAAAGAATATGTGAAACTGTCAGTCACTTGAGGCCAGTAGGTATTTCTTGGTTTACAGCACTAGTAGCAATGTGTCTTTTTTTTCATTATTCGAGTACTGTGCTGCCCTGAATTTACAGTTCTGACGTTAGGCAATATGATCATCTGTTCGGTCAGAATGTGTAGAAATTCCAGAGTATCTGTTGAGCTCCATTTGTATAAAGTTTTCCAGAAGTATGTTTATTGTAACATTTGTGCCGTGTTTTATATTTAATGGCTCTTGCTACCTTCCTTTGAGGTTACTTGAAAGGGGAGAAATTACAAGTTGGGGAGGGGAGAATTTATACTTGACACGGTAGTCTTTCCTGCTCTAGACAGAGAATAAGTGAACTTTTATTTTTCAAAATGCTTCTAGTTCCTTATGATTTTGTAAGACTGAAAGTCGATTTTCTTCAGAATTTTTATCGCCTTTTTTATCCATGACTTAAGCCAGAGATCTTAGTTTCGACATTGCTTTTGTCCTGTACTTCTTTAATCTGTTTTTCTGAATACTTTGCACAGATATTCAGAAACATCTGAGCCATATTAAAATGATCTAGATTCTGGCTTTTGTAGTTGAACTTGAGGAGAACAAAGAGTCGTGCAAAGACCAAAATACTTGGGAGGGTGGTAGACAGGGAAACAAACCATCAGTTTCAAAAGAAGTTACTGTAAGAGCTGTTTGTTTATAGAAGAATGCTCCTTCTTTTCCTCTCTATTTCACGTTTGAATATAGATTATTTTTTATACCATATATTTGGAAAGACTTTGAATGTGTTTACTTGCAGTTTCAGTGCAGTAATTCAGCCTTTTCATCCTGCCACGTTAGTTCACCACTGAAAGCAGAATTGGAGAGCACAGTACAGCAGTCAGTTTCCCAATGAAATCGAAAGAGAGAAGCTCCATCCCAAATAATTTGTGTTGGACCTCTAATGGAGAGGCAATTTTATGCATGTTTGTTGAAATTGGATATATTTAAAATTCTTAATAGCTATTCTGAAAATTTTTCAGTAAACCTCTCCTATTGCACAATCATGAATTTCAAATTTGTGTCTGTTTCATTTGATATCCCATTTTGGTGGTAGTTTAAACCTACAAAACTTGCATTGACTTGAGAGGGAATAGGAACAGGCATTTTATTCAGTGTGCTTGACTTAGGCAATGGTGCCACTCCTGTTATTTCTGACTGACTGGCAAGAAATAATCTTACAATACAGCTTGCTTCGCAGAGTGCTTTTTCTAGAAATATGGAAAGTAACCATTGCTTTTCCAAAACAATCTAGCAATGTCTTGCTCTTTAAAAAAAATTTTTATATTTGTAAAAGGCTCAGTCTTGGTAAGCTATTTTTGTGAATGTTATCTTTTGTTATGCCTTGTGTAGTGATTTACCAATTTATTATTTTTCTTCTAAGTGAGTTCTCTTATCTGGCACTGATCGTGACCCTGAGTCACTCATGTTCATTTGGAAATGTTTCCAAAGTGACTTTAAAGTCTAATTCCCACTATTTTCTCCGTGAAATATCAGCCACTTGATAATGACTGCATTAGTTTTAGGTTTTAAACACATCTTTGAGATGATAACTTCTGTCTAAGAAACATTATAGGAAGTGTCATATGCCCCTTGTTGCAGAAAGCACACAATTAACTATTCAAGTTAATTGGTGGGGTTTTTTTTGGATGTGCTGTTAGTTGTTCCAGACTTCTCTGGGAGGTTAGAGAGGTAGAGAGAAGGAAAAAGAGGTCCTGTTGCTCTGTTCACAGTTTAATCATTTCCAGCCACCCAGCTGGAAAGCAGCTTTGCAGAAAAGGACCTGGGGGTCCTGGTGGACACCAAGTTGACCACGAGCCAGCAATGTGGCCTTGTGGAAAAGGTAGCTAATAGTATCCTGGGCTGCATTAGGCAAAACATTGCCAGCAGGTCAAGGGAGGTGATCCTTCCCCTCTACTCAGCACTGGTGAGGCCACACCTGGAGTACTGTGTCCAGTTCTGGACAAGAGAGATATAGACATACTGGACAAAGTCCAACGAAGGGCCACAAAGATGATGAAGAGGCTGGAGCATCTTTCCTGTGGGGAAAGACTGAGAGAGCTGGGGCTGTTCAGCCTGGAGAAGAGAAGGCTCAGAGGGATCATATCAATGTAGAGAAATACCTGAAGGAAGGCTGTAAAGAAGACGGAGCCAGGCTCTTCTCAGTGGTGCCCAGTGACAGGACCAGAGGCAACAGGCACAAATTGAAACGTGGGAGGTGCCCTCTGAACATCAGGAAATGCTTTTTTCCTGTAAAGGTGACTGAGCACTGACACAGGTTGCCCAGAGAGGTTGTGGAGTTTCCTTCCTTGGAGGTATTCAAAAGTTGTCTGAACTGGGCAGCTGGGTCTACGTGGCCCTGCTTGAGTAGAGTGGTTGAACAAGATGACCTCTAGAAGTCCCTTCCCACCTCAAAGATTCTGTGATTGTCATGCATTTTTTCTGAAGTACAGCATAACTGGGCTTCCTTTTAACGGGCTCTGAGGATTTGCTGAAATGGCTGTAACAGTTATAACTTACTCCCTTGTTTTGTTTCCCTACAGGAGCATGCGTATCCAGCTGATGAACTCATGCCTTTAACTTGTCGTGGACGAGTACGGGGTCAGGAACCAAGTCGAGGGGACGTGGATGATGCCTTGGGAAAGTTAGTGTTTGAAATGGTTACTGTCTCATGTAAACATCTAGGAATCTAAGTACAATTTGCAGCCCATAAAACGTGTTTCTTCAGTTGATATGGCCACAAACTTAAATTTGTTGAAAAAGATTCTATGGGTGCAGACAAATCCATAATTTGTCTCGTAAGTTCTCTTATGGGGGTTAGGAGGAAGCTATTGGAAAGAAAGCTGTAATTGTGAACTTCTTGCAAGTTAGGCAGAAATACTTAACTTTTATTATTTCCTCCCATGATGTTAACTGATGTGAAATTATATCTTAATTGGAAAAAGAGAATTGACCAGTGAATGAGATCCAAAGATAGATTTTTTTTTTTTTAATCATTCTCCAAGTATTTCCCATAGGAAAGCCTTCCAAATGTCAGCTGACATTTATGGTATTAGTAAATTTGACTGCTAAATACGGGTTATAAGGGTTAATTATCAGCTGCACAGAACAGTAAACTGTTATCCATTATGCTGGCCTTAAGTGATACTTAAAATGCCTTTTTTTTTTTTTTTGGTAGAAAGCTCTCTGAAAACATAATTAGTCAAATATTATCATGTGTGTGGTAGCCCGAGACCTTTGCCAAAGTATAAAACATTATTTCAGACGTGGAAATTCTTCATATTTTTCCTTTTAAGATAGCTTATAATACAAAGTACTGATCCTTTGGCTGACAAAATGTAAATTTAAGGACTGTTTTTCTCCGTGTTAAATTGAACGATCAAAGACAAAGTTTGAATTACTCTAAATGTGTTTGTAATTGATTTTTTTTCCCAAGGAATGTTGTCTGTATGTGTGCTGTTTATGTTTATAGAGCAAATATCTAATAACAAATAGCTGATGCTTTTTTTATTGGTATCACTGCTTAGTGTCCCTAAGCAGAATAGTGTAATCACAGCTGAAGTCTTTGTCTTAAATACTTACTTCTAATTCACTCTCTGATATTGAGCATGTCATTTTGGTTATTTTAAGTTCCTTAGTCTAGAGATTCCTATATAAGCCTGCTGCCTTGGAGGTATTGAGAGATACAACTGATGAGAAAGAAGTGTCAAGAAAATGTATTTTTAATCCTGGTCATACATTCTTCTTAATGACCTTTTATTACATAGTAATATATGATCATTTGAGTAAAAATACCTTTCAGCCCCTTAGATGCATTGAATAGTGTAAGTATTTATTATTTTTCTGTATATGTGCTTTTTTCTGTTCTTAATAATCAGCTATATTATTATTTATCAGATTTCTTATATAATCCTTTTTCTTGCCAGTTGGCTCATCAGTCATGTTCTATACAAGCCTTTGCAATCACAAAATGACAGGGTGAGACAGCTAGGTCAATTCTGTTCCCCTGGAGGGCTAGGGAGTATACTTCCACACCAGCCTCCTCTGTAGCTGTGCAATGCATGTTCTCCCCGCCTTTTGTATGGAAAAAATTGTGTATTTGTTATGCAGTTGTGCATAGCCACTAGTTAATCTCTTTCTCTTGTAGAACGACACTCACAGAATGCCCTTATATCTTTACAAAGTAAAGAAAATTATAATATATGACCACTTAATTAGAATTTTAATTATGCTGCATGCATAGTCACATGTTGCCTACAGGGTCTCAAACATTGGGCACTTGCTTGTTCTTCAATAGGTAGTTGTAACTGTTTCCAAAGTTTTCAATTTTAATACCATGATATTCTGTAAATTCTATTCTATGCATGGTGTGTGTTTCTTAACATAAGAGCAATTTTATTGGGTTAGGCTAAAGGTCCACTGAGCTTGGTATGCACTAGAACAGGCCTAGAGAAGAATATACGAACAGGACAAGCCTTATTGTGATATTCCCGTTTCAAACAGTATGGATCTGACTTGATGTTCTCTTTTTACGGAATAACTAGTTCTTTATTTTAACCCGGCTGCTGGCTAGTGCTGGATGGCACCATGTGAAACTTATGGTGAGAAACAGTGAATAGCAGATTCCCATTAACTTTCTTCATGCCATGTGCAAATTTAAAATCTTCATATAAAGCCACTTAAGCTTTTGCAGGCTGGAGAGCGCTAGTCTGTTCACTTGTTCCTAGTACAGAAGCTGCTACGTACCTTCAGGCCCCCTTACTGCCCTTTATTGTACGTTTTCCTGTTCCATTATATCCTACATAGAAGTTTCATAACAAAATAACAGCATTTTCTTTAGTCTTTCACCACTAATTTTAACACTGGGTTTGATTGCAACAAATTACAGCTTTTTCTGAGGTGGGTAATTGGAACAGTTTCTGGTTGGAGAAATTTAGCTTGGAAGGATTTTTGATCTTCCTAAATCTTTTAATTATTACACTTAAGTCAACATTCTTCGTTTTTTGAAAAAGAAAGAAAAAAAGACGTTGGAAAAAGACTTTGAACCAGTCTACTGGGTTTCTTAGTAGATTTGATTGGAGACTAGAAATAAAAATTTAATTTGCTTGCAAGAAGTTTGAAAGCTTTGCAGTAAATAAAGATATCTTTATAATCATAGCTTGTTTCAGTCAGCTCCTACTCTGGTCACTAACAAAGGGGAGAAACTTAGTAGGGTGTTTTGATATTAAACATATTGTGTACAACTAATTTTTTAGCAGCTAGTGGTCTGTGAGAATTTAGTTTCTTCCTCGGTATTGGTTACTATTAAAAATGATTTAATTTCTACACGTATATGTCTATAGTAAATCTGTTTTAAATTTTGTTTCATAGATTTTCACTGACCTTGATTGATACCTTGGACACTCTTGTGGTAAGTTTAATCTACTGATAAACTTTGATAAAACAAAAAGATTGTCTTCTGATGCTCAGACTTGTTTTTAGATTTCTATTTTGTTAAATTATACATAAAAAATACTAATTTTTCTTCACCTTTGATTTCTGGCTATCTGTTGAAGTGGCTATTGCTTGTAAGACCTTCCAAGTGCTGCGATGGTGGTGTCTGGAATTTGTTGCAAAAAGAAAACTAGAACAGTTCCTTCACATTTCATTGATGCTTTCTTATCTTGCTTTTCTTGGGCTCTAACTTAACAAAAAAGTATGTGAGTTTACTTCCTATTATAGTCTAAAGCAACATTCTGACTTACAGGTGAACACCTCTTAATACCTACTGAATTATTTATGTTTTTAAATTGTGTGTACATGTTTCATGGATGCATTTGCATGCACTTAAGTATACGTTAAAGAAATGCAACCTTGGACATGTTTGCCAGGAAATGTTGCCAAACTTCTTATGTTCCATCTCTTATTAAAAGATTCCAATCATTAATAAACTACTTTTTGTTAGATTTCAATCCCTTTGACATATTTTGTCATCATAAGATAGAGATCAGAAATCAGGAATTTTTGGCCATTCACATCTACAGGTAAATCTAAAAAGTTCTGAAAATTCTTACTGTACTGATTTGGTGTGTGAATCGTATAACGCTCTTTCTCTGACAGCTGTTCCCTTTTTATGATGTGCTGTGAGATGACCCTTGGCTTTTTTGAATCGGGTCCACAAATGTTGAAAATGTGGAGTCTGGAACTCCCAGTCTCTACCAGACACTCAAATGGATTATTGTGGTTGGTTTATTGTTTTCTTGTCTTAGAGCAGGATTAACACTTGTGGAATTTAAAGGCACTTACGATAACGAATTGGATAAGTCACAAGGATTCTTAAAGATCGATTGAACTAAAAGAAAGTCAGCGTGAAAGAAAATCTGTAGGAAATGCCTGAGCTGTTCTTCAGGCACAAGGAGAAAACTGTTGGGAGGAAGAAGACTGCTTAGGACTATTCACCGAACTTAGGATGTGGCTCCTTAGTCGGTGGATAGGAGGCTTCTGTGAAATCGGAGGCATCAGAGCAGGCCCGTCTTTGCCCACTCTGCCTGCAGCCCACTGAGTCCTGTTGTACTACAGCATGGCATGGGAGTAGGGGAAGGGACAAACAAATAAATCCCTGGGTAATAGTTCAGGTACATTCTCAGTGACTTTATTCTTTGCATACAGCTTTTATTCTCTTTTATGTATCTCATGAGAAAAACAATAATACTATTGTCTGTTTGCACTGTATCAGAGTATGCCCCTGCAGGACCAGAATATCAATCTAAGGCATGTTAAATGCTTTCTTTTTTAATTCATTGCACTTGTTCTTCCACACCTGAGTGTGACTGTATTAGCTATGTTGGAACCTAAACACCTGGTTACATTTGTATTCCAGGTGTTAAATAAAACCAAAGAGTTTGAAGAGGCTGTAAAAAAAGTAATAAAGGATGTTAATTTAGATAACGACATAGTTGTATCTGTCTTTGAAACCAACATAAGAGTCCTTGGGTGAGTAACTTTTATGTTTTCAAAACTCTTAAAAATGTGGGGTTTTAGCTAAATGTCCTTAAGGCATACCTTTCTGTGCTATTTCACCTCATTTAAAACAGTTGTGCCTTTGTCAGTTAGCATAGCTTGATACCTGCCCTAAGAAAGGTTTTAAAATGCTAGGCAGGAATTGATGCAGTGGTACTGAATCAAGTTGGCCCTCATCTAACTGCTGCAGGTGTAGCTTTTTTGATTAAAAAAAAATTGTGCATGCTGACGTAGCAGTGTTTTTTCTTAATGGAAACAGTCTTACAGATTACACTGTTCAATACTTGATTTAATAGAATATTTCAATACTTAGGGTAATAGATTATTTCAGGTTGGAAGGGACCTCTGGAGGTCTCTAGTCCAACTTGCTGCTCAAAGCAGGATCAGAGCAGGTTAGTTTTAAGCTATTATATGCAGTTTTAGAGGTGTTGGTTGTTATTCTTGACTAACTATGTTGATGAATCAGTGATTCAACTATAGTTTAAGACTGAGTCCTGAACAACAAGAATTGCTTCCAAAATACTAACAGCGCACCTTGATTGTAGTTGGAGTTGCATCTGCTCAGCATTTCTGAAAACTAGGGCCATGTGAACATAGCACAGTTACTTACATAGTCATCTAAATCATAGAAATTGCTGCATTGCTGTTGAGATGAATATTGAGATGTGGATAATTTTTCTTGTGTTTAGAGGTCTCCTAGGTGGGCATTCAGTGGCCATTATGCTGAAAGAAAAAGGTGAATATATGCAGTGGTACAATGGTGAACTTCTGCACATGGCAAAGGAACTAGGCTACAAGCTTTTACCTGCTTTTAACACCACTAGTGGTCTCCCTTATCCAAGAGTAAGTTCTCTGGTTTCTGCAATTCAGAATTACTTCTGTAAGCAGAATTTTTGTTGTTTTTGTTTTTATCTTGGTTTCTAAAATCACTTGTATATTTATTAAGTGTACAGAAAATCAAAAGCTGATGAATTGCTCATTTGTAATACATGCTACCTAATATTTTAAAATACAGTTTTAGTCTCTCTGAATCCTACCAGCTCTGAAATTCTAGTATACATTGTTTTGTGTAAATACTAACTGCAGAAATCTTGTCTAATCACTGTCTACTGACTTCTTGCTCCCTGCTACTGTAGGCACCACCAAGTAGCTGAGGAGAGTAATTTTTGTTTTGGTACATATCGCTCACTGAGACAGTGAAAAAGCAACTTGCAAGCACTTGCTTGTGAATTTAGCACAAAACTGATTAATCTTCATGGTCTATATCCACATTTTTAAGAGGGCAAAGGTAGCCATAGTCTAAAAATATTCACTTAATGTAAAAACTTTCATCAAATTCAAACAAAGCGTGGTGTGTATTATTTGAATGACAGAAAACTACTTCCCATGCATATCATCCATTGAGTTTGTGAGATGTGGCTTTGATTGGAAACTTTCCCATAAATTAAAAATTTAGGCTCAGTAAATCAGCATTTTTCTAGTGAAAATGTCTAATTCAAAATGTTTAGGGTTTGACAATCTTCTGCTGAGAGGGCCCTCTCCAAAATACAGACAGTTATGTTGTGCCTGCAACAAAGGTGGGTCCATCTAGCAGGTATTCTCTGGAGCCAGGAGTGGCGAGATATTTACAAAGCTTAATTTCTCTGAGCGCTTGTGATGTTTTGAGTTTCTGGTTTGCTGGTAAATAAATTGCTAGAATTAGATTTTCAGGGTGGTATTCTTTTATTCAAATGTCCGATGAACCAGGCAATAGGTAATTGGGCCAGTCCTTGTTTTGGAGGGTTGAGTATTTTGGGTACTTCTGGATAACTTACTGTCAACTCAAACATGCACATAATGACATAAAGCAGAGCAAAACTAAAGGGGTGTGTGTGATTTATTTCCCCTCCACACCTCCCCCCCCCGCCCTGTCTTTGGAAAAAGCATAGATTATATAGTAGCTCTACAGACCTATCACGGGAGTGTAAATTCTTTCAGCTAATAAAAATAAAGATTACAATCTCTACTTTTCTCTAGGTTAACTTAAAATTTGGTGTAAGACATCCAGAAGCACGAACAGGAACAGAAACGGATACCTGTACAGCTTGTGCAGGTACCTTGATCCTTGAGTTTGCAGCTTTAAGCCGATTCACAGGAACATCTATATTTGAGGTTTGCTTTCCACGATATCTTATTTTTTGGGATTAGGTATTCATTAGTGTTCTGTTACATTTCTGTAATTTTTGAAAAATAATTTTGATTTTATCAAATGGGTGCATATCTTAGTTGTTCTGCACAAAAAGTTTGTGTTCAGATTTGTTGTGTTTGTGGGCTTTTTTTTCTAAAAGTTAATTTGACTGTTTAAAAAACACAGGAAGTAATTTTGTTTGAAAGTAGTTACAGTAATACAGAAGTAAACAAGATAAATATACTGAAGACTGGCTAAAGGATAATACTTGCATAGTTTTTGGGTAGAGGGGGTCAGGGCTAGAAAGAAGAAAAGTGAGATACTTGTTCCTTAAAATGCAGCTTAAAAAAAAAAAAAGGCAAAAGGCAAAAAAAATCACAGTCATATAGTCCCACTGAAGTTGTGCAAGACCCATCTAAGGGTATACTGTCAGCAGGGAGCTAAATGAAAATATTTGTGAGTATTTCTTTGATATGATACAAAAAAAAGTACGCTTTTTTCACATTAGAATTTTTTGAAATCTTTCAGTATGGGCCTAGTATTTCATTTAGTTTCATGGAACGCAGTGGAAGCATAGCTGGGCCTGTGTTGAATGTTTTGATAAAACTTGTCCCCCTAAAATCCTGTGCATGTGTTTGGCAATTTAGAGCCATTTTTGTTGGGTAGGTTGTTACCTTCGAGTTACTTTTTGTGTATATAAAGAAGGTATATAACTTGTATACTAATGAAAAGGGGCTGCTGCTCCACATTGAGATATCTGAAAAGACGCAGCGATTTTGATTGTCAGGCTGTTATATTTCTTGAAGTTTTTTTTTTAATTGGGTTACACTATCCTGTTTGTATGCACAATTTTAGAGTAGGAAACCCATGCAAAAGGACGTTTGACTTGCCTGAGACCTACAGCGTATTGGCAAATAGCTGTGTAGTCAAGCACCATTCTTTCTAATCAGCAACAGAATAACTATTTATATAAAATGTGGACTGAACATCCTGTTATTTAAGTGTATGTAATGTAATACTAAGTTTTATAACTGTTAGATATGAAACATGTTATTACTTCATAGCATCTTAATTTCAATAGACAAAAGAATAACAGTCTCTACTATCTGTGTTTCTCTGTGATTTCCTTTAATGAGCGTTTTTTGTTGTTGCAGGAATATGCACGGAAAGCGCTTGATTTTATTTGGGAAAAGAGACAGCGCAGCAGCAATTTAGTGGGTGTTACTATTAATATTCACACTGGAGACTGGGTCCGCAAAGGTGTGTGGTGTGTGGTATTCTGACTCAGAATGAGTGACCACAAGTGGTTCTGGGCAAGAAAAAAAACCTTGACACCCCCTCCCCCAACACATTTATCTAGCCTATTTTAAAATGTTAATGGATAGGCAAGTGAAGTTAGATAATTTCAGTGCTGGAGAAACCTGCTACAACGAAGCCTGACTTTGCTCTGAAAGGGTGTTTTGGTAGAGAAACTAGTTTTATTCATTGCAAAGAAAGTGTTCTCTGATTCACTTTAATACTGAGAGGGGAATGCCTTGGGATAAATTTTCAGAGATTCTACTATAAATACATAGGAAAAAATATAAATAGGACTGTGGTTGTATATGGCAGCCAGTAGAAATATTTTCATATGAGAAAAGTGAAACAACTGGCTTCAATGCATGTTTGTTCATATTACTGTGTGCTCTGATACTGCAAAACCTGTAGTGTAGACATACAGAATTGTGTCTCTGCATCCATCTGTGCCTTAATTCTAGTGATAGGAGGCTTTTCCTTTTACTGAAAGAGCCTTTAAAATCAAAATGAAACCATGTGAAAATATGAAACCATATAGCTACTTAAAGTAAAACCACCTTTTCATTTTCTACTGTTTCTAGATAGTGGAGTTGGAGCAGGAATAGATTCGTATTATGAATATTTATTAAAAGCCTATGTCTTGCTGGGAGATGACAGTTTCCTGGAAAGATTTAACACAGTAAGTTAACATCTTGCTCAGGTTTGTGCCTTCTGTAAGACAATTTTAAGACTAATTGTATTGTCAGTCGGCTGTTAGCCTGAGAAGCCTATGAAGAGACCTTTAGCAGAATTTCTGTGACTTCTGATGTGTCTAGTGCCAGCTCTTTTTAATATGAATTTTTGCTAAGCTTGGGTGAACTGTCACCTGAGCAGCTATTTTAACCCCATTCAATGAAAATCGGAATCTTCTGGACCTTTTTCCGTGTTTCCAGTACAGGAGAAGCTATATTTCAAGATCACCTTGGAGAGTGTAATACTGCAAATGTTTCTGTAAAACAACATAAAGGGCCTCTTGTTACAAGCCATGGTACAATTTCTTTCTGTCCTGGAGCAACAAAACAGATCTGAAAATCAAAGTCTGGATCTTGCATTGCACTGCAGATCCTAAGGCCCAGTATACATTTAAGTATACTTACAAGCTGAAAAACACACTTACGTTACTGAATTCATAAGATTACTAAGCAACTTTGTCAGCATCATTATTGTTTCATAAGAGCATTCTTTCTTTTGAAAATAGCAATAGCCAATAAAAACATTTTATATAATAAAATGATTTTATAGAATATAGCATGATTTTATATCATAAGCAGTATTAAAATTGAATAAATCAGCAGCTAAAGGCCTGTTGCCACACTTTAAATGTAATGATTATTTCATATTCCTAACCTGCAGCCACCATTACTATATTTTGCCTCAGTTATGTCTATTAACTGTTTCCTATTGATTTGGCTCATGTGCTCATGATTGTACCTTCTATGCTTCAGAAAACAAGAAAGGCAGCAATCTTGGGCAGTATAGTATTGGAAGTCAGCAAGTTGACAAGTGAGCTAGTGGGTTTTAAAGTTCTTCTGAGCCATCAAGTCCAGCTGCTTTGGTTTTTTTATACCTCCTTTTCCACTTCTCCTCCTGAGATGTATTTGCTTTAGAGTTCTCTTATTCAGAGAAAGCAATTTTAGCTTTGTTTCGCGTGTGCTTAAAGATTCAGCCAAAACAAATGTGCCCTAACTGTGATAGTTACTTGTTTATCACATGGCTGCTGAATATACTTTTTTGTATGTGTATTACTTGGAAAAGGTGATGTGTATTGCATGTGTAATCCTGTGGAGCTCTGCAGTATTTACTACATTTCTTTTTAGTTTGCAAAACTAGAAACTACTGTGCATTGCCAAATGTAATAATGATTTGGAGTGTAGTACTGGTTCTTCCATTGAAATAAAATGCCATCGCCTGGTGATCTATATCTGTTTTGTAAAATGTATTGATTATATAACCTCATGATTTTTCTGATGTTTGTCAGCACTACGATGCCATAATGAGATACATCAGCCAACCACCTCTTCTTCTTGATGTTCATATTCATAAACCAATGCTAAATGCTAGGACCTGGATGGATTCTTTGCTAGCTTTCTTCCCTGGACTGCAGGTAAGGTTTAAAACCCATCTGGAGGTGATTTTAATAACAAGTAAACGATTAAATAGACTGGATATATAATTGACAAGTCAAGATTAGTAATTTGATTTTCAAAAATACTGAATGAGGATTTCTGTACTCACTCTTTTGTCACTTCAGTGCTATGATGCAAGTTATCATGCATTTCTGGCCACATTGGGTATCAAGAAAAGTATGACTGTATGATTTGCTTACTTCACTCCAAGTCATGAAAACACTCAAATTAAGCTGCCTTTTTAGTAGTCTAGTGACAAATTTTCTAGCTTGTGTGCGCCATTTACATATTTAAGACAAACTAAATCATATTTCCACCACAGTTGTCTGTAAATGATAGAGATCCTTTTTCTACATAGGCAGTAGTCTTAATGAGCTCGCTGATTTTGCTTAAAAAGCTCTTATGGAATATCTGTGGCTTACACTGAAAGGTAATATTTACAATATGTATCTGCTGGAAATGTAGAAATTGGTCTGTAGCTTTACATGAACACAGTGAATATGCCTAACTTTGAATATTATTCCTATGCATGGTGAATTAGTGTTAATTTTATTATTGAATTTTAGGTGTTGAAGGGCGATATTAGACCTGCTATTGAAACTCATGAGATGTTGTATCAGGTTATAAAAAAGCATAACTTTCTTCCGGAGGTAAGGTAGTAATTTTTTGATCGTGTAAACTGATTCTTACTTAAATTTGAGCAGTCTCAGTTATCCATTTGAAGAAATAGTAGGTATATGTGTCATTAAAGCCAAAGGCTCATTTCCACAGCATTCTTATGTGATTTACAGTTCTGCATGTATGATGACTGTGTTTTGGATATGAAATATTTTTCCTTCAGTTATGCTGTAATTAACACAATAATAGGAAGCTGCTGCTATTAATAATTGCTTAGACTTTATATTTCAGCCTTTCAAAATTGACCTTGACTCATTTCAGTATACAAAACTTGTATAAGCACACGGAGTACTAGCTGCTTAGTAATGTAATAGCATTAATGCTAAAGATCGCAGTTGACTTTATTAACCCGAGGAAAGAAACTAAAGACTGAATTGTTCTGAGAGAATGTTCTGAAATTTTGCATAATGTCCTTGAAAGTAGGTACGCAAACTTATCTGTACATATTGCAAGTGCACTCTTTGAGCAAGTTAATTCTGCACAGAAAAGCTTGTTTACCTGCTGAAGTGTCTGTCTTTATTCTGTGATGACCCAGAATATATGAGAAAGCTTCTGACTCCATTTGTAATTTTGACTTTCCTCTGGTGTAAGCTTATTTCTGTTGGAGAACACTTTAATTAACATCATATTCACCTAATGTGGAAATTGAGACCAAAGAATGCTCTCTAAGCACTGGAATGATTTCTTTGAGTGCTTTTAAAGTGGTATGATTTGGCTCCTTAGGGTTTTTTTGGGTTGTTTTTTTGGGTTGTTTTTTCAGTGCTTTGTACTTACGAAGGAAACTTTGAAAGATCAATTAGTTGTATTTAAGCCAATATGCTATCCCCTTTAGCAAAGACTTAGCTTAAACCCTAGTATGAACTAGTAGCGAATATAAGCCAGCACAGAAGTGGCTTTTGCCAGTGCATATTAAGAGTGAATACATAGACAAGGAAATTTTTAGGTAACTGACTTCTAGTCTGTGGTATTTCTTATGTTAGAAACAGCTGCTTACCATCTGTCAGTCTGAAATGACAGTTTAATGCACTGGAAGTGTCAGGTGGTTGGTATGTTTGCAAAAATGGTATTTGTCAAAGCTCGTTCATCTCTATGTAGTGACCCTTCACCAGGCTACTTTCATTGGATTGCAGCAGCAGCTGTGTGCTTGTGCTGATGGGAGTGATTGGAGGCTGTGTGCTGCCTCCTGCGTTTGGAACACAAGTTCTCATCTGGCACCTCTCGCCAGAACTCCACTTGCTGGGCATTTGTCAAGAGGCTGGGTGGTGTCTGGACTACTGCACTAACACAAGCTTAAATCTCACTCATACTAAGTGGGCTAGAGCACTGGTTTAGATTTTGGCCTCAAATGTACAAACTGGACAGAGGTTCTTGTAGCCTCCTGAGATTGATGTTGGGCCTTCAGTCCTCCGCTGCTGTGTACTTTAGCTGTTGTAATACAGTTAATGTAGGATTCAAAACAAACCTGTGTTTTGGTTTTCATTCTTGCGTTTATTTTTGTCTGTTCTTTTTCTTCCTCAGGCATTCACAACAGACTTTAGAGTTCACTGGGCTCAGCATCCTTTAAGGCCTGAATTTGCAGAAAGCACTTACTTCTTGTATAAGGTAAGATCACTTTCATTCCTCTGACTTTTGGTCACTTTGTATAGCACCTAGAATTTAGTTGGTGTTTTATTTCAATATAGAATGAGTAGTGTATCTCCACTTGTTTTATCTACTGGAGCCAGTTCTGTATATAAACAAGATGAAAGTATTGGTTATCAAAAATTGTTCTAGGAATTTTGGTTTATATGCCTCGAATTAGAAGGAAAACTGTTAAATGACAAAGGCCCATATTTTTAAAGATATGTAGGTGTTGATGATCTCTCTTAAAGAGATCTTGGAGACTAAGAGCAAAAGTCACTTGTACCTTGCAGAGAAAAGCAGTGCCTAAATGTTGTGCATGTTTGTATTTCCATGTGCTTGTCTGCATATCCGTAAAAGGTAATGCAGTAGTATCTCAGAAGTCTCTCTTGTGACTGTTTAGCACTATTAATAAATTAGACTTTACTGGTGTCTGAGAAGGTATGGAATCAATAAATTAGCATTAGGAAAATGAAAGCTGCTAATTGTACAGTAAGTCTAAGTGCACCTATATGTTTGGTTTTGGTGTTTGTTTTTCTTTTATAGGCTACTGGGGACCCTTACTATCTAGAAGTAGGAAAAACACTCATTGAAAACTTGAACAAGTATGCAAGAGTACCTTGTGGGTTTGCTGCAATGAAGGATGTTCGTACAGGAAGTCATGAAGACAGGTAAAAGTTTTTTGCAATGATTTTTTTTTCATAAAAAGATTATAGGGAGAAAAGCTAGTTACCCTGTTTATATAGTTGAATTAATTGACTTTTGAGTAGCTGTCTGTCTTCAGTTTGATAACCAAGTCTTAAATTACCTGTTTGTCATAGTCTATAAACTACTTCAGTAGTTTTATAGTTTGTTACGTAAGAATATTTTTAGTTTAATAACGTTTCCTTTGTCTCAGAGCAATAGATGAATTACTTTCAAACAAAATATACTTCAAATCTAGAAGTTTGTAGAGAGGTTTGTTTTTTCTGTAATGCTGTTTTGTACTGCACATGCTGAATCATTTCTCTCCAAACATAGTTTCTTCCAAGTGGAAGGAGTGCTAACGGAATTAAGCTCAACAATAATAGTCATGAAGTCTTCAGAGATGGAGCAATATGAGTATTTGTTTTACTGATATTTTAGAAAAAAAGGGATCTTCCTAAAGGACATCCATTTTTTTCCATAGAATGGACTCTTTCTTTCTGGCCGAGATGTTTAAATATCTTTACCTGCTGTTTGCTGATAAGGAAGACATGATTTTCGACATTGAAGATTATATCTTCACTACAGAAGCTCATCTATTACCACTTTGGCTTTCCACTACAAACCAAACCATCCCTAAAAAAAATACAGTAAGTAACAGCTCAAATTTAAATCAGTTTTCGTGGTGCTTTGAAGCAGTTCAGGTTTTTTTTTTTTTTGGAGGGGAAATGGAAGAAAAATCATAGTTTGAAGAAGTACACCAGTTCTAACACTTAGTTTAATGTGAACTACTTCATCTTATTAACAGTGACAGTCACATGAGTATGAATAATGTTTCCATGACTGGATTCTGCACCACTGAATCCTGAGAGAAAAAAGCTGTGGAATATTAGCAATATTTAAAAAGAAAATCATTCCCCATCTCTGTATAAATTTGAAAATAACACACTATGATATTTGAATAGAAAATAAAGATGAAGATAACTTTTTCTAAAGTATTTGCAACAACATGCCTAAGTCTTTGTTGTTTATTTTAGTACACGAACCCTTGGCAAATTCTGAAAGGTTTTTTGAGACTGCTACAAAGTTAGTTTGACAAGATACAGCTATAGCTTTTGGGATATTTAATTGTTTTAGTCCATGCAATAGACATCTATTGTGTAAATGTGAGAACACTTATGGGTTTGTAAATTATTTAACCTTCCAAAATAACCCATAGTAATACAACTGTGCCATGAAGCATAATAAATACTTGTCTCTTATGTCACCTTATTGAGCACAAAACCAAAAAATTTATCTTTAAGGCAATAATACTACTGGCAAGCAAAAGAGATGCATGAGAAAGTGAATAGAGGGGTGTCTGGGGCTTCAGGGACGTAAATTCCCTTATGTTAGTGTGCCTCTATTTTTACCCTTTACTATGTATTTTACAATAATGCCTGGATCAGAGGAAAATGCTCATGTTGTGTGTCAAGCCATGTGTCCTGGAGAAATCTTAAAACTGAGTAGAAAGCACTCTGTTTTATGGACTCTAGCATTAGACAGTGAAAAACTTTTAATTACTTGCTCTTAATGTCTGACATTGGTTATACATTTCATGGGGGGGTGGTTTTTCGTGTTCCTTGATGGTGGAGATCCTGCACCCTCTCTGAATGTTCTTTCCTTGAGCATTTATCATCTTTTGTCTTTGAGTTTTGGAAACAGAGACTATGCTTTTTAAACTACACAAGAAGTTCTCTGAAGGAGCATTTTGTGTAACTTTCACTCCCAACATGAGAAGTTGATACTTTTGAGACAGACAGGATTCCCACAGCTGATGCTGTGTGAAATGCTGGCCTGACATATGTAGTTCTCTTGAGAATAGCAAATGTTAATAAAAGGCCAATAAAGAAGATAGAGTAAATTGTTCAAATGCAGTTTTCTTAAGCTCTTTAAGTCAAAGCTGCTAACATGCATAATACAAGCAAGAAAGATCCATTGAAAACGGGGTGAATAAAATGTGTTAAACGGCTAAAAGGCTGTGAAGACGAGTGTGTTACTCTTTTATGGAATTATCTGATGGGGGAAAAAAATTGATTAAAAAAAATGGAATGTGTAAATTTTTTTTAATATAAACACAGTGCTAGTAAGTTGAAATGTCTGTGAGATAGTTGGTAGTAGCAACCCAACATCCTGTTTGTATTATTCTCATAAACAGGAAAGGTCGTGTCTTACTACGTTGATGCTTACAATAGTGCTTGCAAGACCTTCTTTCTTAAGTGATGTGACTATTTGTCACACTAAGAGCATAGGTACTTTAAAGCGTTTATTCCAGTAAACTAATAGCCTTTTAGGTCTTGGGTTTTAGGGAGCGTTTTAAATACTTGATTTTTAATTAGCTAATATGTTGCAAACAGGTGGGTGTAGTTTGGGGGGGGAGGGTGTTGCAAGTAGATAAATAGTACATTAATTTTTATAGGTGAGAAAATTAACTTGCCGGTTGTCCAACCAGTTATTTGCAAAACTAAGAACAGGCTAAATATGGCTCCAAATCACCGTACATGTTCCGCATGGTTTCACACGTTACAAAACAGCAAGTTGTACAAATGTTAACTCTGTCATCTTTTCTGAAAACAGAGGTTGTTTGAATTATATATAGATTCATTCTTGCCCATTCAGACTTGCAAGTCTGTATGGCTCCTGAGGAGGAGAATCTTTTGTTTGTATAAAAAATGTGACATTCTTAATAATACGAAGCAAGAATTACCTAAGGCCTGCAGCTGGTCCACTCAGCATAAAGGCAATATCAAATGAAATAGTAACTACTTCCTTTAGTAGTCCAGCACATAAAAGTACAGGGGCACTAGCTATGTCATAAGCAGGCTTGAGAAGTACTGTTTGCCAGTAGAGGATTAGCTGTTCCTGGAAAAAAAACTTCTAGAAATTGTGGATACAAGTTTGGTAAGTTACAAACTAGAACTGGTGGTGTATTTATCCCTAGAAAGGTGTTGTAGTGCACTGGTTACCCCTTATTATTGCAGGGTGTGGCACAGAAGAATGATGTATTCTTCATTCCTGGAAACTGTGTGGTTGTACGACATTTATTGCGTTCAGCTGCTCTGTGTCCTGAGTACACAGATTACTTAAGGGTAGGTCTATCTGTTGATTTTCTTCATATAAAAACGTAACCTGCATTTTTAATAGGTGATCTGTATCTTTCATTTTAGACTACAGAATACACAGAGCTGGATGACAGCAATTTTGACTGGACCTGTCCGAACACCCAGATTCTTTTCCCAAATGACCCTATGTTTGCTCAGAGTATTCGTGAACCTCTGAAAAATGTGGTGGATAAGAGCTGTCCTAGGGGTATTTCCAGAGTGTAAGATGAATATTTTCTGTCTTTTGTTAGTGTAGGAGTGAGTGCAGTAGGGTCTGTTATGCATGGAAGGAGAAATATGAGGTGTATTGGAGCTTGCTCTGTTTGAGTTTGTAGTCCTTTTGGGATGGATAGCCTAGCTACAGGAAAAAACAGTTATGTTTTCTCTGGCATCATCAACAAGATGTAGTTCATTTCCAGGAGGAATTAGTGAGTCTTTCAAAGCAAAAGGAGCTTAATGAGCCACATACTCCAGTGGGAATTGTAGCCCAGGTATTACAGGAAATACATCTCTTCAGTTTGTAAAATTAATTTCTGTAGTCTCTTGAGCAGTTCTGCAACTCTTCTTTGTAGTAAGCAAATCATGCTACTATACATAACTTCACCTATTTTGAAGAGTTTAGGACAGTCTGTTCATGCTGAGGAAGTTTATCCTTCTGACCACCTCTTTGATATTTACATTTAATGAATAAAACTGAGTAGCAATTGTATGAGGAAAACTGTTATTAGTCAGTCTTACAATAATGCAGACTATTTAGAAATGAGAGATAGCATACGGTAGTTTTGTTATCAACATTGCCTGTGCTTTTGTGCACTACAAAATTATTGATAATATTGACAACTTTTTAAAAAGATAGTTTGACTGAGAAATTGCATTCTAGTGAAGCTTGCACTTAAAATTATTTCAAAGAATTCTAATCTTGTGGTGGTAGGAATAACGTGAGAGTTGTTTCAAGAATAATCTGTTTTTTAAAGCTTTGATCTCTAATATCTTTTGGCAGAGAAGAGAGTTTGGGAAGTGGACCAAAACCACCATTAAGAGCCAGAGATTTCATGGCCAGTAATCCTGAACACTTGGAGATACTGAAGAAGATGGGAGTCAGTTTGATCCATCTGAAAGATGGAAGAGTACAACTAGTACAGCATGCAGTGCAAGTAAGACCTAACAGTACTTTTTTTGTGAAAACTTTCAGTAAAATCCAACTAGTGATGATATTTGACACTTAGAGGTTCAGGAGGGACAGCCAGACTGTGGAAGGAGGCACGTGAGCTGGATATGCAACTTTATTTAGCAGGCTGATGCTTGTTAATATTTTATTAACATAAAAATCCATTAAATTAGATGGAGGCTGTTCATGTCAAAGTGATATAGCTAACAGCATCTTATCTGAAAATACTAGCTTTCAGTGTGAGATACTTCCATTTGTTTAGGAGGTCTATATGTTTGTATGTTTTTAGTCTTCTGTGTGGTGGAGACACTAAAAAGTTAACTTCCTTATTTGAAATGACGAATGAATGCCAGTGAGCATCCACTCTGTATTTTAAAATCTTTGTAGCAGTGGTTCAAGCAAACATAACTTCAATTTTTTTTCTCAAGTTTCTCAAACATTTAAGAAGAAACTGTTTATTGTTTCTTTACTACTCAGGCAGCGAGTTCACTTGATGCTGAAGATGGCTTACGATTCATGCAGGAAATGATTGAACTCTCCAGTCAGCAACAGAAAGAGCAACAGCTACCTCCTCGTGCTGTTCAAATTGTTTCCCATCCGTTCTTTGGCAGGGTGGTCTTGACTGCTGGACCAGCACAATTCGGGATGGACTTATCCAAACACAAAGCAGGGGTAATAAGATGTATATGTGATCTGTTCCTAGCTTTCTGTTACTTTCCTTATCGCATAAGCCTAAATTTTACAGTACTGGTACTATTTCAGGATGGCCAGCTAGAGGGTGATCAATTAATTACAGTAGTTAGAATGGCAGGGCACAGGAATGACAGAACGACAGCAGTGACAGTCTTTTAGATGAGTGGCTTATTGGTCTGTGGCCCATGCTGTGCTCCTGAGTCATCAGTCATGATTTAGATTTAAAATGCATACATAGTACAATTTTTGAAACAAATTTATATAATTTGCATATCTTTAGAGAACTTAATTTAAGGGAAGGTTTTCCTACCATGTCAGCCATGAATTTGCAGAAGCCCTTTTAGAGTTAGAGTAGGCTATTCTTTACGCAAGCTTTTATAAAAGGCTGTATCTAGATGGAAGAAGAATATATCACAGAGGTAGTGGTTCCTATTGGAAGCAGCAGGAAAACCCGATGACTTTGGTTGGGCGAGGTGCAGCCCAAAAGAGGAGTTCCAGGCTAGCAGTTCACAGAAGAAAATTTTCCAGAGACAACAGTTCACAGGTATAGACAAAATACACTGAATATTAGAATTAGGTTTTCACTCGGTCATTCTTTGCTTCTTAGAACTCCAGCTTCAGGATAAAGATTGCCTGCACTGACAGAAGACAACACTAAATGCGTTAGATTAATTGAAGAAATGAAAATGTTTAGGAATCTTTTGCAAGCTTGACCCTAGTGCTCTAATTATCTCTTTCTGTTTGTTTTTGTTTTTCCAAACAGACAAGAGGATTTGTTGCAACCATTAAGCCATATAATGGATGCTCAGAGATCACTAATCCTGAGGCAGTGAAAGAGAAAATTGCTCTGATGCAAAGAGGCCAGTGTATGTTTGCTGAAAAGGCACGAAACATTCAAAAAGCTGGAGCAATAGGAGGCATTGTTATTGGTAAATAAAATTAAGTTCTTAATTTGTGTAAATGTAATACATATTTTAGAGATTTGAAGATACTGGAGAGCTGACAAGAAGCTGTTAAACTCTGAGATGACAGTACTCTAGCACAGAAATTACGCTTTCAGAAGATGAAGATGAGTTTTGGTTTTGTCTGGTTCTGCGCAGAAAGGGTGGCTAAACAAATTGGGATGGGTGATTGTCACTGTTTTTGCAGATTAAAAGTTGTAATTTTAAGGATCACTGAATGTTGCAATAGTGCTATCTACTAGCTGCTGAGGAAGACTTAAGATACAAATGAAAAATGTTAAGGAAAACAAGTACACAAGTTGGCTTTTTGCTTTTTACAACCAACTTACTATTTTCTGCCTGGGATTCTCTTAACTGAGTGGGCAGTAGAAAGCTGCTGAAAAAGTCTGCCAAAGTTCAGAGTTGTAGTCTGTTTACCTAACAGGAGGTTTGCTTGCTTTTCCTTTTGTGTGCATCTGGCTAGATGACAATGAGGGAAGCAGTAGTGACACAGCTCCTCTTTTCCAAATGGCTGGTGATGGAAAGAATACAGATGATATCACAATTCCCATGCTCTTCCTCTTCAACAAGGAAGGAAATATCATACTGGATGCAATCCGGGAGTATGAGGCTGTGGAAGTGCTCCTTTCTGATAAAGCAAAAGACAGAGGTAAGATCAGAGGTTATTTATACAAATTTAGCTTCCATCTGTGCCGTGGCACAATGTGAAATGTACAATAGTGATTTCTATTGCTACCCAAAGGTGCAAATGCATTATTTGGTAGCTCTAGTTTTCTGTTTGACATTGGTATTAGTTTTTTTCATAAGAAAGCCATTATCTGAGAGTTGCCATTATCCGCTCCCCCCCCAGGTTAACATTAACATCCAGAAATGCTGTTCATAAGTTAAATCTCAGTTGGACTAATGAGAAAATACAACCTTTTGGATTCCTTTTGAACCCTTTTTGTCATAATCCGCTTTGAAGTAGTGTCAGGAATAGAGTAAGTGTTTTCAGTGCCCTACATTGTAAATGCCTCTCTCTTATTAAGCTCCCCAGTGACATTCTTGGTATCCAAAAGGAAAGAGACAACTGTTACAATTATTTTGCCTATCTAAGGAAAAGTGGTTATCAAGAGAAATAAGGTGGCTGACCTTAGATGTTTTGCAGCTTTTCTTGTATAATACAAGAAAATTGCAAGCTAATACATTCCCAATTAAAATGTTTGCATATGGCAGAAAATTGTAGGTTTTTCTTTCATAAGCAAGCCTTCCTTGTAGCATTGCTTTGTCCAAGCAGAATACGTAAGAACAAGTATCTCTAGTAAACCAGTGATAGCGTTTATTTTCTGCACATTTGCAAAGGTGATATGCCGAAAGCTACAGTGTTGTTTCTTCATAGCTGCTTAGAAATTCCTCCTGTTTATAACTATATGGTTAAGATGCTCTAACAAAATACTAAACACAAGAGATAGCTCTGCATTTGAGAATTTGTAATGCATATCTGCTTCTTCCCCCCTCCTCGCGCTTCCGTTTGGAATCCCAGCAACAATCTTTAAAGGTAAAATGATTCCAAACTACATTATTGATAGCAGTAAGTATCCCATGTTAAAAATGGCGTATGCAGTTAAACTGCCTAGAAGTCTTGAAATATTAGTGTCCTGTATACTAGCTGTAGACATCAAACTCTAAAGAAAATCTGCATGGTTAAATTGGACAGCTGTTGTAAAGCTGAATCGGTACTTGAGATATGTATGTTGGTTGCTTTGAGTGGGGATGTGATGAGGGAGGCTTCGGCTTTGGCTCTCTCTTTAATTCACAGTTCAGTAAACTTACAAAACTGTCTGACTCCCACTTGCTTAGATGTGGGATCCTAGTGGATCTGGGAGTGCTTTAAAATCCAGTACTAAAGTTCAGTGCACGCAGTGGGTATTTGCTTAAGACTGAAGGATGGCAACAAGCACTGACACAGAAGTCACTATTCAAGTTTGAGGAACCAAGACTAGTCTCACTATGTTGTTTGCCCTCATTTAAAATGTGTTTAAATGTCTTCCTTCACCTCCTTCTGAAAAATATGTTCCTTAATAACATTAAATTATCATATCAATGGAAAGTCTACACTTCCTTGAGGAAATAAGGCCAAGGGAAGTGACCTTGCTTTTGAAATACATAATAAAATGCTGCCTTTCTATTTTTTTTTTTTCCAAAACATCTATTTTTCTCTCCCCTCTCAAAGACTTGGAAATGGAGAATATGGATCAGAAATTATCTGAAAACGATTCACATAAACAGAATTCAGAAGAAGCTACTTCAGCATCTCAGGATGTTGGTGCGGTCAGTGAGGAGCCTGAAGAAGGAGAAAACTCTGATGTTACTGACCCTGATTCTTTAGCTCCTGCTCACGCAGACAGTGACAGCGTTTCCATTTCAAATCAGGATTCCTATGTCCCTGGAACCGATGAGGCTAGTGCTCCGGAGCCAGCGTGTACGCAAGGGGATCACCAGCCTCAGGAACAAAAGCCAGAGACAGAGTCAAATTCCAAAGTTAACTGGGATAATAAAGTCCAACCTATGGAATCCATATTAGCAGACTGGAATGAAGATATAGAAGCGTTTGAAATGATGGAAAAGGATGAGCTATGACTTGTAATAATAACTTATTTGTTAGTAAACAAATGGAGAACTCTTTGGGTAGAAGTGAGGCCCTGATATCTGAGAACTAGAAAACATATTCAGTATTGTGATGAGCAACCAGGTTCACCTGGAAATTACCATAGAAATCCAGCACGCGCTCTTTGTATTGTTTTAAGTTTTCCTGTTTAAAAATGGGAACGTGCAATTGAAGCATTTGTCTGGCTCCACTGCACGGTGCTGTAACCCAGGAGGCTCATTCAGGGAACGAGCCCGACTTCTGCATTCTAGGCTCTGAGAGGTCACGCTCCCTTGATCTCTGGAAAGCAAAAGTTGAACGCAGTGGGGTTAACATACCACGTAACGGTTATCAATGAGAGCACTTGAAGGCAGTAGGTCAGCCACTGTTCTGGTTGGAGCGAAGGTGAGGTTTCACTGATCTCTACTGAGTTGAAAGCCTTCGTTGATAGGAGCAGGTGAAATTATGTTTCCAGTTGTCGTGTCTTTAGGACACAGCTAGAAGCAGTTCAGTTTTTGTCCTGACATATCATACTGAGACATAGTAGTATTGCTTATCACTCCTTCCATCTGTTACCGTGAAGAACGACCATGATGACATGCGAGTTTTCCCTTCTGCTCCACTTTCAGCTAGAGAAAGTGTATAAACCAAAGGCAATGTGTACTTTGTAAGCAGGTTCCAGTGGGGAAACTAAGACAGCCTTGCTCATTTGGGGTCCACCAGGTAAAGGTTCACGGTGTGTTTATGAAAGTTGTGCTCAAGGTTAAGGTAAAGTGGACAAGGTAGGTGTTGAGTTACAGATATTTCCTTTGCCCTTCCAGGCTGAAAAACTCAATCTACCCTGAGATACAGAATTTAAACTGGCAATATTCTCTGAAAGGACACTAAACAGAACTAGATCAGCTATAACAAAATCTTCCTTTTTCTACAAGTTTGATTTCTAACAGCTTGACTTTGTTGCATTCTTTTTATATGCAACTTCTATACATGTGATACTTAAGGCAATGAGGCCAGTACCAGCAGTGAAGTGCAACAATTTTGGCTGTTGGGTCCATAGTTCAAAGTATAGTGGCGTGAACTGCAAGGATGACTGGTATGTTACTCTGGGCTTCGGGAGTTTGTTACAGGTAAGTGTGACTCCTACTTTGTTATCCCTATTATGAAAAACATTATTTAAATAAAAATGGGGATGTTTAAACAACCGAGAGACGTTTTGACTGTGTCCAAAGAAACTGCCAAAAACTAATTAACTTGATTTATATAAACTGCTTTTAGTGAATTGTGGTTCAAAGAATTGTTTTATATTAAAGAGTAAGTTAACACTGCCTATATGCTGCATCAGGCTAAAAATGAAGGTTAATATTAATCTTTACAATGGAAAAAAAAAAGCCCCAATCTGAATTGCACCTTTCATTTAGCTGGTGAAATTATGCGTGCTGAATATGCAACTGTTAATTAGTACAGCCATACTGTATTTATGTATACTCCTGTACAATATGAATGGAGAAATCCCAGGCAAATGTTGTATACATGTATACTTAATGACACTTGCTTTCAAGAGTATCAAAATGCACAGGCACCTTTTGAGAGCATCACAGTCAATCAGAATATTATCCATAAACTGAATGATAACTTTAAATCACTAGAGTAGGAGGTAATTTCAAGGAGGAAATGAAGCGGTAGCAGAATAGTGAATAAGTGTCCTTTTAAATAAATTAGCTTTTAAATGTAGTTATAATTCCTTTGCACAAATAACTGTATGGAGGTTTGGGCTGAATGAGTAGGGCTTGAAGCAGCTGGGTTTTGCAGTTGAGAATTTTTTTATTTATGGGGGTTTTTTTGTTACATGAGTTTCTTCACGTAAGGAATTTGATCATGGGAGCCTTTTAAGTGTCCTTCGTTACTTGGAGCCCCGGTCTGCACCTGAGGGACGCTGCGCTCCCCTGGTAGCGCCCGGGATCGAAGCGACGTGGCCAAGTGCAGTCAGCTGCAGGATCAAAACCATCAGGTGCAGATCAAAAGTTTTCACTCTGATAATTCCTTTGATCTGTCAGTGCTCAGTGCCACAAAAGGAGCATTTTTGTTCCCGTGCTCTTTGACATGGACTACATCTTCATACTTGTTAGCTCTTTTGGTGGAAACAGAATTATTTTTATAGCTATAGAGGCCCTCTGGTCATTGTGTTAAGACTGATAATATAGCAACTAAAGGTCATCTTTTTTTACTTGCAGAAAATTTAGGTGTAGATGTAAAATTATATTAAAATATTAACTTTCCTTGCCACCACAGCTCACTCTTATTTAACTGCTTTTTCCACATCTATTGTTAAAACAGTAGACATCAGCTCTCTTTTTAAGGGATTTTGAATGATCCCAGAACTCCATATGGATTTGAAGCATCATTTTGGTGGTGGCCTACCTCAGATAACTGTTGCCTCCTTCCTTTTGGGTTGGGTTTTTTTTTGTGTTTCAGTTTGTTCTACTTCACTTTTGAAACCATCATGAGAGCCATAGCTTTGTTTACAGAACTGAATCGGGTAAGGTTGACCTTTTGGGAAAGAGGACTAAATGGGGGGGGGGGGGGGGCAGTTTTATTCAGGTTATTTTCACTTTACATTTCCTCATGAGGAAATAGGCTTTAGTTTAACCTTTTCATATCATTCTGAAGATAATTCAATTTTCTGTCACTGTCATCTTAAAAAGCAAAAAGAATGTATTCATCAAAAAAACAAAACCTTTTGGAGAGGGGAGTAAGTGTTCTTCCCAAATTTTTAGAAGCCTGCTCCCTCCATGTGGAATATTGCTTGTATATCATTAATCCGTAATCGCCTCTTTCTTTGTATGGTATTGAACACTGAAGAATTCAGGAATCACATCTGGAACTAGCACTTACTCTATGCCATGTAATTCAGATCAGCCAATTAATTTCTCATTTGATCTTAGAGGAATCTTCTCAATTGTTTACATTTATTGTTTCTTAATGAAGTTTCAAAATGAGCCCAGCTTTGGTTCACCTCCTGCCAGCATACCTGAAGGCATACCAGCGGTAGGCATGAATAAGTGTATGTTGAGAGGTTAAAAACGGGACATCTTATGCAAAAGGCATCAGTCAGAACATAGAAAAAAAAAAAAAACAACCATTCTGTGAATGAAATATTGTATGTTCAGATTTTATAAGATTTTTTTTTTAGCCAGCCCAATTTACAGCCGTATATTTTCTTATGAAAGATGTCTAATAACAGGTGCTGTAACACTATTGTTGGGTTTTACTGTCTGGTGATAAGCGTATACAATATTTCTAAGGGCAACTATGTACTGTGATGTAAAAGTCTGGGCTAAAATGTATATAATCTGTGTACATAATTGTGTACTTGATTATAATTGCTGATTGTAAAGATTTAATAAAATGTAAATATTCTGGTCAAGCTGTGCTAAACTGACACTAATTTCCAATTGCCTAGCCAGCTGTTTGCCTTGATTTTTAGCAAGGCCCTTGGTAGTTGCTAAACTAGGAAGGATGATGGAGCTCATCTAATTGGACTGTTTCAACCTCTGTTATTCTATAACTTGGGCATATATATATTTTTTTAAAATCCATTCCTGCGGTGAGAATACAAATCCTTAAAAGTTCATGTTAAGTATGACTACTTCTGATCCTGTTTTCATTAGAATTGAAAAAAAAAAAAACCAGGTCTCTCTTGGGCCTGGTTAGGTAAGTCTCAGAGGAAACATACTCCATCGTCCTTCCTGTTACCGGCTGTTCTCTGACACCTCTGTTCCTATGAGCTTTTCCTCCATGGAAGTTAGGATTAAGAAAATAAAAGACGCAGGAGCCCTAAATTTAAGTCCTTGTTCAAGTGTTCAGCAGTGTTTATGATGCTCATTAACTAGAAACCATTACCAGCCTTGCCAATGAAGTGCTAAATTTCTTAGACCTACTGTTAAGGGAGAATCAGGACTTCAGGGACTGGAGTATTTCAGAGGAAAGGCACCTTCTGCCTTCCTCCTCCCTTGAAGGAAGCTTGGGCACTCAAAAAGCATTTTGGTCTGTGGGGTATATAACAACACACTTAAAAGTCCTGTATGCTTCCTTTGCATCTGTTTATTTTGGGAGTAGTAGGTGTTCCTCAAATAGGTATCTACTGTCTATTGACCCTGCAATTGCGTTGGCAGCTGCCGTCGTACTTGTGGGCTCCGTGTTTCACCGGGGATGGGCAGACAAACAGGTCAGACAGTGCAGGGCAACATCTCTCAGAGACGGACAAACTGAGAAATGTACTCAGGAGTCCAGTGCAAATGTGGGGTTTTGTCAAAAAGATTAAAATAATAAAAAAGATTACAACAAGGAAACGTGCAAAGAGACAGAGAGGGAAAGAGGAAAAGGAAGCGCTGGTATGAGCAGATAAATACATCGAGATGCGTCGTGTTCCCCTGTGGCATCTCCTTGGAGCGGATGACCACGGGCAAGGGCTAAGCTGGGGCCAGGGCAGGGGGGTTGAGACCAAACCTTTCAGCGCGATGGAGCAGCCCTTCGTGGCTGCATCCCTTCCCATTTTCCCACCTTTCTTCATAATCATTGTGGCCTCCCATCTGCTCTGCCTTTCCTGCAGGGATGCCTCATCCCTACCTCCCTGGCTTGCTCACGTTCTTCTTCCCCATCTGTCCATTAACCAAGTGTTGAACTAACACCAAAAAAACAGGCAGAGACGTTCATCCTCTGCAAGTGCCTGTACCTGACCTCTGGCCGTGGGTCATCCATGGTGCTGCCTGTGCGGGCAGAGGGATGTGGTTGCTTAAAAGAAGCACCAATTCTGCAAAACCCTCCTCCTCTCAGGCAGGCAACACGTTCACCACGGGGAAACCAGAGCCTGAGATTCGGCACAGGAGGGTTTAACCTGTTGCCCTTCCTGCTGCTGGGGCCTGGTGGACGGGGGCTCACGAGGTTGGAGCAGAACCATGAACAGCAGCAAAGTTTCTCTCCCATCTCTACTGGGGTAACTGGAGAGATCTTGGAGCAAACCCTCAGCAAACTGCATTACTTTTTATTAAAAAAAAAAAGGGGAAAAAAAAATCTATTAGAGGAACCAATGTTCTCTCTTAGCAATACCCTCCCAGAGTCATTACAGAATCTGGTTTTCTCTTTCCATGTTCATCTCCACCACCTTGCCAGTCATGATGCCCAGATGCTGTTTGAAGTAACAAGGAGTTGCCCTCCCATTGCAGATGGCCTCTGAAAAGGCAAAAATATTACGCAAAATTACAGCCAGGGTGCGCCCCCGTCCCTGCCCCTCTTTTTCTAACAAAAAATCACGAATATTTATTTGTTTTTTTCCAGGTCTGAACACGTTCCTAATACTCCCCCTCTCCAGGGACACTCGTTGCACAGATGTGCAAAGGCTAAGGGAGGCACAGCGGCAACAGTACATCGCACCTCCTATTAAAACTATCTTTAATAATTACTTTACATCAACAGTTGTATTGATGAGCCGTTACTCCATTTTCACATTTCGACTTTCCAGTTAGGTCACCCCAAGCTGGAGGACTTCAGCAGCTCTGACAAAAATTCAGCCTCAGCTGCCGCTTGTCCCAAGCCCCATCCTTCACATCAGCCTGAAGCTGCTGGTGGCAGGAGTACCATTTTCTTCCTAAGTGCTACATAAAAAGATAATGTTAATAAATGTTTCCAGCTGGAATGGTCCTATAAACCACCGTTCACCTGGGAAGGTTCACCCAAGCTGTTAAACCCCAGCGTGGGTGAATTCATCTTTATTAATCCTTTGGTGGAGGGCACAGCATGATGGCATGACACCAGGGCTGGCCTGATTGCAGAGGCATTTAAGCCAAAATTGCGCCAAAAAAGTGTGCAGAGTACTTGGTGGTACCGCACATGCTTTTGGGGAGCACCGGGACCACCCCAGGCTGGCTGGGGCACCCCACCAGCTGCGACACCAGGACAGACCTGATGGCAGCAGTGCAGGGCAGAGAATGAGAAGAAATACAGAAAACCAGTTTCACGGTTCCTTAAAACACCCTACCCAAGCATTTCTCTGCCTTCACGCCCTTCGCCGGCTGCTGCCATCGCCTGTGCGGTGCTTCGGGCTGCAAGCACGGGGATGGGAAGGAGTCGCTGGGCTTTGGGCATGAGCCCCGGCCAAGGGGGATGCTCGAAGTTTTGTGCAGGGACACGTGGAGCAGGCGGAGTGGCAACGTGGGCAAGAAGAAATGATGAGCAATTCAGAGCTGGTCGTACTGAATTCGATGCATTTTATGACTTCTCCACGGACCCCTCCTCCTCATGGGTGGCAGGGTGGTAATAGAGTAAATGTTGATCATTAGAGACGTGCGTGAGCCTTCCCTCCACAGCAAAAGCTATTTCCTCGTCTCTCCTCTGGCCCACTGCTCCTCACACTCCAGTTTAAGAAAATTAGCAAAGAAGGCTTACAAAGGCATAAGGGGAAAAAAAAAGGGCAAAAGATGTGCAGGAAAGGGCAAAAAGGCATTTCTCACATGGGCCAGCTTTCACGGATGTTTTATGTAACTGAGCACATGGCTTTCCACGTTTATTTTTGGGCTTGACATGGGTTATCTGATTGCCAGGCAGAGAGCATCTCTGTTAAATGATGTCAATCTTCGCTGCACTGGCATTACAGCATCATAAAAAATTACATAGCTGCTATTTTGGGTAGCAGCTCTCTCCGATTCAGTGAATAAATGCATCTCCATATGACTCACTCCGGGGGGATTATTAATAGACACAAAAGCAGAATGCCAAAAACCCGAGAATATCACTCAGTTCCCACACGTAGCTTTCTAGTTTTTCGCAGCAATCGCACTCAAGAACTTTTTGTCTCAAAATTTATTTTTTTTATATATATATATATATATACACACAGGGGGAACAAATTTTCTATTCAACTCACACCTTGAAGGCTTGGGGGGGGGGAAGAAAGTCTGCAGCAATGGAGGATGCTCACTGCTCCAGCTCTGGGCATGCAGGGTACCACAGTCCAGCCCTGCATTGCACACTGGGCTAACACCCATTCAGGGCAACGCCTCCTGCAAAGAGACCTGTTAAGGCGAGGCTGCCACTATTAACAAAGCTTGAAATAAAAGATCAGGTCTCCTGATTTAAACAGAAACCACCCGAGATGGCAGAGCAGCAGGGAGGAAGCGAGTTGTTCCGAGAGGGAAGAAATCCCATGCTTCTCCTTTTGCTGCGTGACAGCCGGCAGATAAATCGGCCATAGGCAGCAACCGTCAGATAAAGAGATAAAGATACAGATTCAAGCCTGGAGGTCACCCCGCCCCGGGGCTGGCTTCTTCATTCAACCAGCTTTTCAGTAATTAGGGTGAGTCATTGGTGGGGTCCTCCACACCATCCTGGCCCCTCTGCCACACGAAACTGCTGTGCTTAAATAGCGTCAGCTTTGATAATGCGGGAAAACCTTTAAAAAAGAGGACACTTTTCCCCTAAAATGTTCTGTTAGTGTTCACAACACTGCCCAGACGCTGCTGTGGGTGCAGGGAATAGGTGTTCATGAGGATGGTGTTATAGTTGGCTTTTATGAAGCAGGTTCACAGTCCCACACATGTTTATGATCATGATGAAGAAAAGGAAGAAGAAGAAGATGAAAATGATGAAGCAGAAGCAGAAGCAGAAGATCATGATGAAGATGATGATGACGACTCTGCCATCTTCAAGCTCAAAGCGAGCATTTACCTGGATGTCGTGGGTAGAGGTATACAGCCAAATTAAAAAAAAAAATAATAATTTTTTTTTTAAAGCAAAAACATGAACTTTTTTGAATTCTACCAACTTTCACATTTTGCAGTTCCCCTGAGCTGGGACTTCTTTCCCTTTGCCACCACAGCACAATAACAATAATACGAATTTTCAGTCGGTGCTTACCCAACTTTTTTGATGTTTGACCTGAAGGTTTCCTCCCCAACAGTAAAGCAAATAACATGCCTCTCCAAAACCATCCCTGCATTCCTCATTTCCTCTTCCCCAAACATCTACAGAATTAAACTAAATAGAGAAACATTTCAGCCTGAAAAAGGAAAGTTTCCCAGCAGTATCAGGACCCAGAGCAGGGGTTTCTAATGTTAAACACTCCCAAAAGCATCCTTCACAAAGCCACATTGGTAGGAAGTTCAACAAATCTGTGCTTTCTGAGTGAACACCATAAAAATTGTCTCTACTGCACACTGACCCTGGCTGCAGCCAAAGCGTTTGGGTTTTCCTGGAGTACAAGTGCTAGTTATTTTCCCCTGGGCTGTGGCTATCCCAGACAGATAAAAGCTGCTTTGGCACATGGGACTATTGCTCAGACTCCCCAACATCCCACACAGCATTTGAGTCAGGGCACTGGTTTCAGAGTCATAGAATTGTAGGATGGTTTGGGTTGGAAGGGACCTTTAAAGATCATCTAGTCCAACCCTTCTGCCATGGGCAGGGACATCTTTCACTAGATCAGGTTGCTCAGAGCCCCATCCAGCCTGGCCTTGAACACTTTCAATAATGGAGCATCCATAACTTCTCTGCGTGACCTGTTCCAGTGTCTCACCACCCTCATGGTAAAAAAAAAAAAATAGTCGTCTTTATGGCCAATCTAAATCTTCCCTCTTTTAGTTTAAAACTATTACCCCTTGTCCTATCACTAAAGGCCGTGGTAAAAAGTCTCTCCATCTTTCTTATAAGCCCCTTTTAAGTACTGAAAGGCCGCAATAAGGTCTCCCAAGAGCCTTCTCTTCTCCAGGCTGAACAACCCCAACTCTCTCAGCCTTTCTCCATAGCAGAGGTGCTCCAGCCCTCTGACCGTTTCCGTGGCCTCCTCTGGACCTGCTCCAACAGGTCCGTGTCTGTCTTGTACTAGGGGCCCCACAGCTGGATGCAGTGCTCTGGGGAGGGTCTCAAAAGAGCAGAGGGGGAACATCACCTCCCTCGAACTGCTGGCCACACTGCTTGTGATGCAGCCCAGGATGTGGTTGGCTTTCTGGGCTGCAAGCGCACAGTGCCAGCTCATGTCCGATTCTTCATCCACCAGTATCCCCAAGTCCTTCTCGGCAGGGCTGCTCTCAATGCAGTCATCCCCAGGCTGTACTGATACTGGGGATTGCCCCAGTCCAGGTGCAGGACCTTGCATTTGGCCTTGTGGAATTTCATGAGCTTCACATGGGCCCACTCCTCCACCTTGTCAAGGTTCCTCTGGATGGCACCCCTTCCCTTGAGCCGCTGCTCCCTGCAGGCTGACATGATGTGGAGGTGCGGTAGGTTTCTCCCATGCTGGGAGGTGAAGGCACCCAATCGGCCATCAGAGCTCAAGTTTGCCAGCTCTCAGTTTAGAAAACAAAGAGGAAATGGCCAACGTGGCAAGACGTGTTGTAAAATGTGAGTCTAAAACATGCATGTTGGACACGAAGCCTATGTGGCACCATGGACTGTCACCTGCAAAGCAGCAACGCTAACCAAAGCTGTTGGTGGGACAGAAGTGCCAACAGCAACTGGAAATAACCCCCTTTTGTTTAAAGCTTGTATCAAATTTGTTCCTCAGTGGATGCATACGTTACCCAGCTGGAAGCCTCTCCTATCCTGAAGGTCTGATGTGTCAGCCAAGCCGATCTGGAGTTGAGTCATTGCTAACTCCAAAATCGAAGTAACAGGTAATTATTGTTTTATAGACTTGATAAAACTGAAATAGCTGAGAACCGAATATTTATCTTCAATCTAATTTTCATATGATGATGGCAATATCTTCGGAGTTTAAACATGTCTCTCTGGTGCTTCATCTACCCATTCACTCTTGTCTCATCGTTCAGATTTTAAAATACTTGTTGTGCTTCGTGGGCAGTCATCAGCCTAGGCTCTCTTACAGCAATGAAAAGGCACGCTGAAAAAAAATCATGCAATATTGCCGATCACTGCCTCCTTTCTCTTACAGCAGTGGCTGCCGCGTCTTGTGGCAGCACCATGCACAACTCTACCAGCTGCAGAGAAGGTCAAAGCCCGCCCAAGTGCATGTGGGGACGATGGGATGGGGGGCGTTCGTGGGCTGAAGATTTCACCTGTTCAGCCAGGATTTGGAAAGCACTGCTATTCCTGCTGTGCACAAAGGGATGGAGAGTCTCAGTAAGTCAACCCGGGTTCTGCGTGGCCCGTCCATGGCCATGAAGGACTTGTGGCAGAGGAGGAGACAGAGCTGGGTCTTCTGGGTCTCAGCAGAGAGACTTAATTCAAAAAAACCCCCAAACCTGTGACTGAAAGCAAAGGAAGAAATTAATGTTAAGTTTTGGATGGTATAGTTTTGGGGCTGAAGTCCAGTATCAGAGGAAGGTTTGTGGGAATCAGGAAACAGCAGTGTTAGTAGTCAGGTAATTAACTGGCTGCTTTGATGAACCTTTTCAAGGGTATTTGGCCAAGGTCTGCAGACTGGTTTCTCAGTTATATCTGTTTATCCATATATCCTCTCCATCCGGCTATAGAGTTTCCAGGCTGCTCTTCACCCTCGATACTGTAACATCTATTTGCACCAGGCAAACAGAACACCTGCAGGCACAAGTCCTTCATGGGGAGTTAAAGTGGATCCTGCTCCACTCAGTCCAGGCATATTTTTAAAAGGTAAGTCCAAACAGAGATTAATAGGAATAATCAGAGGAAAGGGCATTTGCTGAACACTGCGAGTCCAAGACAATGTCCTAAAAACCACCGGCCACACCAGCAAAAGCCCAGAGAGCTTCTAATAGCCTGCCCAGTTCTTCATGATAAAGTGGGAATCTCCACAAAATTTTAGAGAAGCCCGGAGTTTGCCAAGCTATGCTCTCTAGCGGTTCCTACAGAGCTTAATTTATGTGGACATCATGGAAAATCCTGCAGTAGCTCAGCAAGTCCATCCAACCACGCAGAGCTCCTGCGAAGCCTTGCTCCCAACCGGGACGGGCTGGGGCTTTGCTCAAGTCCTTCAGTGGTTTCTCAAAGTCCCCGCGCTGGAGAGAAACCACTCCTGGTCCCTTGTATCACACGCAGAGACCTGGCCCAGAACATCTCCTGCGAGGGGTCCCAAGGGAAAAAAGTACAAATGTCAGCATTTGAATGATGTGAAATGATCCGCAGCCTTCTGAGAAGAAAAAAAGCACCGATATGATTTTGGGTTTCTTTAATCTAATTCAGGTGCAGACTCCTGTGACTCAAGACATGCTTTGGGTCAAATGCTGCTCTTGGTCACAGGGTGATGATGTCGAGGCAAAGCAACGCCTTGGCATCAAGGGTTGGTGCTGGCGTCCAAGAGCAGGATTTCCCCTTGTCCCTGAAAAAGCCAGATACCAAATGTCAGCCCTCAAAACAGAGTAAAACCAGAGTGGCACGCAGAATAGCTGGCTCCTCCTTGGACCAGAGTGGTCGCAACCCAAGTGCATTATAAAATCATCCTAACACACACAACCACACTTCAGTTAGGAGGGTGAAGCCTCCTCCTGCCCGCCATGACTGGACCTGTCCCCTTGGTGAGCTGAATGCTGTACGGAGGGTGGCAGAGTTTGGGAGGGGGCACAGGTGAAGAGAAACTCGCAATAATTAAAAAAATAAAGGCATCTTTAGGTCAAAGCGTATGTATTGCAATAGATACAATATGGAGACAGACAGTTACTGAAGGAGACATTGCCAAAACCTCACGAAACTAGACTGAAGGTAAAATGTGTCCCTATCTCTAGTTACTAGTGATGGAGACAAAAATTAGTGTCAGATAGCCAATAAACAGAGGGTTGGGTTTTTTTTCCAGGAGTCCCTCTCCAGGTCAAGCACATCCTATGAGCACTGCATCAACCTGCACCCAAATTGCCCCAAAAGCACCAACATTCAATCTCAGCACCCCCCAGCGAGGTGAATGACGATGGTGATGCAGCAATATGGCACAGCTCTGGTGCGTTGGCTCCATGCCCGCCTGGGACGGAGCATCCATCCAGGCAGCCCTTGGAGGGATACGGGTCCCTTGGGATATGGGTCCCTTGGGTTGGTATTTGGGAGGCTTCTGCACGTACCAGCCATGGCGCAAGGCTGGATCTGGAGATGGCCACCTGCCTCTTGGGCAACCCTTCCAGCTCCCCGGTTCCTCTCCTCACTCTTGCCTGGGCCTAACGCTTGGGGCAGGCTCTGAGGAGGAAAACAGGAAAACTGGCACAGCTCAAAGGGCTTTAGAGAAAGGAAAAGGCATGTCAAGGGAAGAAAGTTGATTGCAAAACCCCTTCACCACAATTTTCTCCAAGATCCCAGATTATGACTTGGAGTTTATTAAATAGTGCATCAGCCTCCTAAAGAGAAGTTTGGCCCCAAATCGTTTTCTTGGTATTTCTTTTAAAAGAAACCTTGAAAAACCCGTAACTAAGCACAGCATATCAGATATAAGCAATTTTCCTTCTCTTCCCACCCTCCTCTTTTCCACCACGCTGAATATATTTGAGCAGAGTAAAGTAACGTGGAGGTATGGCTTCAAGGAGAGATGCACTTTAAGCTACAGTTATCTGCTTATATTATTATAGATCCCCAGCTGCCACGTATATTTAGACTTTTAACAAAATTTGCTAGGACTTTGCAAAGGTGGATGAAATAAAGCAGGTTAAAAAGCAACGTTCATCCGAGCGACTTTGCGGGTCTGCTTGCAGCATGTGCAACTTCTTACAAGGAGGTTCAGTTTTTCCTGTCCCTTTCCCCTACACGGCTGCAGTCAGGTCCCTGCACTTGCTCTGGACATGGTTTTGCAGCAAGTTGCTGCTCAAAGCTTGAAGAGATGGTTATCCTGCTTCAACAAGCAAAGCAGACAGCTCTCAGTGGCTGAGGTGTGGAGAGAAGGATGTCAACCCAAAGCCTGAAGTGCTTAGAAACCATCTCATATTTCATAGACTTCAGACATTCAAGCCTAGAAAAAGGTTTCTGCTCTGTTTAAGTTTTGCTTCCGTAAGCATGGCTCCTTTTAATAGGTAACCAGCGCTGATCTTTGCATTTCCATATCCCAAAGAGTTTAAAGCAAGTCTCCAGCCTGACCAAGAAGCTCAGTCAGCTGAAAACCATCAAGAAGCTCCTGGGTTCTGCCTGGTACATGGTGATGGTAGCAAGACGTGTCGTGACCAAGGATTTGCTGACTTGATATGAATAGGCAATCACCCCCCCAAAATCCTCAATTCTGTTCATGTTTCTTGTAGAAGGGTAGAGCAAATCAGTGTCTGCCACCATTACCCCAATCCCACCAGCAGCCTAGGGAAGTCCTGGAGCACGTCAACTCCAAAGACAATTATTAACGCCCTCCAAACCTCCTGCTCATCCTCATGCCTCCACATCTGGCAGCAGGACAGTCTACCCAGGCATTCACAAATATTGACATCTAAAGGTCCACCAGTGAGGTTATAATTTATACAGAAGACTAAAGCACTTGCTGCTGGTCACATTAAGTGCACAGGTAAGATGGGAATTGCTTTTCCTCTCTCACAAAGCTTCCACCAAAGACCATGCCTTTGGTGCTATCATCATCGGCAAGGAAAAAAGAAAAAAAAATATTCAATAGGTGGCTGAAAGAAACTCGATGTAAAAGGAGGCCGGTGTATTGAAAGACCACAACATGTCTGTAACACAGGATTTGTATGGGGAAATTTATACACGAGACGTTCAGCATCTAGAAAATGAACCATGTTTCAAAAGGACAGACCCAATTCCATCACTCTTGTACTACTTGCAAAAGCTTTATAAAGCACTTTTGAGAGAAGGCTTTGTGGGATCAAGGCCCAGGACTCTTTATTAATTAAAGTGTTTAAATAATTGAAATGCGCAGTCTCTTGACTCTCCTTAGTGTGGCTACCTGTTTGAGAGCTGACATAAATTATGGAAAAAATCATACGCAAGAGGACAGAGTTATCACCTTGAAGAGTTCCTAACAGATCAAATGGCTCCGTAGCACTGACAGATGCCAACAACCCTAAGAAGGACGATGTGATGGGAGGAGGGTGGTGAAACCTCATCTCCAGGGAGGTCGGGATGCTCGGGAAGAGCTGCGTGGCCAAAGCAGCTGCCAAAATGCAGCGAGGATTTAGGAAAATCAGAATTGGCTGGCAATTTTTGACCATCAACAGGATAAAGATGCACGTAGTGAAACATGCCAGAGAGGACCCTGCCACTGAGCTTTTATATGGAAAACTACTGAAGCTAGGTAGCACTTGAGTTGTCCCAATCCTGCGACACAGCAACCACTCGACTCAAACCGAGGTTCACAGGAGACCGGGGGACTGAGCAGTTTGCAGTGTTCAGAAATAGCTTCTACCTTAAGAAGACAGCTTGATACTGCAGCCTCACAAACACTGCTTGGAAAGCTGCTCTTGCTGGAGGTGCTCACATCCAGTCCTGCATGAATAAGAGTAACTCCCGGGTCTCTCTCCCTGGTGGATCCTCCCTATCCCACTGCCCCATCCACTGCCCGAAAGCCAAAGGAAAATCCAGTGCAGGGAAGGAAGCATGAGGAAGCTGGTTGGTTTTTTTTTTTTTACATATTCTAGGTATGGCACAGCACTGATAGGGGAACAAAATCTTCTGACGTGGACTGTCCAACCCCACTCGGAGTGAACACAGGAGGAAATCTCTTTAGTCAAGAAATTCCCTAATATTTTAGAGATTTTCAGAAGTCACAGGTGATTTTTGAGGGACTTGAAACCCTTTAAAGGGATCTGATTTTCAGAAGGTCCAGTGAAAAATGGCCAACGTTAAAGGGCTTTGGGCTGAGTGCCTCACTTAAGTGTTGGCCACATCAGCAAAAGATGCTATTAATGCAATCTCATGGTCTATTCCACATACATCGCACACATCAGAGCAATGAAATCAATACAATACAGAAATCTATGTCCTGACAAAGTTTCTCCATGGGATGCAGTGCAAACCCTGCCCTCATATGGTGTCAAAGCAGGAAGAAATATCAGCACAGGTAACAATTTCCTTTAAAATAATAAGTACAAAAGGTGTATTTTTTTTTCCTTAAGGTTTTTTTTTTTTTTTTTACTCATGACAGCATTTGTTAAAAATATTACATCTGCTTTTGAGAAGGTAATATCCTCTTCATATAATATGGAAAAATAAACTCTACAGGACACGCAACAGATATCCCCAGTTGGCACAGAGCTGCTTTAAGAGATTAGATCCACAGACTCATCAACGCAGAGGGCTGGTTTTGCCTTCCTTGTCCCCAGACTCTTAAAACATTGTGTTGTAGGAATGGTAAAAGACAAGAATACATAAAAACAGTAAAATGTTTATTTTCTTAGAAAAAAAGAGATTCAAAATGATTGTGATCACACTCCCATTCGTGCTCAGCAAAGCCAATACTGCAAGCTTAGTCCTTGATTAAGATACCTATTAAATGAAACTCTTTTTCCTCTTAAAATACAAATTCCTGCTCCTGCATCACTTCCTGTATTTCAGTGATAACATGCTTTTAATGGATAATAGTTTCTCAGCTTCTTCTCAGCAGAGAAACAAGGCCTGCCACGGCAAAAACATCCCATCTCCAAAGCTTGAAATCACCAGCATTAATAAGCACTCCGGCCTGAACGCGGACTGACAGACAGCTTAAGGGTGTTTCTTAGATGCCTGAATGTTCACTTATGGAAGCTTTGCTTAACACTACCTCATCTGATAGAAAACAGGCCAGAAGCCTCAATAAAATCAACAACGTCTTTTGGATTAACTTTAAGGATTTGCTGCGTATCTGGACACAGAAAAAAGTGAGAAGTTGCAACAAGTTTTAACTAGCAGCAACAAAAACAGTTCCTTATGAGTTCTTAGCAATATTCCTCATCTGTTCATTAAGAAACACTGTAACTGAATGGAGCATATAATGTGGAAATGATCTTCTTCTGTTATGTAGTGCTGTTCGCTCTAGAAGACTTCCAAAAGGTCTCAACTGGGTTGTAATCTATTTACACAGTAGTACTCCTGGTGCGAGTGGCAGAATTGGCACTATGTGACATCCTCCTCTTCTGAACAATAATCACGACCCTGTAAGGAGAAAAGCCAGACAGTTTGTAAATGACTATTTGAAGACAGGAATAACATAAATCAGGGGAGCACTTACTAATAATTCATATCAGTTCTCTAAACTTAGGAGATTTAAGTTCAGAGCTGGGTAGAAACCTTAAAAATAGGGAATGGAGTTTGCACAACTCCTCCAACCGTTTCTGGAAGGTTTGCTTGAAACCAGGATAGGAGACTCTTCCCTTTCTGTCACCGTTAATCTCATAAATTTCATCCCCTATATTGAATTCCAGGGGGAGTCCAATAAACTGATTTACAAAACTATTTTATGTAAAGATACAACTTGATGGACACAACCCTATAGATTCCTTGCAAAAACATAATCTCCGAGGCAAAAGCAACGAAGCACATCATAATCCTATGAGCAACGCAAGCCAGCTGCTGTGAACAAGAATACTTCATCTGATAACCTCAGCAAGAGTTTAACGTAAGAGCAAAAGATACTATTCGTATTGAAATTACACTTGCAAAATGGGAGAAAACAGGCTAAGCTTCACAAAACACAGACCAGTCATGTTACGCCTTACATCTCATCCCAAACGCAAGACTTGCAGCATCATCTATCTAGGTATTACCCTCAGGAAGGTCTGGAGAAGACATGTCCCGTCCCTCACTAGCTGTTTCTTGCAAAGCAGCAAGAAGAGGACCTGATGAGACCCGCTGTCCTCATGTCTCTACACGGAAACAGACGGAGCTGAGCTTTTCAACACACAAGCCACCCAAGATATCCTGCGTAAAACAATTGTCTTGAATGTAGTGTCGATAATCTCAACCTCTGGGCTATTTCCCATGTGCTGGGTGTATCACCCGAGCGCTTCTGTGGAAAATCCCAGCAGCCAAGCAAAGGGCTGGCAAAGAAGAAAAGGAGAAACACGAGAGTCTCAGACCTGCAATAAAGTGTAAAAGCTCGACAACACCCTGTAAGCAGAAGAGACCAACCCAGCAGTGGTAAAACGGGTGAAACTCTACTAACCCAAGGGGTACCCAGTTGCCCCACAAATCAAAACCGGTCAATGTCCCGTCTGGAAGGAGCAGGGGAGGGAAAGAAAAAAGTAAAAAAAGAAAAGGGAGAGATACTTCTTGATGCAGCAGTCAGTTTATTTGGGATGCACAGCTGGGGTACATGTCGGGAACAAAGGCTCCAAAATGCCTCTGCAATTAAAATCCCACTGATGATGCTGGATTGTGAAGCTCGCTTTGCTGGAGGGTCCACACCCAGGAATGTGCAGTGCTTTAACAGCTCTCTATGGCCCTGTACTATTAGTAAAATGGCTTTCTTAGTATGTTTAAAAAAAAACCCAAGAGACTAATCAGCCCTTATTTTTATTCAGCAATCACTGACCCAGAAAGAAAGAAAAAAATACTTTTTTTAAAGTAAAAGATTTGACTCAGAAAGAAGGAATGCAGAAATACTTTGCAGCAAAGCCCAAATCCATTGGTTTTCTCCATGCCGGGGACCATGATGCACTTGGACAAAACCACGAGACTAAGCCGGTGGTGACGAAGGCTTTGTCCAACATGCTTTAGAGCTATGAAAGCCATCACCAGGCTCAGGGCATTTCCAGGAGATTCATTTAGCTGGTCACCTGGCCTCCTGCTCAAGAGGGAGCCCCATGGCCCATCATTCCCCACTCTGCTCCGTACCAGGGGCCATCAAGACTCAAACAGACCCAAAACACTGAAAGCCATCTTGCATTTTTTTCCTTCCAGTTCCTCCTGCCATTCTTCCACTTCTAGATTTGCTCTATGGCAGCCAAGTGCATCACTCTTCAAAAGGATGCCAAGAAACCGCTTAAAAAGCAACGTGCTGAAGAAGTCTTTGCCACAGCAGGGAAATACCACCTCTCGCCCACTGCCTGAAGGCCGTGGAGAGCCAGACTGCTGCTGCCAGACACTTTATTTCCATCTTCACGCTGGTGGGGATGGAGACATGTCAGTGTCTCAGAGGTGGCCTTCCAGGCCACAGCCCTTGGTCACTGGCGGGCAGGGAGCTGCCGCCATCCCAAGCTTCCCACCAGCCTGCTCCTTCCCGTGAGTGTGTGGGCAGCGGTGGTGCAGCCAAAAGGGGGAGGAGGGTGAGAACTGCCTGAAATGCCAGAAACACCTCCCACGCTGTCCTGCAGCATGACACGCAGCTCTTCCACCCACCGTGCCCAGCATGGACCTGCAACCCTGACCTGACTAGCTAATTTGATGCCCAAACTGCGGTAATGCCTGATGGCAAGATGAGGAGCGCTGCTGCAGCTTGAGGCTGCTGTATTTTTTGCAGGGAAATGCTCCAGAGCTGGGTTTGCCCCTGGCACTTTCTTCAGCAGGGGTGGCCCCCACCAATGTGCCAGCTGGTGGGAAGGGGGAAGACACGGCGAGGGAGCGGCGTGACCAAAAAAGGCTCCCGCAGCTGCTTGGTGGCTGGCTGAAGTCTTCACATCCACTGCCCCCCTCTGCCGAAAAGCCGTGCGCAGGAGCACGCTGCGATGCAGGGGAAGGGACACATTTGCTACATGCTAAGAATAACATTGGAGTGAAGGCACGGTGGGCTGGCAGCTTGCATGCAAAATTAGGGGTTTTGCTTTCACTTGGGGTTTATGGTGAGCTAAGAGGATGTTGCTTTTATTTCCTTGGGAGAAGGAAGGACCACGTCGTCCCTCTTAGTGGTGAGACGCAATACAACCTGCGGGACCACCCCACTCTGGCAGGTTTAGCTTATTTTGTCAGCGGTGGGAATCGGCTGTGACAGCAAACACCCTGTTTTGCATGTACTCTTGCACCCATCCCAGCTGTCCTACACCCACTGCCCCGGCTACGCTGCAAAGACCCACACCAACATGCGCCCAGCATTTAATTCCAGCATGAAAACAAAGTGTGTAGGGCTCAGCCCAGCAAGGTCTGAAGCATCCTGGTCCAGTTCAGCAGGGTTAAGCACAAAGAGCAGGAAGGGGAGAAACCATGCTACAAGGAAGCCAAAAAAGTTACAATTCCCTTTTTCTTTTTTTTAAGACAAAAGCTTTTGTCTAAAGTTTATTCCCTAATTGAATTTTTATCAGTAATAACAAGGTCAGTGTTCCTCAGGATGATCAGAGAAAGAATAAAGCTGCCTTCCCTGCTGCGTTGTAAATCCAACACACAGGGGTTTCTCCTTGGTGCTTCCCTGGGCAGGAGAGGTCGCCATCTCCCCGCTGGCAGAGAACGAAGGCTGCTTTGGTCCTGCTAAGCACTGTGGCCTCAATCCAGTAAAATACTTTAAAATGTCAATTTTTGACCCCTGAGTTGTTTCAGAGGATGTTTGATACAATGCTGGAGAAGATGATACCTTGAGTGCCTGCACGTGTGATCAGTGAGAGGCCTGCTGTGCTTGAGATGGAGAATTAGCCTGGTGGGGCTGGGCAAAACCTCACTCGAAATGGTGAGCTAACAGCTTGCAAAGCTGATAAGGTCTTCTGAAGAAACCACACTGAAATACTGACCATGTGAAGCCGCAGTCAGATGAGCTCCACGACATGAGCAGAGGAGCTCCGGTAGTATCTGAGTGCAGATCGAAGTTATAGTGGGGGTTTTTTTGGGAGCAGATGTGTATCAAGAAGGAAAGAAGAAAGCAGGAAAGGTGACACCCCCCCACCCCACCCCCAAATAGAGCAACATCGTGGCCGGAAAATGAGGATGCACGATTGCTGGCCAAACCCTGTCCCCTGCTGCCCAGGGGAGCAGGCTCCCACATCCAGAGGAGCCACAGGCATAGACCGCGCAGCTGGTAACAGGAATGCATGGGCCATCCTTTAATAGCCCTTGATAGCATAGGCTATTAAATAAGTTTTAATGATTGAGAGTGTAAATGAACTACACCAAGGAAGATGAGAATGGGAACATGTGTATCCAAGTCCAGGTAATTCCTGCGAAATCCCGTCTTCCTCCCCTGCAGTTTCAAAATCCAACTTTCAACTTTGGTAGATGTCCACAGAAACGCCTTAACACAAGTGTGTGAATTTAAGGTAACTAAAAAAAGCCTTACGCGCCTTTCCTGCTGCTTGTACCCAAACCAGAAGGGCTCATTCCCCTGCTCTCTCCCCTTGCTGCATCTAGAAAGCACTACCATCCTGATGCCCCTACCAGGGCATGCATCACGGCTGATGATATCCTTTTAGAGAAAAAAAAAGAAAAAGTAAAAAAAAACCCAATCACAGGAAAAGCCCTTTTCCCCATTGTTGCGGGTGACTGGCCAATAAAGAAAAACCCATGCTGCTCGAACGCAGAAGCCTTCCCGGTTCAACAGCCTTTTGTGCAGCTGGCGGACTTGCAGAGGGAGAGAAGGCAGCTCAGGAGATGCTTCTTCCGCCATGGCTCTGCAGCTTGGCACCAGCATCCTCACGCCCCGGCCCTGGCGAGGAGAGGAGGAAGAGGAGGCCGGCCGGACCGGGAGAGGGAAATGAGCTGCACCAAGCAGCCCTTTCTTCTGCGACGGCTGAAAGAGCTTGCGGGACACAGTGGCCCCTTTCAGAGGAGATGGCCGGTGCTGGGAAATGTTAGCCTGGCTCTGCGGTGGGAACCCTTTTTATCAGTTTGGTTTTGTTTACAGCACTCACAGGAAGGATGGGAAGAAAATGCCGGGAGGCGGCACTAAATAATTGTATACTGTGCTAATTTTTGTTCGTTTCTTATTTTGTTAGAGAAAAATTAAGAGTCATTAAGAGCAATCCACTTTGCTAATGAGTTTTAGCCTAATAATTCGTCCCTTGCATATGTTTTGGTTAGCAACCCCCCTATCTCTAACAGCACTTTAAATAAGATACAGGGAACTGCATTGTGTCTTCCTCCCGCGTTTCATGCCCAGTTTTACAAACGAGGGGATGGAGCGAGTTGCCACCGGGCATCTCTCCCATCTCTCCAACAACAAACCAGTAGTCTCCAACCTGACTCCTGGCGGCCAGGTGTGCGGATTGGCGGAGAAACCCCTGCAAACCCACCCCGACACCAGTGCCGGTGTTCAAGACCAAGTTATTTCTCGACCCAAAGTGACATGCCCTGTGGGAGCGGAAACACGATGCCCTGGGCACGGGGTATCCACCGGCTGCATGAGAGTTCGCAGCAAGACATTTTCATGTGCTATGACATTTTTTAATCTCATTTTTTTTCCATGAGCATGTTTGCATTGTGATTATTTTTTATGAACCACTGTAGCCATGTAGGAAACAGCTTATGATGATGGGACCACTAATGATTTCCTGTGGTACAGTTTACCTGGATTGTTTTGTTGGTTTGGTTTTTTTTAAACCACAAAGCCAGAGATGCTTCTCTTCTGGGGGTACAATCCCCCGGTATAATCCCAGAAATTGCTTGTCAACTGTTCAATTATACCTCAGCCTTGGTATTTTTTCTACAGTGAGACAGCTGCCTACACACTGTGCCACAGCCTCCAGTAATAATAAATACTTAAAGGAAATAATTTCTGATGATCGTTTTACTGCTCCGTATGTAGGATTCAGAGAAAGCAGTCATTTTTCAGACCATTTTCCGTGATAGCCATTATCAAGATGTTTTCACCAGCAAGCGCTAAATAGGGTAAATTTTCCACATTCAACATTTCATACATCACAGCTTCTAATTTTGCTTTTATTTCGTATTTTCATGGAAGCCTTGGTGGGACAAGGCCCCCTCAAGTCTGTGGACTTGAGCCTGCAAAGACGGTGCCCAGGATTAACTCTCCGCTCTGAGCCGTCCTGTTCAATTAATGGGATTTCTTCTTAGGGGGTAAGGTGGAGTTTGCGTGTGGTCCTGCACAATCAGGGTCCAAATAAAGTTGAGATGGGCAGGGGGGGAAGACTGGAGAAATTTTAAGAGAGATATGGTAATTCTACTGTGTTTCACAGCAACTCTTTGTGAATCTACATACAATATCTAACTAAATCAGTCCTTGCACTATTAGATTAGTGAGAACATAGGTAACTAATTTATTTGCCTGAATACCAATATAAATGGCCTGACTTTGCTATACTTTCTCACTGCAGCCAGCAGAAAACACCAGGTGTCATGCAGACGGGGACACTGTTAGTGGGATGCACTATTATCTTCTTTATCAGAGACAGTATTTAAAAAACATTTATCACACTCTGATGAGTGCAGCGACTTTCCCCGTCCCGGCTGGTGGGGCCCATTTCTCCTCTTCTGGGCATCACGCAGCAGATCTCAGATTTATCTGGCGGTGGCTGCATTTGCTTTAGGAAGGATGTGTCAGTCACTCTCTGCTTCCTTCTTGGGTTCCCGAAGTCATATTTCTGCCTTGATTTCTCAGGTCAAGCAAATCACTTGCACCTCTGACCAACGCCTTTCTAATTTACTCTGGGGGGGCTCTCTCCTCAAGCTTAATTGCTGCTATTATTTGTTGCTTATCCTCTGCTGGAATATATTTATACGACTTTAGGCAAGCCCAGTTTTCAAAAAATGATGATAATGCTGTCACCAGGTGAGCTGCCTGTCTCTGCTCCATTTTCTTCCCAAACTCCGTATGCGTGTACCTTTTTGTCTCCAAAAGCAAAGCCCATGACTCTACTCACAGTAACTTCAGCGAGTGTGAAACCCCGAGAGGACTCGCTGCAGCTCCTGGCAGATGTCAGACGCATTTCTGAGCCAGCTTTTGCCACAACTCTCAGGGCCTTGTGCTGCCCACAGGTGACTTGGTCTTTCCTCTTCCTCTTCTCTCTCAGTGTGGTGCACATCCAGCCTTGGTGCTGTGCTGAAGCTGTGCTCACCCTCTACTACTACACCAGCATCCCACCGTCTGAAAACCATCCCACAGCTGTGCTGAGATTTGTTCAACCTTTTAATCACCTGGTTCCTATCTGTCTGGATGCATGTTGCTACGCCATGGAAACACCATCACAAGAAGTGCTCCATGGTCTGACATATACACAACATATATACATGACATATACACATGACATTTAACTACTGTTTCCTGTGCTGTCAACTGCTTAACTCTACCCAGCTACTCCCAACCTCCCCCATAACTTTATATCTCTGGCTTCTCATCAGGTTTTTGGGGGGGTTTTAGCTCAAATTCTGGGGCTTCTGAAATGACTGGGTTGACTCTAGCAGAACCAACATCTAACCCTGTGTGCGCGGCTGACTTCTACATTCTCAATCAGTCCTACCTCAGCATTCAGTGCCGAGCCTTTGTTTCAGTATTTCTTCCTTGCAACAAACCCTATGAATTGAATTACCATAGTCACACGCAGTTCCATACATGCAAGTTCAGCTCTAGCTCTCTGAGCAGGGACAGACACTCACACAGAGATAGGAACAGATGTCTCCCTCTGAATGCCTCACAGTGTTTTGACACTGAATTTTGGTAGACAGAAGCTCCATGCGTTGGGGTTGACATTCTGTTTTTTACCTTTGGGTGGCATTTGCAGAAGGCAGTTTGTACGGGCAGCCAGGAACACAGGCGCGTGCTGGGGTACCGACACAGGGGCTAGACTTCCAGAGAAATTCTCCAGACCATTTCATTAAGGCTTTTTTTGATCTCCAGGATTCATAAACACTTCATATTTTCAGTTGCTGAAACATCAGCCTGTGTTCTTTCCATTTCACACTTTGATTGCAGAAATTTTATTTTAGCTGACCTTCCTGTCCGTTTAATCGTTTTGCTGAGTCCCAAAGGCCCATTTAATTTTCCTCTCTAATTTGTAGCACACACATTAGAGTTGTTGTTACTCATTTGTATTAGGTGACCTAATACCCCTTGGGATTTCAACGCAAGTGGAGGGATGTTTTGCTTCTGACTATAGAGTTTCTGTAGACATAGCCCGTGGAGTCAATGATGGACAGCATGTCTCCATTACAAATCCAACGCTACTCATGGCCATGGTTACCACGTGAACATTACAACATGTTTTGGGACCTCATCAACCATAGGCAATGCCCCCCCCCACTTCTGCAGACTATTTCAGCCATAACTGGTGAGCTGCTCAGTGATATAATTCTTTTAATTGTTCGACTGCTGTCCTCCCTTCCCTGGAGGAGGGACTCAAAATGCTATTTAGGGATCAAACAAAACCCCTCATATTTTCCAATCTTTTTGGCACTTGTGGCGGATACCTAGAAAAAACAATGTATTGTGGGCAAAGATTAATTAAAAACCCCAAAACTTCTCTTAGGGAGACTATTTCCTCAGGCACAGGAGGTTCCCAGAGAGAGCAAATACCATGTTCAGCTGCGCATTAACTCCTGCCAATCCCATCAACTGTCAGCAGCTTGAAATGCATGGAAGCCATCTTTCTCTCTTTGACAGATAAAACTGTGTATTTCCTCTAAATAGGCAATCTCCTGATCTAGAAGATAAATTAGTACAAGAGCCCTGGAGAACACCTGCAAGCATCTGAGAGCATGGTCCAAACAGCGAGGAGACACGGTCAACTGCATCTCAATGTGGCAGCTGGTGAATGAATGGTATTACTGTCCTGAAACAAATCTCGAAAACAAAAACTAACCTCAATTCATAATTAGATACAGCCATCAGATAGTCTGGTATGTAGATAAGATAGATCTTTGGAAAATCCATTTCACTGGAGATTCTGTGTTTGACATTATGGAAGGTGATGATGTCCACGAAAAGCATCTAAATATTTATAGGGTGAATGCACTTATTCAAAGGAGACGTAGCTATATTATGGATATGTAGAAATTCTACTTTTAAATGCATATAGGTTAAGTAAAATCTTACTCCTGTGAAATACTGGTATAGAAATACTCTCCTCGGGAATCTACAAACTCCTCCTCACTTCTACTCTTCCCCTTTATCTTTTTGCTTTCATGACTTTTTTTTTTGAGTAGTGTAACAAATTTGTTGCTTGGGACAAATAAGAGATTCACCTGCTGTAGTAGCACTCCAACTCCTAAGACCAGGAGTGTCGGCAAAAATGGCAGAAATTCAGAGTCATCCAAGTAAAAATTTCCCTCCTACTCTGCAACCCAACACTACAAATTACTTTATTCCAATTGGGGAAGCCAATATTTAATATCAAGTATTAAATAAGATACACCACTCCAAAATATGAAGTGTAAAGAGTATATTGGTGAGTGAACATCAGCTCAAGGTATAAGCAAAGGCTGAGATCTAGACTGGATCCAAATAGCCCATTTAATTAATGAGTGAAAACGTATATTTACTTTATTGTGTCTTACCTTTTCAATTTTTTCATCAAGCATTCTGAAGAATTCTTGTTGGCTTTCAGAGATGTGCATGCTAAAAGGCAAAGGAAGAGTATCAGTACCAACAGGATTTCTTCCATTTTAAAATACTGATGCTGCAGTCCAGGGTTGTTGAGGGACTCAGCTGTAAGCTTTCACCACTGTGAAAAATAAACCACTTTACACTTTCGTCTACTTTCCTTTTTCTGGTTTGCCCACAGAAGAATTATTGCATTTAGTTCTGTGTATGCGTGCTGAACTTGGGATGGTAACTAGGACCTGCGTGCATCCAGAGGAGACTATTCCCTTTTCCAGGCAGGTTGCAGAAACTTAATAGCTCGCTACCATTCCTTGGGCCAGTAAGAGCCCCCTCTGTGTCAAGACAGAAGGTCTTCCAAGACTGCCAACCTCACCACCACAAAATGAGATGCCTACAATGTGAGGTTAAAGCCTCGCACTGAAGATCTGCCTGCCCTGCTACAGCTGGGCTCTGCACTCAACACCCAGGAACATCTACAAGCCCAGGCTGGTCCTTCCCCTCCCCGACAGGTGGTCCTTGCTGCTCCCTGAGCGGACCCAGCAGATTATTCACTTCAATTAATTCTGCAGCACCAAGAGGCTCAGGGTTAGTGATACGATTTTGCATTAGTGAAGACAGCTGGAAAATACTCTTATTCGTTGTCTGTAAAACGCTGATGGTGGCACAAGACAACAGGCCCTTCCCCAAGGGGGACCTGCAAGCTAAAAATACAGGAAGGTTGGATGCAAAGGGAAGGATGAGGAGACAAAGATGAGGATGCATGGCAGGTGGTATTTGGGGTGTGTCTGCTTTATTTATGTTAGGGGGTGGTAAGAGCCTCCTTCCTGAAATAATGATATCCCTCCGGGAAGGTAAAGCTGGAGCATCCTCTGGAACCACAGCAGGGAGGAGCACCTGAGCCCACAGGGGGCTGGAGGAAAGCTCCAGGGACTCAATGTGAGACAAAAAAAGGAAGGATGAGAGACTGGTGTCACTGTTAACAGTGATGCCAAATGGTTAGAAGGGGACACAGCTCTCAGAGATTTCCTCCGACGCTAAAAGCTGGTTCGGCTTGCTGAATTCCCACCCCAGACTCCTCTTCCTCGGCATGATCCTTTCAGCCGTAATGAGTTAATACTTTTCCCAAGTGCCCAACAACACGCTGCACTTTCCTACAAAGCTCAGCATTCATACTTCACTTGCTATCAGGATGAACATATACAATGATTTGCTTATGCTGGACATAAATGAAGACTCAGTTCAGAAAAGAAGGTCACAGAAGTGGCATTAAAACCTAAAGCTGGTAATTCAGGAGAGGGAACAATTCACCTTTCAGTGGCTGTGGGAGTTTTTGTCCCCAGCTGTCTGCCTGTCCCTCAGGTTCCCACCTCCACCTGAGGTGGGGAAAAAAAATGCTTCTTTGGGGCAGCTGACCCTGTCACCTGCATATTCAGGTGTCTTGGAGAGGGGCTTTAGGGCAGTACAGCCCTTTCTGGGTAGGTAAGCACTAGAAACATATTCTTGCCTTTGCAACATCATAGATCCGGTTTCTAATAAAATGAGTTGATACTGTAGTGACTCACCCCAACCATAATTTAAAAGGAAATTAAAGGAAGGAGGGGAAAAAAAAAAAGGGAGTATTGTGTTGCCACATACATGAAAAGTCCCACAGGAGGTCCTAAAGCCCTTACAGGCCATGATATTCAGAGAAGTCTGTCTGGGCAGTAAAATTGCCCTACAATTTAGAGATGCAACACACACACCCCACAAATGCTGACACAGTGTGTATTTTGAGGATCTGTGTAAAATTATAAAATCCTTGGCAGGGTGGGGAACTGACAGAGTTAATGAACAACTGGGAGAGTCAGAAAACCACCGAACCTAAGCAGAGTCCTTGGGTATCCCTCCAGAAGAAAAAGCTCTCCCCAGATAGAAACGTGGATTTAATTTTCCTTGTAAGAAGCGCATCAGAAGCCATGAGAATGCATTTTTAGACGTTTCATGGCAGGCCAATGAAACATATTTTACCAAAAGATGGGATCTTTATCCCTAGTATCAGTACTGACTGGGTGATGAATGGATTGGGAGCAGCCTTGCTGAGGAGGACTTGGGGATACTGGTGGGTAACAAATTGGACATTGAGCCAGCAATGTGTGCTTGCAGCCCAGAAAGCCAATTGCGTCCTGGGTGCATCACCTGCAGCGTGGCCAGCAGGTCGATGGGGGTGATGCTCCCCCGCTACTCCGCTCTGGTGAGACCCCAGGTGGAGCACTGCATCTGGGTCCCCAGTACAGGAAAGACATGGACCTGTTAGAGCAGGTCCAGAGGAGGGCCACAAAAATGATCCAAGGGCTGGAACACCTCTGCTATGGGGAAAGGCTGAGAGAGTTGGGGTTGTTCAACCTGGAGAAGAGAAGGCTCTTGGGAGACCTTATCGCAGCCTTTCAGTACTTAAAGGGGGCTTACAAGAAAGATGGAGAGAGACTTTTTACAAAGGCCTGTAGTGACAGGACAGGGGTCCTACAAGATGTATCTAATGATTTATCTATTCATTTCTGCTCTTTTAGCATTCCACCCAATGCCACCCCCCATTGCAATCAGAATTGTCATGGTTTTCAGATGATAAACCTTAAAAAAAAATTGTGCATGATAACAGATATTTGCTGACTTGGTGATTAGCAACTCAAATACATGTAGCCACTTTATAAACAGAAATCCAATGGTACATTGGGTAAACAGCAGAGGCTTGGGCAAACAGCAGAGGTTTTACCCAACAACCTAATGGTACATTCTGTAACTGTCCAAGATGTTTCCTTATTTTTGCAGGACTGAGACAGAAACATTCACCTCGCCAACATGCCATCTTTAGGTTTTTTGGTGAATAAAGGTCAGTTTTGATTTCTGTGGTGACTTTTAAAATCAGAGTTTGATGAAAGAATGGACCCTCGACCCCACGCAGTCCCTCTGCCTTGGATGCACCAGAAGAGATGACCCATCAAAAGAAATGTCCCTTTTTTAGCCCAGGCTGATTAGCCTCCTGTTAGAGCATCTTAAATACATCTCTGACCCTGCTGGGAAGGACCAAGCCACAATAATGAAGTACAGCTTTGCTGAAGGGTGATTTTACCTCCACCTCCCTACCGTGAACTTCTTTGCAATTACATCTGAAGTGCTCGATTTTTCCTTTTGAAAGGAGGCTGAATTATACTGTCAGTTGCTTAGGAAATTACTGAATTTTCCAGAGTTGAAACCATGTACAACGCACTTGGTATGCAGCAAGTTTAAGTTAATAAGTGCCCTGAAGGCACGGCATGAAGAACAGCATTTCCACTATTGTTCAAAATCCAACAGTAAAGCTTTATCACTTCTTCATTACAAACCCGATATATGGCTCCATGTAATCTGTTATTTTCAATCCAATTAGTGATTAAAATGTAACGGTGATTTAGATAAGAAACGAGTTACTAATATCAACAACCAGCTTTGTCACAGGAGTTAAGTAATTCATGGCATATGTAACGCTGGCTGATCTCAGCCAGGGTACAGCACAGAACTGCGAGCAAAGGATGGAGAAATGCTCAGCTACAAAACAACCCTCATTTTAAGAAACAACTTGACCGTTTTAAATGGAAGAAGCTTACCATTCCTAATCCCAGGCAGTATAGCTGCTAACCTAAGCCAAGAGCTAGCAAATACTTCCCTGGGAACTTAACCGATAGTATTTAGGAACACTAGGGCATATAAAATTTTGTTTATGTGTAAGTTGTATGGAAAGCTGAGAAATAACACAGTATGGTACTCCTAGAAGGCACGGCAAGATGCATCTCACACATTTTAAGTCCTGCATCTTAGCTGTGCAAAGGAGAGGAGGCTGCAGGGATGCCGGCACAAGCGCTGCCCGGCTGTGTCATTGGTATCAGGACACAGGCGACCTTACCTATTTTATTTACATTGAGCATGGTTTTAGGGCTGCTGGAACCACCAGTTGGTTTTTGCTAGGCAATAATTGGGAATCTCACAGATACTGCTTAATCCTGTGTTTATTTGTATTACAATTAAAAAAAAAAAAATTGAACTTACTTTGCTCTGGGTTGATGTACTAATCCTGGGATCTCTTTATTAGATTTAAGTCTTACATTTGAACTGGCACTTTTTTCCTGAAACACACAAAAAACACACAACAGAGATACCATCAGTATCTATGAAGCACACAAAGTGTGACAGGCATTTGTCATCACAGTGTCACACTGCGGTGAGTTCAGGCTCTTCTACCTGTACAACTGAATGAGAAAAGCTCATCAAAAATGAAATTAAAGCCAACACAATTGATGCAATGACCCCGATCGGGCAATTTTTAAATGTCACGGGCTTGGTGGCCCGTGGGATTGCCTCTGGGTCACCAGGTGAAATCCATCCAGGACGCGTAGCGATCAAACACCACGCTGGCTACCAACTCTCCAGCAGTCCATGGAAAATGAGGTGTGCAGCTGCGGCTTGGATCCTTGTAGACTTGTATCAATAACACCACCAATTGGCACCTTTAATGGAGCAAGGCAAAGCATTGGAAAGGCAGAGCCCCAGAGTCACCCCAGACCTGTAGGTTTGCTCAGAACAGAGGTGAGAAAAATTAGCATCACATGGCAAACCGTATGTGGGAGAAAGCATACATTAAACGTGCCAGTAAGAAGAGCAGCAATGGCAGACTTGACCTGCTCAGCTAGAAAATTGGACACAAGGGGCCCAAGGAAGCAAACCAGAATAAGTTTATAGACAAGAACACAACCATGTCCTCCACAGAGGACCAGAGCCATTAAAAACATCTTAAAAAAGGCATGGGGAGGGAAAAGAGTTTAGTTGAGAGCCAGCACTTCAACATAACATCTTGTCCTCATGCCAAAAGCTTCTGTAAACCAAAGCTTAGTGCACACACGTATCTATTGTCTGCAAAAACCTGGAGAAGGATAGGGCCCCTTCCAGATCTTCCCAGCACTGTGTGTTAGGGAAAACTGCTGGTGCAGATGGGAGAGAGCTGAGTCAAATTTTACAGCTCACCCGCTCCACAAATCCATCTGAATTTCTTAGGCATGTCATGCCCATGACAATTTAAGAAATGTAAACCCAAGAATTAGTGCCTTTGTGGGTAATTTTGGTGTTTTTGTTTTGTCTTATTTAGTCTTTGAATGTCTGAATCACACAACATGATTTTTAAGAGGGCTACTAAATCACTGGATTAAAAAAAAAAAAGAGGCTGTCTAGCAGTTAATATTTTAATGAATAATTCTACAAGGGCTGTAAACATCAACTGCCTCAGCATATTTAACACTGTTTAATGCATATCTTCTAATCCTCCTAAACAGAAAACGGTGTCTTGCATGAAAATAACAGTGAGAGAGAAACAAGCCTTTCTTCCAAGCCTTAACAAACGTCTCTCTATGTTTGTTACATCCCACCAGCCACTGCCTGCCCATGATCCTATCATGTCAAGTCAAAGCAGCAGAACAGAAGACGAAACTACTTGCTTTCAAAGCATCTTCTAATTTTAACAGTGTTAACTGGGGATGACTATGTACATGCATGTTGCGTGTGTGATGAACATGCATATACATAGTCATACAACTCATATGAGTTGATGTATGACTCATACAACTGTCAAGCAAAATAAAGAGAGAGGGATAGGTCTCATGGAGAAGACACCAAAACCAGAAATCAGCTAAATCCCAACCTCATGCACCAGGTGAGACTTTTTCCTCAAATCTGCTCCACCAGTTCGTTTGCCACAATGCAGAGGCAGACACAAGGAATGGTCCGCACTGCACATCTGGGATGGCACATCTGGATGGTCCACTGGTAGGCATGTTCTGCCGCCATAACACCTCCTGCCCACCTACTGCAACACAAGGTGAATTTTGGGCTATCTTCTGTCTCTGCATACTGTCACCCTGGAGGCACAGACCTTTCCCCACCAAAAAACTGCTGCAAATCCATTGGCTCAATTAAAAGGGAAGGGAAGTTCTGATTTATAGCTCCTGCGTCGGGAGCTGTGATAAATCACGGTGGTGCAAAGCCAGCTTTCCACACCTCCACTTGTGGTTTAGCGTCAGTGCAGCTCTATCAATAGCTGGAATCAGCACAAATCCCAGCCTAAAGAAACTTATGTCACTTAGGAACAAATAGAAAGACACAAGGAAAATGTACATTGCCTTCTCTCTGTGGGTCCCAGAGCAACATTCAGAATATTAACTGACTCACACAGGAAGACGGAAATAAAATTCCAGTTTACTTGACTTCAAGATCCCAAAATTTACTTTTTCCCTCCTATTGCTTCTGATAATTAACACACCTCAATTACCTGTTACTTACAATTCTTCTATTTAATCAGAGTATGCCACCTTCTCCATCTGTTGCTCAGCAGGAATGAACAGAAAAAGAGGACTTAAGAGAAAAATAAAACACAACCAGGCCTCGAATTGGCTTATTGCTTTGTTTATAGCTATTATTTATGGCAGTGATACTTCATTACACTGACCAAAATAAAAACAGATAATCAAAAATAATTCTTCCAAATACAAACAAATAGAATATTTTTTTCCCATCACTTTGAAGACAAATTGATTTATCAGAAATTAATAGTTTGGATTCTAATATTGAGCTTACAAAGAAACGTGAAATGCTTTAACGTAGTCAGATTGCTCTTCCAGGCTGACCTGACTTTGGCTGAAGGGTCATTTCTGTCAGTCTAACCTCATTTTCTCCCTTATTTAACATTAAATAAATTACCGTGCATCAACAGAACTGCAACTCATTTTAGAGTCCTAATCTGTTGCAAATAGAAATTAAGATGCTAAAGTTTGTTTTTAATATAGCTCTACTTATAAGGATTATTTAAAGGAGATGCACTAAATGATGTCTCACACCACAAGCTTAAAAGTAAACCCTCCAAGATGCTGTACTCGGATAGCGGCATTAGCTAGTCTATAGTAAAAAGGCAAATAGTGGACATTTTACTCCCCATTATTTTGCAATTAATCATTATCTAGGTAAAGCTGTCATCCAATCAAGGTGATTTCATTTGATAGATTGGTTATTTATTGTTAATTCCTCCATAAAGGATGCACCGTATCAGAATTTCAGGGCATTAACAGATGGCGGTGACTCTGCTGCCACATGCTATTAACACAGCAACAGCCACTACTGCCATTATAATTAAATATCTGTCAACATTTCCCTTGCTGCTTCCCCTCTTACAAACCCATTTCTTGAGACATGTGAACTTCATTTGAAGTATTTTGCTTTTCTTCATAAGACTGCCACAGATGGACTCAGGTAAGCTGCTAATAGTCCTTCTTCTCAACTCTCTTAACACTCACGGCTTACTAGAGAAGGGCTGATTTTTAAGAGATGCTTCCGTAAGTGCTAACATATTTTATGAAGAGACTATATGTTATTTTATGCATTTTTAATTGATTAAATTGGCCAGGAAGAAATCAATTAAAGATGATAGCAGCAATGCTACTACCTAATCTAAAGGCTAATTTTCATTAACTTACAGTCACATTTTGGTCTTTAATTGTTTTTCCTCTAAAGTTACAAAAATTAAACAAACATGCAACCATATGGGGGAAAAACAAAACCAGTAAAACTTAGTGTAAGTAAAATGCAGTTCTTAGTTTCAAGGCTGTTTTTTGTTTAATTTGGAAAAGGCTGAAGTATCCAACTTGCAGCTATATCTTGGAGCCACTGATGTTTGAAGGTGGCACGTTCCCCCAGATTTACTGATTTTTACATAATTTTTAAGATTAATTTGTCTCTGTAGACTGGCTACTAAAATATATTGAAGTTGATAGAAATATCAAGGGTCTCTCCAGATAGTGATCACATTTTACTCGATATTGGTAGTTTACAGCTATTCAAATATTTATAAAATAATATTCCTGATTTATATCAGGATGACACTTTTCTTCAAAGGAGCCCACAGCGCCTTTCAAACTGCTTTCTGGAGCCATGTAATTCATCATTAAAATTATTTAGGGGAAAAATGAAGTATTTATTTTCTTTTTATACCATAAACTACTCTAAAATAATTGTATTTGAAAAGAAGGAAACCAAATGCATCAGTGAGAAATGGCATGAAAGATGAGATATAAAATTTCAATATGCCAGCCCAGCACTTTTTACCTCCCTCAGCTATGAGGACCGGCCTCAGGTAACAATATTCTACATGGACTGTCTTGATGCATCAGGGTGAACAAGGGAGAAGTACTGACCTATGAGATTTTACTCGAGTTTCCTCGCTTTATACATACATGAGCATTTATTTTTTGTATTATCATTTGGCAGGAAGAGAGCCTCTCTCTTCTTTCTCTAGCTACCTGGAAGCAAAACCACCTGAAAATGTTATTTAGGGTACCTTTATAACAAAGGGGCAAATCAAGCATTGAAAAACCTCAGATGCTGGTCAAAGATGATTATTCTTGGATGCCATTTCATCAGAGGGATCACATTATCCCTGCCATAATGTGTATATGCGTATACGTTGTGCTGTCCAGAAGGGGGTCTAGGGCACACTCAGTGATGAGGTGGGCACGGTATGGATCATGTATGTTGGACGGTGCTAACACAGGGAGTCCATTCTCCTCCTCCTCTCAGGATCCTATGCATGGCATGAGGGATGATGAAAATCATGGACCTATCTGATGAGAGAGGTGGGTGCCTACGCGGGCTGAGCTTTGGAAACCAGGCTGGAGAGGACCTCGGTTTGCACACACCCAGCACCGGACAGTGTGCTCCAGATGCACACCGGCTTCAAAATGTACACCGGACCCTAAATCCAGGGCTTAGTAACAAATTTAACCTTCATGGCACACACGCAAAGAGAGACAAATAAATAGATGCTCATGGTGAGAAGACACCCAAGAAAGATGTTATAATCACAGTCATCAGAAGGACCTTCTACCTTTCCAAAATAAGTCTTTCTTAAAAGCAACCTTCTACTGGCAACGGCCATGAGAAGAGCCAATATTGGAACAAACTCCCCTGATCTCTCCAATACACCTCCCAGGTGGCTGCGACTGTGGATGCAGTCATGTAGACTCCTGAACACACAACTGCGACACAAGTCAATGGGTGCTGGCACTGCTCCACTATTGACGCCCATCTTTTCCCAGGCTCCTAGAAAACATTGTTTGCGATCCACCATGGAGGCTCAGTTTTAAGGAGCACCTTGTAACTGAGGCACCTGAGGCAACAACAATGTTCAGCCTGTCCATTTGACCAAGTGCTGCCATCCTGCCCCCTGGAGCACCTTGGTCTTCAGAATGAGGACTTGAAAACATGGCTGTTATTTGCAGAGTTGAATGAAGCTTGAGGTCGTGTTTCATAACAAAATCTTAGTTTTAAATGGAATATTTTAATAAATATTACTGCTGTATCAGGCCAAAATTTCTTCAGCTAAGCATGAAGGATTTGCCCATGATGCCTTACCCCTATAAATATCTCCATCCTTGGAGATGTCTAAAAGCTGTCTGGACTCGGTTCTGGGCAGACAGCTCTAGGTGGCCCTGCTTGAGCAGGGGGGTTAGACCAGATGACCTCCAGAGGTCCCTTCCAACCTCAACCAGTCTGTGATTCTGTGATAAAGTATCTTTCTTAATAAATAGGACACTGGGGAAAAAAATTTTGAGTAGGTTTGTTGAGTTTTATCCACAAGTAACAGTGGAAGAGACTGAAGCCTGAAGACTTCAGGCCCAAATTGTGGCCATTCAGGCATGCAAAGGGAAGACAGAAGCAGACACCCTGCCTGGCATTTATTTTGGAAAAAAATCAGATTCTGCAAACCCAGCCAACATCACGCAGTGAGTCTGCACTGACACTGGGAGTATAACCCAGGTTTGGCAGAAGAAGATCCTGTGCTTTCATCAGAGGTCCATGGTTTTCTCAAATTTGTTCCAGAGGGCAGGCCTCATCCTGAAACAAGCCGCTTAATGGAGCTCCTCCTTCCCCCTATTACTGGGAAATTTTGCTATAGCGACTCCGGCTCCTGAAATGCAATATGGAAGAGCAGGATTTGGAAAGCACAAAAAAAAAAAATTAAAAATTACTCAAAATGGGATAAAAACACGTAAAAAAAGAGAAAGGAACAAATCCTGAGCAGCTTTCTACAGCCCACCAGAAAGGGAACCATATGCTGCAATCTGAGAAATCAGATAATGCTGCTTTTAGTGTTTATTTACCAGTCATACGTACATGCATGCATAAACCTATGCATCTTGCTCAGCAAGACCTGGCTTAAAGTCAACAAGAGTCTTTCAACTGAGTGCAAGGTGGCTTTCAGCCAGGCCTTCAAAACACAAAAGAGAAATTCTTGTTGTGCCTGTACAAAATAAATACAACCTACATGGAGATCCTTCACCAGACTCAGATAATCCACTAAAGAAGCAAACACAGAAATTCAGGGCAAGTGTGAGTGAGAAGAACAAAATGACACTACAGAAGAGTATGGATTACATGGAGCTGGGTGAATCATGGAGAAAGAAAAAAAAAAGGGGGGGGGGGAGAGAGACTAGCTGAGAACATGCTATGAACTCTGAGAGAGGTTTAAACTGAGCCTAATTTACCCCTCCAAGGGAGGAAGCAAACAACCTCCTTGCAGAGTGCGGCACTGGCTGGAGGCAGGACAACAAACTTGCTCCGTCTGCAGGTTTGGTTCCATTTCAGTTCTTGCCCCACTGGCTCTCCAATATTGAGCTCCCTCTCCAACGACATCTCATCTGAGGTTACTTGCTTTCTGTTCAGGTTGTCACCTGGCCTGCTTTTTTTTTTTTCTTGGACCAGCTGTTTGCATATTTGGCTGAAACTGGTGCAGTAACTAATTTGTAGTTGCTTTTTTAAAATGCCTTTGAGATGTTACAAACTGAGGGGGGGAAGGATTATTAGAAGAACATCTACCACGCCCATTACACTCAACTCAAGCTGCAGGATCTCAAAAAATCTGAAAAATCCAACAGAAGTGTAAAGTTGGAAAAAAAAGAAGGAAAAAAAAAACGGAAGAGGAAGGAAAAAGCTCCCTCTGGAGGGAGTTGCAGGACTTCTCCTGCAGTATCTAAATATAGTTCACCCTCAGCCAAAGTTACTGGTCTTTGAGCTTTGATGAAGAATGTCATTAAAGAGCAGGGAAAAAAACATTAAGGGCAATCCCCACCTCTAAAGGGTTTTCAAGGGGCATTAATATTTACTAAAGTTAATAGCTACAGCTTTTTAAACGTCACCATCAGCTTTCCAACCACTTCTCCCTCCCAGACAATATTAGAAAGTCTGGACTAATCGGTTACAGTAATTCCAAATATTTCTGTCGAGTAACCAAATACCAGGAAAGCTGTAGATGAACTGAAATTTAGACATGGCAGCAGCTGGCATGAAGATGAGAAATGAAGGCAGGTAAACAGATGAAATTACAAATAAGGAACCTAAATGATAAATAAAAGTGTGACCAATAAATCCTCCAGGGAAACTCTTCCCTGCACCTTGCCATCCTGTTCCCTTTCACAGCTCTGCAGTTGTATCACCCCACATTTTTGAAGCCTCTCCTTTCTATATGGCTTATGACACCAAGGTCCAGAAAGACAAAAATGTGTATTTCTATCTCAAAGTTCTTTTCTGCAGATAGATTGCTAAACTTCAAGGTGTCCCCTACAGAAAATGAGGAGCATGATCACTTGAAAAACGCCTCCGTCCTGAAATGCGAGGTTCACATCGCCCTAAACGTCAGGGTTTTCTGGTTCCTTCAGCCTCTGCGGTACGCCGAAAGGTCAGCCAGGATAAGAAAATGATCACAGACATAAATAAAGCCAAAACACCTGTATCCACAGCGCTGCACAAAGTTTCATTTCAAATGGGAAATTATCTTGCTCCTTCAGAAGAGTCTTACTTATCTATGTAATAAAACTGCGTTTCATAGAGAATGGGAACACAAGCAGGAAGCAGAAGAAGGGACGCGTCTGCAAGATTTCCAGCAGGGTGCAACTTGCAAAATGAAGCTGAGGAACATCCCCTCTATGAACAACTTTGCAAGAGGCTGAAAACTGTCCCTCAGTTATATACAACAGAAATTAAGGTGACGTGGGATTGCTTGAGGGCATGAGGAAGGCTTGCTTAATTGAAAAATATCCAGAACTACTGCAAATAAAATGCTATAGGCAGAAAGGAAACCTGCTCTCCCACTCTCATTAATATACCAGATCTTTAATGGCTTTGGCACATCAGAGTGGTTGAAAGTTTTATCTAGCAAATAAAAAATAGATGGATAAAAGTTAAAAACTGCATTACTGGTAACTTACAAGACTAGACTGACTCTGGAGGAAACTTCAGAGGTTTTAGGGCACTTGGCAACAAAAAGTACAACCAACCTTGCTCTTTTGCAGGTATGTCGCTCTTCTGGATTGTACAGCTAATCTGGATGACAAAACCTGGCTCAAAAATTAACCTTCTGCTTATTAGGCCTGTGTTGTCAATTATTCTCTCTCTCACTCAACAAGCTTTTACACAAATATAGTTATTTATAGTAAATGTATATATTAGTCATGCCCTCAAGTTTTTCGTGTATGTCTCCTGAAAGCAGTTTTCCACCAAGTGTAGTAACATGGAAACAACAGTATTGTGTGAAGTCTGTAAAACATTTATAGCCAGGAAGAAATGGTGCAGACAGTCTGAAGAGTAACTTGGTGCATTATGCAGCCCATCTGCAGCAGGGCATGTATCCATTAGTTTTTGCTTCAAGAAAGCGCTTTGCTAGAATGGCAAGCAGGTTATTGCTACTACAATTTTTGCAGAGCTTTTTATTGGGATGGTTTTGAAGAGCTTTATGCCCTTCAAACATATACGAGAGAATGTATCTAGAGAACGAGATGTGCCCTGTTTCGTGGCTTTTTAAACAGCTGCGCCTAAAATTTCAGCAGCTGTAGTGATTTCTAAAGCTGGTTTTCTAAAGGCAAAATTGAACTTTTTCAGCCTGTTTTTGGAACATGCTCTACACCCACCCTTTGTAAAATCAGTTCCCTGAGAGATGCCTCCACATCAGGCACATGCAAGCGAAGCCTCCTAAGATCTTCCTGCGCTGTCAAAACCAATTGAGACTGATGACTCCCCATGTGCACATACACTACCTCACTAATACTAATACTAAGTTTTGGGTTACATTTTAGGCTGAGCTCACTGAAAAGATGGTGACCATCAAACAGCCACTTTGAGGAGGCGTTAAAAATAACACTTGGTTCCCTCCATCTGCAAAACAACAGCATGTTGATGGTGTCTCCTCTTGTACAGTCCGCAGTTAGGTTGCTGGCTTTTATCTGCAAATTGCAAGTTTGAGTAGACTGTTTATTACACATTTCTTATTACATCCAAGCAGTTCCATAAAGTGCACTGAGATCCTCCTAGATGTTAGGACAATGAGAGTGTCCCATTAATCCAGTCTTAATGGGGAATTTTGCAGGATACACGTAAGATACTTTTGCCCTCTTGTTCAAACCTGAGATTTACAAAGGATGGAACAACAAGGGAAAGCAACGAAAGAAAAAGTCTTTCTGGGTTTGTTGTTTACAATTAAGAGAAGAGGAAAAACAGAACTAATTAGAAGATAAGGTGCAAATTAAAAGACACCATTAAGCCAAATGTAAGCAGATAAAATGGTAGCACAAAATTTTGATCAAGGTAATCCTGAGAAGTTCCCACAGGCTGACATCATGGGAAACCCCTCCAAACATGTGAAACATCATACGCCGCACGCGGCGCGCTCATGCAGATGGACGCTGCTGGCTAATTGCATTTCCCACTTGCGGAGCTGTGCGGCTGACAAAGGGAAAAAAACATATTAATGCCAGTTCCAAACCAGCAAGAATTCCCTACAATAAGCTCTCATTCTCCCAGCACTGTCCAAGGCTCAAATTTTTACATTTTTGGTTGATTGCAATTATGTAAATGCCATTGCTGGAACATATTTTCAATGTCTGTATTTTGCTCCTCTCAGTGTCTGTTTTATTTGCATTAATTCTCAAATTTGCGGGAGGCATAAGATTTAAGACCTGAGAGAATGAAGTTACAGTTCTTGCTACGTGGCAAATTTCAGCGAGTGTGGGTAAAATGTACATTTTAAAGGACATAATAGTTTGAATATTTTTAAATATGACATATGTACTATGACACACATGAAAAGTATTATGGCTGCAGGAGGAACCTTAAATCTGATTTATGTATTTTGTACCATCTTTTCATTGTTTTGGTTAGCTGTTACTTTTGAATAGTAGAAAGAATGATTATATTTCACAGAGAATATAGTAGCCTGCTCACTTACTGAGTTTCCGGTCCTCAGATATATAAGCATGGATTTTGTCTGGATTCTCCAAACAAATTTATCTGAGAGTAATACTGAGAATAGATATCATACATCAGAATGAAAGACAATCGTAAACGGTTTAAAAATTTTATAAGCTTTTTAAATCAGTAATGGAGGCTGGGTTTTTAAGTGTTTATCTCCTCTAAGTTTCCTTGGAAAAAGAGCGGATAAATAAGCATGTCTCCTCAGTGTTAGCAAAAAGAGGCACCAATAAGTAAATATATTCCATCAAGGATATATAAAAATAGCTTTGATGCTCAAGATGCTGCAGATTAAAGGAAGATATCCAAGCCAATATTGGGTGAAGAACTAGCTTAAAATCCAATTACAGGCCTGGAAATACTCATGTCCAACATGTAAGAGTCTCAAGTGACTGTATGCCTATTACGGCCTTTACTGTCCGCTCTGATTTAACGTGTCCATCATCCCACCTTCTGCATCACCTCTTCCCAAAACCACCCCGCATAGGTGGGAGAGGACATGGAAAAGACTCAAAATGAGCTCTGCCCTCCTTTTCCAGAAAGCAGCAAATCTTTTCTCCAGGAATGTGTCAGTGCCAGCCGAGCGTGGCTGCTGTGCATCAGTCCCAGCAGTGGCAAGGCCATGAGACAGGCCAGTGTTGGGATACAGTGTCTGCTCCCTTGGGAGGGACTGAACATGGAAAAGGAGGTCTCGTACGCCATGCAAGATCAGGCTGGCCAGGAATGGATCCTTCACTCACCCACAAAATTTCAATAGCTCCTTGATCAGAATGTGAAATAGCATTGTGAAACTCTACAAGATTAGTCTCCTGAGAGCTTCACGTGGTATCAACCACCATGAAAGGAAGATATTTCAAAATACCACCTAATTGCATCACCTGAGGGCATGTATCCAAAACACTTCAACAGATTTCTGTCTAACCTGTTCTCCAAACTCCTATCCTGCAGGTTTTCTCAACAGCCCATCTTTCATTTTGCCACTTCCCTAAAAGTTCAAACATTTATACTACTACCCAGCTTAAATCCTTGCCTGATGTCTTCTTGCATCTCTCAGTGGTCACGGAGAAAAACTGATTGTCATGCCTTTTAAAGCAACCTTTTATATATCAGGTGACTTGCATTTCCTTCTGTATTTTTAGGCTAAACAAATCAATTCCTTCCATCTTCCATTACAGCTTACGTTTGCTAAACCTCCTATTCTTGTCACTTCCCTCTGGGCTCTTTCCATCTGCCTACATCTTTCTTCCAGAGCGCATTTCCAATTTCGGTCACCGTATTTAAAGCCTCACTGAAGTCAGGATGTATCACATGTATTGCCATATTTAAGAGAAAGAAAAGCTCCTGTTTTTAATGCAGTATCTCAAACCAGCGAGGTTAACCTACCGTATTCAGAGATGGCATTTCTCTGCCTGCAGCAGCCCTATCTGAGACTCATAAGCAAATGGACAGAAGCTACACGTGGCTCTACCAACTATTTTTACTGTTGAGGTTTCCCTAAAAAAGGAAAGCACGTTTATTTTTGAAAAGCAGGTCAGATCATGTATTTGGGGATGACAGAGCCCAACTCCTTCAAAAACAGAGGCAGCTCCGCTTCAAATCCCTCCGGCTTCTGTGAGCCCTGTCTGAATGTACTCATTTTGTTACTGTAAATCATGGTTTGCCGCTGAAATATCATTAAGTTTTATTACCACATATACAGGGGACATCTGTACACTGCATTCATACTTCAAAAAAAATGAGGTAAATGAATGCTGAAGGAGAAATAAGCTGAGCTCAACTTCTCTATTAGGTACATAAAATTTGTGGTACAGTAGTGAAGATCTCTCTCAAGCCAAAAAGCTGGTGGGGATGATCTATCTTCCTGCCTCAACCCTTGGATTATTTAACAGAACAGTTATTCAGCGTTAACAGAATTATCAGAAAGTAAAATATCTGCATGTTCCATGACTCACAGTCCAACAGGTCTTCCTAAAATCAACAAAAATCACATACAACAAGCAAAACAGGCATTCTTAAATCATTTCAATTTTGCTATTTCTAATCAAAACTAACTTTCAAGTCTACAAGTTGATTTTCAGCCATTTGCAGATGCCAAGTTTTAACACACACTATTTTCTTTTCAAGTCCAATGAGTGCAAAGATAAGTACTCTAAAATTTAATAGGGTTATCCCATCACAGGAATGGTCAGAAAATGATGGACTGGCATGTTACTACCAAGAGATGCAGCACTGTCAAACATGAAAGCTTTCTGCCTGAACCAGAAGTATACTCTGATGCACGTTCACAGGCATGGTACTTACAACGAGGAGAAAACTAGAGTTTAGTATGGAAATACTGCCTCATTTTTCACTGCAGTGTTGTAGTATTAGCATTCCATTACTTCTCTACACTTAATTAACTCCTTGTTGAATCTTAATATGATAACGAGAACTTTAATTCAAACCATATACCACATCAATGATCCTAACAGCAAAAATAGGTTTTATTAAAGTCGCCAAAGCCCCATAATCCCTTTGCCTTCTTATAACACTATGAGCCATATAAAAGCACAGCAGCTGCAACAGGCCAAGAATCTTCCCTGATTGCTACTAAGAACATTAACAAATAAAGTCTATTTTAAAATCAAAATCAGTAAGCTGTGAGTAATATTTCTCACTTGTTCATCTCTCTGGCAAAATGAAGAGCAGCAGAGACATGGTGATCAGGGCTCTCTGCAGATCCTGTACCTACGTTCAACCAAAGACCATGTTAAGTCATTTGTCCTGTCAAAACTTTCAACTTTTGAACAACCCATAGCAGAGACCCATGATATGTATTCCTTCCTTGGCTTTCCTTTGGCCTACATGTTGTAAACTGTTAAAACAGACTAGAGCCCTAGCAAGACCTAGAACATCAAGACCTAGCAAGGAGCACACTTGACCTTCAAGCAGGCTTATCAACCCTGTAAGGAACATCAACAAATAGATTGTATAACTTTTACAAAGACAACTGGAAACACTGTGCTTGGTGCTTAGCAGCCAAATTTGACAACGCTTACCCAAAACTTCTCAACCTGAAGGATTGCAAAAGCAGTTTTGAAACAAACTGAGGCATGAACTGTGTGTCAGGATCACTTTTTCCCCTACCAGTGAAATGCAGAACTGCTCTCATTCCCTGACTCTTCATGAAAAGCACAGCCTCCCACATCACTGAGGCTATGGGACATGATGGAGCATGTCCCTAAAGAATCATGTGCTTAAATTCATTGTTAACAGTTTTCCTGGTGTAAACTTCAACCCAGCCACACTTTGCTCCTGGATCTGCAAAGCACTTAAGGGCCTGTTTCATCCCCCTTAGGTCAACAGTGCATATGCCCATAATGCTGCTCTCCTGAATCATGGTCTGCACGACTCTTCCAGCAGAAGACCACATGTGCTGAAGACTAATTTTGCAGCTATTAAACATCACGATGACAATGAATGACTTGATTGGAAGTCCTTCAACTGGAAGGACTCTTTGCAATACTGCTATGTATGTTTATAACAGCTGGGTAAGGCACTCAGGGAAGGAAAGCCAAAGGGGAAGACGGGCAAACAACCAGCCACAGGAACAACATGGAGGCCAGCTCGAGAAGCCTGTGCCACACAGAATTGACAAAATAACCTTCACGGGAGAAAGGAAGGGCAAACAGCAGATAGGGGATCAAAAGACGGGGGCACATTTTATGATGTTTAAACCTCACTTAAATCAACAGTGATCAACTGAGTGTAATGAGCAGAAGGAAATACGCTCCTTTCAGCCAAGACTCCTCTACTTGTTTCTTCCAAATGAGACACGGGCAGCCACACATCACCCTAAACTTGCAGCTATAAATAAGTGGGTAGTAACACTGCACCATCCTATTAATGTTCTAGGACCATTAAAGCGTTTCTGTTACTATGTATAGGGCTTGCTCCTTTGCCTTGGCAAACCCAATGGCCTTGCCGTGCACTGCTTACAGGTGTACTTGCCTCAAACCTGTGAGCTCCTGTGCCTATGGTCTCTCTTCTCCAGCCCATCTACATACTTTTCTGCTGCTCAGACAGCACTGAATGAGCCATCTGTGATTACACCAACCTCAGACTGAGCCGGTGCACTGCTATTTCCCCTGTCTGCTCACTTCTGAAAGGGCACCTTAAGCAACTTGTTAACCAGCCAGCCAGTGCAGAGAACGCTCAGGATATTATCAAGGCTTATCTGGGAAGGCAAACACTTAAATGATTAGGTGGTCTCCTCCTAATCCTCATATTCAGAGTTTAGTTTAAGTAAGTCCCAAATTCCTGGAGCTTAAAATCACTTTCAATTAATATTAGCTGCGCTGTTGCGAGCTTGCTGAGAGGGCGGCTTTTGGTCTCCGAGATCCCCCAAGGGATCCAGGGGAGCTGCACATCCATGAACGTTCAGCACGTGCTCTCCTGGACTGATCAGAAACTCTGGCCAGCATTAAAAACGCAATACATGTTCAGAGAATATTTTTCAATACGGAAAGGTATTTATTTACCTCTTGGTAGGTCCCTCTCTCATTAAGAGTGCAGTTTCACAGTCAATTTATGTCCATTTAACTGAGGTCTGTCACTAAAACGGTCTCAGTCATGGACTTTTGGTACACTCCTGCCAGGAACCAGGACTTGTCTGGCCCTGTAAGGAGTCCTATTAACTCACTGATCTGCCTGAAAATAAAACTTTATGTCTTTTTCACAGGGTTCATTCACACCGATTCAAATGGCTGTGCAGCCTGCTCAGCGCCAAAGCCAATGCAGCAGGGAGGAAACTTTCCCTCTCTCTTGGTTTCCACCTCAAAGCTCACCTCTTTGGAAAGCTGTGTACCATTACTTGTCCTCCTCTGTTCCCACTCCTACCTTGTCAGTCTTTATTTACTTATGTATGAATGCTACTGTGAGCAGGAACAGAGATGTGTCTATTGTAGTCGATTCATGGCTTTGCACTCACACGATAGCCTTCTCCTTCCCTTTTCTCCTACCCATGAGGTACCTTTGCAAAGACTTTAAACTATGCAACTTGTGTCTTTGTGTGACTATAAATAGTGCCCATTGACATGGCTGCAAACAAGGTTCCAGAGGAGAAACCACAGATATCAGGAGTCCTACCTCCCAAATGTTCAATAAATTGGACTTCCCAAATGAATTATGAAAGCAAATTTCCCAGTGTAATTATCTTCCTAAAGACAAAAGGATCTTTCAGACGTTTTGTTTAAAATTATTTAACATCTAAGTATTGATTAAAACATTTTAGAATGACTATTTATCACAAAACCCAGAATACAGTGAATAATTCCAAGACAAGAAAAATAATATAGTAACAAGTAACATGATTTAATTCTACATGCTGTACTCTGCCTCTTGTTATATTTGGTCTAAGCTATCAGCCTACTGTAAAAGCCAGCCAAGAATTCTTCAAGCCCTGCCAGAGCTAGAAATACTAGCCAGAAATATTTGTCATATCACAGCTCAGTTTCCAAAAAGTAAGATGCTGGACTTCCACAGCCAGGAAAATACAAGGTGCAAAGGACAATAAAAAATTGACTTATTTAATATTGTTGGAACACATCAGATCAAATGAATCCAAGTGCTTAATCCTATAGGACTGCAGCATGACAAATACACTTCATTTAGATATTTGGTCCCCGTGAGTCAAATCATTCTGGAAGATTCAGCCACGCAACTGCTGGATGTTACTCAGCTAGCATGAGGCAATGACTTCCAGTCCTCGGCAACTGAGGCAGCATTCTCCTTTAGAGAGCCAGACAGCTTTACCTTGGATTAAATTTATTGATTTTTCCACTGTGTATAAATAACAGCATCGTCAGGCAATTTCAGATGAGTTCACTGACCACAGTATTAATGGATTTTGCTAATTTTTTCAAAGCACTCATAAAATACAAAACAATGGTGTCTTATAATTAGGTGTAACTGCAGAGGCAGCTTCTGCAATATATATATCTCCATGAAAAATGTGTTGACATAGACATGCCCTTAAGAAGTTTGTGCTTTATATTTACTTACTGTAGGGTACAATATCTTCAGCCACAGCCAGTCCTATTCATTTCAGCAAGCCTACCTGTTGCAGTAAGCCCTGCTCCCAAGAGAAGGGTACCAGGAGGAATGAGTATCTCTTAAAGAAACTGTACCTCTCTGCTGTTTTATTAAGGACTCAGACCTTCACTAATTCTAGTCAAGGTAAGATCCTGTGTACAAACCTAACAAATTAGGATATTAGGAAAAAATTAGGAACAAACCCTAATTCCTCATCTTGGATCAGGAAAAAATTAGGAGCAAAACCTAATTCTTCATCTTGGATCAGCTGCAGGTGTGCAGATGCCCAGTCTCAAAGCCAGGACAGCTGCTGTAAGATCATCTTTTTCACCCACCTTACTTTCAAGCAGCAGCAATGCTCACCCATCCAAACAGCATATTTACCTATTTACAGTGAAAACATGCCCTGAAAACTGTCTCTGATTGTAATCAGGAAGGTTCTTCAGATGAGATCAAGTATAAATATTTTTGAGGTACTGATTCTGAAAGAAACGTAAAGCAGGATTTTTATGTTATTTTAAAGGAGATGATGAAGAGATCCTTTTTTAAGCTCATTTTGACATCATATAATGATAAAGTTCACTACTTGCACATCTGTGCTAATTGATCAGACTGACTGAATCTGAGCTTTGACTAATACCGAAGCATTGTGTAACAAAGGCATTGAATGCTCTTCATGCCGCAGCAATAACACTTGCTCCCAAAATTCACCCTTTGGCTTTCAATTATGCTTCACAATCTAAGCTTGTATTTTAAAGCAAATATCCATCCTGTAGTATTAGTATTTTTAGGCAAAACCTTTACATGGGAAAAACATTGTAAACTAACAGTACTTGAAACGTCTATTTTTTTAAAAACAACTCATATTTATGTAAATACCATATTTCAGTTATATTGGTTGCAGTGAACAGTGATATGCCTTGATTTTCGTAGGGTTTTTGTCACCATCTCTCTTGGCATTTTCATAAACATGTTAGGAAAACCAAGTCTGTTCTTCTAGACCTACAAGACGAAAGCACTCTAGGATAAGTACAAAGCTGGCTGGCAAGCCACACAGAATGTAGTTTACAATGGCACATTGTTAAAATGGAGGAATGTATCGAGTAGGATTTTGTTGGTATCTGTCCTGGAGCTGGATTTTCATTAGGGACTGGATGATGAATAATCATCAATTGGAGACGACGACTGCTTTCTAAAACCACAGAGAGCATCAAGCCAGGAAAGACTGTACTTTGCAGAATTCAAAGTTATCCTGACAACTTGGAGAGATGTACTGAAAAAGAGAGGAGATTATTTAAACAGGGCCCAAGTGCTAGGTATTACACTTAGGCAGGAATAACCAACTAGATATATACAACATGGAAACACCAGCTTATGTAATAATTCTGCTGAACAGGATCTAGAAGCTTGCTGGACACGAGCCATCAATATCATGCTCTTGCAAAAAAGACAAGCATTATACTGATGCATGTAAAAGGTGTAACGGGCTGCAGAATACGTGACCTTCTTCACCTACACACACCAAGAAGGTCTCAAAGAACCACAAGAACAACTAGAGCTCCACAAAGCATGACCATTGAGAAAACACTTCATGAACTACAGCTGCTCAACCTAAAATATGACAGAAGTGAGACACAATAAGCTTCTCTTTTCCATACCTACAATGACTCCAACAACCATGATGACATACAAATCGACCATTAACTTGGAAGTCTGAACAGCAATGCTATTATCTATTTCACCGCCCAACATTTTGATGGTGGTATTCAACTGAAGTCCTTGCTTCACAATCCAAATATGCCTTCCCTTTCCTGACAGCTATCGATCCTATTCCTAGTCCACTTCCATGACCTTGTTCTCAACAACTTCTTTATTCACATGAGGCAATGAGCTTGAAGCAAGAGCAGAATAATTATTTGGTATCTCCCACCCCAGTGCTAAGTTCCTCTAAACTCAATTAATCACAAAGAACCTCTGGCAGCTCACAATTTGCCAGCAAGATACACCAAAGTAATAAGCGATTTCACATTCTGCTTTTGAAGACAAGCTATTAAATTCACATACCGTACTACTTTAATCAAGAATAGTTAATTAAGCTGTTCCCTTGATACGAATTTTTATCATTCTGCACCAGCCATACATCACTTTTATAGGACTCAGACTGTGGCCATGATGCATGTTTGTAATCTGTCTTTCCAAATTAATCTGTCACCATTTGTAGACTCAAAGCGGATCCAATACATTCTGTCTCGCCAGTAACTGGGCCAAGTTTGGGGACACTGAGCACTGGAGGGTGAGTGATGCTGGAGCACCACTTCACAAAAGCGTTTCAGCAGAAAGCTGAATTACAAATCCCTCTGTGGTTCATCACCCAATATGACACAAAAGACTTATTATTTTAGTGCTTTGTGTTTGCATCGCTTTTATTTCCTGAAGTGAACTCAACTTTATGCTCTATGCCACCGTCATAAAATCAATTCAATAACTTATATTCACATAGTAATCATCAGCATACATAATGCAGGAGTCATAAGTACAGGCCATAAAAGTAAGGAGATCTGTAATGTAAGATTATTAAAAACATTAACATATGATAAGAATCTAAGTCTAAATTTGTTACAAGCAAAAATCCCCAACGATTTTCTATTACATTACCTGCGCTCAAGGACAGGCTAATGCAACGCTTTTCTAGAAAAAAAACTTCAAACACAGCAGTCATAGGAACTAGATTTTAATCTCTTCTGTTTTAAAGCACTCACAGAAGTTTGATACAAAAAAAAAATTACATCATTATTTGGCTATGTGACTTAATTGTAAGAGAAGAGCTTTATGAAGTAAAAAAGTGAACAAAATGAAAACTTGGACAAGTTTTCCAAACCGGTGCAGGGATCCTTAACTGGGAACGCTCTGATATTATGCTGTGAGAATCTGCTAAAATTTACCCCCAGGAAAATAAGGAGCACAGAAGACAGAGAAGATGAAGAGACAACGTGTCATCTCATCTAGCCTTTTGTGATTATACACCATCAAGCCAAACCAAGCCTTCCATATACCCATTTGACCATTTTTATTTAGGTTCACCTTTAGAAGTGTTGATGTGAACTGACTATTTTCACACTCACACCATTTTATTGAAACAAGCTCCACTTCCTTCTGTCCTCTAAGGAAAGGCAGCAGTGGCATTAAAAATACACATATTTAGTAAGCGCACACCTCAAAGTGCAGGCTACAGACTCAGAGGCGAGAGCCCGGCACAACAAACCATGGGGGTGGTTTAACATGGGACCACTGGATTCCCATCTCCATCAAGACTCCATGGAGCTGCCCTGGAAAAGCTCCTAGGTATGGAGACAAAAAGAGAACCACATAAGGGCATTTCGTCAGGTCACTTATTTTTTAAAATTAAGATAGGAAAATAATCCATGTTGTGTTTTATTTAAGTGAGAAATCAAGTACAGCCAGAAGAACAGCTCCCAAAACACAACCAAGCCCACAAGGAAAATGCAAGTCCGCTCAATGAGCCTTTGAATTGGCTAGTAGTGCTTGGGCCTTTTATGTGTTTTTCCCATTTAACAGGTCGATGTGTTTAGATAAACTCATAAATATGGTTATTTACATAGCAAGATAGAACAGTGTATTTAGGGATTTTAAGCAGAGGAAAATTCTTTCATGCTAATCGTAAAACAAAAGCATGCCAAACTTCAGTTAAAGAAACATGTTCTAACACCGAGAAACTTTTATAATTAATCCTTGCCTTAGATCATCTCAGAAAGAGTTATGAGTCTAATTAACATCAGTTGAGAAATTGCTCATGTTTCTGAAATCGCTGAAACTAGACACTGGGTAACAGACAATCTGTATCCTTTCTATCCCATGACCAATTTATGGCTAAGCCCTGACTCACCGCATTATGTCCGAAAATATTTCTCAGCATTAGCAATAGCTTGTTGCAGGCACAGGCGAAACAACAGACACTGTCATGGGGGGAAAAAAATCCCCTCCAAACTCCACCTCTTCAACAACAAGGGTGAAGACAATGCATTGCTAAAATCTTTTTTTGGGAGGGCTTTTTTAAAAGAGCACCGGGGCTATTCTTAGAGGAGTTACATGGTGTGCAGGCTGCAGCTAGCAAAGGCTTGGCTGGCAGCCAGCCCTGGCTGGGTTCGCTGCAAGGCTGAGCAATGCCTTCAGCTCGGTAAAAGATTTCTGCTTGCCTTTTTTTTTTTTTTAAAAAAAAAAAAAAGAGGATGCAGAAAACTCAATACACAACCTGCTAAGAACAAGCTGTACTTTGGAAAGACGTGCCACTGTCTCCTCGCATCTGCTGTCACTGCTTCCACAGCGCTGCTGAAGTCCAGTTTTGTTCCTGAATGTTTTCCCTAGGAAGGAAATGAGTGTAAACACTGCTTCAGAGACAGCATTCCCATATGGATGTTAATCTTTGGAAAAGCTGGGCAGGACGGAGTGACCTCCAGAAGCAACGAATCCCACAAATATACAAGCTGCTAAACTTGTGCATCCAGCCAGGCCCTTATAAAAAATAAAGCACGTTTTAACCTTGACTCACTCTTAAGAGACTATGAAGCAACCTGAAGCCAGTTATTTCAGAGCCCCACCAGCCACCTGAAAGGGCTAAGGACTTCCTATGTTTAGCACAGGTATGCTTGCTAAGGCAATGTGCTCTCCAAACCTAAAAAGAGAGGGCAATCTGGCAAACCCGCAGGGTTTCACCAGTGGAAGTAAGACATTACCAACCCTGAAATCATCCCCTGGTTTCCACCACGCCTGACAGTCAAATCTGTCCCTCCTCTCTCTCTCTCACAGCAGCTTCATTTCTCCGAATGGCTAAAGGAAAGAAGAAAACCAAGGGAAAAGGGCAGCTTGACGGCGTGCTCCCTCACACTCCCATCCAAATTGTCCCCTCGCATTACAGAGTCCGACATCCAAGTATTGGGGGAAAGGGATGGCAGTACATCATGCTCTGCTGCATACCATGCCTTTACGCTCTCCAGTGTTTGCCTTTCATTTTATAGCTTGGGGTTTGGAAACTTACCCCCAGGTCGCTCCCCTGGAACTACATGGATTTTGGAATAAAAGTGCTGATTTGGATTAAATTTTTGGAAAGAATTGGTAATATATGAGCCCCTTTTTGGTGTGTTTGCAGGCAGAGCAGCCGCTTCTGATTCCCAACTACTGCCTTCAGGTGCTGCTGTAATACAAACTACATTTAAATATATATATAGACACACAAAAAAATATAATATTATTACCTTATTAAAAAGCATTGGTTTGGTGTTCCCATGCATAGACTATCCAGCAGCTTGTTTATTTTATTTAAAGCCACCTGTCTTTGATTCTATCCCATGGAAAGATTACATATTAGATAAAGCAGCAAGCAGAGGTAGTGGGAGATGAAAGTGGAGCACCGGAGAGCTGTGTTTGAACTCAAATAGTTTTTCTATTTTGTGGGAGCAAGGAGCAAACATTTTAAAGCTAAAAAAAAAAAAAAGGTTTTCTTCCCAGTGAGAACAAATACGAGACTGTTCAGTAAGCTGCGTATTAGCTTAGTTCAGTATTACTTCCCTATCTGTGTAAACTAGTGCTTCACATTAAAAATATTCATGTATACAGGAGATTTATTTTATAACATACCTACTTGTAATTCCAAACTGCATCATCCTCTGTATGCACAAGAGCCAGAATTATCTGCCCAGCATTTTCGTAATATCAAAGTGCTTGCTTTTACAAGCATAAACATATTTTCATAGGGTTTTGTTCCTCCCTGACTTTGTTTTTCTTTTTACTTAAAAAAAACCCTGAACCCTTGAAGGTTATAATCTTATATTGATTCCCCTTCTCCCAATCCAATTTTCTGCTCCTCTTTCCACCAGTTGAAATGCAGAAATCCCTTCCAACACATGCACTTGAGCCTCTCAGCTGCCTGCAGAGCAGCTGGTCTCAGCTATCCGCAAAGGCGAAGAGGAAAAACCAAAGCCGAAAAGCAAAATTATAGTGAAAAAAAAAAAATCAAGCTGAGCCCCTTCCAGCCCAGGTTTAAGCACACGTAGTACAGATGGCTCATCATTTTATCCTCAGAGGTAGCTGAAGCATTCATAGTTCAACTGGAGGCAGATATCCAATATAGGGAATTTCACATTGACTAGCCGGAGCTGGCAGCGACACCAAAAGCATCAGCAGTGCCCCACCACTTACCAGAGAGGGAGTTTACTGCTGCAGAGCTGATGCAAACCCCGAACGTTCACACAGTCTCAACTCCAGCCTCCATCCTTCTATTTAAAACAGGAGTGTAAGCTGCCACCTTCAACTTTGTAAGATTAAAAATTGTTTATGCTGACTCTATTTGGCAAGTGCCTAACCGATGCTCCAGGCATCTTATATTACAAAAAAAAAAAAAAAATTGAAAATGCTTCTCATTTAGAAAAAGAAAAAAAATCTCCAATTTCATTTAATATCCAAAAATATTCCTGAAAACATTACATTTATATCCCTCCCCTTCCCCTTCACAAGTCTATCACGCTTCTAGTTTCTTTTTTTAGGGGGGTTTGTATAGGGCACCAGCAACATCTCAAGAACAACAGGAACATAGTCAGTCTCCCCTATCCATGTGGGTAGGTTACATGACCCCGCTTTCATCCACCACCAGGAATAAATCCCCTCCTATGGTTCACTCACCTCTTCCCTGTGGGTTATCCCACTGCTTCATACCACCCTGGAGACCTCTGCGGTGGCCGCCCCAGCATCAGCAAATCCCCTTGGCAAGGTAGACCAATGCAGGCTGAGGAACGTTGTCACCTTCCCAACGGTCCCAAAATGTGCAGCAGCAGGAGAGCGAACGGAGGAGTGCCTTCTAAGTTCACGCCAGGTCTCAGGGAGACCTGCATTTGCCAAGCCTGTCACCCTAAGCATGCAGTAATTAAGACTAAAGGGCTCAACGAGCCTGTTAATACAGCTAATGAGCTTCCCCAACAGCTGTCTCCAGTTCTCTTTCACTTTCTCTAGAAAAGACATCATTAAATCAGGATGTCTTCTGCCCGCATGTGGCCTTCACTGCAGCACTGTTCCAGCAAGCCTAAGCTGATAAAATGCCTGGGTAGCCCAGCCCCTGCAGAGACCCCTCATTTCCCTGAAAGAATTTAAAAAAAAAAAAAAAAAAAAAAAAAAAAAAATTCCACTTAAAAATGTCCACTGCGGTTTCAAATAATTTCGTACAAAATACCATCATTTTCTCCATGGTGGATTTTAAATATTTACCAACTTTGTTCACATATTGTGATGAAGCACAATCAAAATATCAAGCAAGCAAACACAAAACAACTGCTGCAGCAGTGAAAAACATTCCTGCTCAATAACGATGTGAGCATACAATTGCCTAATAGGTGGAAAACCTAACAAAAGCAGCAACTATCAAAACAGGAAAATAACGTTTCATGCTCATTCAGTACCACAGATATTGTCTCTTAGAAGATTAGTTAAATAATTAGCGCTCTCCTGCTACAACTTTTATTCCTGCAAGTACTCTTCACTCTTGGATCTTCTACTGTACGTTGCTTCTAAAAGTAATTTTTACATTTCTTACTAAATGACCAAGAAGAGTGGGGGAAAAAAAACCACACTAAAAATAATTTAGGTGATAAAGAAAGTCCTGTATGGATTGGGAAAAAATTGCCTTGTTTATGTAAAAAAGGGGACAAAAAGCGTTTCAAAACAGTAACGGTGCAAAATTGATTGGGAGCTCCTGGTTTTATAATCCTGTAACAGAGGAGCAACAGGGCTTTTAACAGAAAAGCAGCAAATTCAAAATATTCATTTGAGGAAATATGCTAGAAAACTCTGTTTTTCAAATAATGACAAATCTAGATTATGCAATGTGCTGCTATCACATGCTGTTCATGGCAAAAGCACAGACCTGCCTCTTGAAATCTCTGCACCAGTAAGACCATCCAGAGGTACAGAGCGAAGACAGAGACACAGGACCTGACCCATCTCCTACAAGACAACACTCTGTCTGACCACGGCAATCCCTGTGGGACTAAACTGGGAGAGATCATGTAAAATCACCAGACCCCTCACAAAACACCTGGAAAGAAACACTAAGAATAAGCTCCCACCTACATCAGAAAGGCCCCATCCAAATTGTTTTTAGAGCTGATGAGTGCCCTCAGCTACCACTATATGGATTTAACGCCAAGTAAAACATTAGCTGGTGGTATGCTACCTTTGCTGAATGAAACCCGAGTGTCTTCCTACACATCAGTAATGAGGTGTGTCTCTCATTAAGGTAGACTATAGGGTGCCCCACTGCTTACGGGAAGGATGCCTCTCCTCAACTAGGGCAAGCTGAGAAGTTCAGGGCTACAGAGAGCCCTCTGAATCTCTTCTCACCTCTCCTTGTAGTGTTTCTGCTCCTTTTCCCTGCCCACCTTTCACCTTTTGCCCTTCCTCCTTTAGCTCTCCAACTTCTTCCTAGGACGGTCATTTAACTCCCACTTGCTTTCAGCAGCCGCTAATGCAGATTCCTCTTTGGGGCTTTGGACCGTACTCACCCTAGCAGCTCTGCTAGCCACAGAAGATGCCACCTTTCTTGCCTGTCACCCAAGAAGATGCATTAAATTCCACCCGAGAGAGACATCCAACAGGGATGTTGAGGTCTGCTTTGCCCTAGAGAGCTGTCAAGTGTCATCTGTTTCGCCGCATTTGAGATCAAACCAGATGTCACCAACCTCAGAAGACAGCATAAGCAATCTCCTCCCTAAAAACATGAACAAATCCCATTCTTTTGTAACAGTCAGTCCTTGCCTTTAAATTTGATCTCTGAATCTATACAAAGCCATTGTAATTCAGTGTAAGCAAGCTGAGCTTCCAGCTACTAGAAACCACTTTAAAGATGCATTTCTCTATAAACAGGCCAGGGGATCAAAGTGTTGATGTTGGTCAAAGAAACACAGGATAAAGGTAAAAGGAGGAAAAGGGAGAGAAGAAGTGTCTGTCACAGGACCCCATCCACTGCAGAGCATTAAATCCCGAGAACTGGGTGCTGGAGATCTTTTACGTACAGCAGACAACAGTTCATTTGACTGACTTCAAGTTCACCTCTTTTAACTTGTTTTTAAAGACGTTAGGGAAGTTCACAAAAGAAAACACTTTTTCCACTGAAAAAAATAGCCACAGTATAAACAAGTTACAGCAAAAATGCACTGACTATAAGAAGGATTTGCCTGCAACCAACACTGAATGTTCCACCCCTCAAAGGGCACCACCTCAGCTTCAATAAATCAGCATTAATAAATTCAGTATTAGTTTTGAGTCTAAAATTGCACATCCCATCTCTCAGCACCTTGAAGCCTTCTTTTCCAGGTGCAATATTGTATTCAAACTAAAACTGAGAGATCATTAAGGCTGCATGGTTAAATATCTAACGTAATAGATCTCTTTGGATAAATTTGCTTGTTATCTCAATCTACTTAAATAGCCTGAAATTAGCATCTCATCAGATATGTAAATCCTGGGCCCTACATTTTCTCCACAACCGCCTCAATTGAAGGAGTCCTATGCCTGAAAAGAAAGCTTGAGCAAACCCATATAATATCGTCTACAATTAAATTTGAACAGATGAAAGGATGAACTTCTACCTCGCTGCTATCAAAAGGAGGCAGGAGGACAGCAGACCACAGCTCACCAGTGGTCAGCGGTACTCCCACCCCATGACCCTCGGGCTAGTAGTCAGCACAGCTGCCTGGATTTGCCAGCTTTATTCTCCGACAGTGACTTCTGATGATTTTAGGCATTTCTGTGTGTTCACTTCTGCCTGTATCTAGTCTTGTCCTCTGTTCCAAAACAGCAGAGTTAATAATTAACACCTACCAGGCAATCGCTGAAAAGCAAGTACCAAAACAGAGGATAGAGAGAGCTTCTATTGCTGACAGCTTTCAAAATCTTATTGCTCATCTTTCTTAAAGCTTCAGTTCCTCAAATTTTGAGATGCTCAGGCTATTAGAAAAATAATAAAAAGAATAAAAAAAAATCTCAGCTCTAATAAAAAAAAAGGGGGGGGGGGAAGGGTTCCCAGTCCTCACAATCATGGAAGAAACACTGAAATCAAAAACTTCCAGAGCTTTATGTATAATGTTTTTAAATAACAAATTTTACATACAATCTATATATTTTGGTCAACTGACTCATTTTCAAATGACTGATGTTGGCAGCACTGCAACACAGGCTGGTTTACCGCAAAGTGCACAATAACCTATTACAGGGAACAGTATACATTTCTATATCTCAATGCTGCTCTCCAGGAGGAAAGTTGTGTGTCCAAAACATACACACAATGCCCATGGCCTTGATAACGTCAAGCACAAGGAAGATGATAATGAGAGGATTTGAGAAACGCCCACAAGCTCGTGGTTGCTGGTGAGCCAGTATACTCAGGGCTACAGAGAGATGTCACTGTGCCCATCCGCCTGCCAGCCAGAGCTCACCGCAGCAGCATCCCGCTTGGGCTTCATATGCTGACATCTACAAACCCTGGATGATGTGGTCTGGAGAAGTCCGACACATTTCAGCCAACGAGCAGTAATGCTTTAAGTTTTGCAGTTTAGGGCCTAGGTGGGATTGCTGCGAAAAAGGACTTCTTTGGCAAAGTGAATTTTCAGCCAGTGTCTGACGGTGAAGGGAGAGCAGCTCAGCTGGACTTTTAAGAGGACCCTGAACAGAGCAATGCAGCTTATATTGAAGGAGGATTTCAAAGCCAGCATCATCATTCACTCCCAACAGCGACCCTGCGGCTCCTGCTGACTCCTCTGTTTCACTAACAGCTCCTCGTCCATCTTCCTTCTCAACAGCATCAGCTTCCCAGGGAGGGGAAAAAAAATCCCAGGCAGAAACCCACCCATTAAAATTATACAGGCATGGAAAAAACATGACCAGTATGGAAAATGATCTGCTCCCACAAGTGACTGGAACATCTCTGCAGTTTTGCAAGAATCCTTTACACTGACGACATAGCTGGTCCTGAAAACTTGCTCCTGACAGCTGCCCGAGGCTCCTGGGCATTAGACCTTCACTACTATTTTCTTCCCCTAGCAAACACTAGCAAGACTGGAATTACATGTTGCTTCTGGACACTGTTATTTTAATATGCTTAGAAAGAAAGATCTTTTTTTTTTTTAAACTTTCTACTTTAAAATCACATCCATCAAGTGCCTGATAAATCGTATCATTCTACCTCTTAATAGAGCACTATGCAGATTTACTTAGTGGAGGGTGAAGACTGAAACAAGGTCTACGTCTGAAGAAATATATCTGAGGCACAAGTAGTTTTTATGTTATTTACTGACTTGCTAAAAATATTTATTAATTGTATCCACTTATTTTCTAGATTTTCAAAAATTAAATACTAGAGGAAGAATACTTCCTCCCCCAAAACCATTTTTAATGGAATCCAGAAGAAAAAGAATCTTAATACTCAGTGCAGTCATTTACTTTGATGTCTATGTAATATGCAGTGACCCGTAAGTGGAATGAGCTAAAACTGTCATAAATTCATTATGAGAAACCATTCTTTGAAGAATATCACTGCAAATTTGAAATGAAATGGGCAATATGGAAATAAGCTAATTGCATGGTGTTTAAAATAACTGGCTCTAGTAACAATATCCTTTCCGTGCACTTCTATGTCAGCTGCAAATGCATTTCTTCCAAAAAACATTGGAGAAGCTGGTTTATGAAAATTGAAATGTTGTAATTACTTAGTACTGATAGCGATAGTGCAGCATTCATTTAGGATCTCAGACTTTGAAGAAAAGAAATCTAAAGGGTGATTTTATAATTATAATTTCCCTGGGAAAGGGAACCTGGGAGTACATGCAGCATAAAATGTGCAGATCCAGACCTTACCAATGAAGACTGGAGGAAAATACATCCGATAAACAACTATATATTCCTTGGGGAATTTTTTAGGTATCACCTTATAAAAGTAAAAAGCAAAATTCCTCTTCACTGAGTAGGGCACATCATTTGATTTGCCCGGTCTGTCCTGGCGCTGCTCAGAGTGCCTCTGCCTCAAGGGAATGACACCTTTGCCCCTGCAGCTGCCCAGGGCAGGGAGGCTCATGGGTGCCCCAGCCTGCCCGCCTGCCTGCAGGGCACGGGATGCTGCCTCTTTTATCCTAACATGAACCCTGCCATCTCAGGCAGAAAGGAGCTTGGTATTACGCTTGTCACTCCTTCATTTAGTTACTTTTAAGTTTTAATCCCTGGCTTTCATTTACTTACTTATTCTGTAGCTGCGTTTTGTAGTGGTGGCTTTTGTTCTGTGGTTTATTTCTTGAACTTGAGAAAGGAGCAGTCCAGATGGGGAGCATCTCTGCGCTGGTCTGCGAGGAGCCTGTGGGACCTGTTTCCACAGACCTCCCTCAGGGCCTCAGGATTTGGCTGATGCAGCATCTAGGCAAAGTGGGATGCCCCTCCTTGTGGGAAAACGTGTGGGGGAGTAGCCTTGCTTTGTAGCCCTCAACTTCTCTGCTCTTTTCCAGCTCTCAGGATTACAGGAGATGCAATGGGTGGGTGGCGCAGGAACCCTGCATGTTATCAAGTCTCCGTGCACATCTGGCGATGCTCACTTTGACCTTTTATTATTCTTATGCCCCAGGAACCAAAGAAAAAGGGCATCTCAATTTCTTTTTCTCCCTCCCAGAATGATCCAAGCTGTATTTTTCAGTGTGGTATTGTGCTTTTCTCCCTGCCTGGATTTCAACACAAGAGCCAACCTCTTCAAGTGTTTTGTTGAGCTGAGGCTTTATATCTGAAAATAGGAGAAGGGAAAATAGGGTGGCAAGAGGCAGAGAAGTTAATAGCCTCTCCTTTATATACAGAAAATATCTAGGTATCATCCTTGACAGTGGATAATGAACCAACATGATGCAATTGTCCCAACGCTCGTACCTGGAGCTGACACCGCGCCAGCGGTGGGCCAGGGTCTCCTGGATGATGCTGCATACAGCAGCGAAAGCAAATGAGGGGTCAACACAAGATTTAACATGTCAAAACTCTTCAGGGTAGACAAAACCCAAGAAAACCTCTTCTTTCTAAGGGCTTGAGGGCTGTTGGTCTTGGGTATTTCTGGTTTCTTTCCCCTTATAAGCAGAGCATGAGCAAGTTCTATCCTGAAATCGTGTGTTTTGAAACATGCTATTGTTGCAAAATGGTTTAAAATAAATAATTAGGAAACTACAGCCTGAAATCTTAATACTGTAGTATACATTAATATGACACTAATTTTAATTTTTACAAAGCTCTTCACCAATGTACTACAACAGTGCTGTGATAAATACATAGAGTTACGCATTTAAAACACAGCAATTCAAAGCTTATCTAACAATAGTAAGCAGCAGTGGCTTTAAACACTTTAAAGTACCAAATTAATTGCATTCCCATGCTTAAATTTGCACTTGTGGTTTTTTGCATATGTAGAAAGGAAAACACCACAAAAACCCCCAATAAATTTAACCCCAGAGAGTGGTGGCTAGCTTATTTCTTTTAGCTAGCTTATTTCTTCTTATTTCTTTTAGCACCTAGATTAGGCAACTTGGCAATAGAATTAGAAAGATATTTTCCTAAACCGATCTGGAATTCAGACATATGCCAATATTTGCATTGCACATCACAAAATGTTTATCATTGATGTATCTATAATACATATTTTGCATACCTATTTAAAGATTTATATTATACCCAGTAGCTTCCCTTTCACATATTACATTTTATATAGTTATTACAGTCGTTTCATTCCTCATTTTCTGCTAGGCTTTTAATTTCATACACTTCATCTATCAGATACTGCTGTCTACTTTTAACATATCACTGCAGAAATTGATAACTGGTGTTGAATACAGAGCTACGGATACCGAGGTTTTGCAATACTAAGTACTATGGAGCTGAATGATAAATGGAGAAGAGCAGCAGGGCTGAGAAGCTCGAGACATAGTTAGGAAGTAACAGTGCACGCAAGGCTGACAAAAATTACATTTGCAGGTAAGTGGAGTGGAAATTTATACTTACTGGGGAAGAAAAAAAAAGGCAAAACATTGTTTGTGTTATTAAAGGCAGAGTGAGAGATAGCAAGAGCAACGGAGAGAGGAAATTTTCTTCCAACTCCAGCAGGAATTAATCTCAAGCTCTAACATGCAATTTCACTGTGGAGCTTCAGGACAAAACAGAAGATTATGCCCAATTGTTTTGAGGGCTTGGATAACAAAGCATAAAAATCACAATCAGTAGCCTTTTGTGCCAATGCAGACAAGAAAAAGATTTCTATTAGTAAAAGTTACAAAAACATTTAAAAACTGAACTGCAATAAATATTGAGTTAACTACCTAACACAAAAACAATGTAGCTTTAGGTATTTGATATTTTCAGAGGTATCTGTATTATTACAGACCGTCTCAGAGGAAAACTGATACAGCTCATCAAGTTTGCCAAAGCAATGCTAAACTGTACGAATACGCCACACCTTCTTATTTTACCTTTTCTGGCAATAAAATTTTACAATGGAAAGGCATTAGTGCTGCAAGAGTATGGAAATGAGGACAATTAAATTCGTCCTATTATGAATGTTAAGTAGGCTGTTATGATTGTACTCTGTATATTTAACATGATGATGTAGAGCTAAACAGTAAGTTCTTTCCAAACAAAAAAATAAGATCTTTAGAAATGGTAAAATGTGTTATTTTAGAATAGATTTAGCTTTTTAAAATATTAATACTTCCTGATTTTTAGCATTTTGGCTTTCCAAAGTAACAAAACCAGGTATGTGACATATGTGATTAGCCATCATTAGCTTTTGTTGATATTTAGGGCCAAAAAAACCCATCCAGATCTGCTGAGTGGTAAACTCAAAGTTGGTAAAACTCTCTTTGTTTTGGCGAACACTTATCATAAAACCCTTAAACACTGTTCAGTACTGAATTAACAGCCCATAGTCCCCCCAAAAGATGGGGAAATGCAGGAGAGCTCACCTCTGTCCTAGCAGGGTTTTGCTGAGCTGCTGTGGATCCACGGGGAGTTGAGGTTTAGTTTTAACACATAGGGGTTCATCACCTCACTTGGTATGTTGGCACCAAGCTGTGCATGGAGACAGCATCGTCTCGGCTTTGCCTGAGCCAACAACCCTGCCGGAGCCTGACCTGCTGTGGGCAAAGCCAGCCCGCCTGCCTTCCCAGCCACACCAGTCCAGGAGCCCGATAAAATGTCACCAGCCCTTCTGCTTCTGAATGCACAAATAACCATCACAGCTGCTTCTTCAGCTCTGGGAATAACACCGCACTCATGAGCTTCTATGCGCAATCACATCTCATTTGAAAATTAGCACAATTTCCATGGTTGTGTGTGTGTGTGTGTGTGTGTTGTCCAACACTTTTGATTAAAAAACATATATAGTCTTGAAAACCAGTACAAGTGACTTCTTTCATCTATCTACCAGTTCTTTACAGATCTGACTCAAATGTCCCTGTTTTAGCTGAGCAGCTATTAAAGTGCATGGTGCAAAGTGCCAGCATGCAGTGTAACCCTGGATCTCCAGCACCTAATCCTGCTACATCCCATTCCCATCTGCACGCTACAACGATGCGTTAATGTCAGCTCAAGATTTTCTCCACCAAGGGCAACATGACTGGCTTGATTTTGAGGGTGGAGATGCCCGGGCAAGATGCTCGGGAAGGTGCTGGGAGCCAGAGGTACCAGGAATGAAACCAGGACCAGGGAGATCCCAGCGGCAAGTAGAGAACCACAGAAACAACCTGGGTAAAGAAGTGAATCAGGCCAATGGATATGAGGGAACTGCACGAAAACAGTAACTGACTGTGACAGAGTCTGAAACAAGCTTGGCTTTTTTATCTTTTCTTATTCCCCCTACCCCCACCCCCTTGTCAAGAGCCTACATTTTAATTCAAGGAGGCCTTTGATTCTGCCAGAAAATGTCTTCACATGGAGCATCTTCTGTTTCACCTGGCATACAGCGCTAGCACAGCCATTCCCACTGTCAATACCTCTGAGGAGTATTTCTGCTTTACAATGTCAGCCTTGCTCAAGTTTTGAGCCCTGCTTAAGCCTCAGGTTGAAGCTGAGAAGATGGTGATTCACTGACAGAGCCTTGTCTCTCCCAGGGATACCCATGCTTGTACCAGCCCATCTCCAGCTCTCTCTTTAAACAGATTAAAAGCCTGGGACCCTGACCACAGGACCCCAGTACAAAATGACAGTTTGCCTGGTGTCTGCCATGTCTTCCCATTCTCTTTATCTACTTGCATGACTTTTTTTTTCCCTGACTCAGAAATACTGCAACACCAAAGGCAGAGATGGCACCACATCAAAGAGCCTAAGTTATAAGGGAAGCAGTTTTATTTTCACTTGAGCAGAGATTTTTTTTTTTAAGCGAGACTTCAAAATACCTTAAAAAAGTTACAGGGATTGAAAAATTCCATGGCATCTGAATAACGTAATTCAAGCACAAGTATCAGAGGATAAGATAACCCACACCGCAGCAGTTCCCAGGGAACCGACTATAATGACATTCAGGTTATACATCTCATCTGGGTCGTGTTTCTGAAGGAGATGTGAATTAGCAGCCCATGTGACAATAAAGAAACGTGGGATTAAGAAACAAGAGAGGAGGGAAAAGGGCCGGTCAATTCTCCCACCGCCTTTTCTTGTTCCTAAAATTTATGTTGCCTGGAAATGGCTGATGAGAAGACAGGATTATGTAAGCGCTTGCCAACTTTTCACACGTTAAGAAAACTAAAGCCTGAGTGATGGGTAGCTTAACCCATCTTCTAAGCAGTGAACTAAGGAGAACTCGAACAGTGAAACCCCTTTAAAAAATCCAGGAGTGATGAGGACTTGACAATTCCCAGGATTAAAAAGCTGCATACATTACAGACAATGTAATCTCCTTATAGTAAGATGAGGAAAAGGAAAATAAAGCCTTTTTGGTGTGCAAGATGGTTTTTGTTTTAAAGCATATACATCCTGTCTAATTGAAGACGTCTTGCGTTATTGTCTTTATTTTTTTTCTCCTGATAGACATGACAGAGAAGAGAGCTATACTAGCTCTCCAACTCCATATTAAATTATATTTTCCAACAAACCCACTGTTCCCATCAAACATGACCCGTCAATAATAAAACAATAAGCAATGTGCAGTAGAAATGTCTCTTCCTAAATTTAATCAGGCTAATACCTAGATGCTACAAGGAAGCAGGCACCAACCGAAGTGCAAAATATCTATATCTAATTTCAAATACAACTTCAGCGACTGCGTCATCTCAGCAGATCTAAGCTTTCCTGGACTATTCCTTGTTGTCATTCAAGTGGCACATTACCTTCTGCAAATACTCCAAAACACAGCTGAAGACTAGTTTAAAATTTAAACTGCTAGACTTTTTCCATTTTTTATTTAAAAAAAAAAAAAAAAAAAAAAAGAGAATTGCGCTCATTTTTCCTTTTTCTCTGTTTACCAACAAAGCACTGGGGTCTCTAAAATGAGCAAAAAATTCTTGCAGTCGTATTTCTTCCAGTTCAAAACAAACGTGCTTACATTGGCGATAAAGCTGAATGCACTGCAGCTGCTGCTAGAAAAGGTGACGTTCTCAGCAATGTTTCTGAGGCACTAAAAAAATCCCAAAATCCTGCTGCAAGCTGAAGTTGCACCATCCACTGGAGCATCAGCAATAAAAAATTGCAGGCGGCAAATACCTAATCTGGAGACCGAAGCAAAAATCGCATTGTGAGCTGCTCAACCACCGCTTGAACAACAAGGTTAGGACAGCACACAGTGAAATAAACTCTGCTATTTACTACAGGAACACACGTGTAGTTGTGTAACGCAAGCACATTTGTCTAGAAGAGGGAATATAAAGTATCCAGGTTGCCTGGAGCTTGCTTACATCTTCAGGAAAAGAAAAAATCCCAACAGTGGATTTTTGTACAGCTGCCTAATGATGGCAAAAGGCAAATCCTCAGCTGGTGATAACGGTTATGGTTCCACTGAAATCTGCTGATGATATTCCCCCTTCGGTCTTACTGCTGGAGGGAAAAAAACCCAACCCTATGTAAAGAAAAGCTACAATGAATGAGTGGAACCAGATGTGAAATTTTGCACCCAACTATAATTGTGGGATGTCTTCAAAAAGTTAAACTGGGCAAAGACCCAGTCAGCCAATTACGAAATCGACATTCCTTCAGCTTTAGAAGAGAAGAAAAGACTTCTCAGAAATGCCAGAAGTGACTCAACTGTGATTTTTAAGCCACTTCAACAGCATCCTAGTAATTTCAAGTAGCACGAAGAGTTTACCTGAGATTTCCTTCCCGTATGTGGAACTATGAGCTGGCAGGTGCTCAAATCGGGGAAAAAGAAACACACACAAAATGATTCTTGCGACTGGTGTTATGAACGTATAGCTTTTTCTATTCCGAACTGCCTTCCCTGTGAATTTGAAAATATGTAAAACCAGGAAGCACAGAGCAAATAGTATCTACATAAGTAGGTCATCTTCTTAATGGCATTGCACTGCTGGTTTACTACCAACTCGTTTGCAATATAGACACATACATTTCAAAGTGCGTATATTCAGATCTGCAAAGGAGGTGAGCGAGTATAATCATGGAAGCACTCACTCCAAGATCAAGTAGAGCCTAATTCAGGAAGACAAGCAGGAAAAAGTCATATTTTGCACCTTCTATGTGAGCTTTGCAGAGAGTTACGACATTTTCAAGAAAATCCTCTTGCCACGTGTAAGCTGTAGCTTGAATGTGCTGCACGTTGCATATTTCATTACAAAAGCAGAGCCATGTTATTTCATTAGATAAGCGATAAGTTCAATCCTTACCAAGTTTTCTTGGTTCCTGGCTGCTATTTTCTGATCATCTTCTCCCCCATTTTTCATGTATTTGACCTCTTCCACTGGTTTGATCCTATACTCATCTGAGCACCAAGGAAAAAAAAAAAAAAAAGAAAAAAAATTTTTGAACCGGTGTAGTTCAGCAGCTGGGAAAAAAACCAAACTAAAACCAAAACAGCTGACTAGAAAAGACCCTAATTAAGCAAAGCAACTAAAAATTACACGTATATAGTTTCAAAGGTTTAAATGTGACTGATACCAAGGAAGTTTTTCCTGACTGAAGCTTCAGTAAGAATTTCCAGTTCCGGCTTCCAGAAATTGTTCAGTAGCTCTCTGGTCTCATATAGCCATGGCACCATGAACAGGGGATGTTCAGTATGTACTCTCCCCCAAATCCCTGGTTTTCTGTATAATATGTTCAATACAAACAAGTTCTTTGCTCCTGCATTCTCCCTGGATTTTTATTATCAGTGGGCAAACAAGCAATGTACAGTAGTTACTGCAGAGAGAATTCTGCTCACGGATGTTCCGTGCATTGAAAAAACCTCTTTTGAAAAGCAATGTTGATGGAAGATATTTAAAATTTAAGTTAAAAGCTGAAAAAAACCCACACACACCAAAAACCACTGCTTTTTTTTTTGTCTAATTTTGTTTTTCCTGCACTGTTTTAACGGAGCTAAAGCAAAAGGTACACAATGCAGAGGCATATAATGATTTCTGGAGAAAAAGCCCCATGCTGAGCATCTTCCTCTCCCCACGCCCCCCCACGACCATTTTTCCTGCACATGAATATTACCCAGATAGAAATCCAGCGTGAAAATAAGTAACAAGAAAATTAAGATTCCCGGTTTGCCCTTAATATTTATCAGCTAGGCATTTCAGCTCTTGAAATAATAAATTCCCAGCTCCAGTGCCAGTACGGAAATACTATCTAACATGCATGTGCTATCCCACAGTAAAGTAAACAACCTCACCCAAAGCTTGTATAAAGGGATTTTTTTCTTTGGTAGGACAACACGGGATTTGGGGAAAAGTGATTCTTCTCTCTAGCCTGCGAATGCAGTGCTCGCAGTACCAACACTGCCTTTTCTCAGCCACTTTTTGCTCTGGTTATCTTTGTAGCATGTGAATCTATCAGAAAAAGATGCAGAGTTTTGCACCCACAATCCTCCAGCCAGGATATATAATGCAGAAGAGAAACTTTACCCCACGTAAGTGGAAAATGTTAATACAAAATTAAATGAGACACAGTACACTGGGAATAAAAGGCAAAACCTCAGCAAATTAAAAGAAACCGCACAAACTTTATTCTTTTTCTTTGCGTTTTCAAGCAATTTATCTCACTTGCTAAGGGAAAAGCAAGTCACAAATGGATTTTTCTGGGTTACTGTATTGTTAAAAAAAAAAAAAAATCAAAATTATTTAGAAGGAAGCTTGTTTTCAGGAAACTGTTAACCACAGAGTGTATAAATTAAATAAGCCTAACTTTGAAAAACAGTATTTTTTTTTCAAAAATACAACATGGTTTTGCATTTGGCCTAGTCTGTATCTATATGCTTTTTTATTACAGAGTTTAAATAAAACTGTGAATTTATCAAATAGCAGCATCTCAGATGCAGTCTCAAAACAGATGGAAGAACATAAGACAATATTATTAGATTGGTAAATGTGAACAACTCTGAATTTTTTTTCTTTTTTAAATGGCATTTAGGTAGTCTGGAGATGACAATTCATAAAACCAAAAAGGCTGAACACAATAAAGCCTGGGAATTAGAAGTACTTGATTGACTGCAATATCTAACTCACATTTTTCTCACTCCTTCAATGGTCTCTGTTGTGATTAGCAATAAAACCCACAAGCAGAAAAAGCATAAAACTCCCACAGCTGCATGTTCAGGTTTGAATAGGAAAACAGATCAGAACAAGGAAATGGCACAAAGGAAGTTTGCACAACCTGCAGCTAGTCCACATTAACTAAGAGAGAGGCATGTTCAACCCAGCCTTGTAAAAAACGAGTAAGGTATGAAGGTCCTGACGCTCAGTGGCAAAAATAACCTCTGAAACGTGTCTCCTGCTTACTCCTAGAGATTAATGGTGATCTAACACTGAGTGCACACCTGGGCAGCAGACCATCCTATGCAGACTGTATGTAAGGGATGCTTCCTTGGAAGACATCGTCTCTTGTAGCAAGTGGACCAGGGCTCTGATGAGCCCACAACTGATAATCAGCATAATCAGATATATATATATATGAAGTTTGATACAGTTTGATAGGATGGAGGCAAGATGGGAAAGAGGGTTTTTGTTGGAAACTTAATTCTGTATTTCTTCTCTAACTGATTCTAAGAGAGTGCTGCCAGGTGTCGCTGCTCAGGTGTCTGACCTGAGGACTTGCTGGTACCTGGCTTCCCAATATTCATCATCACCATCATGACAACACTCTTGTAATTATTGCACCATTACTACTTACAGATTTGTGCTGCTTTTACCGGGCGAGTAGAGTAGAGTAGAGTAGAATAGAATAGAATAGAATAGAACAGAACAGAACAGAACTATTTCAGTTGGAAGGGACCTACAACGATCAGCTAGTCCAACTGCCTGACCACTTCAGGACGGACAAAAAGTTAAAGCATGTTGTTAAGGGCATTGTACAAATGCCTCTTAAACACTGACAGGCTTGGGGCATCGACCACCTCTCTAGGAAGCCTGTTCCAGTGTTTGACCACACTCTTGCTGAAGAAATGCTTCCTAATGTCCAGTCTAAACCTCCCCTGGCGCAGCTTTGAACCGTTCCCACGTGTCCTGGCACTGGATCCCAGGGAGAAGAGATCAGCACCTCCCTCTCCTCTTCCCCTCCTCAGGAAGCTGTAGAGAGCAATGAGGTCACCCCTCAGCCTCCTTCTCGCCAAACTAGACAAGCCCAAAGTCCTCAGCCGCTCCTCATAGGACATGCCTTCCAGCCTCATCACCAGCTTTGTTGCCCTCCTCTGGATGCATTCAAGGACCTTAACACCCTTCTTACATGGTGGGACCCAGAACTGCACACAGTACTCAAGGTGAGGCCGCACCAACACTGAATACAGCGGGATAATCACCTCTTTTGACCGGCTGGTCATGCTGTGTTTGATGCACCCCAGGATGCGGTTTGCCCTCTTGGCTGCCAGGGTACACTGCTGACTCCTATTGAGCCTGCTGCCAACCCCAGATCCCCTTCTGCAGGGCTGCTCTCCAGCCACTCCTCTCCCAATTTATACTTGTGCCCCAGTGTTACTCCATCCTAGGTGCAGAATCCAGCATTTTGACTTGTTAAATTTCATAGAATCATAGAATCATTAAGGTTGGAAAAGACCTCCAAGATCATCGAGTCCAACCGTCAACCCAACACCACCATGCCCACTAAACCATGTCCCTAAGCGCCTCATCTACTCGTCTTTTAAATACTTCCAGGGATGGTGACTCAACCACTTCCCTGGGCAGCCTGTTCCAATGTTTAACCACTCTTTCAGTAAAGAAATTTTTCCTCATGTCCAATCTAAACCTCCCCTGGCGCAACTTGAGGCCATTTCCTCTTGTCCTAGTTACTTGGGAGAAGAGACCGACACCCACCTCGCTACAACCTACCTGAAAGGTAGTTGCAGAGAGCGATGAGGTCTCCCCTCAGCCTCCTTTTCTCCACACTAAACAACCCTAAATTTCATCCCATTAATCATAGCCCAATGCTCCAATCTGTCTAGATCCCTCTGCAAGACCTCCTGTCCCTCAAGAGAGTCAACAGCACCTCCCAGTTTGGTATCATCAGCAAACTTGTTAATGGTGCACTCAAATCCTGCATCCAGATCAATGATAAACATATTGAACAGAACTGGTCCCGGGATTGAGCCCTGAGGAACACCGCTGGTGACCAGTTGCCAGCCAGATGTAGCCCCATTCACTACAACCCTTTGAGCTCTGCCCTTCAGCCAGTTCACCCAGAGCACCGTGTACCTGCCCATCTCACAGTTGGACAACTTGTCCAGAAGGATGCTGTGAGGGACAGTATCCAACTCAGAGGACCAGGCAGCCCAAGGTCTGTAAGTATTATTAAAGACTGAAGCAAAAAAAGCATTGAATGCCTCTATTTTTCATTCATCCCTATTAGTCAGGTGACCATCTTCAACAAGTATCAGTCCAATGTTTTCTTTAGACCTCCCTCTTGCTATTAACTTCAGCGGAGATCTCCGTGACCTGCATAGTATTCATAAAGAGAATAAATGTTAGAGAACCTGTGGACAGAGTCAGGCCTGACAATGGTAAGGATTACAACATGGACACAGGACATTTAAGAAATACTTGAGCTGCCCGGGCAGCCTGTTCCACTCTTTGTAGTTGTGTGAATTTCTAGGCTACGCTTCTTTTCCAGCTTCAGCTCCACACGAGTCTTTCTAGAGATCATTATCAAGAAAAGTTTTCAAAAACATAATTTTAAATTCACGTTGAACAGAGGCTCAGATCCTTCAAACGCTGCATCGCTTAGCAGATGCATCAAGTAGCCCTGAAATTGCAGCAAACAACTTTGCACAGATTTCTTGTGTAATTTCCACAGGTATTTAGAACAGGGTTAGTAAACGTGCTTTCCCCCAATACTTTACTTATGAATACAGTAACTATTCAATTATCTGTGCAGCGTAGCACAGTTGGTGTTACTCTTCCCTCCGTCCTACCAACTGCAGAAGTGTAGATGCCTGGACAATTCAAGCATGAGACATGCAGCAGCAAGGAAGTTTCCAAAAATAAATCAGTCATTTTTTCATTACATTTTTGGGACAAGTTGAATACACCATACCAGCTAGCAAGTCTTACTTCAGAGAAATCCACCTTCTCCTTAGGAGAATACAGATAAAAGAAATTCAGGAGGCCAATGCAGAAGACACCTGCTTCTGTAGATGTTAGTAGAATTACTCTTTCAATAGAAAGTGTCTTACAAAATTAATTTTAATGTCACGGCTCTATTATATGGTATGTGTTTAAGCATGAGAAATCTCTACTTGTATCTCAAAAAGCAATGTAAATTTGACACAATCTAAAGCTGACGACCTGCCTTAAAGGCCAAGAGACTACCTCTTGGGGATGAGGCACATCAAGGAAGAAGGAGGCTGAGTGGTCAACACTCAGGCTTCAGTGCATAAATAAATGATTAACAGACAGGAGTGCCAAGCAGCTAGCAACTCCACCAAACCCACGTGTTCTGAGCAAGCGGTGCACATACCAATATCAGACAAACAGGCAAACACAGTGATGGCCTGTGGAGAGCGAGCAGTCAACGTAGTTTCAGTTACTGGGAGCAGAAGACAGGACTGAGCCAAGAATAACTGTTTTATCAGATATACACAGAGATGAAGGGAATGGATCAGCAATGTTAAGTTTGAACCAATATTATTACTCAGAAGCTCTCATAATTTCCTATCACAGGCAAAATATTTTCCTTAAAATAGGGAGCACAAATACAATATATTGGCAACATTAGCTCATATTGAGTAGTCACTTGCTGGAGGTAGGTATAAATAGATACGATTCCACTTTCAAAGGGGGAGAAAAACAGCTAAGTAATTGTACTGCCAGAGAAAGAAAAAGGAGTATCCAGCTGACTACAGGCACTACAGCTTCCGAGATATGACAAGGGATACCTGAAAACATCCACTTTCTGAACTAGCTAACGCATTGAGGAAAAACCCCACCTTCTAACTAATTTCAATAGCCATTGAACCAGGCTGCTTAAATACAAGTACCTGAATCACAGCTAAAATGTCGATATTTATACCTGCAACCTTCCTGCTACCTGAGGAGAAACACTAAATTTTGCTTGCAGGTCTCCCTCTGGCATTTACACACAGTGACACAAACTTTACCCTTCACATTCATGTTGAACTCCCATTTTTTTCCTTGGATCAAGCTAAGTTGTAAAATCTCTTCATTTTTATGGGCCCATCACAAGTCTGTTCAAGTAGAGACCCAGCATGAGAAATGCAGGACAATTCCTGAGAGAAATGGGACCAGTTAGTATTTAGCACATTCCCAGGCAAGACTGTTGACTTCAATAAGCAGTCAACCAAAAGGGCAACCAAAGGGTGCAAAGGAGGAGAAGGTGGTAGCGAGCAGCTTGGCTAGGGAGGACATTGCTAGTTGGTGTAACAGAGAAGAAACGAGTCTGATGCGTAACACCTTGCTCTTCTCAGATAAGACAACATTTATTATTTCAAATATACTAAATAGAGCAATTAAATTCAAGTAAGGATTTGGAGAAGACAGGTCTTGCACTATATTATGTTATTGGGAGAACACAACTATATATAGACTTTTTTGACTAGGTGAAGATAAACGTTATCTTCTAAAGATAAGATATATATAAGATGGGGTGTTCAGAAACCACAAATTCTGGGCTATTTATGAGATTGTTCTTGTTCTAAAGTTACCGTCAGGATGAAAGTGCAGCAAATGCAAAAGAATGGATGTTTAAGCAACAGACAGACCTTGAAGTGTGTCATGGGGTGTATGGTCATTAATGGCTTTAAGTGGATATGAAATTAGATTAAAGACCAGTTGGAGGAATGGACCTTTGATGCTTTCCCTAAAGGTATCACTTACAGGTATTTGCAAAAACTGCTAACCAGGTTTTGCTTGATAAGGTAAGAGTGCACCTGGAATTGAAGAAATAAAGGATTTTAAATTCACCTTTTGATTTTTACCTTTTGATTTCTACTAAAGTAAATACACCATTTTGAGATATTTTGGTCTGAGCGATCAGAAATGAACCCAGAGAAATCCTGAAATGCTAATTAGGTCCTACTTGATCTCAATCAAGTCTGACAGTCAACAAGACCTTTAAAACTGTAAGAAGTTCAGGATAAAGGAAATTACACAAAGTTCTATGCATATTTACCTTGCTCTATCTTGCTCAAGAGTAATACCTTTCTTCTTTTTCCTAAATACAGTTTTACATCAAAAATGAACGAAAGCGAAACATCTTTATGCTTCTTTCCTGTGCAAAACTAAAAATCGAGTAGTGAATACGATAAAAATTTTAGGACACTATCACTCAGAGTGTGATATATTATATATAAAGAGAAATACATCTTTTTGCTCCTTTCACGTGTAAAAGTAAAAACCAAATATTGTCTTCCATTGTGTGGTATATTATATAAAAAGAGGAGATTTCCAACAACTCAAATGGGGGAGGAATAGGTTTACAGGACTGCCACAGCAAATACCGAGCTGAAGAAAAGCAGCCCAACTGAAACGAAAGAAAAACAACATAAATGAACCACAAACAAAAAACCAGAAATATTCTTGAGCATAACACCCACCACAAAATCCATCACAGGATATAAACCAGAAAGCAGTAACGCCTCTAGCATGAAACTCTTTGGAAGGGCAAGGGAGGAAGAATTTTTAAGTTGAATATGCTGCAAAAATTCTCAGTAGGCAAATGTTATGAATGAAGATCTCCATCTGGAAACAGATAGTTCTACTCAAACATGTCACCCGGTTGTCATGGCAACGTGACAAAGAAAAACAGCACTCATTAATAATTATTTCAGTGATAAATGAGTATATCAACTTATAATATTGAAACAATTACTAAGGGCGGGGGGAAGAAAACTGTGGTGGTTCCTACAAGAAAAATTTCTTCAGCACTTCCAGACATCGCTATAAGTGCCATTACCACAGCAACATCGGTAATGACGCTATTTCTGGCTCAATTAAAAAAACCCAACACCACAAAAAAGCATATCTCCATCAAATATATCTGGACTTACTGTGACTTTTGGAGAAATCTTTTCTTAAACATCAAGTCTTAAAAAAAAAATAGAAAAATAAATAAAATCTTGATTTACATTGCATTCCCATTTCAGACATCTAAGGACAAACAGATTTGGCTCTGCTGTCATCAACAGGGACAATGCATAAGCCTCTCCTCTCTATTTTTAGTGACATATCAAGTATCAGACAGGAGATAAGTGGTACTTCAGTCACGCCACCAAGAAGAAAGTTTCTAACCACATTTTCCTGTGCTTCGTATTTTTCTTTAGTATCTCTTGCCTATCTATTAAAGGGCATGCCAAGATTTATCCTTCATCCGTAATAAAACGTATGTCTATTCTGTAAAATATGAACTTTTGGTTTAACAAATTTCTCTGTACCATACTTATTTCTGCCAGGTGCGTAAAGATCATCGAGTCCAACCGTCGACCCAGCACCACCACCCACTAAACCATGTCCTTAAGTGCCTCATCTACTCGTCTTTTAAATACCTCCAGGGATGGGGACTCAACCACTTCCCTGGGCAGCCTGTTCCAATGTTTAACCACTCTTTCAGTAAAGAAATTTTTCCTCATGTCCAATCTAAACCTCCCCTGGCGCAACTGGAGGCCATTTCCTCTCGTCCTATCACTAGTTACTTGGGAGAAGAGACCGACACCCACCTCACTACAACCTCCTTTCAGGTAGTTGTAGAGAGCGATGAGGTCTCCCCTCAGCCTCCTTTTCTCCAGGCTAAACAACCCCAGTTCCCTCAGCCGCTCCTCATAAGACTTGTTCTCCAGACCCCTCACCAGCCTCGTTGCCCTTCTCTGGACACGCTCCAACACCTCAACGTCCTTCTTGTAGTGAGGGGCCCAAAACTGAACACAGTATTCGAGGTGCGGCCTCACCAGTGCCAAGTACAGGGGCACGATCACTTCCCTACTCCTGCTGGCCACACTATTTCTGATACAGGCCAGGATGCCATTGGCCTTCTTGGCCGCCTGGGCACACTGCCAGCTCATGTTCAGCCGGCTGTCGACCAACACCCCCAGGTCCTTTTCCGACAGGCAGCTTTCCAGCCACTCTTCCCCAAGCCTGTAGCGCTGCATGGGGTTGTTGTGGCTGAAGTGCAGGACCCGGCACTTGGCCTTGTTGAACCTCATATAGTTGGCCTTGGCCCATCGATCCAGCCTGTCCAGGTCCCTCTGCAGAGCCTTCCTACCCTCGAGCAGATCAACGCTCCCGCCCAACTTGGTGTGGTCTGCAAACTTACTGAGGGTGCACTCAATCCCCTCATCCAGATCATCAATAAAGATATTGAACAAGACCGGCCCCAAAACTGAGCCCTGGGGAACACCGCTCGTGACCGTCCGCCAACTGGATTGAACTCCATTCACCACAACTCCCTGGGCCCAGCCGTGCAGCCAGTTTTTCACCCAGCGAAGAGTACACCTGTCTAAGCCGTGAGCCGCCAGCTTCTCTAGGAGAATGCTGTGGGAGACGGTGTCAAAGGCCTTACTGAAGTCCAGGTAGACCACATCCACAGCCTTTCCCTCGTCCACTAGGCAGGTCACCTGGTCATAGAAGGAGATTAGGTTGGTCAGGCAGGACCTGCCTTTCATGAATCTGTGCTGGCTAGGCCTGATCCCCTGGTTGTCCCGCTCATGCCTTGTGAGCGCCCTCAAGATGAACCGCTCCATAATCTTCCCCGGCACCGAGGTCAGGCTGACAGGCCGGTAGTTCCCCGGATCCTCCTTCCGGCCCTTCTTGTAGATGGGCGTCACATTGGCAAGCCTCCAGTCGCCCGGGACCTCCCCCGTTAACCAGGACTGCTGATAAATGATGGAGAGCGGCTTGGCGAGCACCTCCGCCAGCTCCCTCAGCACTCTCGGGTGGATCCCATCCGGCCCCATAGACTTGTGAGCGTCCAGGTGGCATAGCAGGTCATTGACTGCTTCCTCTTGGATTATGGGGGGTTCATCCTGCTCGCCGTCCCTGTCTTCCAGCTTGGGGGGCCGAGTACCCTGAGGATAACTGGTCTGCCTGTTAAAGACTGAGGCAAAGAAGGCATTGAGTACTCAGCCTTTCCCTCATCCTCGGTGACAATGTTCCCCCCCGCATCCAATAAAGGATGGAGATTCTCCTTGGCTCTCTTCTTGTCATTAATATATTTGTAAAAACTTTTTTTGTTGTCTTTAACAACAGCAGCCAGATTGTGTTCTAGCTGGGCTTTTGCCTTTCTCATTTCTTCTCTGCACGACCTAACGAGATCCCTGTACTCTTCTTGAGTCGCCTGCCCCTTCTTCCACAAGCGGTAAACTCTCCTTTTTTTCCTGAGTCCCAGCAAGAGCTTCCCGTTCATCCAGGCCGGTCGTCTTCCCTGCCCGTTCTTCTTATGGCGTACAGGGACAGAGATATAAATATTAAACAGAGAACAGGTACACAAACAACACACTAATTCTGCCAACAAAATACAAATCATCTGACAGAAAAGCTGTTTAAAAATCTGAATGTACTACACAGATCGCAGCATATCTGGAAGGACCACCCTCAAGTATTTTTTCTTCTTCCTACACAATCCTAACGTGTTAACTAGGAATGCTAACTACTGCTTCTGCACAAGGCAGATGTGACTGCTAGGGTTGGGGTTTTTTGGGGGAAAAAAGGAGACCAAGACATTCAGTATACCAAAAAACAGACCCTACGTGGAGGACTTGTGCAGTATTGGAAGGTCACTTGCCCTAAAGCTAGGCAAGACAGGGGTAGCTCTTTTCTAAGCTGTCGAGCGGTTCCTACTACAGCCCCACGTCATAGCCAGTGCTTTATGAAACATTAACTCCCTCAAGGGTGATGCCTACTTGAAACTAAACTGGAAAATTTTAGCAAACTCCCTTCTACTTTATCAGGCTACTCCTTTCCAGGCCCAAATCATGACAGCTTTCAACAGCGTTCCTCTGGGACCAAGAGGTTTGAGAGGAGCAGAGCTCCATTAACTTCAAAGGACATCAACTTGATCTTTGTTGATGTAGAAGCACAAAAACTTGTATTGCCATATTAACCCATCCTTCATTAATGCTGTCAGGCGTTTCCAGTGCTGCAAACTGCTCGCAGCTCTCAATCCTTTGGGTATCTCTGTCCTCTCACACAAAAGGTCCAGCCTGACTTCTGCCTGAGGGAGAAGATGCCATTCCAATGCCTGCAATGCCACCGCTCGTCACATGCCTTAGTTTATGTATCTTGGGTTTTCTGATTTCTTTTCCCCCGATCTAATATAGTGGCAGATGATGACAAAGCCATAATTTAGCTCCCTTGTTTCTATAGGTTTAATTTTTTTATTTTGGTACATGACTTGCAGAGACACACCACTGTGCGTAGGACCCAAGTGTAGCTGAATCAAGGAAGTCATTACTTGTTTTTTTTCTACTACTCGGTTTCTTCCTGGCCAAAAAGTTCCCAAGGCTACTCTACATTTGGACTGTCATATAGTCTAAGTACTGTGAAAACTATAGTTGTATGTATAATTTTCTATCACATTATGCATAAAGGATCATGTTAACTAACATTGCACCAGGGGCACAGGCCCACTATAGTGTATCTGCTAGGCCTACCTTTGTGGTAAGTCAGAGTAGTACTTCGGCAGGGGAAAAAAATACATACGTATTGGTGTGCAACCAATAGAGTTGTTTTGTGGGAAGTAATTTTTCCATAAAGATTTCTGCTTCATACGCAATCTATTAAGACCACATGGAAAAAAATGACAACTCACCACAGTTTGCACAACTGGCTTCCTTGCACGCAGGTCATCCACCCCTGGGTCTACAGACCGAGGGCGGAGGACAGTTCACCGGTCAGGGTATAACCTAAACCTTTTCCTGCTCTAGCTCAGACTTCCTCCTTCCTCCTTGGGGTTAATTCTCTTTACACAAAAAGAAGTATGGGAAGATGCATGAACAAGTGGAAGACAGTGAGTACCCAAACCACTTCAAAAACAATTCTTGGGAACAAGGGGGTTTATGGATGTGTGTGCATGTGGTAGGGGAAGGATTGGAAATCTTAAACGCCCCTGGAACCCGTGAAGGAAGGCAACGCTCTGCTGCTGCTCTGCTCCATCACAGCTCCTTGACAAGAAGGTCAGGGACCCTCTGGCCAACTCCACCAGTGAATCCCTTTGGCCAGGTACACGCTGCCAGTGGCTTGTTCAAGCATGGGGAAATATAACACAACCTCAGAGGCCATTTCGTTACCTCAGAAAGACTCTTAAAAATATAACCTCAATATCCTAAAATCCAGTTATTGCTTAAACACACAATTTCCACCTCGCTTGCATGGTACCATCTTTAATTACACAATCTCCAGATATTTTAAACTCTCATTTGTATTTAAGATCTGAGGAAACTCTGTATATAAGATGGTATTGAAAAAACAGCCACATGATTGTATAATTAAAGACTTTTGTGCACTCATCTGTAATTGAGAAGCCAAAAAACAATGCTCATGTGCACTCATAACTGTTTTTCAGCTACCCAGTCTTTTGCTTGCTGAAACTATATAACTCATATATATACATAAATACACACACTTTTTTTTTTTTTTTGCATTTAATTAACACGTAACTTTGAGCCAGACACCAGGTTGTTCAAAGGAAACCATTTCTCAGGTGGAGGAAATTACAGCCATGGTGCTCGGCAGGAAGGATACTCAGTAAATGCAATTATCTAGCCCACTAAAAAGATCAAATTGAGAAATGAAAGCAGGAGAGGAAACAAGCAGCAGAGAGATTAATTAAAGGAACAGACAGGAGGAAAACAAAGGGTCTGTGCCTTGAAAATATTGCTGTTCATAGGAAACCACCAGGTAGGTTTTTGAATCGAGGTTGCACCATCCTGCCCCAGCATCCCCATGCCATGACAGGGGAGCAGCACAGGGCTGGCCCCGCACAGCCCTTGCAGTGTCTTAAAGGAGCTGAAAGTTCAGCATTTCCAATCACTTACTACATTTAAACACCACAAACTTATTTTTAAACAAAATTGCGTGACCCTGCCCTGAAGAAAACACTCTGTGCCGCTCAGTAACTGCAAAAGCAAAGCTTGAAGAATTGGCTTCACGGCCACAGACCTCTTTGTTGTGGGAGAGACAAGAAAGAAGAGGAACGGCTGGGGAACAAACCTGCAAATATAACAAACTGCAACACAAGAAGGGCTAGAACTTCTCCTACGATCCAACTAGGTGGGAAAAATCTAGCAAGCTAGCAGACAGTCATGGTAAGACCCCCTCAGCCGCAGAGGAGAGGCGGGTGCTATCCTCTCGCCTCTCCATGCCGCATCCTGGAAACTATCTTGATAACAACCCAAAAGTTGTTACCTCAGGCAATCTAGATAGCACACTGTGGCCAAATCAGAAAGGCTACTTCAACTCCCATTTTACTGCTCCTTTTTAAAATTCTCCTTAGAAAGGAACAAAAACAACCAGGCACTAAATATATAATTCTTTTCAGGTTTTTCAACATCATTAACAAAACTCCTGGTCTCTGCTGACTCTCCCCCAGCCAGCATCCGTCTACGTACTCCACTGCAAAACATTTACCATTCTAGCACAGAACGTGTCAGGGACTATTCAGATTTCAGAAAAAAAACCCTAGTTGACCATTACTGTGAGCATTCCTTGTACAACAATGGAGGTCCTGCTCTTAGTGCCCCGCTAACACATCAACCAATTGCCCTAGACACCAAAAACTCTCCTGAACTGAGCTGCCCCAAGAGTTCCCTGGAAAAAGAGTCATTACTACTCCACACCCCCAAAATCACAAATTTCCTATTATTAGAATCATTTAGGTTGGAAAAGACCTTTAAAGATCATCAAGTCCAACTGTTAACCTAGCACTGCCAAGTCCACCACGAAACCATGTCCCTAAGCACCACATCTACACATCTTTTAAATACCTCCAGGGATGGTGACTCAACCACTTCCCTGGGCAGCCTGTTCCAATGTTTAACCACTCTTTCAATAAAGAAATTTTTCCTCATGTCCAATCTAAACCTCCCCTGGCACAACTTGAGGCCATTTCCTCTTGTCTTATCGCTTGCTACTTGGCAGAAGAGACCAACACCCACCTCGCTACAACCTCCTTTCAGGTAGTTGTAGAGAGCGGTAAGGTCTCCCCTCAGCCTCCTTTTCTCCAGGCTAAACAACCCCAGTTCCCTCAGCCGCTCCTCATAAGACTTGTTCTCCAGACCCCTCACCAGCCTCGTTGCCCTTCTCTGGACACGCTCCAACACCTCAACGTCCTTCTTGTAGTGAGGGGCCCAAAACTGAACACAGTATTCGAGGTGCGGCCTCACCAGTGCCAAGTACAGGGGGACAATCACTTCCCTACTCCTGCTGGCCACACTATTTCTGATACAGGCCAGGATGCCATTGGCCTTCTTGGCCACATGGGCACACTGCCAGCTCATATTCAGCCAACTGTCGACCAGCACTCCCAGGTCCTTTTCTGACAGGCAACTTTCCAGCCACTCTTCCCCAAGCCTGTAGCGCTGCATGGGGTTGTTGTGACTGAAGTGCAGGACCCGGCACTTGGCCTTGTTGAATCTCTTACAATTGGCCTTGGCCCATTGATCCAGCCTGTCCAGATCCCTCTGTAGAGCCTTCCTACCCTCAAGCAGATCAACACTCCCGCCCAACTTGGTGTCATCTGAAAACTTACTGAAGGTGCACTCGATCCCCTCGTCCAGATCATTGATAAAGACATTAAACAGAACTCCCCAATACACAAGTGGGGAACACCACTTGTGACCAGCTGCCAACTGGATTTAACTCCATTTGCCACCACTCTTTGGGCCCGGCCATCCAGCCAGTTTTTTTATCCAGCAAAGAATACGCCTGTCCAAGCCATGAGCAGCCAGTTTCTCCAGGACATTGCTGTAGGAAACGGTGTCAAAGGCTTTACTGAAGTCTAGGTAGACAACATCCACAGCCTTCCCCTCACCCACTAAGCGGGTCACCTTATCATAGAAGGAGATCAGGTTAGTCAAGCAGGACCTGCCTTTCATAAACTCATGCTGACTGGGCCTGATCACCTGGTTGTCCTGTACGTGCCGTGTGATGGCACTCAAGATGATCTGCTCCATAACCTTCCCCGGCACCGAGGTCAGACCAACAGGCCTGTAGCTCTTTGGATTGTCCTTCCAGCCCTCCTTGTAGATGGGTGTCACATTTGCTAAATTCCAGTCAACTGGGACCTCCCTGGTTAGCCAGGACTGATGATAAAGGCTTGAAAGTAGCTTGGTGAGCACTTCTGCCAGCTCCCTCAGTACCCTTGGGTGGATCCCATCCAGTCCCAGAGACTTGTGTGTGCCTAAGTGGTGTAGCAGGTCGCTAACCATTTCGCCTTGGATTATGGGGGCTTCATTCTGCTCCCCATCCCTGTCTTCCAGCTCAGGGGGCTGGGTACCTGGAGAACAACTGGTCTTACTATTAAAGACTGAGGCAAAGAAGGCATTAAGTACCTCAGCCTTTTCCTCATCCTTTGTCACTGTGTTTCCCCCCGCATCCAATAAAGGATGGCGATTCTCCTTAGCCCTCCTTTTGTTACTGATGTATTTATAGAAACATTTTTTATTGTCTTTTACGGCACTAGGCAGATTAAGTTCTAGTTGGGCTTTGGCCCTTCTGGTTTTCTCCCTGCATAACCTCATGACATCCTTGTAGTCCTCCTGAGTTGCCTGCCCCTTCTTCCAAAGGTCATAAACTCTCCTGAGTTTCCTGAGTTCCAGCCAAAGCTCTCTGTTCAGCCAGGCCGGTCTTCTTCCCCGCCAGCTCATCTTTCAGCACATTTTTTTAAATTGTATATTTATATATTATTTATATATATTATTTTATTATATTTATCTTTTTATTATATTGCAAATACAAGATGAGGTATCAGTATCCTCGTCAATAAAAAATCTGATTCCTCTTTACTTAACAAGTAATGGCATTCTCAATCAGTCAACTATTAAATGAGATTGTTGCCCTGCAACAATGACTTGAAATGGATTTTCACATACTTTCTGGCATAGTAGCTTTCTGCCATTAATATTAGTCTATCAAATTTTCACTGCTCACGTACTTCAAAGAGTATTTGTAAATTAACAGCTATTTCATTTTTATTAATTGCATTATGAAAGAGACAGAATAATTATCCAGGACCAGTAACATACTGGAGATTCATGCTGAGCACAAATGCCTCCTCATTGCTAGTATTTCTGTAAACGAAGAAGGGAGGGGGAGACTAATGAAAACTTAATTTATAATATACATAAATAAATGCACACATTTCCAGATGCAAAAGATACAAAAGTTAATTACATTACTTTACTTACAGACCATCCGAAAAGCTACAGAATTAATTTATCGGAAAGATTAATATTTTACTCTGGTTACAATGTTCAGAGTTCATTTGTTATCTCTGAAAGAAATTTGTTATCTCTGAAAGATGCCTACTTCCCTGAGCAGCATCCATGTTGCAAAAGCTTTGTCTAAAGCCCCAAAAGCAAACACCTACCACCCACAAGGCCCCGACGGAGGCGTATCATTCAAGCAATCAACGGTAACGATGGGAACACCCTAACAAATTCCTGGAACTGGAGTGACACTGGGCAGCAAGGGACTGCTTGGCTCACAGCCCCGTCCAGTCAGAGGAGATGTCTGGTTTAACATCTCCATCTCACCATATATGCCAAGCCACAAATTAACTCCCAATTCTCTGCAGCATGTCGTCAGTGCTCTTCCACGCCATCTCGTACCATTAACGATCTCCTCCCTTGTCCCTACTGTCATCACAAACATAACCTGTTTATGAGACTAGAAGTACTCGTCCCTGTTTGCTGCCTTCTGTCTTGCAACCACATTGCAGCCGCTCCGTGCAAATAATATATGAACACACACATTTAGGATACACTGGAAGTGCAAAGATGACTGGGTGGAAAAGAAAAGAAAAAGAAATTTAAAAAAGCTAGTGATTTTCCATGTCTCCTCCCCTTCCCTCTGGGCAACACTTTAAAAGAAAGCAAAATATCAATGTGTGAGAAAAGTCAGTTTTTAATAATAGCTAAAAAAAAAAATCAAAATAAGAAATGTGTGCTTAGAGCACTTATATTAGACAAGCACTTTCAGCCTAAAAAGATCTCAAGATGCACCTGGTTTCTATAGTTAGAAAGTCAATATATACTTGACGACAAAATACAGAAGATAAAATGTATGCAATTTTAATACATACAACCATTAATACAAATTAGGAGACTTCCATGAAAAACACCTACACCCCCTTTTTTCCCTTTGAATAGACCAAGATCATTCCTGAAATCATAAATCCTGAAGCAAAGGTGACTTCATGCTATTTCCCAGTATCACAGAACATGAAGTGCTCCGTGCCTCTGTCGCCTGAACAGCCCCTTACAGTGCTCCCGTTACAAGAGCAGAAGGGAAATACATAATTTAAGAGCACCCTAAACCTGATCCTTTTTGCCAGAGCCCCCCTCATACAGATAAGAAGAAAAGGCGTGTGGCAGGGCACAATTGCACCCACTCAGCAGAAGCCAGGCTGTTTTTTTATAAGCCCATGAGGCAGCAATCTTAACATTTCCAATTTTTTTCCCATTTTTTTCCAGGTTTTTTGTGGTGCAAGCTCAAGACAGGGCACTGTCGGTCTTTGGCCTTGGACCAGGGACAACGTGAGACAGCTTGGTTATAGGATTTATTTAAAATACCCATGATGGCACAGTGTTTTGGAGAAGTACCTAATGGAAAAATGCCTTCTATGTTAGCAAACAGACGTTTCGCTGTAGTCCAAGCACATAAGACAACGAAGCATTTTGGCAGCATTTTAGAGATCAAAGTTTCATAGCAACTAACCTGTAAAGGCATCTTTGGCTGTGTATGCGAGGGTACACAAATACTTACTGGTCAGGTATCTTTTCCTTGTATTTAATAGGTATTTCTACCAGTAGATATTCCTACTATAAAATTACAGCCTTGTGTTGCTGAAATGAATACGCATCCATGCAGCTTCACAAGGCTTACCTGGGGAATCAGAGAATTATTCCCCAGACGGAGGTTTGCCTGGCCAAATTTCAGTCTTTGGTTTTTGGTTGTGGGTTTGTTTGGTTTTTTTTTTTTTGGGGGGGGGGGTTGTTTGTTTTTTTTTTTTTTTTTTTAACTTTGTGGCCAAGTAATACAACACTTGGAAAATGACAAAAGGAACACTGCAGTAATTTAAAGTTTGTGGCATTTTTACCATGATTTTTCCTCATTTGCACCTATAGGTAGGCAATGAACGCCAAGGATTCTGTCTTTAAAAGATTAAGTAAAAAAAATAAGTTTGTCTGTACCATAAAATAAACGGATTTCCTTCAGCACCAAGGCTGCCAGAAAATACATCCTGGCTTCTTTCTAGCAAATACCAAAGGCGGATGTATGGCCCTATTTATAGTACACTAATGCAATTGTGAAATGCATACCCCATGCACTTTATCTGTATTCAACTTTGACTATACTCTTCATTGAGCTAAGCAGCTTGTGGGAAGGGTCATTCCCAAGACTAAAACTACATTAACTCTGTCCACGTATCAACTGCTTGCAGAGACTCAGGGGTGACCTCAGAGCCCCCCATCCTCTGGTACATCTCCTTCAGGTGCTCTGACACTGATGGGCAGATTGGAAAAGGTGAAAGCTTACATTAAACTAAGAAGCAGGGAAGTTACGACCTGCCTGTGATTAATTTCTCCCCCCAAAATAGGGATAACAACTGTTTCTCCACCTTGGTTCACCTTCTCTCTTTATACTATAAATCCCCACAAAAGGTGCTGAGTCTGATTGCATGCATATCATGCCAAACCCAGCAGACACCAGGCTGGAAACCCAGGCATTGCTGCAAAGCAGATAAACAGTGGCTGTACCAGAAAAGGTCTGTATAAATACAGTGCATTTACACTAAGTAGAATGACACTGCAGAATAATTCCCTCATCTAATACCATGACGAGGGGTTGTAAACATTGCAAGACAATTAACTGCCAGAAGAAGATAACTATAGAGTCTGAAGGCTATCTAGTTAATTCGTGGACACCTGCTCTGCTTTAAGTCTAGCTCTTTTTAAGGTGTCAAGCAATTTCAAATTCATCCCTACGCAAGAGAAAAACTTAAAAAATTATGGTTTCACAAAAATAAAGCAGGAGTCACCCCCTCTTTCTTCAGTTTTCCTATTGCAAAATTATCCACACACATTTTCAACCATTCCAAAGCTAAAGTTAAATGCTTAAGTTAAATGTTTGATGTCAAACCATATACTAAGGTTAAAGGGCTGCAAAGAAGAAGGATACTTTGCGTCTTCTGGCTAGATAGTGAACATGGTTTAAACTACAGGGATTATTTTTTAAGCTAAGGGCCATACGCTACTATATCAGCTCAGTCATCCAATACAATAATCTCAAAAAGCAGCAGCAAAAAATAAGAACTTGTTTTGTTAAATTTAGTCAGTTGTTCTCTGCTTACAGGTAGGAAAACATCAGCAACATTTATACAGCAAAGATCTGATATCCATTTGGGAAAGTAATCTCATTTAGGGTCTTTCTGATTTTTTTTTTCAAAGGAAAGAACTGAAGTAATAGGAGACAGAACTCCAAGTATGCACCATTTTTCTTTATTGCTTGTTTTTTGCTTCCTGCCAGGAGAAGTTATGACTAAGAACAGGAAGGCTATACCTGGTAAATCAGCCGCTCGGTTGACATAAATGCAGTGCCTCCCCAAAGCAGCCCTGCAATGTGGCTGAGGGCATAGCAATGCACAACCTCACCCTGCCAATGACTGAGAACACTCCTCCAGCGCATAAAAACAAGCGATTTGTTTCTGTGCATCTGCTCGGTCAATCTGCTCCCTAGAACAGGATTGCTCACTGGTGGTGGATGTGATCAGCTTCCAAGGGTCAGTGTTTTCTTGTACTTTGACTTAAAATGAACAAAAAGCTTCTGTAGCTGTAAGGTCAATGGTATGACAGAGGTGGCAACTGTTGCGTGAGATATGAAGATAGCAACAGGGAAGTATGACATGTCTTTATCCACGTTCAGACAATTGCTAGCTCGGTCGTACCCAGTCCTGACAGACTCTGGAGTGCTATCAAAACAGAAGGTACTCATCATAATGTATACAGCACTGCAGGGGGGGGGACAAGCTCTTTAACTCTCCCTGAATGGGAACCCCACCGCTACCGCTAGCAATGGGTTGCACAGGGATTACTATACCTGACCGAGGAATGTCTTCGACCACTGTTGCTTGACTTCACTGAAATTATTTACAACTAAGCAATTTTCCAACACCCAAGTATTTAAAGAGCTACTCTGTCATCACTTCTGAACTAGTTTTCTTCACTGCTGGATCAGTGAAACTAGATGCTGAAAACCAATCTTGTCAAAAGTGGCAAGGTATCTTCTTGGAGCCTACAGGAACCTTTCTATTGACTTGGATCTCATCCCTAAGGACCACCAGACCAGTATTTCTCCATTTGCAAGTAAAAACAAAAGGGGGAGGAATAGAAGAGAGAGCTAGTTCAATCACAATCATTACATAAAGCTCACAATGGACAGATGCTGCCAGGGCCCTGAGTGCACTAAGAGGCCATGACCAGCCTCACGAAACCCCCAGTTTCACGTTCTGCCCGTGGATCCAGGAGCTCTGTTTTAGCTGAGGGTTGGGCCTTCAGTCCTTGCCAGAGCAGGTCCGCCTGTCTCCAGTCCTGCCTCTGGTCGCATCTCCTGAAGGGACCTCAACCCCACATTGTAGGTATCTTCTCTCCTGAACAATGCCCTCAGGCAAGCTCTAGCTCATCCCCATCCCTGCCTCCAGCCTCATCTCCTGCTGCTCCTCCCTGGATGGACCCTGGACCTGGTTCACTGCCATACCTGGGACTGCTGATGGACCCTGTCACCAACACCCAGTTCTGGCCCGTGTTCAGGCCCCGTGGGACTGCACACCAACAGCGAGGGCACTGCATGTGCTGGGGTCACCCTCAGCTCCCAGCTCATCCCCCCTTGTGAGGCAACCCTGCTCCTGCTCCAGGAGAGATGCTGGCCCGTTACACCTTCTACAAAAGGCTCTTTTTATATTCTTTATGTGTATCTCTAAATATTTACTTGCTGGAGTGAGATGAAGAGCTTGTTTTGCTACTACTCTCTGAGCAAACCCATAGCCCAGAACAGCTTCTTCCTTATACTGCAAAAGCAGTACCTTTTCCAAGAGAGCTATAAAGATGAGCCACTTCTGTTCACAAAAGGTGAAAATACAGAGTTTTAATTCATGTGGAAAATACTTTCTTTCCACACATTGATCACAAATACATGACTAGACAAAACCTGAGGGTGGGGTTTGGTTTTGTTTTGATTTTTTTTTTTTTAAACTGTTGCTTCCTTATTGGAATAAAATAGTGAATTATTGACTTACCAAGGGTGTTCTCAGAGTTATACAAATACATCATAAACCTAGATAACAAATGCAATTTTATTATATTTCCCACATGAACATAACACCAAACTGTTTTTTGGTTCTATTCTTCTCTTTCACTTCCTGAAACACGTGTTTAGGACTGACCCACGTTTACTTAGATAAGAAGCAGGCTATCACCAAATTGTGTTGGAACAAAGTGGATTAAAACAAAGATGTTGTTAAACTAAAGAAATATCATTTCACCTGAATAAAAAAAGTGAGGAAAAACAGAGTCCAGTATAATTCTGGAAGATGCTCATGCACTTCAGCCCTACGCTGCAATGTGCTCATCTGCTTTTCTTCAGCTTTCAAGCATTGAAGCAAGATCTACTTTATAACATGAGCTGCTGAAATCATGAACAACATGAAAGCTACCCTTCCAGGAGCTCAGCTGGAATTTGAATTTAAGCAATGAAAATCTCCTCCTTTGAAACTCACTGTGATATTTAAAGTTTTGCACCCCTGAGACCGGGTTTTCAGAGAGCGAGTGCCTACGTGCCACTCACTTCCATGCAGTTCAGACTAAGCACTGCACGGAACGAGTGCCTGTGGCTGTACCAGAGGTATTTGTTCATGTTTGAAAATGTCTTTTAAAAAGGTTATTGTCTCAAAATATCCAGTATGGTATTAGGACACTGCATGGTGCTGGTCCCCTTATGCATAATCACTACTGTCCCTATAATGAGTACGATCTGACATTGCAGAAGCATGTCAGGACAGCCAAATGAGCTGGAGCAATTACTATTGGAGTGCTAACCAGCTGACCAAGAGAGTCAATAAAATAAATGCTGTGAGGCAAAGTGAGCTGTGTGTTTGTGTGAAACCTAGTGCAGCAAGAGCTTCTGATCATGGCATGAGTTCACGGTCAACCTGACAGAAGTTATATTTCTTAAGCTACGGCATTCCAGATAGTTTCAGTTCAGTGAGGATGGCCATGCTGCCTTTCAGAAGAATTTCTTGTTCTCAATTTCAGCATTTTTTTCTGACAGTTGAGGGAAATCGAGAGGTAACAGGAAGGTGTTATTCACTGAAAACACTTCTAGTATATTTTTCCCACTTCAAATTTTATCTAAAAACTTCCCAACTTCAGAACTTCAAATGGCCCGAAGATGACCTGCAGAATTTTGTGCACAGGAACTAGGTGGAGAAAGGCAGGTTTAGGAAGTTGATCTCATATTAATCAAGGACATCTGAACAGTCTGCTGGGCTCACAGATATTTTAAAGTGTCCTATGCAACAACCTGAGCCTGAAGTTTTGAACAAGATAGTAATTCTAGGCCTGTTAATCAAGGAAAGAGCCTTCAAAACAAACTAATCTCTACAAAGGTTTGGGCACAATATTTCTGGAGATTCCGCATATTTAGGAAAGGTAAGTCATAGCCCCAAATTCCCCTTGCCATTCTCTTCCTGTATACAGTGGACATGTTTTAAAAGTTTCAAATATTTCAGCATCTTTTGGCACTTACTTCAAATGCACACGGCATACATCAAAGTAAGCCAGAGCTCTGCTGTCTTGGGCAGCGGACTGAGATACCCACATGGATGAGACAGGGCAGACGCGTGGAAAGAAATAATTGACTGTCACAAGGCAAGGCTTAGCAGAAGTGAGACAAACCCATAAAACATATAGGAAGAAAGAATACACCAACATGAAAAAACTCATGACGAGTTGATAAAGATTTTGGGTTTTAAATGGTGGTATTGGTGAACAAGAAGCCAAATAAAGCTACCTCCTTCCAGTTCAAGTATGGCACCTACAGAGCAGCGTATTTGTTTTGGGTGGCTAAGCTGAACTCCTCAATTTGGTGAGAGAAGGGAGTCCTCCCTGTGAGATGGGTTGTTGCTTTCCTGACACTGCAGGCCAGCTGCCACCATACAGGACAGATCAATACTTGCCGTATTTAAATACTCTAACTTTCCTGCTTGGCTTTTGAACTATGGCATTTTCAAAAGATTTGGGAAGAAGTATCAACACAGGAGAAAACTGTTGGAAAGAAAAAAACAGGTGAGGAAGAGCAGAGCAGAAATAAGGGCATGCACATCTGCAAGTGTTCTGACATCAGGTCCCTCCCACATCTTCTCCATGCTGTCCATCTCTAAAACAGGGTGGGTCTGTAAATACAAACCAGGAAAGTTGTGAAGATGACTACACTAGAGCTTGTGAAGCAATCAGATACTATGTGCGTCGATCAGTTTTTCAATCTCATTACAATACCTCAATGCTAAAGATTTCCTTTTCTAATTCTCCCAGCTGTTCTGAGATAAATCGGTTTACAAAACTATTGTGCTTTGTGTTCAGCTTTATTTAGACTGGTTTAGCAATTGGAGCTGCTGTTAATAACAGAAATCCTATCTGGCAATTGCAGCACGGATATCCCAATTTGCCAGAAGATTCTTACCTGTCATGCTTACTCTTACTTTTGCAAAGCACCCAAGAGCTCCACATAAACGTCTGGATTAGCCTCTCAGATTAATAAACAGATTCTAAAGCCTTCCCCCCCCCCCCAAGAAATCACATTACCAGTTAATTTTCTTACACAAAAAATTACGCCAACAACCTCCTCCCCAAATGAACATCCCATGATTTTTTAAAAAGGCACAAATAAAATTAGTTTACAAGAGACGTTATATTATTAAAACATATGCTGACATCAACAACGCTCAAGCCTCTATAATGGCATTTTGTTCTTCATTGGTATTTACATTATTATAGTTCTTATGTATTGCCCTGGAAATCAGCTTTGAAGTGGAATGATGAATAAATGAAGATTTATTATTACTATCCTTATTAGAGGGATTTTAAAGTCATTAGAGACCAACAAGACATAATAATCATATTATATTCAATCTTCTCTAGAACATCTCCTTTGATAGGCCTGCTAACTCAATTATTTAAATATATATTACAGCAAAATGCAGCGTGCCTTCTACAGTTTGGGATAAGATGGCAATTTTTATGTTGTTTTCAGTTAACCAGAATTTGTTCTTACGGAATTCATGGGTTTCACAGTGGGTTTCTCAGTTTTAAACACTAGAGTTTCAAATTTACAGTGAACACCTGGCTCAATGTGTCTGCTCAATTGAAAAAAAGAAAGGTTAAAAGCTGGGGAGGAGATGAGGCACTGGAGCACAATCTTAACCTGCAGTGACTTTTAAAAGTAAGATCCTCACAGAAGCGATGATCTCTCAAATAGTCAATAGACTTGGCTTCAACCAACCACCACCAGGCAAGAAGGAAAAAGCATCTAGAGGCTCTGAGGAAGAACAGAAGCAGAACTGCACCACTCCAAGCAGTTCAGAAAATAAGTCTCTGGATTCAAAGTGACATCTATAGTCGAGCAAAAACTACTGATTAGAAAAAAAATATCCAAACACTGTATACCTGGAAATTATCTCCTTTTTGTCTAAAGAAGGGTGGATAAACCCTAAGACTAACATCACAACCCCTGAAGAAAGCTTTGGAAATGTTAAGCGGTCTTCTAGACAGGCCACAATCTAAGGACTTGGAGGGAGGGCTGGCAAGACAAGTATAAGGCTCATGGCATGCAAGCTGAGTGACAACAAAAAGGCAGAGGGCAAAGCTGCAGCCTTGTTGGTGCTCATAACTCCTGCATGGCTTCTTTGCCTGCTTCTCCCATGAGAGGAAGAGGAAAAAGTGCTGAAGGACTATAAGTGTGTTCATAGCAAAGGAAGTCAAAGTTGGCAATGCAATAATGATGTTGTTCTGGCAACTTCTGCAACATGAACAGAGAATTGTTATCCAAGGCACAGAGAGCAAGGAGCTGCACAGGAATTACTTAGGTCCTTTCCACCCTTCCTTTACTCATGAAGTCCTGTACCATGAGCTTACCCCAAATGAGAAGCTTGGAGACACCACTATTTACACAGTTCTGAGACCACCTCGATGTCTTCTTTAGTTCAGACAACTAAGGATTGTTACTACATGTACAGCAGAACTCTTTCACAGCAAGAATCCACGTTTAACTACAACTAGACAGGTCTTCTCTCCTCCCCCAGCACTCTCATTATAATTACAGCTCTTTTCCATCAGTTACAAGAGGGAACCTTATAACCCCAGGCTATGACTAACCCCCTTCTTCTCTGCCCTCTGAAACTTCCATCGTTACTCAACCTTGACAGCAGAGATGGTATAGAGTAGCCACTGGCTCTGTATCACGGCAGGCTGGCATTGGCAGTTCTTATTGCCCAGCTGGAAAACAAGTGCAATGGTAATGAAGACCATCTAGTTCATTCCTCAGTAGCTCCACTTGCTACTTGTGGAGCTGCAGTTATAGCAGTGGAGCAAAATAGGAAAGCTCTTGAGCACCAGAGAAGATGGAGCTCACAGAAAATCACATGAACAACTGCACTTATTTGTGGAAAAAGGGTGGTATGTGGGAAAGCGAAAGGTTTTTCAGCTGTGGCTAATGCTTTCAACCACACACGACAAAAATCCTTAAGTGGCAAAAAAACCCAGCAGCCTAAGGCAAAGGTAAAAGCAAAACTGGCTAGAACCAAATAAAGTATTTTCATACTTCCTCTCACTCAAAATGACCTATTTAATGCAAAAGCAAGATGGAAAGTACAATCCTTACTGTTGACTCTGCCTGCAACTTGTCTGTTCAAAGAAGAAAGAAGAATACCATTTTCATCTCAGGTGTTAGGCAATCAGCGAGGGGCAATAAATATACTGTAAGCTGCATCTTTCAGATCACACCAGCTGCCCAGGGAAGGCAGCACCAGCATTGAGGTATTTTCCTTTAATTCTGTCATTGCTGTTCCAAGTCCTTCAGGATTTTCTCCACTTGTGAAACATCTGAGGCAATCTGGGCTACTACAACTATGAAGCTTGTACCTGCTAGTTCTGTACAGGTGCTTTATGTCAGATTAGTCCCCAGATGCAAACACTGCAAGTGTTCATCATCTATGACTATCATAATTTATGGATACTAATATTCTCAGGGTGTTATCAATGCTATCACTACATCAGCTACCTTCCAACCCCGCTTGTCATCTCTGTTTCTTTTACTTTGCTGCCTTCTTACCCAAAACCTCTTACTGATTGCCTCTAATTCCCTTTCCATTACCTTCTTGCTCCTCATGAACCATCTGATTTCCCTGCCGTTCACCTTGGTCTTGCTCTGCCTAGTCATTCTGCAGTTAATTTTTGATCCTTACAGGCTGCAGAGATACTTTGCTCTTGGCCACTGGCCAGATGAAACACTTCTGTCCCTTCCCAGCAATAAGCAAGGAAACATTCAGCAGCTCTTGGCACTTGGAACTGGATGGGGGAAATGCATGATGGAAGTGCTGCAGTGCTCTTTAACCTTCGTTGACTCTGTGGATCCTCCTGTATCTCTGGGAACTTATTCTGCTAAGATTTGTCATCCTAGCTGAGATCGTCTGTTCAAATCTAGCACGACTATGCTCTCTCCTTGTAGGAAGTTGATGATGACAGGCCTCTGATATGGCACTGACTTCCTCCTTGATGACTTAAGGAATAACTCTGCAGAGTATGTTACATGGAATTAATTTGGGACTAACAACATGAAAGTTTAATAGAAAATGAAGTGGGCAGAATACTCTGAGCTTTCAGAGCTAACTCATAACAAACAATGCAATTGCCACTATGATTTCCAACGTGGAAGAAGGGGGAGCAGGAATAGTAGTCAGTCTCCTGTGAAAGAGCTCTAGGCATTTGGCAAATCCAGAAGATTGTTAAGAAGGACAATAAATATGATGTTAAGGTGTATTTTTCTTGCCTCTCTTTTTTTATATTGAAAAATTGTGTTCAGGAACTATGCAAAGCACTGGACACGTGAAGCATGCGGCTTCCTGCTTCTGGGCATTTAAGCATCCTGTTGATCATTTATGAGTCCCAAAAGGACAGCAGTAAAGCCACGTACACTCCAGGTCACCTTTCTCATACGCCCAATTCCTGATCTGGAGGCTGTCCCTCAGCAGCAAGGGAAAAACATGGGTTTTGTGCTCATTCTGGTTACCATTCAACAAATCGTTTAAGTCACAGACTCCAACTCTCTGCTAAAAAAGGGTCAGTCATTGAACAGGATCTTTAGCAATGACAAACTGTGTACCTAAACTATGTACCAGAAAATGGTTAACAGAGGGTAGTATTCCTGACATTGATAGGTTTCTGTAAAATAGGGAACAATTAACAGCCCGCAAATGGATTGCACAATAGCTAAATTACACCGCTGACACCAGTCCAGCTCTATAAAGTGGGAGCCCTTTAAAATCCCTTCAGTCTTCTTGATCCTCTGCTTCCAGAAGTTACTTTAGGTTTCTTGTCACTAAAGTTATGATCTTTGGCCCACAGCATGCAGTTAAACAAAAAAAACCCTAAGGCACGCATATTGCCAAAAATTGCTCCCTCACTAAATATCAGCTAAAATATAAACTCAAATTCCTTTAGTAAACTAATAGAGCGTTCTGTTTGTGACAGCACTTAAAGACTGTTTTAAATAAAAGCAACATACTGAACTCACAATTCCAAAACCAGCATCTCTCAGGTTAGTGAAGGAGCACACGCAGGAAAATAATCCATCATTCGGGCCTGAAGTTTGCTGAACAACTACCTTCTCTTCAGATTATGCCTCTAAGTATTCTTACTTTGGGATCCACTGTTGGGAGCAAGCTAGCCCCCAGAAAAGTTGAAAAAGTAAAATATCATTGCTCTTGAAATTAAAGGGAGATATTTTTTGCTGCTAGATGCGTCATTCCCACTTCTACACAAACAATTGCTATAAAAACCACCAGAGAAGAGAAGCTTAGTGTAGTCAGTAGCAATGCACCTATTTTAAGAATAACAGTACCAAGTTAGCTTATTCACAGCTGACTTAACTTTCAGATAGATATCTGGGCAGATCTAGAAATCTCATTTCTGAACAGTCTTCCAGATAATTCCTAACATTTAAAAAACTGAATTATTGTTTAGATCACTATCTAAACAATACAACATATACTAACAGAATCGGGGGGGGGGGGGGGGGGGGGGGGGAGAAAAATCATGAACCTGACTATACATTTTATCTTATACAACTTTCCTGATGCACAAGTGTCTGTGATAATACCTGGATCATAGACCAGTCTTCCCACACAGTGAAACAGATGTTTTCATCCCACGTTCAGAGCTTCCCAGTACCAATGAATCCCTCACAGAAGGTTATTTCTAGTTTCATTGTACCTTCAAATCCTGTTTGCTATAGGATTTCAGAACTAATGTTTTATTGCTTTACAGGACAACAGTATTGGGGAATTATTTTTATTACTGAACAGATTTTTATTTTTAGGAAATGAGTCAACTATTTTGGTACCTAATGACAAATATAACAGAGACACATATATAAATATGAGGGGGTTGTGCAACTCATTGCCTTTGAGCTATTCCAGGATTCGCGGCGTTAAAGACAATGCAGTACTGTACAGCACTTAGAATGTTAATTTTCCACTAAGGATTTCACCCCGACCTCTGTTTCAGGTGTCATGGTACTGTCCCTTGGAGGGGCCAACTGCACTATCATAGTGATTTATTTTAACATGCATTTTCCTTTCTATTTTGTGAAAGGTTAAGGCTCCCAAATATACCTTCCAGAACATTCATGATGTTGGGAGAAAGATAAAATCCTGCAACACTTACCACCAAACACATCTCCGTTCTGATAGTTTTTCCCCTTCTGAGTTTCCTCTTCATTTTGAACAGTAGAAACATGCTTGGCGGAGGCACAGCCCATAGCTTCATTCAGACAGCTCCAGCTGGACCGAACCACAAATCATGTCTAGAGATGCATGCTCATTGTTTGAAAAATAATCGACCTTCCCGTGTGGTTGTCAGGGCACTTCTACCTAATGATGGTGAAAGAGAGAGAAAAATATTGACAAAAGGTAACCTCTAGATGTAGAGCTTTGAAGACAAATAATGGGGTTTGTCTTTGGAGGGAAGGACAAGAGCACAGGCTGTCTCCATCGTCTTAGGTTGTTAAAACCGTATTCAACAAACATCTGATATACGTACATCATGATACAGGTAGACCAATCCTGCCTTGGGACAGGAACTCAGTGTCTCCTTCAACTCTACTATTTAACCCATGGCTTGAAGAAAGCAACATGCGCACAGATATGTTTCCCACAGAACACAGGGGTTTTTTGGAAAGAAGGTAAGAAACCAGGAATATCTGCTCCTCCTGTTCCTTTTACTAATCTACCCATCAAGCCAGATTTCTTACAAAGTGTTTTAGTGATTAAGAGCTGTTAATTGCAAGTGTCCAGACAAAATACCCCCCCCAAATCAATTAAAGATTTTATGTTAATAGATGTGAAAGGCGATAGCCAGCTGTATTATCGTTTTTCTACATGATCATTACTCTACTGGATCCATAAAACCTCCACTGTTCAAAAAGGCAAGTATCCCCATTTTAAGATGGAGTAACACTCCCTGAAAAATACAAATGTCACATAAAACAAAAGGGGGAAGAAAAAGCTAGTTTATAGCTGCAATATTTATATTAAAAAAAAAAAATTAAAACCATGAACTGTTTAATGACCAAATAGTTCCACACTCAAACAAAACCAACTTCAAAGTTGGGTAAGATGACCTGACTTGCCTTTCCACCAGCCAAACCTTTTGGAAGAGGATAAGAGGTAGAGGAAAACAAGAACCACCTTTTTGCCGAGTTGTTCAGTTCAGCTACAGCGTAAGATCATACACACAATTTCTTAACTCACTACTTCTGGGTATTTACTTAAAAGGATGTGGCTCATTTTACTGCATGCCAACCACAAGAATTTTATCCATAAGAGCAGAAGGGCGCTCCTACCTAGGATATAGCAGTATCCATCCCACCAGAAATGTAGAACCCCAAAGAAAATCTTCTGAGTTTTATTTCCCTGTGTGCTCAGCACAAACAGCACGCCTGCCCGTGCCAAGGCAGCACCATGACACATCAGGACATGGTTTATGGGGCCTCCGCAGCCGCCCTTGGAGGGACTTCCCTGCCCATCCCCAAAGTCACAGAAACGAGGATGTGGCCAGCAAGGCCAAGAGCGACTCTGCTTCTTGCCATTGCAGCCACAGGTTCCCTGATGGGCGGCTTTTACCATGCAAGGGGAAGGACTCTGGATGCAGAACCACCTCTCACTTCTACTCACAGACCAGCTTCCACCTTCCATCTCACTCTGCACAGAAAAGTGCTTTTCTCCATTTAACAAGGGCGTTTCACTCAAAGCATACAACGTATATATGCTCAATCCCTGTTCTAAGCAGCTAACCCTCCCAGTCACACCTCTACATGCATTTTTCTTTCTTTATGTTCAGTATATTCCCCAACATGCTTTCTCCTTTTTTCCTTCCTCCTATATATGCACACTTGAGCATAAATTTCTAATTGCCCCATCCCTCTGTTCTCCCTTAGACACAGCTAGCTACTCACCCGAAAACACAACATTTTAAACCAAGGCATACATGCTGTTAGTGGAAAGGAGCGAGCAGATCCCCCTTGAGCTATTTTTTTAACCCTTTATGTTTACGTACTTTTCCCCCCCCCCCAAAAGAAAACCTAGGTTTTGCAGCAAAAGTCAGTATTAAGCTAGGGAGACTTCCTGCCTCCCTCAAGCAATCTCCAAGGCTATTCTTCAAATGGTTTTAATCCGTCTGCTTGTCAGACGTATACAAAGCTATAGCCCTGCTAAGAAACAAATTGCCCTCAAGATCCCTCTGTGCACATCCGAGCAGTCAATATCCAGAGCAGGCCATCCTAATTACACTGCCATGCATCGCAAATACCGATACACTCATTTCATGTAAACTACATTAGTTGTTCTTAAGCTTTTGCAATACAGTGAGGGTTGCAGCTGACAGTTTGTCTTCACATGTATCCAAACAGCATGACAGCCTGCATTACAATCACAGGTCTCCGTTTCACTGTTGGGGTGGGAAACAAGGATCCATATGGATTTCAAGCATCAGCCACGCTGTGCCTGCTCAGGAGGTACAGCAAGACACACAGAGGTGTGGGAGATGGAGGAGAAATAGCAGACTGAGAAGGGGAACTGCTAACTGGACTGGAAATGAAATGTGGACTAATTTTCTTAGAGGATGTAAATTTGCCTAAAGATAATACCTTTCAATAGACCAGCTGAAACAAACGGGGGAGAAGCAATCAAGTTTTTCGCCACAGAGACCCCATTTCAGATTTCAAAGAAAAGCAGGAGACTCAAGGTAAGCAGAGCCCGAAAACAGTAACTTTGATTTTTGATTTAAAATATAACCAGTTATATTATCCAAGGGAAAAAGACGTGGCCAGCTATAGGGCAAAGAGCAAGGGGAGACCCGATGTAACCCCAGAAAAGGCAAGAAGGTGTGTATGTGGGACCACAAACAGGCTGTACGTGGGGGAGATCACTGCACACCACAAACCCAGCATCTCTGTCACAGAACAGCCAAACTGCACTCACAGAAGTACCTGTTGAATGAATTATGCTGTTGCCTTACTCAACTATTTTTCCTCTTTCTTTTTTTTTCCTTCTGTCTCTCAGCAGGGACCACTTACAAAAGGGAAACAGCTGCTTAGGAATAAAAAACAAATGTATTTCACAACATAGCAGTGGGTTGGTTTTTGGGAGGGGATTTTTTGTGAAGCCTTATACACAGCCAACATGCAGCAAAACACATTGCAAAATACTTAATCATTGATTAGTACCCATGAGGGTGATGGTCCCGTCACTCAGGACCGGCAAGCTGTAGAAGTAATGGGGAGCAAAGAGATAAAGCTCTTTGGGGGAGGGAAGGAAAAAACATCCACAGTCAAATCTCTCCTGCAGTATCTTGGTAGCACACACCAACCTTACTAAAAATATGGTCACGTTCAAAGGCACGCTGTAATTAAAGGAAACAAACGGGAATACAAGAACTGGAAGTTTCACCTTTTACATTGAAGAACAGTAATCACAGCAGTATCTGGAAAAACTACACAACCAATACTTGGCTTATGGAGGCAACTTCTCCTGGTGCCAATAAATTGGGCTGAGAAAGCTACTCCAAAATGGCCTCCAAGGTAAGTCCAACACACATTTCCAGGCACATTTGTTGGACTACTGTAAACAGTGCAGTGAGACAGATGACACTGCAACACAGATAACTAACACAACCCAGAATTAGCAGAGGATTTAAAACAAACAAACAAAAACTCCAAACCAAAAAAAAACCCACAAAAAACAAACAAAAAAAAGTGAGACAAAAGCAGCATTAATTTTACAAGAGATGAAATCTGAGATACATAACACCGTGACGCTCTCCAGCCTTACACTGCCCCCAGCCTCACGGAAACCTGTCTTGCCCAGGTACTGAAGCCCAGTGACGAGGCTCGGGTACTGCTCAGAAATGAGGTGCTGGTCCTCATTCAGTGGGATGCCTGCAGAGGGTTTTGACGATGTGAAACGCAGTACTTCGAATGGCAGCAGAATAACGCATCCATTCCGTCTCCTCCCCCACTTTTGCACAAATATAATTTTCCCTTTTGTCTTCCTGAGCATTTTGGGGGCATGCAGATTTTTAGAAGCCAAAAATAAAAAGAATAAGAAAACCTCAAACCATTTGCAGTTCATGTTCACCACCCACCATCATTAATTATCAAGATTTGAGAGGCAATTTACAAGCTCCAATCTGCAAAACGCTAGTGAGAAAAATCTCTCAGGCAGATCAAAAGTGTCTACACCACCCCCAAATTAAATGCGGCAGGTTTAAGACTAACATCTTATGTGCAGGTCAAGAGAAGACTATAGACACTCTCAGATGCTGTACTTCGTACCCCAAGTTTCTTCTGAGCTAAAAACAGGGGAGCTCAATTCTTAGAATAGAAATTGCCTTTGGAAACTTTAAGCAATTCCTGGGTTTTCTGGGTTTTCTTTTTTTTGAGGCATGGCTATATTATGCTTTTTCTTTTACCAGCTCTTTCAACACTTCATTAATCCACTTGTCAGCCCCTCACCTCTTATTTCTGACAGTCGTGTCCAAGGCTGCATCCTTGACAAAACACATTTTGCTTCCACAGCTGAAAACCAAACACTTAATAGCAAATGGAGGATCTCCAGTGTTTTACAACAAATGTATGTTCATTCTTCTATTACCACAGGTGTATTTGTTTTCATCTTTATTGCATTGAGATAACTAATCTTTCATCTTCTTCAGGCTGCAGATACATCTAAAAGTTTCCTTCCATGTTGACCACACAGGAAATCAGGTTAAAATTTCACAAAGCTCAAGAGATCAAAGCAACGAGCTTCATGCAACCATGAAAAAACCCTAAGCTACGAAGAAAAACCACACTGGCTTTTCCTATAATACAACCTCATCCAGGCAGAACCCAAGGATTTAACTTAGTGCTATCATTATATTTATTTCCTATAAGAAATAGGCCTGTTTGATTTCCATTTGTTTTATTTTTCCCCCAAAAGAAGAAAGCAGCAATGTCTTCTGAATCTGCCCTCCAGGAGGATCGTTGGAAGTTAGCACCTAGGCGTCCCCCACTGTGATATCCCTCTTCCTCAGCTACCCTCCATCACCTCTGCCAGAAAATATGGCTTTTGGGTTTTTTTTTTTTTTCAACTGCCAAAAGGCATTTTTGAGCCAAAAAGATGGAGCTTTTTCCTTTGAAGTGCACCAATGGCCTAAGGAGGGGGAGAAAAAAGAAAAGATTAAAAAAAAATCATACAAGCTTTCTCCTTCTTCAAATTATTCAAACCAGCATTGCTGGTAAACAGCATAGTTATATTGAAAATTAACCCACTGACTTGCTAAATGAACAGGGCAAGGTTACAGCAGAACCAGAGTTGCAAACACTCTGGAGTAATACAGTGGCAGAAGGGGAAAAAGAAAAGTTGAAGTGAGTGGTGATGCTCTGTGCCTTTGAACCCATAGGCAGAACATGCTCCCCTCCGCCTGTTGATACTAATAGCCATGAAATTAAGCATTTTCTCCCCTTCTATGAATTGTTTGTCTCCGTGATGCAAAATTTCTGTGTTTATTACCACATTTCAGCATCCTACTGGAAACACGCTGTTCCAGTCATCCAGGCGAATGCAGCAGTAATCTTGCTGAAAGGGAAAAGAATGAGTGCAGTGCAATAAAATAAGTAACGCACAAGGAAGCGCAGAGAAAGCACACCATGGTTTCACAGCATTTTACTCACACTGCACTAAAAATACTATTGACAAACTAAACTTGCCCAGTTATCCAGTCGGAAGGTGGAACTGCCATTTGCATGTATCCTCTCTTGGGAAGCCATGCTCAGCAGAAATCATATTTTAAGCATTCACTTTTCAAAGAGCAAACAAGAATACTGCAATTTGACAGCTAAAGAGACCCAACAGAAAAACCACAGAAGCTTTTCCTAGCAGGGTGGGCCTGGTTTGAATTAATACTACTAATTCATATCATCAGGTTATTTGTCCTATTACAGGACAGACTTTGCCCCGCTGAGGCTTATCTTACCTTTTTCATCAGCAAAATTAGCCTCTTATTTTCTTTTCTTTTGTTTGCAATCAGCATCCCAATACATGGTTTTTTATGTATTAAAGCAAAAAGTGATTTCCAAATAGAATAGCTCTCAGCAGCAACACATCAGATCTAGGGAACATTTTCTCCTCATTCGGTCTCATACAGAGAATAGCACCAGTGAGTCCCTGGGAAGAGACTCCCTGGGAGATTTGTAAAATACAAATGAGGAAGAGAAGGGGAATCGTATTGTAATCTTCCTCTTCATTCACACAGGGTGGAGTTAAAGTAACACCAGTGTGAAAAGCCCAGCAACCCAGGAACAAGATATGTCAGTCACAGGGCCTACCGTTTTTGCCATTTCCAGAGAAAATTAATTAAATTTTACTGTTTGTTTTTTTTTTTTTTAAAAAAGCTCAAATACTTGAAGAGTAGTGATAGAAAGATTACCACCACCATTACAGAACGCAGTTCTAGCACCTAATTATTTTTTTCCTCTTTCTAGGAGAATTAATAGACAAAATATTGAAGACAGACGAGACTTTACAAGAGTATGGGCTGGCAATACCGCAGGGTTTTTTTTTCCTTGCACACAAAGTAAAAATGCACTAGAGATGGTATGTTTCTGGTGAGAAAGGAAAAAACTTTCATACAACGTATTTCACCTGCACAGCCTCTTTCAAACCAGTAGCAGTGCCACAGCTTCTCTTTACCATAGTAGGTGGTGCTACTCAACCAGAATTTCCAAAGAATCAGGACATTTATCCTATGTACTTTCCCTTTGCAGAAAAAACAAGCACTTTTCATTAAAAATAAGATTACACGACAATAAGCTGAGAACACCTTAAATATTTCCTGCTTCTATATGAGCAATTGCTGTAGCTGTTACAAGGACATTACAGAATTTCAGCAGAGATTTCCACAACACACACAAAATGCTCAGATGTGTGTTTGCTATCAAACACATTTCAGAGCTGGTGGGTCACTACAGTATCTCAGTCCATTGCCCAGTACTTCTCTTTTGGGTCACAGTCAGCACTAGATGATTGAAAACCCAACAGAAACTAGAATGAAGGACCTGATTAAAGGCAACAAGACCCTTTCCACTTACTTTAGGTGGCTTGAGGTCACTTCCTAAAACTCAAATTTCACGGAAGAAAGATTATTTTGTGGTTTATTTCCAAAGGGATTTTGGAAATGTAGTGCTGGTGATCGCAGCCAAGCCAGGCACGCTGGTGTGATGGGAGATACTAGACAGGACTACAGAAAAGCCAGGTTCAATTCTCCTCAATATATGACCTTCCTGTTTATCTAAGCATCATCTCCAGCACTTACCGTAACGGGTAGGGTGCCCAAGTACTTCTAAAGTACAAAGAAAACCAACAATAAGCTCTCCTATTTAATTTTATTTCTGTCTTCATGGTTTAAGAGGAAGATGTGGTTTACTGAGCAAGATACAGTAAAAGGCCCTGAGGTACAGGAACAGTGATTTATACAATGTTTTGTACATGCCTAAGTATGGGTCTGAGCATCATCTTCCTTTTGAGAACTCATTCCCCTTGCTTTGCCTTACTAAAAATAATTTAAAGATGCAACCATTACACCTAGCCAATCAACTCCATCATTTAGAATTAGACTAAAATAAAATGATGTAGTAGCTGTAGCTGTGCCATCAACAAAACTGTTTGCTTTGGAGAAAAACCTTGAGAGAGAATTACCACACTGTGAAAAAGCAGCTTCGTCCTCCTAAGTTCCTCCTGCCCTCTTCCCACCAGTGATGGGGAATGCACCTCTTTGGAGGTAAACATTGACTTTGGCCTGGAGCTGAACTCTTTTTAGGACTGCCCCTCTCCCAAAAAAGCAGTGGCTCAACAAGTCTCTCCTAAAAATGCAAAGCACATACTTCTTTATTTCAACAGTAAAAGCATCAAGTATCTAATACCACACATTGGTGGCATTAGACTTGGAGACCTGGACTTTTCAGACTTGGAGGTCTAATCTTTATTTTTTGTTCTTCCACACTTTTATTTCCTTCCCAAACCACTTTTCTTAGTCTTTCTCGTGTGCCACCATGGTGGTGGAAATAATCACACAGAGATGGGTCTGCTAGATGCCCCCAGCTGTGTGAGATGCAACCTCTCCACTCTGTGCGGTGATGATTAGCATCTTTCAAAACTCAGTAAGAACACGTTTTGCATCACCGTATCACAAATCTGGCACAGCTACGCTCCCCAGGAAAGGTACTTGTAGACTTCCAGAGAGCTGGGGTGCATGCAGGAGTCTCCGTCCCTGCTCTTCAGCCCATCCTCAGTGCCACACACCCAAGGTAGTGGTGGCAGTGCAAAGTGATGCTGAAAGAGCAGAAATGAATTCTTCCTCTCTGACACCGGGGTGCAGCATCTCCTGTTACAGCAAAACTCCTTTGAGACCTAAGACTGAAAGCGCACCGAAAGCAACGGTGTTGTGCTACCTGGCTCTGCCAGGCAGGAGAGAGGAAGAGGAACATGGCTGACCTACCACCCACTGCTGCAGTGAGAAGGCAGTGAAACCACTCCATCACAGGGAGGAGGACTGGGGCAGGGTGTATTGGAACAAGACTGGTCTATACAAGATGAAATGCTGGCACTGAGGGAAGGGGGCTGATGATTTAGTCTCCTATGGCCAAGTCCATTTAATCCTCACGCATATTTCAGCTGTACCCCATACCTACAAATAACCAGTGCATCTATGGCCAAAACAACCCAAAGCTAAATAAAAATTGCCACTCCAACTTGCACGACCCAAAAGCAACCAGCTGACCTCCGAGGTTAATTTTGGGTGCCATGGAAAATGCAGGATCTCCTAGACACTGAGATTTGGAAACATCTCAGTATGTTAACTAGTCAATGAGGTAAGAGATGTCTGATGGAAGCACTGATTACTGAATACCTGAGGTGCACAGTGACACACAGGTCACATGAAGTCCTTCTAAACAAGCTGGGCAAACATTCATCATTGCTGCAGCACCCTCTCAAGTATATCATCAGACGAATCTTGCCATTAATGGATAACAGCAACTTTGATACTTCTATGCAGTCTTGTTTCAGACAAAGTGAAAACAATAGTTCCCGTGAACCTGTGTGCATTTTTTTTTTTTAAGCATAAGGATTTTTACCGCAATTATCTGTAACTGTACATTTTCAGGGTCTCATCCCCCTTTAGACCCACTGATCTATCCTAACAGCTCTACAATAAAAAGCCCCCCAAATCAGTTGACTGGGAAGATCCTTGAAAATCCTTGAAAATGTACAAAAATGAAGTGAGAGATCCCATCAGCTCCCCCATCTCCAACTGCATCAATGACAACTGCAAATACAGCAAAAATTAATCTATCTCCCCCGACCGCCTCCAAACATACAGCGTGGGATTATCCCACCTCACCTTGGGAAACCACTTTTGGTCCCTCTAGCCTGCTCTGTAATATCTGCCTTGAACATATGCTCTTCAGTTACGCTGTGCGCTTTCAGCATTCACCTGCAGACCTTTCCTTGCTCCCCATCAAGTTTGGCCAAGCAGCAAGTTTGGCCAAATTCATCACCACAGAGGAAGAGGGGAGGAGCTGCAAGCTGGAGGGGGGCTGCTGGATGTCTCTGCAGCAATACAGAGCCCACGATCTGCCTCCTGGGTCACTTCCAAGGCATTTTTCATCCAAAGAGCTGTGGCAGGAGCTACTTCATGTGCCACTTAGGTTGAAATTAAAACAAAACAACTCAGCTACGCAGAAGCCAAGGGTGTGAGATGCCGGGGACCTGCTGCTAATGTGTCAGCAAGGAAGCATTTGCCATATGCATCTCTGTTGTTTCTGTGCAATTAAAACATGAAACAATTTAAAGAGGCCTCTTTTTTTTGTAGACGAGTTAGAGAAAGAAGAAATCTTTCTTCACTAACCTGATAACACTTAAACGACAGAGTAAGTGCAGAGATGCTGCTCAAAACCATGGGAGGTGGCTCGTCCAGGCCGGTGAGGAGTAACCCCAGCACAGGCACCTGTTCCCATGCACAGCTGCCCCCTCTATGGCTGAAATGACAGCTACAATCTAGCTAGAAATCGTCAGTTAAAATTAATGATAAAAGCTAACAAAGCGGCTCATTTCACTCTTAGCTTTTGTGAACAATTGTATAGGGTTCAGCATTTCCACTGGGGATTTTTTTCACACAGGCAGGACATTTCCTAACCGTAGTCTTATGTAAATGGCACAAGTAGGAACGAAAGGGATGCACGCTGCAACCCGTGTTCCCAGAAGTACACTACTGACTGCTCCTTCCTGCTTAGCAGGGTTACTCCTCAGGATCAAGGAGGAGAAAACAGGATTTTTGGTGCTGAAGGCCACAGTACCCGAATGTTTGCATTGGTATGGTTTGATCCGAGAGCCCTATGTGATATCCTATCTGACATCATACCCTATTGCACAGGTTATCCCCGGAAACCTGAGTTGGGAGCGCAGCTGAGAAAGCAGGCTCTGCTCAGGAGCAGGAGAGCTTCAGAAACCTCCGGCCAAGAACAGGCAGCTGAAAAAACACACAGGCAAGAGAGGAGCTGGGCTACGGGGAGGAAAAGCAATGTGTCACCGCCCCTGTAAAACCTGTTGTGATCCATTACCTTCTTTGATCGCATCTCCCCATCCAGCGCTTCAGCATGGGCACTTCTGGACATCCCCACTGGAGGCTCAGCACTTGCAAAGAAAGTTTCCTTACTTCATTCCCTCAACACAGATATAGGAGCTTACCCGAGTCACAGCTTTGGGTACCGGCTTTTTCCTTTTTTTTTTTTTTTAATTAAAAAAAAAAGTCTTAGAACATCATAAGCTATATTTCCATACTCTCCACTAATGCTAACAGAGCAAGTAATGGAGAGTTTTCCTTTCAGTGGTGAGATGGTGAATGAATATGTGCATAACCAAGCCTAGATACTCAAAAAATAAGATCTAAACCACATTCCAGCCTATGATACAAATAAATGAGCAGTAGACTAGCCAAAAACAATTGAAATATTTTCAGTTCATATTAACACAGTTATAACTCAAACACCACCAGCAAGCCCAGAGCTGGATCAGTGGCATAGGAGCAGGGAATGCTGCAGATCTCTCCTCCCACTGACGATGCTGATACGGTGCCCAACTTCCCCAGGTTACAACAAGGAGCAGTCAAAGCAGCAACAGACCCCATCAGGATTAAAAACATAGAAACCACCTTCTATCGTTTTTAAATTACCTACATCTTATTCAGGCTGTTAGCATCCTGCCCCTGTACTTTGGTCTAATCTTACATTCTCCCAAAAGTGACCATGTTAATACTCTGTGTATAGGCAGCTGGCTCCTATTTGGTATCTCATTGTCCTGGTTTCGGCTGGGATAGAGTTAGTTTTCTTCCTAGTAGCTGGTATAGTAGGACATTTATATACCTGTACAGTGCTTTTGTGCTTTGACCCACAGTTTAGGGATTTATCTGAACTCAAAAAAAGAGTGTTTAAAACCAATTGTGTATAAAACAAATTAAATCTTTCAAATTAGAAATTTTAGGGGAAAACACGTTAAGCACAACTTTCTATTTCGTGGCATAAACTTTTTCTGGATACCACTTGAATTTATTTAGACCAAACACCATGCAGAATAATAATAATGAAGCAATTTTTGGTACAGAAAGAGGTTTAAGAACCATTCCTTCAACATTAACACCTTGCCTATGAATCCCAGCTCAGCAAAACCCCTGCAGACTTGAAGCGAAGGGCAGTTAGGTCAAGCACACAGTATCCTTTTGGAAAGGTCTATTACAGTTTGGGTGCTATTACCCACCAGCTGCTCATTGCTGAGCATCAGCTGGATAGCATCATCTCTAGGCCTGACCTGCACTGATCCACCATCAGAGCATTTGTTATCTGCTTCAAGGCAAAGGTCAGCCAGCTGAGCAAGAGCTCCAACTCACAGTCCACCTCTGCAGAGCTTACTGCTCCCAGCTGCCTGTGTTGTCCCCTCTTTAAGGGACGCTTGCTCCCAGTAGAGTGAGCAGAACTTCTGCCGCTCCACCCGGGACATCAAGGTCATGTCAGTCTGTGCCCTGACTCCTCTTTGCAAGTGGCTTGTTTTGGATGAATTCAAAGCTATTTGCAGTTGATTCAGTCAAGAGTTAAGAGTGACTGATCCAGCTGCTGTCCTGAAATGCACCCATGCAGGATGAGTGAGGAGCAGCTAAGGACTTTGGGTTTGTCTGGTTTGGAGAAAAGGAGGCTGAGGGGCGACCTCATTGCTCTCTACAGCTTCCTGAGGAGGGGAAGAGGAGAGGGAGGTGCTGATCTCTTCTCCCTGGGATCCAGTGCCAGGATGCGTGGGAATGGTTCAAAGCTGCGCCAGGGGAGGTTTAGACTGGACATTAGGAAGCATTTCTTCAGCGAAAGGGTGGTCAAACACTGGAACAGGCTTCCTAGAGAGGCGGTCGATGCCCCAAGCCTGTCAGTGTTTAAGAGGCATTTGTACAATGCCCTTAACAACATGCTTTAACTTTTGGTCAGCCCTGAAGTGGTCAGGTAGTTGGACTAGCTGATCGTTGTAGGTCCCTTCCAGCTGAAAGTATTCTATTCTATTCAGATGCACCCAGTGCATCCAAAGCTGGTTTAAAACTGCTTTTGCAGATAAAGCGTTGCAACTCTCCAGGTCAGCATATCTTTAGTGAAGCACCAGTGCATGCAAACGCCACGTCAGTGACTCCTGCACACGCAGCATGAACTCTGTGACTGCCAAAGGCACCAAATAATATTAAGTTGTCTTTGCAAAGCAGGTGTGTGCCTTCACCTCTCTTGAGGAACAGTGCAGGTTTTAAACTGATTAGTACTGTTCACTGTCAAAAACTGAAACTGGAACTGACTCAAGGACCAGGAACCATTCAAAAATACTTCAAGTACTGCTCCCAACTCCCTCCACACAGCACATGGAACACAGCTCATCTACGGAGGAGCAGGGGGTCACACATCAGTCTAGCTGCAGGACTGTGAAGTTTCCGAAGTCAGGGAGATGAATTGCTGGCTTGAGGTCCTACAGTTGTGAAAGGTGTATAACTGAGCACAAACAAGCTGGAGGAAATACTCCTGAAAGAAAACGGCAAATGAAGTGTTCTCCCACGCCCTCTCACAGTCGCCAGGCCACACGACTGAGCTCTCACTGAGATTTTTCTACCAAACCAATACATGAATAGAAGGGGGGAAAAAAAGCAGCTGAAAACATTACAGCCTCACAGGAGTCAAAGCAAGGAGAGAAACCCATACAGAGCAGGGGGAAAAAAATACATTCTGCTCAACTGTAGGAGCAGAAAAGAAATGTGTAATAAATAATTGAAAAAGGTTCCAAATACCATTGAATACAATCAGTAGGAATTGAAGCGTAATAGGAATTTTTTTAAGACTTGTGCTGCCAGAACAATAGAAATGGCTACAGGATTATAACTCTCGTGGATAACCCATGCCAAAATATGCCAGCGCCGATATCCAAAAATGCTAAAGCTCTGCAGATGTTCACCCAGGAAGAGAAAACTGATGGGAAGAAAAGTTAATGCAACACTGTTTGATTTGCAAGAGTGGAACAAAGAAATATATGTCCCCTGAATAAAACAGAAATATGGATTACGAAAGATTGAGAAGACTTAGAAAAGCAAGGACGTGAGTATATATTACTTGGCTGACTTTGAGGAGGGGCTGAGCAGGTAATGGCTCTGAGGATGCAAATGCATCACCCAGGCTAGCTCTCCACTGGTCCACACTGGGCGTCTCACTCACATGCAAGGGCAGAGGACAACATCCACAGACATGTGGAAATTTCACCCACTGCACCGTTTTCATCATCTCAAGACCAGAAGGACAATCCTGATTCAAAAGTATTTTCCAGTTTCTTCTGCTACGCTCCGAGCAGGCCTCCTTTCTCGTGGGATGAATTGAGCTGGCCCTCCAGGAGCTATTTTGACTCCTTTTCTTTCTGCCCACAATGACCTCTCCTTACAATTACTTTATTATTCAAATGCTCAAATATTGCTCCTTTACCAATTCAATGGCCAATGCTTTAAGACCTTCGGGGCCTTAGTTATTATATACTGCTGCTAGCATAAGGGGCCAAGGAACAACTCTCCATACTACCGACATAGCCACAAAGAATTGCTAAAGCTATCTCAGCAGCCTTCAAACTTAAAATATTTTGACTTACTGTTGATATTGATGCAGAAACTACATGAAAATTGTCACATTTCAACAGTGCTTATACTCAACAGCATAGCATTGTTTTGGGTTTTTTGATAACCTCTCTACAAGGATGTCATATGGCTGTATCATCTTCCTTAGGGATGTATCTCAAAGCCTTTAACCTTGGAATGATTATTACTTTGAGAGGTAATGTAGTGTTGCTTATACTTCATTTATATCTTTATTTCATTGTTATTTCCCTTCTCATGTCCAGCAAGGACTAATTGCAGTAACTTATTGACTTGTCTCCAGCTCCAGCTCTGCAGGTTCACCATGCCCAGCCGGGTCAGGCTGTCTCACATGGGGCTCTTGGTCCAACAGGACCCTTTCACTGACCAGGGTCCACAATTCCCTGCAACAGTGAAACTTCAACGCAGCTGCATCCAAAGTTAAAAGGCAGCCAACCAGCAGCTGTACAATGTTAAGCTCATTGGCCCCTTTACTCCCACATTTAGCTTTTTGCACAGGAAAATAGCAGCTGCTTTCCTGAGAGTAAATTCTGCAATATCCTTATAGCCTTCCTCTCCCCTTTTAGCTTCAAGTGTGAGAAGGATTTCTTTTTAAAATTAGAAGACGAAATAAGTTTATGAACGCTAACAGCAGGCAGGCTCTCTTGGATATGCTTTTATTATGTTAGGAAAGCAGTACTGAGACTAAATACAAAAAACATTGAATTTTATATTAATTAATAAGGGGAAAAAAAATAAAGGAAAATGGGGGAGTCAAACTATTGCAAGTTGTAGTACTTCTCCAAAAGCTAACACTCAAAATTAGAGTTTACCAGAAGCTTAAAAGGCACAAAACCATTCCCATCAGAGCAAAGCACGGCAGAGCAAAGCACCCAAAGAAGCTCTCTTGCTGGGGTGCAGAGCTGATAGTAAGCCAGCCACCAAACTGAAATGCAAAAACGGGTTTTAGTCAACTATGAAAAAAATCCTTCAGCCTGCAGGACAGACAGAAAGCTTACCCATGGTATCCTCAAATCCCAGGAAAGCTTGGCAGGCAGTTGCTCAGCCCTTTGCAGGAGACCTGGTCACAGACATATAGCCTGCCTGGGTCTGGTCTGCCGCAATCCTCCCTCCGGCAAAAATCATTGCACATTTTTTAATGATTTTTTTTTTTTTAAGTAATTTTTTTTTCCCCCTTTCTTTTTTTTTTTTTTTTAAAGTAAGGCAGCACTAGGAAATTTTTTAAATAACTCACCCAAGTCCCATCCAGCTCTCTAATCTTGGCTTTCCCTTTTGCAACGCTAAAAAAAGCCACACAGTAAAAACACTTGCTTTTTTTAAAACAATGTGATTGCACCACATTGCTTTTAATTGCTTTTTTGATTGCTTTTAAACAGTGCAGCTATACTGCCTCAAGTATAAGCCAGCACCGTGCAAGGTCCTGCACAGATTGTGCACCTCCCTCCCAAGCCCATGAATGTGGATGGCCAGGGCTGAGCAAGGAGCCTGTAACTGGAAGTTGGTTCAATGTTATTCGTAAGAAAAAACATATAACCAAGTCCAGTTCCCTAGAACAGCATTTAACTCAAAACAACATAACTGTAAATGCTGGCATCATTTATAGCATCCGTAAATCATACGTTGCCCGACAACTGATAAACAGTCTCATGAAAATCAGCTTCCAGAGTGATAAGCACCAAAACACCATAAATCCTTCAGTCAGTATTACTGTATTTTTCCATCCCCATGTTATATGCAAATTCTGCGCAACTGAATTACGATACTGTAGCTGAGCACTTACCAATTATGTTTTTAACAGATTATTTACAGGTGCCTACATCCCACTGCAAAAAATGTCATTAGGATAGAGACAGTGGAAAAGCATCAACCCCAGAAATGAATAACAGGGTTCTTCTCTCTTCACCTTGTTTCTCTTCAATCACATTTTTTATAACTAAAAAATTACATGACGAATAGCCACTGTTTTGTCATCTACAGTGAATCATTTAATACATATGTCAGTGCTCATAAATAAACCGTACTTCATCAAGGTGAAGTTCAGATCTTCAAAACTCCAAAGACTAAATCCGGAACATCAACGCAAGAGCTTGAAGCTAAAAAAGAGCAAGGACAGAGATAGTATTTCTGGTTCGTCAAGGCTTTGTGCAGAACAATGTGGAAAGAAGAGCCGTTCTGCGTGCAAAGGCCTTCACAGCTGCACCTTCTCCTACAGCGGCATGATAAAGTACCAGCACCAACATGGAGAATCCTCTTAGTGACTGTCATCTCTTTGGAAGAGTAACAAGTTTTAAAATATATTGAAATAAAAACTAAAAATTGCCACGTTAAATTGCCACGTTTTCCTTTTTTTTTTTCCTGTCCCTTTGCTAAAAGAGAAGCAAAGTCTAAGTGCTCAGGTTTACCAAATATACTGTAAAGCTTAAAACCAAAAATACAAAAATCAGGACATTCTGCGGGGAAATCATTTCACTTTCCTTTTTGATGAACAGCTTGCCGTAACATAACACTGCCTCATCACGTTATTTTGCTGTGCGATAAAACCTATTTATGACACTGCCATCACCACCCCTGGAGAGGTTTTTCAATACACTGAGTCCCCACAGCACTGCGGTGCAGAGAGCAAAAGCAAAAGTGCTTTAACTGCAGCTAGAGCAAGGAAAGCTTGGTTTGAAACCTGCCGTATGAGCTCATGAGGAAATGAAACAGCACGAGAAGCAATTTTGATAAGGAATTAGGTGAAATCAGCTTTGTGTTACCAATACCATCCCGCCTCCTCGCAGCAAGATTATGGGAATTATCAACTGCTTGCCGGGATGGAAGAGACCCTCTCAAGTCCCCAGAAACACCAGGGAAGAAGAGAAATACCAGGTCAATAAGGGAAGAAGTGAAGAAGTTGCTTAGCAACTCTCTTATTCTGACAGCCCAGTTGAGTGAAAGAAATTAAAAGTATAAGGGTGAAGGAATTAAACATAGAAACTTTGTTCTTTACAAGGTCCTCAGCTAACGTGAATCACATCGCTCAGATGACTTTTGTAAGGCTAAGTCAGCCTGTGCCAGCTGCAGCACAGCCATCAACAGCTACCCAATGAAGAAATAAAGCAGAAATTTCCCCCCAGAAATAAAACTGGGGAAAGAAGCCTTGATCACCTTCAGCCTCTATACCGAAGGCACACAAAGCAGCCGCTTGGATTTCATTACTCAAATGCCAACAACTCCCTCCAAGCATCCCAAAAAAAGTTTCCGAGAAAGCACCAGAGATCAAACTTTAAATACAGCCAAGATGCAAAACCAGGAACAGCAATTCCTCGGGCGTTTGCCAGCCGGCATGCACAGACGGTACCAGCTGCAACGGAAGCTGTAACCCTATCAGCTTGGTTTCTCCTCTCCTTTTAGGCAAAAAAAAAAAAAAAAAAAAAAAAAAATCTTATACAGGCCTCTGAATTCAAAGGACAAATGATAATGTCAAGCTAAAATGCGACAGGAGGAATGATGTGGATGCTCACATAGCCCAGGGTTTAAAGCTAGGCTTACTAGTGGCTTCACGTCTTCACTCTGGGCAACCCACTTCCACAGCATACATGGATCCCCAAAGAGAGACTCAATAAAACAAGTGTTTCTGTAGATATAGAGATTTAAAAAAAAAAATAAATAAAATATCGATTTTTGCTATTATTTGACACAGAAGATCAATCTGTATGTGACCAGCGCATTTCAGTTTATAACGTAACTGATAAAAGTGTAATGGAACATTAACCTTCATTTAAGGCTGCTTAAGTGCCTTATTAGGGAAAAAAAAAAAAAAGGATCTGATTTTATGTAAGCTAAAGTACAGACTCAGAGAAGGACATTAACAGATCTTTTATTTGTGTATAAAAACCAAGCCTACTATTTCAGAGTACAGCAGACTTCTTCAGAAGGAGGGGAGCAGGTAATCCGATTTTTACATTATAACATCCACCGCTTTTGTATTTTCACCGTGGCACCCTGCTTTCCTCGGTGGTTTGTGAGTAAAAAGCCTGCCCAGGCTGGCGAGCTCCCCCCCAAGCCCCAAGGATTTCAATCCCTGCGAGCGGCCATGCACCCTCGCAGAATATCAATGACATGGGATGGCACATCTGGGAATCAAAACAAGGGGCTCCAAAACAGGCAAGCAGATTGCAAGCAGGAACCTCACTTCCAGCAAGAACAAATTCTGTTTATTTTAACAAATAAAACTGAATACATAAAATAAATACACTGCCCCAATCGCTTCTCATCTGCTGCGCAGCTGGTAGCTAATGGGTATATTACAGGCAGTGTTTGAGGTGTGTAGCATGCCCGTGCCATTTTCCTACTCCTCAGTTTGCAAGAACACTAAATGTTTGATTTACTCAAAATTTACCGGGGAAAAATATTCCCTTTTCCAGCCAAACCAGCTAAAGGAAGGAGTGAGAAAAGCTCTGGCACGATCTTGAAAATTACAGATCAATCAGCTTTACAAGTTGTTTGAAATCAGAGTTAATGATAGTGTTTGAAAACAACTAGAGAAACACGTTAAATCAAAAAATTTTAACCTAGCTTCAGTCACAGAAGTCAATGTGCTTAGTTTCTTTGGATAAAGAAAACGTCACTGTTATTTGAACGTTCAAAAGCCAGTGACAGCATCTTGGAGGGACTTTATTGCAGAACCCTGGCAAGTGGCTTGGAAGGAACCTTAGAAAGTCACCTGGTCTGCCACAGGGAGAAGAGGGAAAAGGAGAAGAGGGAGATCTTCACAAGGGCAAGTTTACCCTCAAAAGGCTTCCTTGAATGTCAGCACACGGAAATGACTCCTCCAGGAACACTCCAGAGCAAGAGCCTAACTGAAGAGAGCTGAGTGGTCCTACAGCTTGCCTGCCTTCGTTTAGTCTTCATTAATTCCCCTCCAATCACGTAGTAATAAACTTCAATACTGAAAAAAAACCCAAAAAACCAACCAACATGTTGTGGTTTAACCTCAGTCGGCAACTGAGCACCACACAGCCACTCGCTCACTCCTCCTCTCCTGCCCCCGGTGGGATGGGGGAGAGAATTGGAAGAGCACAAGTGAGAAAAACTCATGGGTTGAGATAAAAACAGTTTAATAATTGAAATAAAATAATAATAGCAATATAATAATAATACTACACAAAGCAAGTGATGCACAATGCAATTGCTCACCACCTGCCGACCGATGCCCAGCCAGTCCCCGAGCAGCGGCCCCCCCCAGCCAGCTTTCCCCCAGTTTATGTACTGAGCATGATGTCACATGGTATGGAATGTCCCTTTGGCCAGTTTGGGTCAGCTGTCCTGGCTGTGCCCCCTCCCAGCTTCTTGTGCACCTCCAGCCTTCTCAGTTGGTAGAGCATGGGAAACTGAAAAGTCCTTGACTAGCATAAGCATTACCTAGCAACAACTAAAACATCGGTGTGTTATCAACTTTGTTCTCATCCTAAATCCAACACACAGCACTGTACCAGCTACTAGGAAGGAAATTAACTCTATCCCTGATGAAACCAAGACACAACAAAACCCCACATCAGCATTCTTCATTAAATACAGAGATGGGCTAAACCACAACTCCTGAAAAGAGTGGCCAGGGAAGAGCTATACATGATGGGTGGCACTAAACTGTGCAAATTAATCAGGACTAGAGAAAAGTGCAGAACCCCAAAGGGCCAGAGAAAAGCCAGACAATCAAGCTGCCTGAGAGTGGAATAAACTTATCTTGACAAGCACAAGGTAACACAGATTAGAAGGAAAAACGTACAACTGTGACCCGGGCTTTACTGTAGACAGCTCAATGACAACGTATCGTTGGGATTCGGCAAACAAAACACTGTGAAAATGTGACAGAAAATAACACGTAAAGGTACATCAGCACCGTCATATTTTATTTCTTACCTTCATTTCATTATTTACCCTAGGAAGTTCTGCATGCTGAATTAAAAAAATAAAAAAACCCACTAAATCAAAACAACAAAAAGATTCATTTGTATTGATTTCTATAGCAAGATGAGATATAACAGATACTCAGATTTTTTTTTTTGGTGATCAGGATTATATCTCGCAATCATCCTCAAACACACTTTGTTTATACACATGAACAGTCAACTGGTCTTACTACCAGAAGGCTTCACCCTGATACACTGTAATTCAGTAGATCTCTCACAATTTCTAAAAAACCCTCTTGAAGGCATAGCACCATTTCATAGCAAGTTTTAGTCAGTGGAAACACTTAGAAGAGCTGTCATGACGTGGCATAATAACATGCAAGACAGTTCTTGCATATTATGCCTGTCTCTTATATAATCTCTGATGAAAAACCCACGAGCGCCTTGTTGCTGTGTGCTATTAGTAGACCCATGAGCTGCAACTCCTCTTCCCCAATTTCTACAGACCAGGGTATCTCACTTACCAAAATTAATTTTTCATGCTTAGCATGAGAGACCCCATATGTACATTCAGATGCATTCCTTAAGAGGGAAGAATTTGTATTCTTCAACAATAACACAGTCAGCTTATGCTATCAGACAGCTCCTTGCTAACATCCCTTCATTAAGTCTTCAACTCAGTGCTAAGCTTCCCATTCCATGAGTTGCCCTGTCAATAGATGTTTTCCCTGTAAATAGGCATATTTTGGATGAGGAGGCTCCATCAAAATAACAGAGCAAGAAGGACTGAAAAACAATCCAGACTCCTACACATTTACTCCCATTTCCCTAGACTCAAGGCAACATATTCTTCCCCCTTGGATCACCTTCTGTTGGTCCCACACACCTAGCCCATACATTTTCACTTACCTCACAGTAAGAATTGACTGAATTTCCTATTTTCAAGGAGTATTTCGGACTGGCTTTTTAGCCTAGAAAAACTCTGGAGCAAAACTCTAGATCAGCTTTTTTTTTTTTTCCCCTTAGACATTTTATGGAAGTTCATTAGATGTTTCATAAGAAGTACTGCCTGCTAGAGGTAAAAGCCCAGCCATCTTCAGCTTCCCTAGACACCTCTACGCTTGGTTCAGAGAGAAAAATTTGTATCTTCCAACTGCCTGAGGTAAAACTAGGCAAATTTAGTACAAGCTATGAATGAGCAACCGGTCTCTAGCAGAAGCTGTGCTAGAGACCACCACGCTCTGCAGCACAGGCTGCAACACCACGTCTCGTGTGGTGCATTTTCAGGCATCTCTGAGTATGTGTTCATGTTATTCTCTGCACCCTTCCCTTTGACATGAAAATGTTTCAAAGGTGTATGTGCATATATATACAATATATGCGTGTGTATATATATGTGCATGTGCATATATATGTACACACACATATATATACTCTATAGAGCCAAACAAAATATTTAGAAGGCACAAATACACACATCTTTGTATTTCAAAAACAAGATTCCTAAAAATGCCTGTCCTTACCTCATTTCTTTCTCCCGTGGTGCCAGGCTCTCCCAGCATAAACAGATTTAACAACACTGTGCTAGAGCTTCTGCTGGCTGCTTTCGAGGACAGAGAACATCTCTCGTCCTCTTAAACATCAAAATTGCTTTCCAGAGTTATTGTAAGCCAAGCTTTAAAACCATTTTTCTGTTAATTATCCTAACACCATTTTTTAAAATAATTTTCCAAATTGTTGCAAATACTTCCTATAATTATAAAAGCTATATTTATGTATTGCCTTTAACTTAAACCTCAAGTGACCTTGATTAGTATTAATCCGAATGAGACCTCCCTCCCTGAATAATAATACTGTATGGCACTTTAAATTAGAGTAAGTAGGATATTCTATTATTCCGCAGCTTTCTTCCAACGGGATGTGAAGAAATGCTTGTAGGATAGGAAAAACGGGGGGAAGAGCCAATAACCCTTGCAACATGTGCACGTCAAACTCCCTAGCCAGAGGACTTGCAACGACTCAAGATGAATTTTCAGTAAACCTGGGAAACTTCCTTTTTGACAGAAACAACCCAAGCCTTCAAATTTACGTAATTGCTTCTTGATACCAAGCAACAGCCAGCAGCCTCTGCTGAGTTGTGTTCTGATGGTTCAGGTTAAGAAAAAGCCATGAAATCACAGCAAAATTCCAGTTGCGCTATGCCAAGCAAAGAAATAACCACACCTTATTAGGATTACACTTGCCACGCTGTTTTCAAACATCAGATTAAAAATATAAAGTACTGTTAAATATATTTAACAGGCTGGCTGAGCATCAGATTCAAGTGTCAAGACATGTCTTGCAACAGAGCAAATATCTTTGGTTGCAACTAATAATAATATGGGTTTTAATTAAAAGACAGTTGTCCAGGAGCATCAGTTTGGTATCTGCTACGAAGAGTGCTGCTTTTAGCATTGTATTACTTGGAAATTTTTTTCATTAAAAACTAAGCATTTGTTACACACTGACAATATCCTTATTATGCAAAACAAAACTTTTCACACTGTACACTGCCAAAGACATTAAAGCAGGAGACAAGCACAAAGTACACATGCTGAGAAACCTACAGTAAAGAACTGTTCTACAGAAAGTTCAGATACTACTAATATCCTTACCTAATTGTAGGCTTCTATTGTTAGAGCTTCACATTACAGTGGATGGAAAAAACACACATGAAAAATAAAATTTTAAAAAAAAATTTGCTCATGCCATTCATAAATATTATCTATCCTATCCCTTGCAGAAAATAAACTAACAAACAGTTACTTCTAGCAAAACAGTGGGAGAGTAGTTCAACTTGAAATCATAAAAAAAAAAAAGGAGTAAAGGTTTTTTCTTGTTTGTTTTTACCCCTGCTTTAAATTTTGCTCTCATCTGCTGAGCAGAATCTTGTTTTCTTGCTTTAGATAAGAAAAGAACACGTGGAGTTTGATGGGAAGTTCTCACACAACTTCTCTCCGCACCTAAAAATATTTGTCTCTGAGCGCACATATTTTACAATCTTGAATTTCTTTGCTTTAGTCTCTACCAACAACAGCCCTTCTGAAAGATGAAGAAATATTCACCAAGGACCTCCTCGATTCTCACCTGCAGATGGAGAGCTGCAGCTGCTCTGACTGTAAGGGCCTATTGGAAGTAGATTATTTACAAGATTGGGTTTTAACAACCACAAACGTCAAAGTAACTTGCCTCATTTCATCAGGTACAGTACCAATGAATTTCTAACAAAGGATGCTGATTTGGGGACGTACAATAAAGATGAAGAGCAACTGTACCACTGAATGAGATCAAGTTAAAACACTGACCTCCTGTGCTAACCAGACCTACCCCAGCTTACCTCCCACGCAATCGCCCGAGGAGAAGAGAGGTCAGACTGGGACTGCAGCTCTGTGCCAGCCAACCACATCCACGCCTCTTCTGAAGCTCTTGAAGGATACATGAAAACAGCTGATGATGGTTTTGATAATCCTTTGAGACAGTTCCTCTTCTTTATTCGAGCATTTCTTTTGCCCGATGCTATTTTATCATTTGGTTTTAAATTTAAAATAGCTCTGGCCTGAGAGAAAGCTTCCCTAAATGCCACCGCTCACTGGACAGCCAAACCCCAACTCTGATGCCATTCTTGCATTGCTCACAATCATCACCAGAAGAGATGCTACAAGCACGTCACAGTATTTATACTGTAAGTACCAATTTGAATTGTGTAAACGGCTGATACAAGTCAGTCCTTATCTTACATACAGATATTGTTGGCTTACAAAACATCTATCTTCTATTCTTCTTAATATCACTAATGCCACATCTCTTCTTATTTCACGTTTGATTTTTCTCCTTGCACCTGAAAATCCCCTTCTTGGTGTCTCTGCAGCCTTTCTCACCATAGCTTTCACCACAATCAAACTGTTCTCCTAGAAGCATCCTCACAAGGTATGTGATGAGAGACCAACCACACTTACCATAGCATGGGTTATTACATGGTGGACTTTCTCTATAAAAGTCTGTATACCCTGTAAAACTCACCAAACCTAAACCTTCCCTCTTCTAACACAACATGGGCAAGAGAGTAATTCCACCAGGACTTAGGGATATTAGGAAAAATTTCTTCACCGAAAGGGTTGTCAAGCATTGGAACAGGCTGCCCGAGGAAGTGGTTGAGTCACCATCCCTGGAGGTATTGAAAAGATGTGTAGATGTGGCACTTAGGGACATGGTTTAGTGGTGGACTTGGCAGTGTTAGGTTTACAGTTGGACTCGATGATCTTAAAGGTCTTTTCCAACCTAAATGATTCTATGAGTCCCCTTGCAGCCAATTATATTACCCAAAAATACTTTAAATGTTTCACCGAAGGGGAAGAAAAACCTTGCCTTCATCAGAGAGCCTCCGATCCAACCTTGTGACATGAGATACGTTTCCTTGCGATGCCACCCGAAGGTGTTTGACAAGCACTGACCCCTATAAACGGCTGCATTGTAAATCTTCGGCGTTAATAAAGTTGCTTCAACGCTTAGCTCGGTTTGTAGGTGACAGCCTGGGTCATCAAATAGATGGGCTTTTATCTTCTTGAGCAACTAAACAGCGAAAGGGCTCTCCTCTGAGTTCGAGAGCAATGTTCAAACCTATTTGAAAGGGCTTGTGCAAACCAGTGCAGAGGACCATGCACATGGAGCAGGACTGGGAGCAGTATTACGCCTACATGACACTTCTCCCATGAAAACATGGTTCCTCCGTGCATCCTTAACAGCCAGAAAATTTGCCATGCAAAAATGGAAATCTCCGCTAATGCCTTGGATCAAAGAGAGGCTTAAAGCTTTAGGGATTTGGCTATCCTAGGAATGATGTTCTTACAGAATTGTATACATGCTAGACCCGTTCACTTATGAGGTTTTTTAAATGGCATTTTAAAAAAAAAGTACACTACATTTATCCTTTAAAACAGCAATATGCTGCATTTGAAGTCTGATGTTTTTATACAAATTATATAATTAGTACTTGGACAAAAAGATCAAGAAAAATTTGTAGCTTTTTTCACTGTATAAGTGCAGATACAATTTTTAAGAAAAAGCTGGGTTTCTGCCAAGAAAAAAGCTTGCAGTAGAAATTCTTCGGGGGAAAAGTATCATGTCCTGTTCAGCTTGTAAAATCCCAGGTATTCTTGAAGATGAGCAAAGAGCTGGGGAGCAGTTAAAGGTGACAATGCTACTGCAATGCAAACAGTAAACTGTAATAAGAGTAAGCTTTAGCAGACTAAGTAAAACGCATTTTAACATAGCGTCTTAAAAAATTATACTTACCAGGCATCATGATAGTACAGTGTATTCATTATGCTTTATAAATAATCTCTCATGAGCCAAAAAGTATGAGATTATATAGTCAACAATTACCATTAATATAATGACCAAATCGGTTATCACTGCTGACATTTAAGGGGCACAACTTTTACTGGAAATAATGAAGATTTCAGAGCTGATATAGTAAACTGTGATTCTGCAAAGATTACTAGTCTGCCCTATATAGAGATATAATTGCATATGAAACATACAAGAATTTTTCAGCCCATCATCCACTTGTAAAAATACTTTATATTTCAGAAAAGAAGCCAAAACAAAACCAACTCCCCCACCCTTTACAAAACAGCCATAACTTCAACTGCACAGCCAGTTGTGAAAAGTAAACATGTAACAGGAAAGCAGACTAGAGAATAAAAGCTCTGCATAGACAATGATAAATTGAAATTGCAAATTAAAGGTCTTCCCAAATTCCTGAAGCTACCTCAAAAGCTGGGGTACGAGCCCATTCAGGAACCGCGACGGCAGCATTTGGATTCTAAGCACAAGCAAGAAGTGTTCGCTGCCAGCAGTAATGGGGTTTGGTGAACAAACGGAGAGGGAGGAAAATACTCCTAACTTTCTAACTTCTAAAAAAACCAAAAAACCCAAAACATTTTAGGGTTCAATATTTCCTGTATCCCAAATGCTCACAAAAGCATAAGGCTCAGATTCACTTGAAAATGTATGTCTTGAAGTAGCGGAGGTTATGAAATTCAGAGAAGAGGACAGTATATTAATCTATTTAATAGCTTTTAAAATGTTTATTTGGCAAAGGAAATGGTAAGAAATAGAGCAAATCAAAATCACCTTCAGTTTTTCAAACTTCTAAAAAGAAGTATGGCCTAGACTACATAAACACCCATTACTGTACTTTTATTCACCTGATCAAGGATTACCTTAATTTTCTACCTCATCCAAAACTTTACTATAGCAGCAAATCCATATCCAAAAAATTCAAATACTCACACACACTTTTCAACATCCCCACTCAACATGACATCCTATAGTGCTTCCTTTCCGATAGAATTGTTTTAATTCTTACGAGTCAACCAACATGCTCACTGAAGTGGCGCTCCCTCGGGAAAACATTCAAGTGAGTATTCTATTAAATTAAAAAATACATCTGCCTGCAGCTGTTTATCATGCACTTGAGTTTCTTTTACAACAGAGCATCCCTTCAGTATTTAGAGAGAGCATGTTCCCATACCGTTCAATTATTTTCTTGCTAAAGAAATATCAGACCTCTGAAATGAAGGTTAACATTTTTGACGTACAAAAACAGTGTGTGAAGATATTTAGGACACCACTCATATCATTAATGACAATATTGTGTTTATACATATTCTACAAGCATGGAATTCGGTGAAGAAAAATGACTGCAGGCTGCAAAAGCATGCTTAATAATGGATGCTATTGTAATTCAGCAACGTTAAAATCCAACTGAGGAGAAAACTCCACCAATCTTAACTCTATGGTCTGCCTTTTATTAACTTAAAAACTATACAAGTATTTTATTGCAGGGTACTCCTGGTAAAAAGATGATCTGGAATAGAGGAAGGTTTGTGCATCCTTGGCAGGACTCACAAGGGCATCCTGGCACTTCTCCCTTTTACTCAAGAAACACAAGACAGTTTTGGCCAACAGCTTTTTCAAGACTATGAGGATGCCTTCCCTGGAGGCAGGTGGGGACACCTCTTCTTAGATGCCTTCCTCATTCTCTTATGTATTTTTTAAAAATCAATGAGTTCAGTTTCATGAGCTGTGACTCCAAATGAAGATGCAGAGATGTGCGTCCAGGTCACGAAGACACATTTATCAGCCTGCACTGGGAAATCCTAATACCAGGCTAGTCGGGATCATGGATTTATGCTCCAAGAGTCCTGTCCCTCATATAAACAAGAATGGTTACCATGAACTACCTGTACTGCACAGCTGGAACCAGGACCATCAAACACACAGCGTAGCAGCACCAAGGAGCAACGGATCAGGAAAACTGCGCCCGAGGCTGTGACAGAGACAGGCAGCAAAGGACAGGGAAAACACATCCAGCGGCAGGGAAATCTGCTCTTCCATGGGTCAGGACGAGAAAGGCAGTGTAACGCTCACAGAGCACAATCTGAACACAATCAGAGGAAAAAAAAAATTGTGTTGCTTCCAATCAGAGGGGAAAAAAAGTCAATAAAGCCAATTATCACTGCTTTGGTAGGCTTCCAGTGCCAAAAAGCAAATAAAATCTTCCCCTTTCGTGTGCATGTGTTTTGTTTTGTTTATAAGTAAAGGAAGGAAAATACTTCCTTAAGAAAAAAAATATATGTAGATATATATATATATAGTTCTCACTATCAGCCTTTACTTTCAGCCACTCCTGAAACCAGCATCTTGTATAATTCAAATGCACTGGCAATAAGATATTTCATTTCAACACTACAGACGACAATCTGAAAAGCAGTGCCAGGCAGGTCAATGATATTTGAAATTAAACAAGCTCCTGCAGAAGCCTCTACGTGGATGTGCAGGGCAACACGCTACGTTTTGCAGTACTCGGTCCCAGAAGGACTGACATTCATACAACTATTAAGAAACCGATTGAGAACTGCGTGCAGTTGTTCAGCCTTTTAATGCTGTGCATGCTGCATTCACAAATGTCTGCAGAAACATCATCTCCAGTGTTTGCTTAATTCTTGTACTTGAAAGAAGAGTTCCAGATGACCGCAGAAGAAAAGAGACCAATAATGGGAAGAAAGAATTTGTTGAGGAATAATTCAAATGTGAAACCATTAATTAAATATGCAAAGTACTTCCAGAAGCAGCAACGGATAGACAAAACCCAAATGCTGCGCCTATTGTAAACAAGTGCGAACACATAGAACAAATAATATCTTCCTTCCAAACTGGGATTTGACTTTCTAATCCCTTGTCTACAGATTTTGGATTCGCCTCTTTCTTAAACACACGTTCTGTGAAGGATGTCTCTGCAAGATTAAGACAAGAAGTAAATACTTCAGCGTTTAGAAAAGGGGAAAATTGTTTGTTATTCAAGTTTTCTTGAAGTCCTCAGAACACAGAAAACAGCTTCTGCTCCTGTTTAATATAGAGGATTTACTGGTACATAAGTAAACAGTGCTTCTTGTTACCAAACAGGCAGCAGAGAGCTCTAACAAGCTCAAAACAATCCTAGGCACAATTCACAGGGTTTCAGGTAAGACAGGTGAGGGGAGGAGTTGAACGGTTTAAAGCAGTGTGTGTAGGAGAGGAGAGAGTGCCGCATGCAATTTCATTATTACTTAAATATCTGTAGTACGTAGGAGTAGCATGGGAAACAATCCTACTGTGCTGGACACTGTGTAAACACGGAGCAAGAGCAATCTCCTCCAAAAAGCCTATCATTAAAATATAAAGCAGAAGATAAACAAATACTAGCACAAGGACAAACAGAAGACGATTTGCAATTCCCATTAAAACTAATTTTACTTCTGGTGAACCCACCAGAAAACTCAAAAAAGGTTTAACGATATACACTATGAGTACTATCATCCAGTCCTTATAAAACGCTGCTCATTTCAGGCATCAGGAGTGGTTTTCAGAAGATGGAAGGTACTACTCAGAAGATGGAGGGTACCACAATCCCCACTTTACATACGGGCAAACAGACAACTAAACATAACTGCAGCAGGTTCCAGATTAAAATAGATCAGCCTTCAGCCCCTCAATGCAATGAATCACCCTGAGCTTAGAAGATGGTTTTATAAAAGCAGATCCAGTCGGTTGAGGTCTATGCAGCAAGTCTGTAGCACTGGCAAAATGTACCATGCTCACAGACAAGACCGGTCCTCAGACACTGCAGGGCTCCTGGCACAAGCAGTTTTATGAGGAAAAGAAGGTATGCCTTTTTGGGGGAGTTTTATGGGGAAGAGGGAGATGCAGACAGATCAGGATGAACCTTATATATACAAACTGACAAGGAGAGACATGCAGTGATTGACGGTGTATGTAATAAACACAACTGGTAAGAGTCTAGACAGGCTTTCAGTGCATAAATATCAAATTATATGAAACATACTGGAGGGGACTTGCAACAACCTCTAATTTTAAGATTTTACCTGACGTTTAAAAGAAAGGCAGCGACACCCTCCCTGGCTCCTTCCCCAAACAGATTCTGTTGATTTGCCTAACCAAAGTAGATAAACCCTGTGGTTTACAAATACCTTTCAAGTTTATTCTCAATAGGTATTGAGAAAAACTATGGGTTTGGGGTTTTGTCCCCTGAAGAAAAAGCAGGTGAGGGAGGAGAGAGTCCCTTTCCCCATGTAACCTATTCATCCTTCTTCATACTCATGGTGAGCTACAAAACTGAGTTGTGCCAAGCACCATCACTGTCCTGCCCAGTGCACGCTGGATGGCTGGTTTTTTCCCCCCCGAGAACAACACGAAAATAGTTTCCCACTGTGTTGTTCCCAAACGTTTTTGCCTAAACTATTAAAACACAAAGTTAACTGCTCCTGCCACAACCCGCCTGCTCTGTACACACTTCACACAAAGCACATCGGAAGCATCAATCCTTTATCATCTGTCCAATTTCAGAAATATTTTGCAAGTCTCAGTACCACAGTTAAACTCCTCACATGCTTTTGTGACAGATAGCAAAACCAGAAGGCGCACACGCTACATAAACTGTTGATGAAAGTTAACTGAAAGATTTGGGGGTCTGAAACGGGGGTTTGATCTTTCAATGAAGCGACCCACAACATGAATGCAGCTCACCCTGAACACAGGGAGGAGAACTGCAGAGGGATGACTAGAATCGTATCAAGAAAACTCAAATTGTAAGAATGAGAGATGCTTCCTCTCAAATCATTCCTCTCGGGTGTGAAGATAAATCACTGGAGTTTTTCACTTGTCACAAATCCATCAGATGTAACTCACCTGTCTCACAGGAAACTACCTCTTTGTGCCTGCACATCCGTGATGCTCCAGCCATGGAAGGAAGTCGAGAACGTGGAAGAAATTAAATACTTCCCTGCAGAGCCTGCTCTTTAGGTTGATTCACTCCAAAAATTTGCTCCCCCCTCCCACCCCCTTTCTCTCCTCCTTAAGAGAAAACTTGGACAATTAAGTCGTTAGCAGACCCATCTGGAAATGCTGGAATCACTTCAGGAGGTTCCCTGACAGAGAAATACCAGCACGACAGTGAGTTTTTAACAATGGGAAACAGCAAACCTGAATCCCACTAAGGAAAGTTAGTATTTAAAGCAACTTAATACTTTCAATCTCCTTATCAGAATAGTACTGGTTTTCTTTTCAGCCAAAGCACTTAAACACACACACTTCAACCACAATCAGCTTGAGGGCTCAAAGTTACACGCGTGCCAAGAGGTTCTGGTGAAAGATGACCAAAACCACCAGCAAAGGCTTTTGGACCAGCAGCAAAATGGCCAGCTTGCTACAAGTACTTCCGTAGAGTCTGTTCATCACGTTGGGCCAAAAGCAGCATTGTGTGTTTATTTTATTAACAGCAAGTTCGTTTATCTTAAGTATGTCTGACATCACCATCATTCAACATCAGATGCCATTCTACAGCTCTGGTCTCCTCCCCTCCTTCAGGCTTCCAGTAAAATTAGACCTTGAATTAAGCTTCCAGTAAAATAATTGCAGTTGGCAGGTATTTTTCAACACTGATTTGGAAGCCAAGAAACCAAAGGAAAACAAAACAAAATCAAATCAAGCATTACTCAACTTTTCTCAGAAACAGCTTGTTCTGTAGATGAAATATTTTTTCACTGGTGGATGGTTTTGCTCTACCACTATTTTACATTCTCTATGAACTTCACAAAAGCATTGGCCGGACAACTTACTAAATTTTCCTAAGATAAAATAGGGAAAAAAGTATCTTAAGCCCTTCAAAACAACAACATAAAAAATTATGACAGAGGAAAAAAAAGACCTGCTCAAAAACAATGGACATTTTTTCTGGAGAAAACAATGAAAAGAAAAAGGAAAGCAAAAAGTAACAACGACCTAATCCTTTTCCAAAGCACATCTTCCACTGGCTGCTGTGGGAAGAGGACTGGCTTTGGAGGCTTACTTCATATCCACAAGTTGAGAAGGCACCCTGTTTCAGTCTCCTGGCAAAGAGACGGACACCTGGGGCTGGACAGGAAAATACTGAATTTACCTCCAACCTACTCAATCTTCTCCACAGCTGATAAGGACATGGCAGAAATCATTACAGTTTCTGCACAAAGTAGGATACACTTAAATTCAGGTAATGTAAATTCTCAGTGAGGCAACCCAAATCATCATCTCCATTTTTACTGACAGCTATTTTATTAAAGAAAGCTCCCTTGTAATCAGTTGGTAACCATTAAATCATGCTGATCTTCATGTAAATACATCTTTCCCTTGCTAAAAACAGGACTTCTTTTTGCAAACACAGAGGATACACTGTTCCTAATAAATAATTTCACAGCTTTCCATACGTTTACCGTAATTCCCAATGGTTCATTTTGTTAGAAAATGTTTCTTATTTAGGACATATTATATTATTTTAATACATGTCAAACTGCAGTCGAATACAACACTTGACCCTAATTTCTATCATGCTGCTTCTAAAATAAGCCCTGCCTGTATCACTGTGCAGATCTTTAGGAAATCTTCTGCACAGGACCAGACCAACATCAAAAGACAGACAGGACATATGTTGAGTGGTTTTACTTCCAAGACTTTTAGTTAAATACCCTCCACTCTCGTGTACTACCCTTAGGATCTCACTGTTCATTACTCCATCACAAGCTCTGAAGGCTTAGATACACAGGTGCCCACATCCCATAATTCGGCTCTTCCTTGTGTGGAGACAAGCACATAAAACTACCATGCTCACAGTGAACAAGCCTGGAGCAGGACCCCTGGATGACATTTCCCTTTAGGAAGGAATTGCCGTAGTAATTTCTTCTCACCCACACAACCTTTTCCAAAAGTTTTGGAGTTTTGTGCTCAAGGGGGTTTTTCCAGTTGAAATGTGAAACCGGAAAACAGCAAAAAAATTATGTGGTAGCCCTGTCTCAGTTTCCTCAGGTCCCTGACCAAGGCTGACACTGTTCTCAGCATTCGCAAGATGCCCTCCTCCCCCCAAAACGTTCAAGGTGGACTCATTAACCATGGTGCTCTTGATTTACGGGTTGACTCATTTGAACATGAAGAGCCAAAGGACACTGCACATTCTTGGCATTACGCTGCTCTTGAAGAGGGAAACGTTAGTGCCACGTGGAAGAGTCAAAAGTACATCTGCATTGACCACCCGACACCTACACGAAAGGAGCACGTGCAACATCTGATGAATCAAGAGAGTCCCCCCAAACCCTTGCGACAGGCTCTGCGGCTCTGGAAAAGCAGTAAAGCAGTAACAGGCTTTCACATCCCATGCTACATTTTGCCATATAATACAGTTCTATTTTTCTAGCAATTCCATGGGGGAACATTCTGGAAAAAAAAAAAAACAAAACAAAACCATATCACTCCATCAATTTGCACAATATCTGGGGAACGATAAAAGGAAAAAGAAATAGGGTTGAAGGAAAAAGCAGCAGCTTTCACATGCAGAAGCACAACACACAGGAGCCAGAGTCCTTCACTCGATTTCTAAGAAGCCTCCACCACCATCACTTTCTTTTGCATGCAGATGATATGCTAACAAGCCCTTTAGATAATTTAGTCCGTATATACTATGTAGGTGTTTGCCAAAAGACTAATGCCAGTATCCAGTCAATACAATGGGCATTCTTTCTACTTTATTGCATTAAAAAATCATAGAAAGAGGTCACAGAAAAAATTGACAAGACAGAGAACTCCATTTTCAGAAGTATTTTAAGTCAGTTCACCTCCGGTTTACTTTTCACCAGAAGTAAGGCTGCTGTCAGAAAGCCGTTTCCTTCTGGCATTGCTAATTCAACACTCGCTTTATTCCCACACTTTATCATTCCCCTTTCCTGTTTTTGTACTCATTGTTGCCTTCGGAGGACAATGAGTAGGGGCAAGAGTCCGGAGCCTTCAGCTTTCTGAACGGCCGCCGCAGGAAGTGGAGCATTTAACAAACGTGCTGAAATGCTGATCTCTAATTTTCAGGTCAGTTAGCCAAAGATGTGATGTACAGAATGGAAAAAGCGACGTCCTAACAACCCCTGAGGTTTCAAAACCAACAATCCTGTCCATCCAGAAAAAGAAAGTCATACCTACCATTTCTTCCTCTGTCCATACCTACCATTTCTTTCTTGTCCCACACTCTTAAAAATATAGGATGTTTAACAAAAAGTGAACAAGATTTGACTGCAAACATCTTTTGCCAGCACAACTCTCAAAATTGCCAACAGGCTTAAGATACTCAGATACTTTAACTAATAATTGAACAGGACATTGCATTTTGTAGGTGGCTCTGAAACCTTTGTCGGGGGTGGTTTTTCCCCTCACACATACATAGTGAAGTGGATGGATCACTCTGGAGATGAGTCACTACTGAAACAACAGAATAAACTCCCATCAAATGTTGCGGGGTTTGTGTTTAACATTTTCCAGCTCCTTTTTTGGAGTATTTGGCAAGGCTCTGGCAAACGCTCCTCCCACAGAAATCAAGCGGCTATTTTATTTGTCAGTGAAATAAATCTAGAAGTGCTTAAATATTAATTTCAGCCTCCGCTTATCTTCTCCTCCTGCTTCAAGTTTGCTCCCTCCCAAAGCTGACAACAGAGAAAGGAAAGCCACCGAGAGCAGGGCAACTGCTGACACCGAAAACACAACCAAGACGGGTTTCCAAAGCTCCAGACTGCAGGAGGTGCTCAAGCAGATTTGCTGCTGTAGCTGCTCCACACTTCTGAAGATCACCCCAGATAAAGTGCTCGAATATATACAATGCTTGAATGTTTAGACTGGCGTTCACTTCTAAAGGGTTCGGCAAAAACATCTTTTGACTAAAGGCCAATTAACACGTTTAAAAGGGCGGGGGGGGGGGGGGGGGGGGAGTGAAAGTTAAGGACAAGCAAGTCTTTGGTGCACAAGGCAAAACAAAAGGAGCCAGTAGAAACGAAACCTAAGCCTAGTGCTGCCATGGTCTATCTGCGCTATACCCGCCTGCTTCTCCAAAAATCTTTACATACCTGTACACGCTTCCTTAAGTGTGGACACCACAATAATCATTGCGATCCAATTCAATTTGCACATAAATCACTAATTAACTCACAACACACAAATGGTACCAAACCTGGAATCGCAAGTAGTGGCTCTGCCTGTCACCAACACTAATCTCAGGGACATCAGGGGACACTGGGTACTTATTTGGGCAGCTGGCCTGCACTGCAATCTGCCCTGCTGTATGTTCATCAGCACTGCTCTTATTTAAAAGCTACAATAAACATAATAATTGATATTGCAAATATACCTTCAGTTATCATGTTTACCTTATGCTATGGACACTTGCACCTTTGATTAGAGTTACTTTTCAGAAGCATGTGCATTTATATTATTACTGCTCTCACATCTGCACAGAGTATATAATTTCTTTGCATCAGCAGATACCGTGACCGAGTAGCGTTAAGAGTGAAATGGGTATCACAGCAATCAGTGTTTTGTGCAAGACACCTTACCCACAGGATTTTGCACAGTCCCGTGGTAACTGGTGAGCAGCAGAAATGGGTGGGAGCTGCAGATGGGTGTCTGCAGCCACAAACCTGCATCCAAGTGGTGTACAGCAGATGGCTATCCACCGCTGACTTTGATACCCAGTCAAACACCGTTTCATATCATTACCAAGCAATATGCAGTAGTTTCTGTGATGAAAAAAAATGTATATACACACACATATATATTTTATATATATATATATATATATATATATATATATATATAAAATAACTAGTGCTTTTGATTCACTTAAACCAGAATTCACATAAGGAGAACCTTTATTACAGGTATTTTCTTATATATTTGTCTTTTGTTCTGTATTTTTCCTTGCGTTCACATCAAATTAATATAAAGACTTTCTATTTAGCTTATAAAGCATTCACTTACAAAAAACCTGATGTGAACTTGTTTGAAAGACAAAAACACAGAAAAGAAACAGCAGAGCTCTAACCATGCACTAAACTCACACTTGTTCAACTGCATACCCAGCACAAAGGCATGACTCTGAATCCGCAAATCCTACACACATTTTTGTCATATAAACTGAAAGCAAACCGCAGCCAGGTCTAGTGGTAATTAAAACTGAGGAGGGGACTTTGAATGATGGCATGCAGTCACAGGCTGCAGTGCTCTCACTCATCTTAAAGAACAGAGGCGTTTCAATTGGCTAGACGTTGCAACCCTTTATGCCTAAGAAGTTGCTGGCTAATCATTTCTGCCACTATATGCTGTCCTCAGCTAAGGAAGGAATCTAATGGAGAACAGAATACATTGCTAATTTACTGTAAAAGTTAAATTTGGAGAAAAAAATAGCATTCTGATTGGCTGTGCATAAGGTGAGGAGGCAGGAAACATGGGGAAAAATGCTACTTACAGACTTTGGGGGGAAAAGGTGCAATCTTAAAAAAAATTACCAACTCTAGAAGTAAGTTCATTTTTCTACTGGCTTAGAAGAGACTAAAAATAATGATTTGTTTTGGTAAAACCCCTTAAGTGTATAAACATGAAAATGAGTTTTCCAACTAACAAGCGTTCATACACCATAGTCACTGAGTAACAACATGCAAGGAAAGGAGCAAGTGCACTCACATAGTGCTCAAAATTCATTACTTCAGTTAGACAGCCAGTCCCTTAATGGATGATAATCCGTTATTCCAGAGACTGCAAACATACCAGCACTTCTTTTAGCACTCATCTGAGAGGAAGACGAGAAAACACTGTAAAAGAAATGAAAGACAGGCCATCCCCCCTTGCAACCCAACAGAACAGTTGCTCTTTTTTATGAACAGGGAAAATACTTTTCAATTTCACTGAGCTCTTACTCGTTCATCCCCATGTGCTGCGTAGATGTCATTTGCATTTTTATACCATTTCACGTACAGGAAACCAAAGGACAAGTAGCACAGCACAGGCCAAAGAAGGCTCCACCTTTCCAGCCCTCTGCTCTTACATGAGTGGCAGAAGTAGGCCTTTTTTTATTTTAATTTGACAGCAACCTTTCATTATATTCCTCTGTTTTCCAGAACTGCTGCTATCCAATAAGCTCAGCTGGGGATGTACAGAAACAAATAAAGAGGCAATTCTTTCTCCAGGAAGCCTGCAGTCAAACCTCCCAGACCCCCAAGCCATTATACAAAGGCACCCGTGCCCACACAAGCCTTGCTGACTTTAAAGATGGGCCAACAATGCAGAATTATTCTCAACAACTACATCAGGCCAGACTAAAGGCCCGTTTCATCCTGCACCCAACAGAAACCAAAAGCAGATACCTGGGAAAGGGTGTAGGAATACAGAGCAAGTACACAGTGAAACCACCATGTAATGCTCTCTCCTACCCCAACCCAAGTACAGGGACAACTTTTTCCTCTTTGATTCAAGGTGTAACTAAAGTTGTACTAAACGCAACACAGAAAGTCAACATGGATCGATCATGACAGCACAGGATTGTCTATCAGGCTCTCCTGCCCATTTCCCTGTTCCCCACTCACCCTTGGTTGCTCCTCTCTACCTTGTGAGCTTTGGGAAGCCAACCTCCTTGCCGACAGTCACGACTGCTTCCCAGAACGACACCTGATCTCATCCAGAGTTTCCTTGCACCAACGTAACACAATTAGTAATGTGGCGAGGGGAAATTTAAGAAAAGCAAACCGAAATGGGAAATGGTGTTAGTGCTGGTGAGAGGAAGCTCCATAATAAAGAAATAATTTTGAGTTACAAGTAAAGTTAATCAAGGAACAAGGTTTTTAAAGTTTAAACTTTTAGCATTTTATATATTTAGAAACTCTTTTAAAATGTTAAACCAATAAAGAAGAGAGACCAATGATGCAACTTTTATGTTGCCTAGGACTTTGCAGATACTACTCACATGAACTTCCCCACTCAAAACCAGCACTAAAGCACTTGACAGTCTTGGATACGAGATCCTACTGCAGCAGGCACAGTGCCTTACCTCCATTACATCTGCTGGCCTACAAGATAGCTCCTGTTCTTTGGTGTCCTGCCAAATACACTGACAAATACACTGTGCCAACACAAGTGGCAACATGAAACTCTGCGGAAATTCACGCTGGTTTGGGTTTTGCAGGCCTGCTGCGCAACACAGGATGGGTGGTGGACATTAAACAGAACTACAAACAAGCGTCAATCCTACAAAGCAGGCACATTAGCAGGACCATTAACCAGTAAAGGTACTGAAATCCTGAGAGTCCAAGTATTCCCACAGCCAGTGTTTGTAGGGTCAACCACTGCCCCCTCTTTCTCAACAGTATGTCAGTGCCACAATGAGCCTATGATTTCTTCCATCAAGCTCCATCCCAGGTTCAACAAGTGAAGGCTCATCCATAAAACTTCATCCTTACCCTTGGTTCCCCCAAAAAGACACACTCCTGATTAGCTATACTTAAGGTACCACGGTGAAATTTATTTTAATCAAATACATTATCTTTTTTTCTTGCTGCTGTTGCTTTGCCTTTTGTGCACTTATTTCTTTGTCTGTCTTGCAATTTCAAATACCGGAGTACAAACCAGCATTGCTGAGAATTAAGTAACTAACACAAGTGATGACTATTTTGCCATAAAACTAGTTATCTACATGGTTTGCGGTAGAAAGAGAGAAGGTTTGGGGAAAAAACAACAAGTGCAGCCAGAGATCAGAAGAAATACTGCTCCTAAGTGGAATATTAACATTTCCACCTGGAAAAGACGACACGAAGAATCAATGAAGTGCATTAAGCAAAATCACTGCAGTTCACAACTGGAATATTTACAACCTTTTTGGCTGATCTTTAGTGTTTCAGAGTTGTAGAAAAACCCTAACTGGAGACCAAATTCTTTCCTTCCTCTTCTCCCTTGCCCATAGCTAGTGATACTGCTCAGCAGGATTCAAACGGCGAATCTCCTGGCTGAATCCAGCCCAACTATATCTCACCCATTAAAAGAGAAAGGTACACAATGAGCCAGGCACTACTCTGTGCCTCCCACAAGAACCTGGGGTGTCACTGGCATTGGGGGGTGACCAGCCCAAGACCCAGCTTTAGGATGTGGCACCACCACCCCTGGTTACAGCCCACTGCCTGAGAGCAGGCTCTGTCCTTGTCGTTTTGACAGCCTCATTTCTTGCATTGCCACCTCTAAAAGGAAAAGCAACACGAAGGCCAGCATCCTGCATCGCAGCCTGGCTCTGAGCCTCTTGCTCAGAAAGCTTTTATTCATAATACACACCATATGAAGAACAGGAGAAGTAAGCATTTGATCATTTCTGCCCCCTTGACCACACACCTTGAGATAGTAATGCAAAGCATTACACTACATTGTGCCCTTACACAATTTCCTTTTCAACAGCAAGTGCCTTTTGGTTTCGTTAGTGTCTCATTTTCTCCTGCTCATGTTTCCAGCCTTGTGCCATCAGCTGTTTAGCTCTTCACATTTCATCTCCAGCCCTCTACCTTGCCACCTCCTTGTTTAATACATTTATGAACAGACATACTGTTCCTGCTCTCCATACCAATTCTCAGCTTATTGATACCAACTCTTGATGGTAATGATCCAGCAACAACATGCCCAGGCTCTGCTCCTACCCCAAAAAGGAAGAGTTAGCCAAGCCCACCTGCACAGCGCTGCTAAGAGAAAGCCCCTAACAATGCCCACGCAATACCTCCTTTGCTGGGCATCATGGAGGCTAACCATCACTCTGAACTTCTTTTTCAATATTAGTTTTCAGTCCATGCTAAACCCAAGATTCCTGCAGGCTCCAGTCTGTACAAGGTAGGTAGGGGCTGTAGGAAGAGATGGGGGGTGGTAGGGGGCTGAGGCTGGGGGACAACCGAAAGCCAGATGCACAGGGGAGCTGTAACACCTTCTAAAGAGGGCAATCAGAAAGCCTGAAAGACATGTTTTCAGCTTACTTTGTCCTTTCACACATCTGTGATTATGGCTTTAATGGTAATGTAAAGCCACAAGAATCCTTCTTCTATGGCATTTAACAGTATTAAAAACCATTGTGCCTCTAAACATTCAGAAGCTAAATCCTAGACTTACTAAGCTCAACAGCAAAATTCTCTGTGACTTCAGCAGTACCCAGTTTTGGCCCCAGGGTATTGAATGCAAGTACACACAGGGGCTAAACCTAATCTGCACTGATATTTACATAATTTCCCTATATGTAAACAAATTAACATAGCCACAATATTTGATTGTACTTCTGTCTTCCATGACCAATGAGTCAGAATGGCTTGTTTATAGTTATTAGCAATATAAACCTGCAATCAATCAGCACTGTCTTCACCCTGCAGAAGCGGGGAGAGAACAGCTACAAAAGTCATCAGGGAATAGCAAAGGACACCCTAGCCCCAGGATTGAACTGGGAGCATTAGTACTTGTCATAGACAGCAATAGGAAATACTCTTCTTCATAACTATGAACTTAAAAATAGTAATTGAAAAGCAAATCTGTTATGAGAACAGAATTAAGCTACTGAGGTTCAAGTTGATCAAGGGATTTAGAAAAATAATCCAGATTTCACTCTATTAAAAAAAAAAAAAGAACAAAAAACATTTCAAAGCTGAGAAAAGGGACCTGTTTTTATTTTTCTGATAACAAGGCACAGAACAAGATCAGAGTCCTACCACACTGCGTGCCACAAAGATACTGTCGCAGCTGCAAAGAGCCGGAATGGGCAACTCCAGTTGCAGCAGCTCTACAGCCTCTCAGGAAAAGGAGCTGTGGTCTCCCAGCTCCCACCCTGGTGCACCATTCACTACACCATGCCATTTTTCTCCTATTCCAGCAGTATCTGGAAGCATGTACATTTCTTCCTCCTTACTGCATGCTTTGAAGCTGATTTTCTGGTGCATGTTTGTTCTCCTTTATACTTCTTCTGAGTATTCCCTAAAACTTTCCTTGCGGGCACTCATTTCATCCAAGCCTTTCTGGTATAGATCTATGACAAAGCAGCAAACAGGATAAAACCCAAGAGAATTGCTAAAGGCAGCTGCACACAGCACCAAGGGTATGCTCCTAAATTTCCAGGTAAGTACAACGAACACAGCACCTTAGACCACTGTAATTTTCATTGATTTGAAACTTGGTCCTAGAGTACCTCCGGTGACTAACCAAACAATTAAGCCTACTAGATGTGCTGGCTAATGACCAGGTAGAAATGATGAACTAGAGACTGGTAAGTCAGCCCACAATCCCTAGCACCAAGAGGCATACACCCTTAAGGGTGAAAGTCACTCCCATCTTCTGTTTTCCACCTCTTCTTTGACATACAAATCAAGATACAAAACCAGTCATGCAGTCTGACGATACAGAAAGGTCCCTGCATCTCCTCCAACACTGAGTTTTTTCCCCTCAATGCTGAGACCAGATCAGCATTCCCACAGACAGCACCTCAGCTAAGCTCAGCTCGCACCTGGAAGAGACCTTACAGATATTGAGCGTAACCCATGGAGTCTGACTTTATTGGCACAGAAGCAGCAAACTGTGAAGCTCACATGCTACCTCCTCCCCCCCCCCCCTTTTTTTTTTTTTTTACACCCAATCACCCTCAGCATTTTCAAAGCAATAAAACCATTTCAATACAAAACACATTTCAGGCACGTTCATGAGATGTTGCAGGAGTTGGCAGCAGGTAAAGAGAAAGAATGGAAGATTATAGGTAGGGAAGAGAGGAATGGAAGATTGAAAGGCTGGAAAAGCACAAAGGTCACCAATTTACTCATTAAGAGAATCAGTTAGCAAACAGGACAGTCCAATTCACCAGGTAACAACCATCAACCATCAAAGCAAAATCAGGAAGTCTTCAGGGCCACCTCCATTCTTAGTTGTGGTTTTTACTCCTGAGGATATTCAGTCACAACCAAGATCAAAAGTGGAGCTGATCTCACACGCTCAGAAAATGCACAGCAGATTTTTTTTGGGATAGTTTCCTTGGCATGGTTAATTCACCTGGGATCTTCTGTCCCACCTCTGCCTCTCACTAGCACCGCATTAAAACTTACCTCCTGCTCGCAGGAGACCATGTCTCGGGAAGTGGCTAACCCTGACTATGGCCAACAACAGCCTGTTATGTGCCTTTTCAAAGTGTACGCTGAATGCAAAAAAAGCCCCAGAAAAGAGAGTTGTTCCTTCCGCATTTGGCTTAAGGCAAAAAAAATACAGGAACACAACAATTATCCTGGTATTTGCCCTCCACTAAAAAGAAGAGTGATGAGATGGCAAGAAACAGCAAGTGGGTTCTTCACAGCAGTAGCTCTTGGGAAAGCAGGGTGGAAGAGATGGAAGGAGGTATTGCCATTAGGATGCTTGTTCTCCAACGCAATCCTTTGACGTCGGTAGGATCATTCATATATCTGAAATAGAATGCTTTATTTCAAAAATCAGGCATTTAGACTGGCAGTTTTTTGCACCTTGGGGTATCTTTTGGAAGGCAGGCAGGAGGGGAAAGCCAGCAGGGCTGGCCAGCAGGGGAAAACAACTGCTTGCCTTATTTCTCATTAATCATAACAACAGGAGCAAAGAAATTCCTCCTCGTGTACTGCAAGCTAACATAAACCCCAGGAAAACAAGAGTCCTCGACCTGTAGCACTTAATGAACGTTCTCGGTGAACTTCACCTTCTTCTCTGTAGTCTCCTCTGGTCCCATGCTGCTGCGTAACCTGTTCTGCCTACAAAGGAAGGCCAGGGCAGGGCCTGGAAGGGTTTGGACCAATTTTTCACCCAGCAGCAACAGCACTATGTGCTGATTCTGCCACATTTACTATTGCTTCAACCTCAGCGCCCTCATAAGACCAAACCCCACAGGCTTTGCACAGCCAATCTTCCCTGACTCAACAGGAACGCCATCCAAATCTTGACACTGGCATGCACCGTGATTCTATCTGCAAGAACAGGATCTCTGCTCGCAGCCTCACATGGGCTGCCTGGCCAGCAGTCAGAAGTACAGGGGAGGAAAGCTACGTGTTTGTTTACGCCCTCCGCAGCTGATGGGTGGGAAGGGAGCTGGGAGGCACCAAGTAGGCAAAGACGGGGTGCACGTCCTTAACTACCACTTTAGGAGCAGCTGAATCAGCACCGGGTGGATGGCTATTTACTGCTGACACAGACCTGCAATAAATCACTATCTTTCTGGAGCAACAAGGAAGTTGCAGGGGTGACTGAGTCATTCTCCATCCTGACGCCATTCCAGGAGCGGAGCCACGTACGTCCCCCAGCCTTGGGCTGTGCCCGTGGCCCAAAAAGAGCTTTTAAGCCAAATCCTACAGTCATCATTCAAAGCCGAAATGCTTTATTTACACTCAGCAAGAATTCCTGTATGTTTTTGACACTGCTAAGAGTAACCAGTGCTTAAATTATTTGCTTAACAAAGGAGTCTATTTAACTACAAGAGTTACACCAAGCATGCAATGTTTTCTGACCCACATAGAAACTAATAATTTGCATTTTATGGAACCACTTTGCATAGACAACCCATCTTAATGGCCAACAACACGCTGTACAAAAATTAATAATTGAAAAGCAGTCGTCAGCACTGTTATTTGCGTTACAGGTAACTCACAAACCTCGTTAAATTGTAGTATTAAATTTCTAACGACCTTCTGGAAAGCTGTTCACTTCGAGAGCCATTTTTTAAGGCACAAGCTCACAGAACGCCAAGCAATTGCAGGGGAAGTACATGACAGTTACCTGGAGTCTGTGGGAGAGGCCAGGCAAAAACCACTGTCACAAAGATGTCAGCCTGATCCCCCTTTGGCTGAAGAAGTGACTTTGACTTCGACTTCATGAACCTCCCCTCTCTCCAGCCAGTCACTTGACCGGGCTTCTCTCACAAATTCCTGCCCTAATGCCAGATTAATCCTACTTCATCCAGTCCCCACACATCTAAAAAGCTCCAGGTTTTTTTCCTCTCAAATCATTGGCTTTTAAACTATTTCTTTTAAACTTCTTTTTAAACTATTGTAGCACCCAAGCATTTGCTGTGGATGAAAAAAAGGCTCAGAGACTAGCACAGAAGTGTAAAGGCAAACAAAAACTACATCATGAAGCCTGGGATTTTCATAGTCTTAGGGAAATTAGATCCCCTGAATCCCACTGCAACTCAGTGAAGAGTCAAGTGCATAATTTTCCATTATGCTTGTAAAAATCCCCAAATAAATGTACAACTAAACGTAGCTTCACAAGGCTGAGCATTTATTATTCTCCTAAATGCTGTTACTAAGCCAGAGGCCTCTTATTCCTTTTTTTTTTTTTTTTTTTTTTTTTAAGGAAATAGTCTCACTCTTGCCAAAATGTCAAAGATGCAGAATGCTAGTTATAGGAAAATCCACCTCAGAGTCAGCTCCTGTTGTTGGGGAAGAACAACAAACAAACCCTATATTCTGAGCTGACAATCATCGTGATCTGCCCATTAGTGTTGCGTCACTCTTCACCAGTCTGTCACGCTGATGGAGTCTGTCTGTCTGTGTTGGGGATGACAGTCACTCCTCACTGCTGACGTCTTTGCTCAGGGCTGTGCCACGGTCTCTGGTACACAATCTGCTCCAGAATATGCAGAGTGGCTGTTGCCATTTCAAAAGCTTTCCGGGCGTATTTCTGCAGACTGAAACAGGAAGATTTTGGGCAGCCAGGGACTGATTTATCTTTATATGAATGCCTGCGGGTGTAATTCACACAGCTCTTCCAAACAAAACATTTTCACTGCGATAGCAAAGGCAAACTCCCCCAAACCCAATTTGTTTGGTGGTTAATTAGTATCCTCCACTGCAACGTTTGAGACAAAAGAAAGAAGCGCTCCCCTCCTCCCACAAGCATCAAGACTTTTTAATCTCAAAGATATACCTTATCTGACATGACCAAAGCAGAACGGATACAGCTTCCTTTTTTTTTTTTTTTTTAACAGAAGAAAAACAATAGAAATTATCTCAGAAGCTTGTTCAATGGGGGGTTTTGATTTTCATTTCAGTAGCACTGGCCAGACACTTTTAAATGGTAGGCTCCCACACGTGAAAACTAGGCAGTAATTTAAAAATATAAATCATAAGAAAAAACAACTATGTCCATAAGAACTTTGAGCAGTAAAAATAACAGACACAGTATTAGAAAACCCTGGTTGGCGTTTCTTTCACTCACTAATAAAACAAGTCCCTGAAGTACTCATACAAGTTTCTCCTCTATGCATTTCTGTGGTAGGTGAAGGGGAGAGCCGCCAGATCTGCTCCCCTGGATTCAATCCGGCTTATTCAGCAGCTTCGGTTCTGCTATTTCAGATTCCTACAAAAATAAAGGCTCAGAGGAGAAAGCTAAGCCTCTGGGCATCCACCAGACCACAGCTACTGTGTGTACGTAACAAGCACAACTGCACTGGAAGAAAAGGAACAGTCCCCTGTCCTTCAGCATCACATGGCTGACCACGCTCAGCAGCCCAAACCACATCTTTAAACATCCTACTTCAGAGAACACCCTGCTGCTGAAGGCAGCTTCCTAGTGACAGAGTGCTGTGTAAATCCATCTGCAACAAAAGACCAAACTCCTGCACATTTTGTCGGTGCATTTATTGCACATCAGCTGCACTCCCTTTAAGATGCAGCTGAGATGGGCAGGCCTGTAGACAAAATAAAGCAGCAGGATCCAAACTGGGTATTACCAAAAGAGAGAAACATCTTAGTCATCCCTCAAAGTTAAAGCCGAAATGGGCTTACAGCCTCTTACCAGCCCTTAAAAAGACAGCATTTGTTTTGTTTTTACAAGTTGATTCTTCCCTCAGACTGTTTTCTAGTGGAGATGTGCAAATATCCAATATTCAGAACTTTACTGAATAGCAATTTAAAAGGAATTCTCCAAACAGAAAGGCGAACTTCAACAAGCCCATTTCCCCAGGAATGGCACACCAACATCAGCATGTCATCCAGAAACCTACAAAGTTCACAGAAAATGCTGCTGCCACCATAAAAAAGGGAAGGAGAGCAATTTGTTCCTTCTCTGTGTCTTCCTGCTAAAACAATCTCCCTGCCCAATATCCTAAATTGCACAGGCTCCGCAAATCTAATTAGCCACAACTCTAAAATGCAGAGGTCTGTCTGCCAAACATGCATAATCACATTAAAGTTGTTTTGGTTTAATTAATAAAAACTTGGGACGGGATGAGAAAAATCCTAAGGAGAAAAGTCTAAAAGGTAAGTTCCTCCCCCTCACCAAATAAAGAGCTGTCTCTGTGTGGATAAACTCCTCTATTGGGCAACTTGGATAAACTTTTCCTTGTTTATTATAAAAGCACAAGTTCACCAAGGTCCTTTTATGTCCTGATGTATGAAATTATTCCAGCTGCATATCGTTTCATGGAGTCAAAGGGGTGAGGCTATGGTATTTATAGATACGTTCAGAATTTTGGTTAGCAACAACATAGTTACGGCCTCAATGCCCAACACACTTTTGGGAAAATGCCCACCTGTATATATAGATCCTGGAAATTTTTTCCTATTAAATATATATTTCAACTGAACTTGCTTTTTATCTTTTTCCAAACTTGATGGATAAAGTCTATTACTTTCTGTTAGAGATACAGAGACAGAAGAAAAACAAACTGAGGCCACTTCCATAGTAAGAGGAAAGACCGTGATACGATCCTGATGCTTTCAGACACATTCACTGGTTTTGGGTTTTTTTATTAGCAATAGCACTCCACTCAAACATGGGGCCTCAGTTTTACTAAACACACGTCACACATGAAGAGATGAATCTCTGCAAACAACTCAAAACACAAACAGATTGACAGTGCTCCACAAAAGAGAAAGAATGGCTTCCCTGATTCAGATAACAAATTAAGAGCTCATAATGGTTTAAAAATCTATTTCTCCAAACCTCTAATCCAGAGCCCTGCCTAAAGGCTGTTCAGGACTGGACCAATACTCCAGTTAAATCACATGGCACTGGCATCTCTCCACTCCAGAATTACCTTCCTTTGAAGCAAGCGACAGCAGACACACAGGCAAGGGATGCTGTCGGATTAATACTCTGTTGCAGAGATCTTATCCATATGCATGTACTGTTGTTGTGTATAGCATCATTATGTAAGTGTCTCTATTTTTAAAACAAACAGAAAATGTTTGTCTGGTCACTCTCTACTATTATCCCACCCGTAAAGCAGTAAGCTGAAACTCCACCCAGTTTAATCATAAGTTTACAGGCTTAAGGGTGGAATAACAGTAGAAATGACAAGATAAAGCAAACAGAAAATCTTCAAAAACATGAAAATTTTACCCATTTTTATCAATAGGATTTCAGAAGCTGCCATAATAATAAATAAATTACCAAACTTTGGAGGGCTTCTTTTAATATACCAAACATAACTGCCGTTACCACCAGTACCAAAGTCTAGTACAACAAACTCTGTAACCCAGATGGCCCCTGTAACCCAGCCAGACTCCTGGACCACTAGTATAAAAGCAAACATTGTAGGTCAATTCACAGTCAAAAGATCCTGCTTCCCTGCCACATGAAGGAAAAGTGGAATTTAAAACACAACATTTAATACCCACCTATTCCTGAAATGGTCCGGGATGGCATGTCAAAAGCTAAACTAAGGAGCAAATCACAGACCAACACACTGGTTTTACTGCATGATGCTGCACTTATTGGCATCTGTATTTCTTAACTTCAAGCTCTTTAATATAATTTTTCAATTCTGTTCCCCGCATCCTTCCATACCCCCGAAAATGCTGCACCAGATACCTTGCAAAGATTTACTCTGGCAAGAACTTCAAACAACACTGCTGAAGTCACTCCTTGGCATACAGCAACTCTTTTGTTGTCTGAGTCGTTCTGAATCAAGACTTAGTGCAATCCATGTACAGGATGTATAGCTGCAGAAATCACATCACTTCTTGTATTTGAACATTTTTTTGCATGCAGTCACCTAAATGTGACAGCTGTAATGATATGTATCTATGAAAGGCGACGGTAAATGGGGCTGGAAGCATACCTTACTGCAAACATATAGCAGTTACCTTTATATACATTCTAAGACCTGTTAACAACCCCATACATAGTAGTTTTCCACGTAAAAATCTAAAAAGGAAGGTATTCTTCCAGAATTCAGATAAAATCACAGGGCAGGCACTTCAAATGGCAAGCCATAAAACAAATAAAATAAAATCCTTTTCAGCGTGCACAATTATACCCGAAGTTCAGTGACACAGGGTGTTGTGAACACTAATGCCATAAAGGTTTTCAAAACAAATTAGACATTTTTCAGAGAAGACAATCCATCAGCAGCTATTAAACACAACAGCCTCAAAGAAACTGCCAGCCCAAAGATTTCCTGGAGCGATGACTGTTGGAAAGGTTTACCAGGAGGAGGAAAACTCTGTAGTTAGTATGCACCTGTTAAGTGGCTCCATAAGAAAAGATACTGAGCTAGACCGATCTCTAGTCTGACCAAGAATAACTGCTCTTATTCAGTCCACAAAATTGAAGACAATGAGATACCAACCTGTTAATAAGTTGGAGCTGAAGTAGACTAGTACCAGTAAAAGAAATAGTCTTAAAATTACTGATTGCGTATCACATTCCACACCGCCTCCTCTCTGAACATCCTACAAGAATATGTCCTGAACAATATTACCTATTCCCAGAAGTACCTCTTCAGATTCCAGTATATCCAAAATGTGTTTGTGTACATTTAGTCACAAATATGTTATACAGCACAAAGATGAGCCAGTAGCATAGTGATAGATACTTGCAAGCGCCTGTGAAATCCCTTCGCAATTAGACACCTGCTTACATAGAATTAAACACAGGCAGCAAGGAAATAAGTAACAATAATATTAAAAAAAAAAAAAAACCTTTCCCAAGTATTTTTGCATGTGTATCCAAAATGTAGTACTGTTCCATCATCTTCTGCTGAAGGACGGAAGAGCAGCATCCTCGAGGGTACCTTACCTTTCCCTGAACGAGAGGAAGGTTGGAAGGGCTCTGGCTCCACGCTGATACGAAGGCCTCCAGAAAACTGACTGCCAGGAGTCAGTTATTCCCCCTTTCCCCCAACCACTTGACGCCACTGCATACTGTAATAACAGTGGGCATATTTCACGCTGCGGTATTTTTAGAGCGAGGTCCACTTGTACAGCACCAGAGCCCACATGAGATCACTGCGCTGCAAGCGCAGATGGGGGTCCAAGCGAGGCACTGCGCACACAGACGCACAAGAGAGGTCTCTGCCACAACACGGATAAACACCTCCCTCTCCTCCCTGCGCTCCAGCTTACTTCCCCCACAACTCAGGCTTCCACTTTCCCCTTTCTGTATCAGCTCTTGTCTCTCCCGGCAGGGTCTCACCTCTGATACACCAGCGATGCCTGCACCGACCTTTGCCACGCAGCACGCACGTCATCGCCTCCTCTCTGCGCAGATTCAGGGAGACAAGCCCTTAAAAATCTCTCCTGCAGCAACGCTGCTTCCACGACAACAAGAAGAAATAGCCAACTAATAGTGGGCCGGTTGAGGGGCTGCCAGCTTCAGCAAACGTGTTTGGAATTATATAATTTTTTAATTTTATTTAAAAAGCTTCCAGTTGAGGGTTGGTCTTCTTGCTAGACCCAACACCTGTGCTGCAATTAGCACAGAGCCCGCACAGCACCCTAGGCACGATCGGGCTGAGCACAAAGACATTTGCCAAGGCCTTTGCTTATCAACTAAATGAAGCTGAAAGGAAGTTTGCCCATGCATGCGGCCAGCACCTAATGCACCGCAGAAGCTCCCGGAGTACAGACAATCAATAGTAAGTGCATTATAATCCCGAGAGTTTACCAAAAAATTATTTACTACGTTACTGTGTCCACTCATTGTGTTTTTGTCCAATATTTGCTATACACTAACTGCAGCACATCTCTCCGATGTAAACAGTCGCCCTAATCTACATTGTTATATATATATCACTTGTTTACGCAAAGATGAATGATCATTTCAACCTTTGTTAATCTGATTGCATAACAAACTACAGCAGCCTGAAATAACCAAGCTGCTCTCTCCAGCGCGGATTAGTTGAAATCACTCATTTCAGCACCCTGCTTCTTTTAAAAAACAAAATTAAATAGATAATGGAGAAAGAAGAAAATAAAAGTGCCTGGCCACTGCTTTCACAGCCAACTACTGTACAAGACGTATCACAGCGTGCAGAGGCAGCGTAGTAACTTCACACCTGGTGCAGGCTGAGAGCACAAGGTAAAGCAAAATGTTTTCAACCGCTGAACAATATCGCACAATTAAAAGTACATTCTGCTAGATCTTACTCACAGCTCCAGCACAGGCTATTAAGCAAACTATACAGCATGGATTTTCAAAACAAGTAATTGCACGTATATAAACAAAGGCCATAATTTACATGGCAGATCCCATAAAAGCTTATCTACCACATGACATCACACCCATAAATTACAACTTAAAGCACTAGCGCCAAACTGGTCCTGCCCTTCCACCCCAAAACGAATATGATTAACATCAAACACTGCTCATCCATGCCTGCTACTCTTGGAAATAAACACACATGAAGTACTTCCCGAGACAGAGTAGTATTTAAAGATTCTTCAGACAATAAGAAGATTTATAATTATTATGGCATTATACCATCACAAAGTCTTAAACAAATCAAGCTGCCTCATTAGCCAATGCTTAAGATAATATAAGGTTAAACAACATCAAGCAGTATCGGTGCACTCCACTTGTACCAAAGGGCAAATACTTCATACATGGGAGATCTTCAGAAACACACAGCCTTACAGCTATTATCAAACAGTGAGTTAGAAAAGCAAACCCAGAACACATGTATTTCTTTGAACAGACTGAGGACCAGAATTCTTCCATTGAAATCCAACCAACCAAGGCATGGGGAAGGTGAAGGGCAGGCAAACAGGAAACCGAATAAGGCAAGGATCATGTTTTGGCATCTCTCAGTTTTAGTTCACCAGTCTATGATCAGCTCATGAGAAATCAAGAGGCAGTATCGGGGGCTAATATGAAACCGCCTATTGATCGCAGCTGGCTTTCTACAGCATGCAACAAAATTCATCCTCTTGACTGATACCCACGGTGGCAGCCTCATCGCAGAAGTTACAGACAAGACAGGCATCAGCAAACGACTGTCTAACCAACACATATCTGAAAACCTTTGTAAGGTAAAGCAAGCTAAGTATCGCTGCTCCAGGCACAAATATCTGCTCCTCCAAGTCCATAGTACCCACGAATCTGCAACCATTATCCCAGTGCCCCTACGATCTGCCTGCTCCAGGGGACTACCTACACAGCAGGCCCTGCACCAGGGAAGAAAGAGGCTCCACCGAGTCTGTCCACGCAGGCTGGGACTGTGCCATCTCCATCACACTCAGCCCACACCGAATTCACCATTTCTGCATGTTATTACGAATCTGACATCACATCAGTGCAAGCACAGTCTGACATCTACAGTTAACTCGGTGATGGTGTAAGTGCCGCCTGGCTTACAGGCATTTGGTGTTGCAATACGCTTGCTGCTGAACCCTTGAAAGAGCAGATATATATATATACACACACACACATATTTAAAATCTGCTACAGAAAGCCTTGCAGTAACATGTTTCTTCTCTATGAGGCCAGCAGACCTGCAGTAAAGGAAATGCAGCAAGAGAACCCCCTGTCTCACTCCACTTTTGAGCCGCGGCAACACCAGCACCCCCCAAAGCAAACAGATGCCGTTCAAACACCGGGTTGCCTGCCCGGATGGGAAAACCTTGCCCACCCTGCAGCCGTTTCGCCTACAAGCCGCGACCCCCCCGGTCCACCCCCCAGCCTCGGGGTCTCGCAGCACTTGGCGAACTGCGGAAGAAGGCGCCCGCTCCCCATACAAAGCCCGGCGGGGTCATGAATAAAACATCGCCCGGAGGAAGGGGGGTGGTGGTGGTGTCGGGATACGAAGATACAAGGGAATAAAAAGGCTGCGCGGCGGCCGGGGGACGCGACGACGGGCACGGCCCCGTGGGGGAGCCCCCCGGCCCCGGCCCGGAGCGGGGGCGCCGCCCGGCCCCGGCCCGCCCACCGCCGGCCCAGGCCCGGGCCTCCGCGGGGGAAGCGGCGCCCCACGGCCCCCCGCCCGTGGCTGCCCCCCCCCTCCCCGCCGCCCGCCCCCGCTGGCACCCGGGGGACGCTCACCTCAGGAGCCGCCGTTCGCAGCGGCTCCCCCGCCGCAGAGGGGCGCTGGGCGCAGCTCGGGGCCCGGGCTGGAGAGGACGGGCAGACGAGGGGGACCGGGCGGCTCCAACTAAGTGTGCGAACGCGGCGGCGGCGGCAGCCGGGCGCTGAGCGGCCTCTCCGGGGAGCCGGGGCGGGCCGAGGCGGGGAAGGGGCGGTGCGGAGCGAGGGGCGCGCCCAGCCGTCACGGCGGTGAGGCGGGGAGAGGCCGCGGAGGAGGAGCCCCCGCGCACCGCCCGCCCCTCCCGCTGCCGGGGCCGAACCCCCGGCCCGCCTGGCGGGCTGCGGGGGTTGGGGGGCCGCTTCCCCCCTCACTCCTCCCGGGTGAGGGGCCGAGCGGCGTCCAACGGCCGTCCTGGGCGGGGGGCCGGGGCCTGCACGGCGGCAGCGTCCCCTGCCCGCTGCGGGCCCCGCTCCGGCTCTTCCTGCTGGGCTGCGAGGAGCCGAGGCGGCGTTACCTCAGGCGGCAGCGTTGCCTCCCTCAGGCGGCGGCCGGTGCTGGGTTCCCCTTCCCGGCCGCCGCCTCACGCCAGCCCGCCTGCGCTCCCCGGCTGGAGGGGCCAAACGACCCCATGTCACCTTCAGCCTCGGGGCCGGTGGGAGGCGGAGGGGCTGACGCGGGGGACGCGGGACAGAGGCCTTTTTTGACAGGGCAGGTGCAAAATTGGTTAGAATACTGAAGAAGACGTTTAAAAATAAGAGCATGTCCTTAATTAAAATGAATAACTGAATAACTCATAACTGCCCATGAAACGGTTGTAAATCAGTATTAAAAATGTGCCCTTCCAAATGCTTTGTTTCAAACCCAACTAACGGGCAAGGATAATGCGTCATTTTTACAGTTATTTTGGAAATCCTTACAAAATTTTCCCACTAGCCAATTTGTCCTTTTCCATTGACTGTTAAGAATAAAGTCGCAGTGATTATCAGCACTGTGCTTTTTAATTACTTCACCGGAATCTTGTTTGTGCGTGGGAGTGGAAAATATGCAGGGATAGGACTTTTTCAGGTCAAGCTGTCATTAATACGCTGTCTCATTTTATGTGCAGTCTTTATGTGAGCAGTTCAGTACCCTGAAAGGGCGACGGTGAGCACAAGGACATTCCCACTCCCTCTCCTGAAAGCCTGTACCCACCTCAGTGGTAGACTGTCTTCTCCTTAGGGAGAAGGAAGGCTCAGCACCCACTGGAGAGCATCTCAAGCATCCACAGTCCACAGTATCTCAGGGCAGGAGTCTGAGTACGTTGAGGTGGGAGAACACCAGGCATCTAGGTACGGTCAGAGACACAAAAATACAGACCCCTGTGCCTTTGGTGTCCTTCTCCCACTCAGCAATGGGGCAGCAGAGTGGTTCTCCACCTTATCGTGGAGGTTTTTTTCCCCAAGAACGCAATGCGTATCAGCTTTATTGCAGCATGTGCCCAAATTTGCATAGGCAAAACTGGTTTTGTATTCACAGAGGCATAGTTTTTCATGAAAATTACTGTTGACTGAAAAAAAATGGAGGTTGAGGTGAAGGTTCTTTGAAGATCCGGTTATAAAAGCTTTCTCAGATTGTTTCTGCCAGGAAATGCTACCATGTGAACTAGAAAGACTCAGCAAGCCTACATTCTTTTCACCATTTACAGTTTTAGTATCTTTCAATAATCCAGGCAGATATGTTTTCATCTAAGGACATTTTTCCTTCACCATTATGAAAGTGTTAAAATAAATAACAGTTTGCCAAATCCTTGGCAAGATCCCATTTGCAGTCATTTCTACCTTTGTCTTTCTAGGAACCTAATTATTTTTCTCTGCATTGGGAATCACTACCAGAAAGGTGGACATAAACAATTTCAAGAGATTCCAAAAGAGGGAATATTTTCAACTGTAGGTTGACAACTTTGAAGTTGGCCAACTCTAGTTTTCACCCTTTTCACTGCAGAAAGCCTGCTACTGTTTCCAAAGACGCATGGAGCTTTTACAGTGAAAAATGTATGATTGTTATGCTGCTATAAACAGTGCTTCCAATAAAAATTACCATATAAGAACAGCATAAAGCAAACATATTTTGTTTAGCGTCCACAAACCTCCCTGATGTTTTCCTTGTGATGTGTGCATCTAGTTAACATTCATAATGTAATTATTTACATGTAAATCCACTTCCTTATGCACAAATTTGTTGATCAAGTCTGTCTACCGCTCTCACATAGTCAAAGATACGTCTAAAAGCAGAAAATAGTTATTTCCCTGATTTCTCATGTTTGTTTTACTCATTTTTGAGAAGAGACATTGCATACTGGAGAGTTATTTTTAGAAGCTGGAAAATTATAAATAGAGTAAATGATTTCTGATATCCAGAACATATTTGGTACCAAGCGTAGCCCACGTCAACTGAGCCTGGTGCTCTGTCCCTGCTTAGTGGTGCCCGAACCAGGTATTAGTTCATTACCCTAAGAATAAATTATGGTTTTAATATCAAAACCAAGGGCTGGGGGTTGTTCGTACAAGAAGATGACAACTTTCATCCTGACTTTTTTGTACAGTACAAAATAAATCAGCTTTCCCAATTCAGTTCTCCTGCTGCTGTGGGAACTAATTGACTTGGATCTGGGGGAGCCATGGACTAAAGAGTAGCCAGAGACAAATATTTGCAGACAAAATGATTATCATAAGAAAAAGAAAAAACACACAAGCCCCTCAAACTCTTGGAAAGGAGAAGGATGAGGATAGAAATGAGTATCAAGAGAGTCAGTGGCTCCAGAGATTGCACCTGGTTGGTTTCTTTTGAGAGAAACTCCATCTCTGGGCCAAATTCTGCCACGCTAAATTTTGGGACCCTTTCTTCTCTAAGGCAATAACTTGTGTGCCACTGAAACCCATAGGCTTATCGTCAGGGAGCCCTCTCCAAGCAGGGCTACTTCTGCCATCAGTGGGAAGTTCCTTCATGTTGACCCCAACACAGCAACACACTAGATGGAGCAGAGAGAGTGATGTGCACAATTAATTTCCAGCGATGCCAGCAGGCTTTAAAGCTGGTGAGTTGGCGTCTCAAAGGCTGAAAATTTGCACTATGAGAGGTTATTTGTTGGCTTGATCTACACGTTGTTTCTATTATGATGAATCCATTTGATTAGAGTGATTTTTACCCATGCTGATGTATACTAACTCCAATGTGGATGCAATTGTAGTGGGATTATGTACTTGTTTTCTAATGCTTGTATTCACATTATACTGTCATAGTGCACTTACATTCACAGAAGAGGATTTTCAGTGCAGTGACACTAGCTACATAGGGAGAGTTAAAAGTGCTACAGCTGGTGTACGTGTAGAACAAGCCTTGAAGATGTGAAATGTAAAAGGAAGCGCTGGAAACGGCAAGGCTCACAAGAGGGCAATTAAAACAGTGGTGTAGAAACATCAATTTGACCCTATGCAAAAAAATGTTATTTGGCTTTCATCAAACTACTGCAATGAAATCAATATGTGTGTGTGCACCACGTATGTTGCTTAAGTTATATCAATGCAGCCATGCTTGTAGGGATCTATCTGCCTTCTTTTCTCCTAAAAATGTCAATACAGTTCACTCATCTATGCCAAAGGTATACATGTTGTACCCATGTCCTGCTTGTTATTGGTAAAAAATAAACTGTTATTTAATCAGGTAGTTGTTATCAGCACAACAACTGTCGGTGTTCCAAGCCTAAAAGTTGTTGCAAATGCCTAAATTATCCTATTTTATTTTCTGAAAGGTACTGGTGACTTCCTGATACTTTAATGAAGCTCTACATTTCAGAAATGGGAGAAATTAGAGAAGTCATGGCTCAGCTTACAGATAAATAGGTGAAATTGCTGCACATTTTTCCCAATTAACATGAGTTCAGAAGAAAAACTAAAATGCTGCACAAACTGCTGCCAGGAACAGTTTAAAGATTCTGATTAATTGGTATCATCTAGACCCTGCCTGGGAGATACTAACATAAACTCCACAACGACAAATTCATTTTCCCTTTAAGAATAATAGTTCCAAAACATTAAACTATTTCCTAAACATGCTGATATTCAAAGGTCTTTCTTTGTAAACATAATCTCTGGGGTTGGAAAACACAGTCACTGTGAAAGGACTCTGACATCCGGGGTGATGAAGCCCTTCCTTCATCCCCAAGGACCGGAGGGAAACCGGAGCCAGGCTCTCATGGACCAGATAGCTGGTGCTGCTGGATAATGAAGAGAGGGCACAGAAAGGCACAAGCTCTGTAGATTCAGTTTCCTCCCATGGATTTTCCATGTCCTGTAAAATTTGGAGATGTCACGTACCAAAAATTTTTACAAGATGGCAAACTTGCTGAGGTGGATTTGATGCTGTAAATCAACGAGCTGCTCTTTGGGCTGTTCTGCTGCTTGACAAGCGATACAGGAACAGACGTGTGAACTTCCCGGCTTCTTTTTAATGGTGCATTAACATCAAAGTCTAGCTTTACATATTTAAATGATTACAAATTAGTGGATGTTTGTTTTGCACAGTCTGGCCCTGCTCGTTGCATTCACTATCATTATTAAAATGGAAATGGTGTTAATCTGCAATAAAGAAAAAAATTGATCGCAAATTCTCAGCGTATTAGAGAATGCATTTTAAACAATAAATAATTATCTTAGAATAAATAATACCCTTGGAAACATGAACTGCTGTCATTCACCTCCCTGAGCAGTACACCTGTTCAGAGGGCAAAAAGGAGTCTGAAATATTTAAAGAGAGTCAAAGATTAATCTGCATTACTTAAAGCTGCATAATTATTCTGAATTTTCTTTTTCACATTTTCGTCATCACAGAATAGGGCCTACACTAAAATTCTGGGGCAGAAAGCAAGCCCAGCTGTAGGAGAAACCTATAGATACCCCTGGGAATTTTCAGACAATCTTTACTGATCCCAGTTCTATATTCAATGTTTGTTTATTTACTCTTCAGATTCAATTATTGTCTTTATATCTGAGCTTGCAATTAGGCAAGATAAGACAAAATAGGTAGATAAGCCCTCAGATAAGCCACACACATTTTGGATGCTGTATAAACAAGAATAAAAGATCTGTGTCAGAGCGTCCAATTCTGAGGTCCTAATTCCAAATTAATGACTTAGCAAAGCTGTCTATTAATTTCAGGCAAAGGCAGAGAGAGTAAAGAACAAGCAGGAACTTTAGTTTTTAGTTGTTCAACATTTGGATGCAGCACAGATACTGCTAAAGTTAATACATTGAGTTTGTAGCCTAAAATATGTTTTGCACTGGGACTGGAGTTGTAGGCCCTGTGCCTATACTGTAATAAGATAAACCAACCAAGATCGACTTGATTTGTGTGCCTGGAGGCACAGTTTGTCAGAAACCCCCACCGTTTGCTGTACTACTTCTCTAACAAGGCAATATACGATCTGAGAACACAGGAAATTAGTGGCAAGGGAGGACTGGGTACTATGGTCCTGTTTGGGTTACCAGCAAAAGATTCCTTTGTCTTTCATGGTGCAGAATTGGATCCAAAGCACATGCTGAGTTATACTCATTACTGAGTTAGCATGAAAAAGCCAATGACATTTTCTTCTAGTCTACACTTGTTTCTCAGTACCAGTTAGGCTAGCATGACTTTCTATTTAAGCCTCTTAAGCTTTAACACAGCTCATTTTGACACTAAATAATATAGAGAGCACTTATGTGAGCAGCTCTACCTCCTCCTCTGGAAAGGTGTCCATCTGCTGTTGGGAGTGTTGAGGGACACCGCTCACTAGTGATTTCTTCTTCTGGCACAGGTGTTTGCAAAGCACAGATCCACTCCCATTCCTCACCTCCATCAGGAATATACACTGTTTTAAGTCAGAGCCCAGCTTTAAGTTAGAGTTTTAAGTTAAATTAGAAAAAGGGAGATTGTCCCGCACAGAGACCCCCATACACCAATACTTTGCGGTCTCCATTACCAGCTCATACAGGCTCCTGATGACTACAGACCACATCCATTTGAACGTGCTATTGTGGCAAATGCCTCAAAGGAGACTGCCAAGACCTTGGCTCAAATGGGAAGGGTTATTGGGAAACCATCCTTCATACAGGGTACTTTATGTTGAATTTTGCTGTCTGGGTATTTGGGAAAGGGTTGGGTTGGTGTGATGGGAGGTAAGAGTTGCTATGTAATTGTTCCTTGGCAGGATGGCCATAATACAATAATAGCAGTTTACTTGTTATGATAAGATCTTAACTGCCGATGTTGAATATTGAGGTGACTACATTAGGAGATAAGCATTGTTAAATTTTAAGTAAATCAGTCTTTCAGGGGCCCATAAAAATACTGTTTGCAAGAACATAAAGCAAAAACTGGTGGCTATAACAGTAATGAAGAATTAGGGGATTTTTCGTGTATTTTAATGCACCAGAAAAAAAAAACATTACAAGTTCCTAACTAATTGAAGGATTGCTTTGAACAGTAAAAGCTGGCATGGGTGAAGTCCCCATTTGTGTTCTACCCAAGCCATTTATCAGCAGTGCAGTAAGGGACTGTGCACCATGTGCAAAGTTAAACCTGAACACAGCTTTTATTAGATCAAGGTCTCAGGTCTCAACATCTCGGATGGGCAAACAATGATTCAGTGAGTAGCCTAAAGCACAGAGTGGGCCTGAGGAGCAAAGCTACAAGCCATGGCTAAGAGGCCATGTTTGAACTAGTAGCACAACTTCTTTTCATGCACTGGAAGTGGGCATTAAAAAGAAATATATAAATGGATTTGTCTGCATATATATAAATGGATTTGTCTGCATCACTTTTCGTACTGGAAAGGAGAATACACTGGCTTGAGAATACTGTTGTCCGTATGGGATTGAAGGTCTATTTCATTGTGCAACATTGTGTGTTATTCCCTTTTAATTTCCAAGCTGAGGAAATAAAGAAAAAATATTATTTGTCATTATGCTGCTATTATGGCAGAGAATTTAATTGCATTCAAATCAAGGCAAAGTTATGATTCCCTTAGAAATTGTAACTTGGTCCAAAACACTGAGCTCTTTTGGAGTGATTGTTGCTACGCACCTTTACAGAAAATATTAAACTGACAGAAAGTGTGTATTATAGTTGATAAGGGAACTATTACATTCAATTTCACAACTTGTATGGATATGTGATTAATCACAAATGCATTTTTATTGTAATTTTTATGTATAGGTTATGATACGGAGCTGTAGGGTAGGATTTGTCTGCCTTACCCTAGGCATCTCAGAGTTAGATGTCCATGCTATAGCTAGTCATTCATGGCTCCTTTTGAAGTCAGTGGAGAGAAATAAGGACCTCCAAAGGCTGATTTATCTTAAGATGAAATGAATGACCTCCTGGAGGCTTGTGTTTTGCTGGGATAACTAGCACGAGCACAGGCACCTAAGTTCTGATGTCTAAACCATGTGAAGTGAATCCATCCTCAGGAGGCAATTCAATGGTCTTTAGGAAGGCAATCATTCCATCATCATTTTTGGGAGCTTTCCCTCAATAAACATGTAAAAAGTTTTGCCTTTCTTGCTTGCCTACTTTGTTAGTGTCTGTCCATCCTCCTCCAGAACAGTCATTTTTCAACCTGGAAATATGTGAAAATGCTACCACTTCAGCAGTAATGACTCAAAAAAGTGTTTTCAGTTCATTATTAAAACAAACTTACTTGCTCCCTAGGCTGCTCAAAAGTTTCTCTCTTGGAGAAAGAAGAAGAAAAGTTAGTAGAAAGAAGGATGTTCCTTCCAAAAAGGCAGGGAGGATATTGCCAGCAGTCTTGTCTTAATCATCTCTGTAGCTTAGAGGCAGAGAGAGGAATTGGGATAGCAATAGGAGGAATTAAAAGGCAGGTATGTGAGACTACACTTTGAAAAAATCTACAAGAAAGTCGTAATAGACACGGTGATTAAAAATTGAAAATCGCTTAGGAGTTCACTCTAGGTAAGTTTAGTTTGGTTTGAGGCCAAATCAGAATTAGTGTGTCCATTGAACTGTGTTAAAATATGACACATAGTTTGGGTGTTATTTACGCATGTTTAAGCAGAATGAAAAAATGGGCTTTCCATCATTTTGAGCTGATGTCCAAACAATGGGGACTATTTTGGATCCAGAAATTCAGATTCAATGTCCAGCTCAAAAATGTATACATCCCAGTGAGAGGCCATGGTAGGGTTCATCTTTGGTTAAAAATGGCATGAAAGCATTCTGGCCACTCTCAAACCAGTGAAGAGTAGTACCAGAAAGTAGTTCTGTGTAATTTGTTTTCACAAAATTCAATTATATTCCTTTTCTTTGAAGTCCAAAGATCTCTGTGAAGCGGGGTGGGTGCCCAGTCTTCTCACCAGCTTCTTCTGTTGCTGAACAAAAAGGACAGGTGAGGGGAAAGCCAAGTTAGGTCCACAGGGTGATGTGGGGAAGGTTGAACATCTTGCCCAGTCTTCCCTGACTCTGTTTTGATATAACCTGTCTCTGAAGGACTATGCTGAAGATCTGCTGGTGTCCCTCATTCTCGTGCAGGATGCCAAATGGATTGAGTAGAGTGCCCATCTCCTGCCCCCCCCCCCCCCCCCCCCGTCACAAAAGAAGTCCAAATTTGGACCTCTGCGAGGAGGAGAGATACAAGTCTGCATGTGGGTGAACTCGTGCTTTTCATGGCAAAAAGGCAGTGTATACCCGGAAGAATGTCTGTCACCAGTGGCCGTGGGGAATGGAAGGGAATCCGACCTTAGGAAAAAAAAAGAGAGGCATTTCTTCCACAGTCTAAGCCTGTGACGGTTGATGTTATTGTAGTTTTGCAAAACCAGCTGAGGGTCACTAAGAGCTTCCTGAAATTGCTGAGCCACAGCGGAGGCAGGAGTCAGGCACATGACTATATGAAGCGTGTGGTATTAATACCCACCCAGGTGATCAAGCTAAATATAGACATAATGCAGCCTTTTCTGGGTGGGGGGTAGGAGATGAAAGTCTTACTGACAGCGATACAGGAGAAGAAAGGAAAGCTGCAACCTTTCTGCATCAGCTCCAACAACATCTGCAGCCTGCTGCTGGTCGGATGGGGTGCTCCAGGCTTCAAAAAATACAGAGGCATCTCCCCTAAGGTGAGTACTGCCCTGGGAGTCTGAAGAAACTATAAGCCAAACTAAATATTAACCTACCTCCGAGCATTGTAGCAGTGTAATTTTTTACGACGTACTATGCCTGAGATGGTGCAAACATCTGTTACTGGGTTTGTTGTTTGTTTTGTGTCTGTGTCTGTGTGTGTATGTGCTCTTTGGAGATGGGAGAGGGAAAGAACTGCCAGTCTCTGAAGTTTGTCGTGACTCAGAGGTCCAGGTGCAACGCTAAAGAAAAGTTGGATTGAACCAGATTGAAAGAAAACACTTTAAAGATACTTAAACAAGCCTCTGTTAATGTTCAGAGGTGGAGCACTTCATCTGGAGTTTAAAAAACCTTGCTTTTCATCATCTGTGCAACGGTAAAGGGAGATTTCCCAACTTTGCACAGCTACAATAAAGAAATACAAAGCATTATTTCCTTCCTCAGTTGCTGTGGGGCTGTGCTCTGCCCCATGAGCTGCTGTCAGTGGTTCAAAGGCATGGAGCAAACTTGAACCTCCAGCTTGTGCTATTTGTGACTTCTACAAAAAGGGGAAGGCAGTTCTCAGTACCCGATGTCCATCCAGCAAAGCCTTCCAAAAATGAAAGAACATCGTGCCATCAGCTTTGTTCAAAACCTTTCTCATGGTCCCTGTGCATGTCCGTAACTCCTTTCCACAAATATGTTTGAATGGTCTGAAAAATCTGATTAAATCTGAAATTTAATGATTGGCTGAAAACAGTGTGTCTGAAGGTATCTGTCAGCAGCGGGCCTTGATGGTTGCTCGGCTGTGGTGTTGTGTGGTCTGAATGGATGTCGCCCTGTCTTCAGATGTTTCTTTATGCCGATCTACTCCACAGCAGGCTTTGAGGTGTCTGGATGAGCAGGACCAGATTTTTTATTAGCTCGTTTAATGTGACAAAGGTGAAGGAAAAAGGCTGACCTATTTGTACTCTTTAGCAGATGCCAACACTTGTGGCTTTAGCTGCAGGTGGAGCAGTTAAATGAACAAAAAAACAGAGTAACTGAGAAGCTAAGCAGATCCCAGTTATTGAGAAGTAGAGGATGAGTGTTTTTCTGTTTTCTGTTTCAATGAGGACCAAATCAGGCTCCTAAATGTCCTAACACACATCCCGATAACTGGGGACAAGACTACTCAACTCATCTCTGCAGCCACCTGTGCTCCTGTACTTCCTTTCAGAAAATAGCTACCTCCATTAATCTTATTCCATTTAACTGGATTAAGTGTTATCTAAGTGTTATCTATATTTTTTATACTGTGACCAGAAGGGGGACTGAATGCCATACATAAGCTCGTTATATATTTGTGTGTACAACTAAAGAAGTACTGGAGGAGGTTCACCCTCGCCATACTCCATGGTGTTGGACGGGGAGAAATTTAGCCCAATAACTTCTGAGACTGCGTGGGAACATCCCCTTCCCTGCCATGCACCGAAGGTTGTGTTTCTATGGTTCAAAATAGGATTAGGGCTTCTCCGGACGCAACTAACCATTTGCAAAATACAAGGAGCCTGCTCTTCGCTCAGCATAGTGGGGACTGCGAGGTGAGGATCAGCTTTGGGGTCCCACATGGGCTGCGGGCTGGGCTCGTTTGGGCACGGCATCAACCTCAGCCACTCGGTTTCTCAGTCCCCAGTGAAACAGGAATAAATACTTCTTGGTTCCTCACCCAAATGGTGCAAAGTTTTGTTTTGCTGTATTTGAACAGCACTTTGAAGATACAAATCCCTAGCATTACGATTTGTTTCAACATGCATGTCCTGCTAGTAAAATGCCGTGTAAAAGCCCAGCTCTCATCTTAGTCACAATGGTATTAAGAATAATGCAAATGATTCAGAAATGTGAGTGGTTCAGAGCCCATAAAAGATACCAGGTGTAAGCGAAGCCAACAAAAAAAGTCTGTGTACTACAAAGCAGTCTTACAAAAGACTCTCATAACAATATATGCAGAATATCATTTGTATTGTAGGAGAAGCGTTCATTATCCTCTCTGGCAGAAAATCGTATGTAAATCACAAAATCTTTTCCAAGATGTTCTATAAATACATAAACCTTGTGGGCTAGGACATGAGTTGGAGACTGTTACCCAATCTGCCCTGGAGCAGGCCAGGAAAGTAGGATCCGCTGCTGAAAGAGAAAGCAATTTTCCAAGATTTATAGACTGTAAATATTTTATTTACCTTCCAAAGAAGGAGTCCATACTCGTTGCAAAGAATGCGTGTGTAGGGTTGGATCCTCTTTGGTTTTGCGTGACTATCAAAATAATTTAAAGCATCCTTGGAAGCCAAGAGAGTTCAGGTGTCTTTGGGTCCCATCCCATTCATTGCAGGGAGGTGCTGTGAGGTTTCTCAGGCACATCTGTCCTGGCAGCACTGCGATGTTCTCACATGCCTGTGACTGCACAGAGAGCTTTTCAGACCTTAACTCTGAGCTGAGAAAATACAGATGAAACATGAATACAGAGCATTTCGATATCATTTCCAATTCACAGGCTATTATCCAGCATAAACTGCAAGCTGTTTCTGCTTTTAGCTTTCTTATAATTGGGTCTAATCTACCTGAGATATAGCACATCATCTCCAAATGCTCTGTACGCTCTAAGCAATGCGTAAGGGTAATGAACAGGGTTTTTTTGGTATGTGCCTTCTCCAAGTCTCATTAGAGGTAGCACTAATATTTACTTGTTTGCATTTCAAACGAAAGGGAGTCTATTTAATAACATCAGCGATTTGATCAATATTGGCACAGTCCAAGTGCCAAATGGAGAGCTGGATGATGTTTTCATTAACCTCAGCACTCTCTATAGCGCTGCAGTTTTTCTCTGGAGAAACTGTTTTCTGTCACTGTAGTGTGACCAGGGCTGCAGAGGAAGGGCAGTTAGTAGGGCTGTCTGCTAAAATCTCTGGTTGGTTCCTCAATGAGGTGCTAAAAGTGCCTCCAAGCTTTACTCTTCATCACCGTTGCCTCTGTCCCAGAAACCAGCTTGCCTGTGCTTGGTCCATTAAGCATCTTCTCTTCCTCCTTCTGCTCCACCTTCTGAGGTTGAGCCCCACAAATCCTCAATGCCATGTGGGAGACCTCAATTTTTGCCCCTTACCTGCCACACCAGCCCTGTCTGTGGAGCAACTGATATTTGTTTGGCAGGATCTGCTTGGTGTGACTATAACTTTCCGTTCCTAAGATGTGTTAAGCTGGGAAGAGAAATGCAATACATTTATTTGTTCATTGATACCCTTGTGAAAGCACACAACGGATTATGTTGCTTACATAGTTTTCTGTGGCAGTCATGACAGTCCCTTGTGGATAGAAGTGGGTTTGTTCTTAAAAGAGGTCCGAGAAAGGGAAGTGTACTGATTCACATGTTAGAGATGGAAAAGCTAAGGCAGGGAAGCAAGATGACTTGCTGAAGGAGTCTGTGGAGCAAGAGTGGGAGGGGAAATCCCATCTGCCAAAGAAGGAATTAATCCAGACTACAGGAAGCATGGAATATGACTCAGTTGCAGATGATAAAAAGGTTGGAAGGCAAGTGAAAGCTGGCCTGAAATCTGGATGGGTGCAAGAGAGAGAGGAACTGTATTTTCTGAATTTACTCACAAGAAAGTACCTGTACATATGCAGATGAAAGGAAAACTAGTATCTGGGTTGGGCTAGGACTTATCTGTCAGAAAATAAGGAGACTGTGAATTACAAGGTCACCTCTACTTGCTCAGGCGCACTGCTGGGCAGCATGCTTGGAGTAGAGCTGCCTGCTTACAGGGAGTCTGAACTCAAACCTCCAAGCAAAACATCCTCTCTTGGATCAATAGTTCTGTTCACAGCAGAGGTTGCAAGACAGGGTCACAAGAAAGAAGTAGTTATTCTACTACTGAAAATTCTCAGTTTCTGGCTCGTAACCATTGCTGTTTTCCGCCTACTGTATGTTACTGTGCTTAAACCATCATTATTGCTTGTGTTACTTAACGTATTTTAATATTTTTTATTTTTAAAAGTGATGGCAATATAGTCCTCCAGCACACTCCTAAAAGTTCTTATCATTCACATTTTTTGCATAGTGATACGATGGCAGAAATTTAGGTGCTGAGAGCTACAGAAGCAATTAGACTATTCATATGAATTCAGTAAAGTTAATCTATGCTGGATCAAGTCCATAATTCATCTAAGATAGTTTTTCACTTGTCAAGTAATTCCCAAGCAAATAATTCCTAACAAGATGATTTCCCCTCTTAACTCCAAACTTTCTATTCAACCACAAAAACACACTTCTACCTCTGCATCATCTGATGGTCCCGCTCAGTTCTTTAGATAATATGCACATTGGTGTCAGTAGTGAAAAAACTATGTCTAAAACCAAGAATAAAGTGTGTCTTAGTGAAGGGACGAAAATTACCCATCAGCAATGACTTAACTCAGCAACTGTTATCTTGCTGGGATCAGGATTTCATGGTGCTCTTAATAAAGAAATACTGCACTGTATGAGTAAAACTCCAGGCTTTTATCTTCCAACATCGGAGGAAGTTACCCGTGTCTTTTAGCTGCTGATGGAGCGAATACGTCGGTGCAGATAAGTACCCGAAGGTACAGTGACTCTACAGGAATGAGTAAAAAAACATGAGTGAAATGTGAGCCAGTATGTTTTCCCTGGAGACATTTCAGATAGCTCCTATTTCTACGTGGGCTAGAGATTGTGAGCAGAGATAGCTTCACAGGAGCTTTGCTGGTCTTTGCCTGAATTGCAGAGTGCAAAGCGGAAGGCAAGTGTAAATCATCAGGATAAGGTAACTCAGTCATCTGAGTTTGGAAAGCATCTATGGCTCATTTTCAGGTCGAGGTTTGCAGGGAAGGTTGTTTGATTGACTCAGAGAACTTCCTTGTCAACCTTGCGATAGATCTAAACCAGGTTATTTTTGTGCCATAAGGTGGCTGCATGTGTTTTGGGAGCTCGTATTTGTACACATCTTGGTGCTGCAATGTGCTGCTGTTACTTTATCTTCTGCTAAAAGTGAAAAGGAGGAACACTTGCCTCCCTCGTCTTCGTGATGCTGTACCTCTTCCGGGCCAGCCCAGACGTTTCCTGAGCACTCCCCGTTATCCCACGTGTGCCCTGGCATCTCTTGTGACCACTGCCCAAAATGTGGGTTGAAACGTGCTGTCTAAATAAATGCAGTATTTCTATTTGATGGGAAGCAACTGTCCTTCCTGGTATTCACAGCTTTCTGACAGAGGTATTTACTAATGTTATTAACAAAAATAACCCTCCCTTTTTGGAGTCAGTTTTAATTTACCTCAGCCCTGCCACAAAATTTCCTTTGGATACCAGTGGGAGGTGAAAGAAACTTCTTTCAGTAAAATATAGATAAAATGTAGCTCTAAAGGATGGACTATTTTAGATGAAAGGCATCCTTCAAAGCAGTCCGGTGTATAGCGAAAATGATGCCTCGAAGCTGGCAAGTGCCCAAACCAGCTTCAGCATTTAGATAACTGAACATCCCTCTTTGAAACTTGATGGTGGGAGAAATTGATGCAAAGATAAAAAAAATTATTTGCAAAGGAAAGATGGATTGGCAGAGATACACATTTTGAGACCTGAAGAAAGAATTTCTTCAGAAAATTACATATTGAATTAGCTTTATCGCTTCAGCATGCAAAAAAAGTCTTGAATGATGTTATAAATGTCCCTGTGTATTTGCAGTCCCTCGCTACCTGCTGTGTTAATTGCAAGTGTGTCACCAAAATTAAATGTTTTGATACAATTTAGTTCCTTTAGTCCTTCAGACAACATAAAGGAAAGGGACGCAATGACACTTCTATCTTGAGGCATTAGTGGCACCCTGACCTTGGTTTACAAGCAGTTAAAATAAAATTTTGACCTGAACATGACAAAAGCCTGTGTTTTCCTACATATAGGTGAGCTGTAATTCCCACCTCTTTGCAGTGACCTTCGTGTCAAAGCCGAATGGCAAACTTGGGATGAGCGCTGGACAGGCAATGGAAGTTCATTAGAGTGATGGTGCAGGCAGTAATCTTATTGCCTAATTTAAATGTCTGCATTAGAAAGCTGGTTTGTCTTGGCTCTACTTACAGTCAGCGGAGCCTAATTCACATGTGGTTCAGTCCAGCTAAGCTATGCTTTATGGTGAAGACTTTTTTTTTTTAGCATCTCCTAAGGCACCAAAGCTGGATGCATAAAACCAGGCAGCGTGAATAACCTCCCCGAAGGAGATAGGTGCCTTCCATCAAGAAAAAAGCTTACAACACCAGCCTCCTGTGAAATGACAGGGGACAGAAGCTCTGCTCTTCAGATGGGTGCAGTCCCACAGGAGTGAGGCATGAGAAGATGGAGAAGTCAGTGAAAACAGAGGAGGGGGTTTCAGAAGGCGACACATGGCCAGGAATGGGGTAAGGGAGCTGAGAACTAGCTTAATAACTGGGAATGTATTAGTTTTCAAAATAAAAAGTCATCTTGATTCACTCCTCAGCCCTCAGTGAATGTCCCACTGTGCTTCCACACAGGACCAAGGGTTTGTCTTGCGACAGGCTGGAGGAGCCCATGCGGTACCTCACAAGTGTGGCGAGGTGGGCTCCACACCTACCTGCCAGCTATCACTTTTTAATCTGATGCTGCAGCAATTCCTTACTGGGAAGAAGAGAAAGTGGGTGAGTGAAAATGCCCCTTTGCTCGTAATTCTACGTTCTGAAGCTCAGCTTATGGATAGAAGGATCATCTGGGGTAGAAGAGAAAATTGACCTTTTATTGAATATAGTGGAGAGGCGATATAGGACATGGTATTTTAGAAGAGCAAAACAACACATTAGGCATCAAAGAAGATAGCAGTGGAAGTGCCTCTGATGCACCTTGGATGCACGTCTGGGTGAGTTTAATGCACAAACGGGGAAGAAGGGGTCGCAGTCTGCTTTGGGGAGAGGCCACAAATACACAGCAGGGACAGTCTGTGTGAGCCTTCATAGATAGCCACAAACTCTAAGCATGGAGAGAGCAGTACCACAACTAAGCTTCCCACCGTTTCATAGGTGATGACCCTGCTGTGAGCCCTCTCTGTGCCCAGAGGAGGCAAGGCTGGCTGGCTGAGAAGTCTGCAATGGCAACTGCACCTCCCCTGAAGCCCCAGGTGGGATATTTGCTTTCTGAGAACAAAAACACACCAGAGTTATGACCTCATAGGAATTCAAGTGAAAATAGACCCAGTCATCAACAAGAAAATCAGATCTAGGAAAGAAGTGTGGTGGACGTCAAAGCAGATAAATTCAAAATACACTTAGTCTAACTATAAAGGTGTAAAGAAGTAAACTCCTTTGGGGCAAATGACAGGAGATTTATAAATCTTCTCTTGATACACAGAAAAAAAATGGTATATTAGGAAGAATATATTTGAAGCAGCTTAATGTTACTTAAGGATGTGCCAGCTTAATCATATTCATTGACAACTCTTTGTAACAGGCAAAGTCACATAGATAGAAAACCAAGGAAGAGACCAGATTTTGCACTCAGCCCTGAAAAAAGGCAAAGAATAGTAAAAACAATGAGGAAAGAGAAGGAACAATTTACCGGTTTGGCCATAAGTAGACCCTCGTACAATGTACACAGGATCTTCATCTTGGGGAACTCCTTTGGTCTGGTTTGTGTGTATTTCATTGTTTCATTTTCAAACTTCCTATCTGATAATATGTAAAGGAATATGTATTCTAGACAGCTACCTCATTAGAGCACAGATCTGTTTTGTAGAAAGCCGGATGTTTTCCATGACATGTAAGAATGCTGAAGCTAAAAAGCATTAAAATAGCTACAGCTTGTGGCACATGTTAATACAGAGGGAGCCTGCATGACTATACTGTGCAAATAGCTGCACTTCCTTCCAGTGGGCTGGAAATTATTGCTTAGTTTTCTTTGTCAAATGGAAAATGTGCTATGCTAAAGATATGTTTTTGCATCTTACACAATTTTGTTTTCCCCATTGAAAAACTGGAGAATAAACTCCTCCATTTTCAATAACACTTTCAGATGTTTTCTGAAATCTGAATCCTCCTCATTGCCCTCCCTCCATATCACTTTGGAAGGTGGCCGTTTGGGCTTGGGGCGGGGAATGGATCAGTCAAAGCTCTCCCACGATGTCATGAGTAATTTAAAAAATGTCTTTTTAAAATCTCATAGAAATAATAGGTATTTCTGATTTAACTCTCAAATTTGAAATAACTGTTCATTTAGAAACTTCCAAGTGTCTCCCACTGCAGAAATGCGGGTTCCTGTGAGACAGTAAGCAGCAGCTCTTTAACATCATGGACCAACATTTCAGAAGTGTTTAATTTTGTTAGAGGAGGAATCTTTCAAATTATAGGTGCCAAAAATAGTAATTTTCTGATTTATACTGTATAGATAGATATGTATCAGTCAAGTATGAGAACAGGGAAGAGCTGAAGCATCCCCTGTGTAAGTCAAACATACAACTAACTAGCAGTATTTTCTGTTCTCTAAGGATATCGAAGAAGACAATATTGTGGCAAGGAGCAGCTCATTGAATGTATGTGACAATCAGGAGCTTGCCAAAAGCATCCCGGAGGCATGTTTAGTATTGTTAATTCTTGTGACCACATCAAGTTATTAATCTTTTATCAATTGAGATGGCTGTCCTTCTGGGGACAGCCTGTCTCTCAGCTGACATTTGATGTGTACTGTGTTAGCATCGCCTCATCTCTGACAATGAAGGAAGGGTACAGTAGATTAGATGAAGCATCAGAAAGATATTGCTGCAGGGCCACTTGTCAGTAGCGAGGGCCAGTCTGGTGACTGCAATTGACAAAAAATCAAAGACTTGGGAGAGAAAGAGCTGCAAGCCAAGAGCATCAGTCTAAGCCCTAGCTCCCTCTCGCACATGGTTCTGCAGTACAGTTCTGGCATGTTGCACCAGCAAGACTCCCAATCCCTTTGAAAACTGAGATCTGTGTCTCCAGATTAAAGATACATAGGTGATGAAATATGCTGCGATGTGAGGAGTGTGCTGTGTCGCTCCTAGCTGGCAGGGGCATTAACCAAATTCATTTCCTCCTCCCTTTCGCAGGAGATCAGCGAAAGGGAAACAGCAGCAACTTGCTGGGGCCAGGGGGAGGATGCATCCCCAGGAGGGCAGTGCTTTTTGGGGTGTGGTGTAGGGCTGGCATAGGATCCTGCTGGGGATATTCTGTTTACATCCCTTGCATCAACTTACATTACTTTCTTGCTATACACACTGATGCTTGAAAAGACAACCTTGCTGATTGCAACTGCTCTTGCTGCAGTCATTTAACTCTTTCGTATTGAATCCAAAGAAGCTGTTTGGAAGTCTTCTGGAACTGTATCATTTTCCGTAATTGATTTCATAAATATACTGGACTTCCATACAATGACAGCAGGCCTTTGAGCAAGGCCATCACGAAATTAAAATGAGACACAGCCTTGGCAGCTTCTAGGGCACAAATGGGGTATATAGACAATTGAAGAGATTAGAGAGAAAAGTAATTTTGTTTACAGTGAAAAAATGCTAAGGAGGAAGCAGAAATTTTGAGGGCTGAGCAAACCACACCAGAAATGAGTGTAGCTTCTAGATCCAGCTAGGGCTGAATTTTTGCCTTTTGTTGTATGTGTCTTAGCTAAAAATTCCAACTCTATAGAAGAAAAGAATTTTCTATCATGAAGGTGGAGAAATACTGGCGTAGATTGCCCAGAGAGGTTGTAAAACCTCCATCTTTGGAGATATCCAAAACTTGACTGGACATGGTCCCAAGCAACCTGCTGTAACTGGACGTGCCTTGATGAGGAGGTTGGAGTAGAGGACCTCCGGAGGTCCTTTCCAACCTATGTGATTCTATGCCAACAGTAATATGGTCTTTTTCATTTGCATATCAAATACTAGTAGAGGTGGATCTGTACAACGTTTAGTAATATTACCTGTTAATATAACACTTTAAAAGGTCTCAGCAACATCCCTTTCCATATTATCTTTAATATAGTCTTAAAATAAGAGAAAATACCGCTATTCTGGTTCAATATCAGCTAGGTGAGTAGATACATAGACAAGTACATGCCCTAGCTGGAAGCCTTGATTGGAGCAGTTGCCTGTACCACAGCCTGAGGAGCAGTAACTAGAGCGGTAACAGCAACTCTGATTCCAGCCCCCAGTTAAATTCTGAAACACAGACCTGCCAGGAGATGACATTAATTTGTTTAGGGGGATGTCATTATATCACATAGAGCAAACACATGGACATACCATGTCAGAGGGACCCTGTAGGGCATCGTGGATGACGTGTACCTACAGCATGTGGGTGGCTTCACGCTGGAGGAGGGGAAGGTGATGAGCTTTTAACGCCACTCAGCATTGCCATGTAGGACAGGATGTGAAGAAGGATATGTTATGTTCCTCACTCAAATCAATGTGAAGTTTTTTTTTTTTATCTAGTCAAAATATAATTACAGAGATTGGAATTTGGCTGCAAAACCTGGGCTAGCCTGTCTACAAAGGTGAAGTGAGCCAAGTTATTGAACCTTGGTCCTTGGAAGTGTCTTTGGGTTTTTACACCATGAGATTCTGAGGCTGCCCAGTCTCTTTTTGAAGGATGCCTTTATGATTAAGCTGAAAAGTTACATGATTTTTTTAAAACTTTATCTACTTATGCTTACATTCCTGTTAAGCCTAAAGTCAAACTGATTCTACAGGAGTGACAGCTCAGATGTGAGTGAAGGGCCAAATGAGAATTATGTAGAGATTTAATTTGACAAGGCCACTTCAGACAAAAGAAATGTTAAACAAATAGCCTTACACAATGGGAAATGGTGAACTTGTGCTGAACCTTGCTGGTGGCTTGGTGCCAAAGGAAAGCTTGAAGTTACCCGCATGTTCTCTTTTGGAAATCTCTTTGGTTTTAACGTCCAGTGTTTGTACACCATTTTAACTGGAAAACGAAGAGTGTTTAATTATCTTTCCAGGGTATGACAGCTGATAGAAAGTAAAATGTCTGCCCAGAACTCCTATGCTTCAGAGTGAAAATCCTGCATACTGGTAATTACTCAGATGATATAAACTTATGCCATATTAAGCCGTAAACGAAAAATAGGTGAGACTAGATGATTTTGCAACCTAACAATACAATAGTACCAAAGAAAATGAAAACATTCAGGTGTATCACCCTGGATGACTGTTGCTTTCAAACTGCAATCTGCTGCCACAAGCAGTAAAAATGGTCATGGTCTTCAGAATTGTATACTTGGCTAGGCAATGCAAGGCAAGGGCTGTGGGTAGAAGCAATGTCTTTTCTTAGGGTAGATGGAGTTAGAAGAAGCTTTTGGGTTTTCAGAACTATAAGTCCTTCTTCAAATTTTAAAATAAAACTGCAATTTCTCTGCCTAATGTAAACCAAATCCTGGCCAGCAATATGAACCCTGCCTGTCAGGAAAAGGTGTTAACCTCCAATAACCTTGTCATTACCTTCTGATATTCCAGATTTTTTTTTTTTTTGCTATTACAGAAAAGCCACAGTCTAATATTTTAAATATTCTGATCATTGCTATCTGCAGTAACTGTGAAGAACAAATTACTAAAGGGATCAATCTTATAAAGTAAAATTAACTATTTGAAATGGAAAGCTGCCATCATAATCTGATGACACCCCAATTAAAGTTGCAGAAAATGCAGCTCACTGTTTGAGGCAAAAGATAATTGCCCACCTCCTATACTTCAGCTGACACCAGCTGAACACTTTCCAGTGCGATGACATACTCAGGGCTGTTTTCAGGAACAAATTGTAAACATCTATAGCTACAGGCTAAATACAACTTGGTTTGCCAAGTGCAGTCTCTTCCCTTGGTTTGCCACGGGCAGCTGAATGTGAGATGTATTTATGCTGAAGCAGGAAGACCCATGAACAACTTGCCCAGCTTTCTGTCCCTTTTCTCTGCAAAAACACTAATCCATGGCACAAAAATTACTGCAGAAGCTAAGCTAAACAGTCTTTTTCAGCGTGAGAGCCCGTTACTTAAGTGCTGTCCTACTCTGATTAACGAGCTTGGGCTCTTCCACTCCCTGGCCTCTCTGCCATTTACAGTGATAAACATGCTCAGCTAAAAGTAAAAAGCTTTGAGGCTGTTTTCTAGCTGCTAGCTTTAAATTTAGTCAAATTAGCGTACTGCTTCTCAGGCACCCTCTCTGTTATAAAGATTGTATCTGGCACATCAGTCCTACCTGCTCCAGCCCATTAGCTTCAGTGCCGTTGAGAAGGTTCAGGGTAGGAGAAAATCCAGCTTGAAGTCTCCTGGCTGCCAACTGTTGCTGCTGAGTGTTCTGGGACAAGAAGGGAAAGCCATGAAAGTCTCTGTTCTCTTCTCTTCAGGCAGAAAACAACCATAAATTCAGGTGGATCATGCCTGCTGAAGGAGAAGGTGGCCTTCAGCACTGAAACTGCACTGACAGCCAGGGCCAGGATATGGCCCTTCCCCACACCATGGTCATGGCAAAGTCATAAATGGACCAGATCATTACTGAGCCCAACACACCTGGACCATCAGTTGCAACTGAGGTTGTGCAGGGGTATGGGAAGAACAGTACTGGCTCTAAAGCTTTGGTGAAGTCATATTCACTATCACAATCCAAAGGTTTCCACTCCACCTCTGAATGAGCAAGTGAGCGACGCTCGCTATGCAGAAATGTTTGTAGCAAAGCTGAGTGCTAACATGTCCCTCCTGAGAATAAAAATGTTTCTTGAAGTATAGACTATACTAGGAAGGTTTTTTTGCTTTGGAATATGTTGGATAGGGAGAAAAATCTGTTATCATGCCTGAAATGGATTTTTACCTGGATTTCTGTGGCCATTTTTTGATGGCTTTGTACAATATGGTTTCAGGCATCCAGTTTGGCTCTTGGTGTCAGCAGGCTCATTCTCTGGCTTCAGGACAGTCTGATGCTCTCTGCGAGGTGGGCAAGAAATCTCCGAGCATATTATTTTTCTTCTGGTTAATAATCAGAGCGCCCAAAATTATATCAGAATCACTGATTGGCAGCCAGCCAATTTTCTAATCCTCTCCCAAAAAGGAAGGAAAAAGAAAAAAAAAAAGCTTAACATTAAAAGAAGGAATATTATGAATTCCTACCAAAAATCCCAACAAAAACCCAAGCTGTTTCATGAGGCCTGGTTTCCTGCGGGCTCTTACATTACCACACCTCTTGCACTGCCATAGCCCGTAGTCCAGTAAACCTCTTCTGATACACAATCACAGGGCCTCCAGAGTCTAAGCTCTCTGCAAAATAGCTTCAGCTCTCCTCTCCTCATCTCCTGGACCTTTCCTTTCACCAGTTCCTCCCTCTTGTCACCTGTGGCCACCACAGCAACCATGTCTCTCTTCTTTTCCTTTAGTGTCACCCATGCGGAAGACAGCACAAGCCGTTCCCCGGAGCTTCGTTCCTGTGGATTATTTGACGAGTACATCCATGGCCAGCAGCGTCTGCTGAAGACAATATCTAGAAGGCAAATTCTCCCTGCTTTTCCCTCTGCAGCAACATCAATAACATCACTTTTCCCTATGTGCTTCTCTATTTTTATGAAATTTAGAGGACTTAATTTTTTTTAAGATCTTTACTGCAGCCTGCTAGCTAGCTCAGGTTAAAGCTGATCACGGTCTGATGGTAACATCCTCATTTCCACAGGAAACCAGGCTAAAAGACTTCTCCTCACCTGCACTTGGAAGCTGCCAGTTTGACAAGCTGCCAGAGCCTGCCTGACAAAAGCAGACCTCTCCGCGCTTCCTCCTGCAATTACTTTCCCATGGAGCCCAAAGGTGAACTGCCAGGCCATTGATCTCACTGCAAACAAGGTATTGGCAGCAGTGGCAGGAGATCTCCGTGGGGATGAAGTGTTTGGGAATGACACGTGCTGGCTGCTTGTTACATTGATCTGGTACTAACTGGTCCCTAAATGAAGAGGAGTCACCAGAAGTGAGCCATAGGCTGTTTGACTTATTTTCATTAGTAGCTCTGAAAAAGTCACCCACTCAAAAGTTAGACAAGGCATATCACAACTTTATTTCAGCTTCAGCTCCCTTGCAAGTTCCTCCAGCTTTTGAACAGAACCCTTGCTGTAATCTTTAGAGGAGCACTTAATGCCAAGTCAACATAATAGCCTGCTTCTTCCTTGTTATTCGGTGACTGATCCTGTTTCTCTGTTTTCAGCACAGGATTGAAAGGCTGATGTGAGATGGAGCTATTCATTCCTGCATGTTCTGGTGGGTGGCATGGCTCAATCTGCTGCCTTGCATTGCGCCAGTGTGAACCCTCACCACCCCTGCCAAGCTGGGGACATGCACTGTGACCGTCCTGTGGACAAGGAACCAAAGACCCTAAAAGTAAAGGCACAGCTCTCTGTTGGTTTTGAATGTACATCTGCCTAGGCTCTGGCTCTCCAGAGAGACCCTACACCCCTTGCAGCAGCAGTGTCAGAGCTCTCAGTGACTTGAGTTGCAGCTATGAACAATGAGCATTTCTGTAAATCGGACAAGCAGGATCTCAAGCCAGTCAGCAGAAATCTGGGGAACCATTAGCCAGCAGCTGTCTCTGAGAAACGTGTTGTACAAAACCCAAGTAATAGTGGCAGTGGTGGCAGCTGTGGACTTTCCATCGCCTGGACCGTAAGGTCACCCCTTGCCTTCCTGTGGGCTCTGTCTCACTCTATAGCAAAGAGGAAGGGGTCCCACAAGACAGAGTTTCCATCCTCACACAGGCCTTTTTACCCCCAGGCTGACGCAGAACACATCCATCCCATGCACCACACGAAATGCCGCATGTGGGGGCAAAGCCATTCATTTTTAAACCAGGTAATGTCCATAATTGAGCTGACAGCCTGGCCCCACAAAGAGTTGTCCTGGCACCACTTGGGGACAAGAAACTGTGGCACAGAAGAAGTCCTTGACTAGCTGGTGATAGCAGGATTTGGGACCATTACCCACTTTTGCAGCTGAAGCCAGTGTCATGTCAAACCTCACATTAACCATACATTCCTGAGGTCTGTCTGCTCAGAGGAAAAATGTGTGTGAGTCAGTGATCAACGGCTGAGAGAACCTATTTAACTTGGATATGAAACTTTAATGCTGGCACTTCTGAAGTGCTTGAATTTGCAAATCTAACAGCACCAGTTTAACACCGATGTTTGTAAGTATTCAGGCTTTTTAAAAGGAAGCTGAGCTCCCACCGTACCCTGAAATCCCACCCTGTGCTCATCAGAACCTACCTGGACCACCAACAAGGCTGAAATCCTTCAGTGTGCTGCCCAGACCTCTGCCACGTGCGCTTGAGGAGTATCTGGTCATGGTGGTTGTCTCTCAGAGGAGATGGATGGGCCACTCTGATGTTGGCCCTCACAGCTGCTTGCTGGCAGCAAAGCGATGAAAAGATGCAGTGAGGAGAATGTGTTCACCAAGACGTGGACACAGCATGGGAACCAACAGGAGGAATGGGAGGTCTGCATGAACTGTAGGGCTACGAGCATATTGGAATGATGGGGGCATGGTGGAATACCTCACGCAACTGGAGGGTGTTTGGGAAGGACAGCCCAGGAAGGGGAGTTGCTCTGTGTGAGAGGGCAGAGGGAATGGATGGCGATATGCCCAGGGATGGGTGACGAGCCAGCTGAGAGCTTGTGGGTCAGGGTTACTGAGCAGACCAGCATGGGTGATTTTGTCATGGGTGTCAAAGGATTGTGATCAGGGGCGCAAAGTCCAGCTGGATGCCAGTTACTGGTGGTGTACCCCAGGGGTCAATACTGGGGCCAACCCTGTTTAACACCTTCCTTAATAACCTGAATGATGGGGCAGAGAGCTCCCTCAGCAAGTCTGCAGATGACACAAAGTTGGGAGGAGTGGCTGATGGACCAGATGGGTGTGCTGCCATCCAGAGGGACCTCAACAGGCTGGAGAAATGGGCCGGCAGGAACCATGTGAAGTTCAACAAGAAGAAGTGCAAAGTCCTGCCCCTGGGGAGGAACAACCCCAGGCACCAGTATGCGCTGGGGGCCAACCGTCTGGAAAGCAGCTTGGCATAAATCCTTCTGTGGCTTCCACATCCCGGCTGGGGTGGTGTTGTGGTTTAAACCCAGCTGGTGACTGAGCACCACACAGCCACTCGCTCAGTCTCCCCCCTCAGGTAGGATGGGGGAGAGAATTGGAAGAGTAAAAGTGAGAAAACTCATGGGTTGAGATAAGAACAGTTTGATAATTGAAAATAAAATAAAATAAAATAAAATAAAATAAAATAATAATAATAATAATACAATATACAAAGCAAGTAATGCACAATGCAATTGCTCACCACCTGCCAACCGATGCCCAGCCAGTCCTCGAGCAGCGGCCCCCCCGGCCAGCTTTCCCCAGTTTATGTACTGAGCATGACACCAGATGGTATGGAATGTCCTTTTGGCCAGTTGGGGTCGGCTGTCCTGGCTGTGTCCCCTCCCAGCTTCTTGTGCACCTCCAGCCTTCTCAGTCGGTAGAGCATGGGAAACTGAAAAGTCCTTGACTAGTGTAAGCCCTACTTAGCAACAACTAAAATATTGGTGTGTTATCAACATTATTCTCATCCTAAATCCAAAACACAGCACTGTACCAGCTACTAGGAAGAAAATTAACTCTATCCCAGCTGAAACCAGGACAGGTGTCCTCATTGAGCCCCGAGGAGGAGAGCAAATGGGTGACCTGCCTGCCCTGTGGCCCCCACCAGAAACACCATGGCAGCTCTAACTGCATGGATATGTGCAGATAACCATGAAGATAGCTTAGATCTTACAACAATAATTTCAAGAGCTTGGCATGAAATTTGTTGTGCTGTGGAAGGGACTCAGGCTTCTGTTCAAGGGGTGCAAATGGAAACCAACAGGAGCTTGTGCATGATCCGATTCACAGCCTTCTGCTCGTACCTTGTACCTCCAAGTCATTTGCCTATTTTAATCCATCAAGAGATGGGATCAGGGCCATGCACCATTTTTTCCATGATGCCTGTCTGGGGCAGTGAAGTCACAACAATGTTTTTTAACATTAGAAACAGAACAGGTTAATAACTGTGCCCAGAACCCCGGGGAGATCGAATTCTCAGTGTCTACAGAAGTCTGCAAAATGCTGAGGTTTCAACATTTTCTTATCGAAAGCTGGGACACTGTGTGACAGCACAATGGAAATGGCTGGAGAACCTGACTGTTGTCAGACCCCAGTACAAAATGTGACTGAAGATATTTCAGTACATCCCAGTATACTCTTGCAACTCTGTTTGCAGGAAACTTCTTCGTCAGAAGAGGTGCTCAAGGAGCAAGATGGAGCAGAATAGTGTCCCACTATTGATTTGCACCTGTCCAAATGCACAGATTTCTATAATTGTTCTTGTTAACCAAAATGTCACTCAGTAGGAGAGATTTTTAACTGCAGCAATTAACTTATTAAAACTATGCATTGCATTAACCAACAGGGTTTATTCCTAACACGATGAAGAAGGATGCACGTGCAGAGCTGGCTTTTACCTTTTCCCTTTATCACATGGAAGTGCCTAACCGACAGGGAAGACAGAAGTCTCATTTTTACACGACAGTCCCCCCCCGACCTGTGCAGTGCTGCCCTCCCCCCTGCCTCAGGTGGGCAGCATCTGCCAGAGGAGGGAGGAGCCAGGGTTGTGCATATTGAAGGGGCTGGTGGTGCTGGGAACTGTCTGCAGCAGTAATTGGCAGGAGAGAGGCTTTCTCCTGAATTATTCAGAGCTGTCAGCTAGAAGCCCGTGTAGGGTGAGATGAGACCATGGCATTCATTTTGGTTTAGTTTAGACCAAGGCCAAATTGGTGGTAAATTAATTTTCACTGTCCATACACAAAGACAGCTCCTCTGGTGTGTCAAGACTTTCAGCTTTATCATCTGCTGATACCCTCTCGTAAAAAAAACACTTGACAAATTAGTTGCCAAAGGTCTCATCATACCATAATATGGGTATTACTAGTAGCTGAAGTCTGCATGCACAAAAATGCTTCGCAATTCACATCCTATTCTTTTCTGCTTCACTAGTTTTTAAGCCTGTTTGGGGAGGACAAATTACACGGTCAAAAATTACATTTGGTGTGTTTCATGGCTTAGCCAGAAAAGTCTGCACTCAAAACATGGCACTTAGTCCATGTGGCTGTCCCGGGAAGCAATAAGCATAAAAAAGCTCTGGGAGAAGCAGTGGACTTGATTTTTGTCTTGGTTTTCTAAATTATGCGTCTAAGTCATGTTTCTAAGTTTACCCTCTGTAGAGAAAGGCAGAAGTTTAACTGTCTTTTCCCTCTCTAACTGCTTCATCCGCAAAAGTTTCCACTGGTGGAACAATTCCTTCCAAATGCCAGTGAGCAGCCTCAAACTCAACAGCCTCGTCTGCAGCCCCACGGGTGAACCTCACCCCACGGCGGGACCTTCGGCTGCTGCGTTTTAGCCTGGTGGTACTCAGGGGAAGGAGTATTTATTTCCCCTGTTCCCCTGGGAGCTTCAGAGCCATCACTGCTGTTTACAGGCTGATGAAGCTCGGCACGATGCGGGTACGTACTTCTTGGGTTTTTCCACTTGCTCTGGGTGCCTGAGGCACTGCAGTTATGTTGTACATCTGCCCAGCATGGCAAGCATTTCTTCATGAGAAAAAAAAAGGGGAAAAAAAAAGAAGTGTCTTCAAGTTTTGTAGTCCTTGGGACAGATCTGAGCTGCGTGACTATAACTTTAGCAATTAAAATTGTGCCATGGGAATTAGTCTGGCGATGATCAAAGAGTATAGTTGATGTTTCTTGTTCATTAGATAATACGATCCCTTTTGCTGGATCAAAATTGGACATGAAACCTGGCTATTCCTAGGGATGATGGCCAGCAGCTGGGCTGCAGGGGGTGTTGGTCAGCAGAGGTGCTTGCTGGACTCAGCTGGAGAAGGTGGACAGGGCATCCTCAGTCTTCTTGCTTCCCCCTTGCAGGGATGCTGCTGAGCTCAGCCAGGCGAGAAGACCTGACCGCTCACTTATCACGGGGTTTTCCAGCCCACTCAAGCACGGACACAGGCAGGAGCAGGATGTCCACGGGTTTCTGTGGGCAGGAGGACAGACTAACTAGGGGTGCTTCTGAAAACCCCACCGTGCGGCTTGCCAGCAAGGGGTGGAAGGCTTGTATTTAGGGTCCCTGCTGCTCCCTGGCTCCTCTCAGGGATGAGATTGTCAAAGTTACTGCTTTCCATTTTTGCTTTCACTTGCGTTTGTAACCAGTGTCAAAGACCCCTCAGTCCATGTCATTGCTATCTCTTTCCCTTGACTGTTTCCAGTGACTCTCATGATCTGCCACTTTGGGTTTGCAGCTGAGGTCATGTTCAGTCAAGGTTTACGGGTGGAGAAAGATGATAACACCAAAACCAGGTTTACCAAACCAGGATCTGCTTTCTAATTTCATTGTCAGTTGTTCTAGCACTGGGGATGCTTAAATTGTCCAAACAGCATGTCTGATTAGAGAGACAAAAACACCCTTTCGTGGAGCATTGGCTTGGGGTGGCATCTGAGCCATACTTGTCCTCCAGCTCATGGTAACCTCAGCTCAGCATCCTTTTGTTTTGGTAGGCTTTGTGTCGATTTCCCTACAGAGGTGAGCCAGCCTCGGCCCGGCTGGAGCAGAGCAGGGCCAAAAGGAGAGCAGAAGACAGCAGGAACGCCAAAACAGCATGAGGGTCTGTTTTCCTTTCAGCACGAAGATGGCTCCCATCATGGCTAATCATAGCAGTCGTGCCTGCAAAGAGAGGTCAGAACAGACCCCGCCACAGGTAAAGGGCTGAAGTGATGGCTCGACCCTTTACCGGTAGCAGCTCCTTGGATCAGTGGAATATCTGGACGTGTGACAAGTGCCATTTTCTAGGAGAGCCTCTGAGTCACTCCCAGATTTCACGTCTCCATTCCCCAGGGTTTCTGGAAACAAATGGTGAGTATTTTTCTCCTGATGTTTTTAGTGTTCACATGCCAGGAACTGACAGGAAAGACCGAGCATGCTATTTTGATTTTTTTATTTTATTTTATTTTTTAAAATCTCATGGAGACTTTGTCTACAGCAGGGCGATGACTCAGGACATGAGAGGAATACCGTTTTCTAGCCCACTGGACGCAGTGTATTGGAGCCCAGGGCGGTGCCAGCATTTTGATGGTGATGACTTGAGCTGCGAGGAGCCTCAGACGCAGTCAGACTCCCCCAGCCCTGCCAGCGCCACTTGTCACCCTGACCTTATGTTCCAGTTCAGGGGCAAAAGGGCCTATTTTTTCCTTTCTGTTAATTTTAAAGAGATAAATATAACCAGTGAATTGACCTCCTACTCCCATGGAAATCTTTAAGTTTAAAGCTGAAAATGTGAAATTTAGCAGTAGCTCTTTTTTATTTATAGACTGCTCATTGTTTTGCTTAGCATGAGGTTATGTTGTGTGCCTTCACACACAGTTAATTAGCACAAGGTCAGCTAGCTTTGCAATACAATGACACAAGTCTTTATTTTGCTGAAAAATTATTTTCTAAAACAAAGAAAAAAAATTTCTACCAGCAGCAAATAAAGTGTTCAGTGTTGAAATGTGATTGAATATAGTTTTGAATACGGTTTCCCAAATACATATTTTTGTTTGAACAGACATCTAGATAATTCTGGCCCCGTTGAACTCGCTGGGGCTCGGGTACGGATTTCACCCTGACTCTGATATAACTCCCAGCAGGTAAGAATCAGGCCTCCACTTCTATCACCCAGGATATGAGCCACAGGCAAGGAGAAGAGATGGTCATCTATAAGGAAGAAAAGATGTTTCCTGTAACAGCAGCTCTGAGGAGGACCCAAATGAGCAGCACTGACCAAAAACAGGCTGTGATACAAAATTGGCTTGAAATTGAGACCCTTCCTAGAACTGTCCAAAGCTTTTTATTTTCACTGTGGTGACTGCAGGACTGCTAAGACACGTGTTTGTTAGTCTGCAGGAGGTTATTGTAATGCATAATAATGGATGTGACAGAACCCCGAGGTAACTCAGTGACTCTGAAGCTGCTTCCCGGTTCTCCCATGTTTGGCTTTAGTCCTCTCTGATTTCTGCCTTCTGCCACACACAGAAGAATGAAAACAAAAAATGATTGGGATATTACTTTATGAAAAAAGTAATGAAAATTAAACTATAAACTAGACTGCTGGTTAGGAAAGACTTTGCTTAAGGGTCAGGGAAAGGAGCACAGTTATGGTGCCTCCTTAGAGAGACAAGCTTTTTCCCAAACCTCAGCCAAAAAGGCTGTGAAAGCATGTCCATGCGCTGCAGAAAGGTGTTGGCAACTCCTTTCAAGAAAGTTACAATGATATTTTTGGATGAAATGAAACTAGTAAAGATCACCAGATCACAGAATAGTTGAGGTTGGAGATCTCTCCAGGTGGGTCTGGAGATGTCTAATCCAACCTTCCTGCTCGAAGCAGGACCAGCTGGAGCAGGTTGCTCAGGACTACGTCCAGACAGCGCTTGAATTTCTCCAAGGTTGGAGACTCCACAACCTCTCCTGACAACCTGTTGCCTTGTTCATCCACCTTCACAGCAAATAAGTTTATCTTATTTTTAGGTGGAATTTCATATATTTCAGTCTGTGCCTCTTGCCTCTTGTCCTGGCGCCAGGCACCACTGAGAAGAGCCTGGCTCCATCCTTACACCTTTCCATCTATTTTCAGGTTGGACAGAGAAGGGTGAAGTATCCTCACTGAAGATGAACCTGAAGGTTGGACCTGAGGAGGATTTATGTGGAGAAGCAAAGTTTAGTTTGCTAAAATGGGAACTGTAACTGTCCTTTGGTTACACTGAAGTGCACAGCTTTTGCTTTTGGTATACAATTGCTGCTAGTTCATATAAGCGAAAAGGCAGCTTTGCTACCGAAGGGCTGCTTGCTGCCCCTCTGGGTCACTTCTGCGAATCACGCAGGAGGCTCATCAGGCTGCACCTCGAAGCTGCTGCTGCCAGGGAGCACAATGATATCCTGAAGCTTTAGATCTCATCTGTCTCTCTCACGAGAGCCCTGATCGCCATCTTTTACATCAGAGGGAAGCACAAAAGCCTGTTTGCCAGATCATCTGAAATAGTTGTACTGGTGAGCTGAAATCTGCTCCTGTTTCCCCTGGAAAAAGCAAAAGCAGCTTTACCTGAGTTTGGATTCACCCCAAAGCTGCTGCAGACGGAGGTGATCTTGGGCTGCAGCCGGAGACGGGAGGTCCCTGGCCCCCTTCCAAGGGCCAGCGCATCCTGTTTCCCTCTTCAGCCAGAAAAAGGTGATCTGGGGGAGCGGTTGCTCTCGGCGCCACGTGGAGCTGTCAGCACAGCCTCCACACACCTCGGGGAGGCGCAGAGATGTGCGAGGGGAGACAGCAGAAACCAGAGCTATGCAGGGACTCCTGCCAGAGATTGGATGAAAGCAATAGGGGCTGCTGGCTCTTCCCAGGCTGAGCCCACGGAAGGACTGTACAGCTTGGTAAATGCCTGCAGAGACACTGCCGAGCGTGGGCAATGATGTGGGAGGGGAATGAGAGTCTTTCTGAGGGTACCAGATAGAGGACCGATGCTAGGCTGCAAATACCTGGTCATGCAAAGCTCAAAACAAATGCCTGCTTGCGTACAGTATCCTGCTACCTCCGGAGAGGGAGGGTGTCTCCATCCATCACCTTCTAAGACGTGGCTGTGCCGGATGAAGGGATTTCCTGGTGAAGGAGTTTGGACCAGCTGGGTCCTGCTTACTTCGCTTTGGTGCTTTCACACAGGGCACCTGGGTGAGAAAGAAGAAAGGGACCCAGGAAGCTCAGTTTGTATGAATTTTTTATGGATCCCCGTGTTCAGGGTAGCAGTCCTATTTATTCTGGACTTTCATTTGTCTGGGAAGAAAAACATTTGGTTCTTGGATAGTTTTGACTAGTACTTTATCTCCTGGGTGGTTGTTTTTTCTTTGACATGGGAGGCAGTTCTGTACTCGTAAGTGACATGCCTTGTTATAAACATAGATTGAAGTTCCATACTTTATGGAAAATGTGCCCTCAGCTAAGATACACAGAGAGCATGGTATGCAATTCCTGCTAGACCACTAGCAGAAATGCTCATTTGAGTCATCACAGCACCAAGCTTTGAGCAAAGGCTAGAGGGTTTGGTTCCCCAGCTGAAGCACTGGGACTCTATCTTCCAGCTGGGTGTAACGAGGTACACCTTCCCAGAGCTGATTAGTGGTCTCGTGTCTTGAAGATCCAGCTTCTTAGTAGGCTTATCTTTGAAACAGGCTCCACAATGAACCATCATTACTAAACAGACAAAGAAAACATGAACGGATGGACGCTCGTGGTGAAAGAGGCTGTAAGACAGTCAATATGACGCAGCCCTTACTCTTTGGTAAGAAGTTCAAAGCCATAATCTCCTTGGAGGTCATTCTCCCTGTGAAATTAAGGACTGAGCCAAGCAGTTGAAGACTGAAATCCTCTCTGTAGGTAAATGTGCTCTGCTTACCCTAATGGGGTAGGCCCTAGATGGGTGCCAGCTAAAACACAACTTGAGCTCAGGTACTTGGTTTCAAGTGCCCAGCTTTGAATTCTGTTTTTGTGGGATCACTGAGTGCCGTAAGTATGACCAAACTGGTTACAGAGCCCAGGAATTAAATGGAGTCAGATCATCACTTTGATTTCCACGAGGGGAAAAGATTTTGGGGCTGCACCCAGTTTTATGTAGTTTTTGAACCTTTACATGAAAAAATAAATTCCAAGCGTGAAGTTGGGCTTGTTCAGCTTTTTCATTTTAGTCAAATTCTAGGTCAACTGTAGTCTTGAAAAGTCTTTCGCCCATCTATGTTAAAGGTTGAATGTACAAATTCGTTCTAAAAATACTTGGTATTTTCAAATTAATTAATTGTTTAACTTTTGCATTAACAGTCAAAAACCACTGAGCAGCGTCATTGTCTGGTACAACCACCCACCCCCTGCAATTTGAATCTGTTGACTCTCAATGGATACCACAGGTCCTTGTAAAATACACAGCATGCTACGATATCCTAAAAGTTCAGATAGGTTTGAGATTGCTGTTCTTGTCCTCTGGAGACAGAAACTAAGCACAAAATGTACCAGCTTGGGATGTACCAAAGTAGATCTGTATCAGAAAAATATGTTTCTTGCTTCTATGACAACATTGGAGACATACAAGAAATAAGACACTATGCATCCCACACATTAAAGAGATTAAACTGCCTGCTATCCTGAAGTGACCATAAAGCTTCCTCGTCAGCCCCAGCACTTAAAGGCTTAGTGTTCCTTATTCACATGTTTGCATGACTAAGATGTCTTGGTGCAGAGCACCATCGAGTCTGCTGTAACTTCTGCTGCAGACTGACATCTCCCACGATGACCCTCAACAGGGAGTCTTGAGTTGAATGCAGCTATGATGCCTCCGATCTAAATTTTAAGAGCCCTTGAGCATAGGGAGGCTGGGAGGAATGACCTGACAGCTGAGGAAGGCTGTCAGCAGCCCTGTCTTCTGCTGTCCTAGTTATATGGGGAAGACGACAGCCTCCCACTCTGCAAACAAGAATATTATCCATCAACGGTCTGGTGCCACAAAGTTTAAATACTATCTCTGCCAAAGGTGGTCCTAAAAGCAAGGTCCAGCTGCTTGACTTCCCCACCTGGAATACAGGGTCAAGAGTTTTGGGAGTTTTCTTTTTTCCCCATCAGGGTGCTTTGAAGATAAACTGATTTGCTTGAACCCTGCATACTGTAAAAACAGCTGAGAAGAACATGAGGTAGGGCTTCTGTGCCCATGAAAAGCTTTGATTCAAGCCTGACTTTGTGCAAAAACTGCAATTTTTCTGACCTCAACCAGTGGTCCCACTGTCAGGTCAGGGAGGCAAAACACCACTTTTGCCTCAACATCACAGATCCCAGGATCCCAGATCCACCAGCCAGCTTGTGGTTTCCCACCGTGAGGGCCTTGTAGCAGACGCAACTAGCTGAGATGGCAGGAGATGAGGTTCCTGGGCTGCCTGGACCAGGAAACCTAGCAGGGGTCCCGAGGGCAAACAGGACTTGAGGTGCTGCAGGGTGGCCCTGGACCAGCTCCAGCTGGGACCCCATATCCCCCTGCCCACAGGCCTGGGGGCTCCTCTGAAGTCCCTGGCGCTTTGGGGGGGTGGCACAGCCTTCACAGTGCTCAGCTCAGGGCTTGAGGTAACCTCAGCTGATATCAGGGAGCAGCAGGAGGCTGCCCCAGGAGAGGACATGAGCCAGGAGCTAAGGATACCCACACTGACCACCTGTACCCGAGCAAGGCAACAGGGCTGAGTGACCACAGCAACAGGTTCCCAACAGCCCCATGATCACACAAAGCAGCAGGTCCAGGCTGAGGTCAATGTAGGAAGGACAGACAGCAAGTCAGGAGCACAATCCATGGCATAGTTCAGCCATGGCCTGGGGGGTCCTGGGCAGACAGTTGCGTAGCCCAGGTGAGAGTGGTCAAGGCCCATTTAATGTCCTCAGTCCCACCTGTGGAAGAGTGGAGAAGTGACTCCAGGTGTAACTCCAGGTGTAACTGGACCCCTAACCTCCACACCCCCACAGAGAAGGTGTCAGTAGGAATTAAGGATGGAGTCCCACAAGTAAGAAACACTGTGTTTTCCTGACTAGGACCTGTCTCATTAGTTCAAAGGACTAAAAGCTGTCTGCTGCCCTGAAGGTGACTGCGAGTGAGTGGCTTGCTTGGGCTGACTTCTCATTGTCCTCTGCTGCTGCCCTCCAGGAGCTCTCGAGAGGGGGAGGTTTGAAGGTAATGTGCTTAATCAGTTTTCTGCTTAGTTGGTGTAGTGAAGTGGGGGGTTAGTTTGCTGTTGCTGTATATCTTCTCCTTAGTTCTCTTCTTCCAACTCCGCTTGAGCCAGCGGGAGCGGTGGGAGAAGCTTCCTTATTAATGGCAGCTCATAATTGTGAGCTTGGCATCTAGTGGATCAGAGAAGATGAAATCATTTGTGTTCCTGTCTGCACAAGGCTAGAAGCGATGCAGAGGAGGCAGCTTTAATTAAAACCAGCCGCCATAGATCATAAAGCAGCCTTATCAACTTGCAGGCGCAGCACACCATGCTCCGGAGAGCGCCGGGCTGTGGGAAACAGAGATGGCCCACAGCATGAATTGTAATAACGAAGCGTAGGCAAGGACCAGTGATATCTACTGCAAAGCAAACCTATCGACGCTGCTTCTTGCTTTCTCTCCTGAGGAAGAGACCCCTAAACCCTGCCTACTCTGTGATGTGGCTGTCAGCACCATGCAGCACAGATGAGTCCGTGCTTCTGGGACCATGCTGCAAGGCTCATCGGTTTGCCCTGTGATTGTTGTATGTGGTTAAGGTTTTGAGTATCAGAAGTCCTGGAGGCTCAGCCACTCCCAGCCCAGTGCATATGTAGGTCTGAAGCTCCTCTAGATTCCTGTTGCTTATGCACTGAATGACCTTGGGTATTTGAAGTGGTGCAGAAGTATTGCATACAGAGTACAAAGAATGCTATGCTGTGATTGTACTGAAAGATAGTATCCAATAGTGTAAGCCAATATATATAAATCACGCTTTTAAAAAGTGAAGTAGCACAGTTAAAGCAAAGCTTTTGGCTTTCTGTGTGCTTCAGGCTAAGCCAGGCTGAAGGTCTATATTCTGCTCCTGACCATGGATTTGCATTGCTGGGATCTGACGTGATGCTTAGCAGAGTTCAAACTAGGAATATGCCTTTGCTTTTCATTAGAGATTTGAATTTGCTGCAAACAGCTAGATGTATTATTCATTAACATCTCCTGTAGAAGTCACAGACCAGCTTTTCCTGGACTGCATTCAGTGAAACAGATTTCCATGTAGTATGGCTATGGGATTGAAAGGTTTGTGTGAAACTTCTGTTAGCTATGCGCAAAGAAACGCATGAAAGTCCCAATCCACAAGAGACTACAGAATTACTAAGTTCGCTACCTCCAAGAATTTGAAAATCATGAGTCAGGCCTCAGTCATAACTTCTTCTTTTTTTTTTTTTTTTTTTAAATACAAAGAAACCTCAGGGTCTTTATTTACTTACTGGCTTCTGAACATTGAGTTCTTGTTCTCAAACACACAGGCCCTCATAGCTAGGGAAAGAAATCTACTTCTAAATGAAAAGCCAGATTCTCTTGCAATAGCAGCCTTATAGAAGCTGATCTTTAACTGCAAGTTTTGTAACTTTTTGGGGGTGAACTGAATGCTCCTACAGTCTAATGCTACCACCTAACGTGGACCTTCTCCATATGGACTTGTGTGTAGTGCAGGTTATCAGCACTGACATTAGGAACCAGTAGCTAGTTTTAAAAACCTCCTAAACTGATCTTTCCAAAGCATGTCAGAGGGAATAGCTGCATGAATGTCTCCGAACAATGGTTGTGAAAAAGGATGTTTCTTGCCTCCTGCTTCTTGAGGAGGAGCCAGACCTCACGCAGTCTGTGCCAGCAGCAGGGGCAGAGCGGCTGGCAAAGCATAGAGGTGCTCTCTGCTCTTGCCTTGGGATGACACGAAACAGTTATTTTAATCTTAGGTCTGAACTGCTGCCAAGCTTTATTTAAAAAAAAATATATATATATAAAGGAAGGCAAGCATGCAAGTCATGGGAAACTTCCGGGTACATTTTAGCCATATGAATAATGCTGCATGTGTTTCCATTTATCCTTTGCTCCTCCGGTCCCCAAACCTGATACTTTGGACTGATCTCTTCACTCTGCCAGAAGCGTGGTGGCAAGCACATCAAGTGCAAGTGCCCAGGGACTGTGTTTTGCTGGGGTGTTGAGGTGTTGGATCAGCTGTAGCAGGGAAAAGCAGGTACCAGCACACACAGAGGACTCAAAACTTCAAATGTAGTAAAGTTTCTTAACAGAAACCAACAGCTACCTGGCTTGTGTTCTTCCCTTCACCCTGGAAGACAACATAAGCAAAAGAAGTTTTTTAAAATTCATTCATTTCTGTGAAATGCTGCCCTTAAAGGTCCTTAATTGTGGAAAATTTTGGGTTGCAAAGTGCCTTCTGGAGAAGGTACATTGCGCTTGTCTAGACCTGATGTTGGACCAAGTTCATTAGCTGCCACAGTTGCATTTAACCATCCAACACTTCACCTGTTTTAATGTGAATCTCACTTGCTATTAAGCATTTTGTTTCAAAGCCGATCTCTTGAAACCAGGTCCCTGTTTGTGAGGAAATGGTGCATCTCTAAACCATCATGAGCTGTGCTTCCTCCTGTGCTCACCTGGGTTTGTAGGTCAGTACCTGAGTCTCAGGTTTCACCAAAAACATTCAGCACAGCTTTGCTGACAACCTTTTCACCTTAACAGTTAATCTCTCCTGCTGGCAACCGCTACTGTTTGTCCATCCAAATTGAATGTCCTTTCCTGAAGCGTGTCCCTGCTAGGAGAACCTGGCGGGATGGGGACAGCTGACTCTGAAAAACTGAGTTAGAGCTAAACCTAGACCAGGAGCTGCATTTACCTTCTCCCAGAAGTAAAGCCCCCCAGCATTCAGCTTTATCATTCCTCACTGCTGAAATAGCTTTAGGGAGAGGATCAGAGTGCGAGGATCAGGGTGTGAAGATCAGGAGTGCCACCTCTTTCAGGGCAGGCCTGGGTGTTGCAACTCAGGGCTTGTAAAAACTCACCATGGCGGCAGGTTGCCTGCTCTCAAATGTTCATGCAGCTTTTGGGAAGGATTAAGTAGAGGTGGTGTGTGACAACAGCAGCATCGCTTGGCTGTGGGGTTGTGAGCAGCTGGGCCAAGAGGAGCAGGATTAATGCCTGTGGGAAGCTTTCATCTGGAAAACCAAGCGCTGACTCAAGCAGCCATGATGACTTTGTGCACTGACCTCCCGTTGTTGCTGACAGCGGGCATTCAACATGGCTGGAGATGCTCCTTCAAATGGGAGATGTTCCCTTCCTGCTCAGGGTGAGCATGAGAAGAGATGGAGAAAGGACAAGGAGGGAAGGAAAAATAATGGATGCTCTGTTAGCCTGTCCTGAAGTGCTAAAAAGTTTAAAATAAAATTGTATGAGCTTCATGAGGACTCAAGAGATTCAAGTAGGGCACATCATCCGGGATGAAAGCTCTCCCAGCTCTCATCTGGTGCAGTGGAGGTTGGACTCTTGGATATCCAGAGCTTTTGAGCTGCTGTAGTCTGACAGCAGGCTGAGTCATTGGTTGTTGAGTCTTAAAAGTGTTCTGCCTTTCCTTCATCACCTCTGTTCATGTGCCTGGCTGCTTCACAGGTGTCTTCAGGACCTTTGAGGTGAGCAGGGACATTTATACTGCTTGAGTTCTCTCCAGTGTAGTTACAGTTGATTTCTTATTCAAAGGTGGGGTTTGGGTTTTGTTTTCTGGTTTTGGAGGGGGTTGGTTTGTTTGCTTTTCCTCAGTAAAGGAGCCAAACTTCTCATTTCTTTAGGAAGACAGCTTCTTCGAGAAGATGACAATCATTAAGATGGTTTCAGAGGCACTGAGGTTCCTTGCTCACTTCTAATGGCTCATCCAGCCAATGTTTGACCTGTGGTGCTTAAGACTGCCTGCTCGAGCGTCAATGAGCTTTTATGCAACTCATCATCAAGAATAATTTTGATACTACTCATTTGGACATGAGGAAAAATGTCTTTAGTGAAAGAGTGGTTAAACATTGGAACAGGCTGCCCAGGGAAGTGGTGGAGTCACCATCCCTGGAAGTATTTAAAAGACGTGTAGATGAGGCGCTTAGGGACATGGTTTAGTGGGCATGGTGGTGTTGCGTTGACGGTTGGACTTGATGATCTTAGAGGTCTTTTCCAACCTTAATGATTCTATGATTCTATGATTCAAGAGGTGGGTGGTTTTTTTTTTCTCTCAACGCTTGTACAATATCAAATGCTTCAGGGGCATCTAAAATGGCATGGATCTGTGTATGCAATGTGTTTCTTAAAACGTGATTGCTCTGAGCTCGTTTGGGGAGAAAAGAAATGTGTCTGTTAGTTACCTTTTAGGGTAGTGAATGCTGAAGCTGTCCTGTGGTTTCACCTCTGGAAAGAAGAAGAGCCAGCAGGGGGAATCTGACAGAGGTGTAACAGGCTGCGATGGCACTGGAGGAGCTGGAGACTGGAAAGTTGTAAGGGCTGGTGTTCACAAAGATGTCTTCTAGTACATTTTTACCCAATGTTGACAACTGTTGAATGCTTCAGCACTGAAATCATCCGTACTTGAGGTTAGAGGTACAAATATACTAGGAAACGTCTGTGTGCAGACAAATCTTAAGAAACCCCACAGTAATGAACATGAGGTTAATGGAGCAAAATGGAATCTAAAATGGAGCTGCAGTGATCATTTCTACTTCTCTAAATGAAAAATTTTGACCCTCCAGTGGGAAGGCAGTCCTTTTCCATAGGTATGTATGAGTGAGAAAGAAACAAAATTATGTTTTCTCTTGCAACATTACCCTGCTGACATTAAGAAAACAAACCTGTTATTTTTACCATCTCCTCAGGACTTTATTTCAAAGATCACCTCACTTCCAGCACTAAAAGAGTCTAACTTCTTCCAGCTTAAAATAATAATCAAAATTTGTGACAGCCCTGTTTACTTGAGTGATGTTGCAAAATGGATCCTATCTCATCCCAGCTGGTGAGAAAAATGGCTGGTATTTTTACCTAATGCAAGGTGCAATCCCAGTAAAGGTCTAAAGCTTCTAAACATCAAGTTGCAAGGCAGATGGTAGAGGTGCCACGCTAGTGGAAGTTGCAGTTAGAGGAGGGTCTGTTGGGGGCTTTGGAAATTTGTTGGGGTCATGGTCCATTCCTCCCCCCATCAGGCTTGGTCCGTCAGCATGGGATTCAGAGACAAGGGAGGTCTGGTGCTACTTCCCTCTATGAGGTCACAGTTCATTTATCAGTTTCTGATGGTCAACAAGTGATATTGCTTTTATTCAGGCTTTTTAAAGGTCTGCATATATCTAGGTTTGGTGTGCAAAGTGTTCTGTGTACATATATTTTTATTTTCTCTTTGCAACCTCTTTCTGGGTTTGACCTTTGAAGGGCTGTAAAATGAATCTACGTTTATAAGAGTGCTGAACCAATGTGGAGACCCCTGGGTTTTGTTACTTTTTTTTTTTTTTTTTTAGGGACCTTCAGCAAGTTGCTTAGTTTCTTTTGACCTTCCTTTCTTCCTTGGCTTAAACACTTGGTGAACTTTAAAAAAATATGCTGTAAGAGACTCGATAGTACTGTAAATTGTGAATGAAAAATGGGAATTACTTAGCGATAATAGATTATTAGCATAGTGGGAATGTCTCCTGGAAACTTAATGCAGGCTATCAAACATACAGTATATTTAAAATGTACATAAAATTGTTTTTTTATTCTTGCAGAACTTTTAAGTGACTCCTAAGATTAATAAATACTGCTGGCTGTGTATGGGGGGGGCATGGAGACTTGCCTGGAAATTCTTTAAATTTCCTTGGAGATTGTGCGCCGTTCATGAGGCATGAAGTCCTGAATCAAATATTTATAGTGATAAACAGCACGTTTGTCTCGATGCATTTGTGACCGATGTAATCATGCTATTCTTCTGCTGAAGATAAATCTAGAGTAGAGCAAAGCAATGATATCATACTCCAGTTAAGGACCTGGATAACAGGCTGAGAAGGGCAGAGGACGGCCTGTTCTGCCGAGCAGGACTTGCTGTGTCCCCGCTCTTGGACAGGGCTTGCATAGCCTGGTGACATGGATTTTAAATGTCCGTAACAGGTCTGCCTAGGCTGCTGGCTTACTAGTTGTAAACAAGTTTCCAAATTCACATGACGCAAGCTTGGATATCCCTTAAGCAGTTCTTTCAGACTGGGAAATACTATGTTTAATGTGTGACGGTGTCCTATGAACCATCGTAGCTCACCTCTGCTTGCAGGAGGACACTGAGCCATCCTTGGGGCAAGGACCCCCAGTCCTGATGTGGCCTGTCTGAAGCTAGCTTTTAAGAAAAAATAGCAAGGGCTTTCAGATCCAGATGCAAAAATAGATGTTTCCCGTGTTTGCTCCGAGCAGAGCTAGGAGGATGCCATCAGATGCTGAGTATTCATTATTGGAGCTTTGCTTTGCTGGTGCAGAAATTAGAGATGCCTGAGGACAGTCTCAGCTTTATTTCTACCTACTGGGCACAAATTATTTCAGAAGGAGCTCAGACCCATGTTTGTGTAACGAAACACTGTGCTGCCCTCATTTGGTGTGAAAACCACGCTGGATGTCCCAGCTGCACAGCCTGGGCAACTGTGCCATCCTGGAGGGACTGCAAAACATGAGCCACTTGTTACCTCAGCCTCCAAAATTTGGGTTGAAGAGATGGTTGCATGTATTAAAGATGCTGATTAGGCCTCCAAATAAATTGTCTTATGCAGATGGTAAACAGCACCACTAATTACTAATACATGGAAAGCTATGTGGGTGTCAATATAGATTTCAAAGAGCCATTTGAGGCAGATGTTTTATTCCTGGTGGACTCTTTTCCCCTGTAGATATTTGGTGTAAGGACTCTGCTTGTTCAGAGGCTCCCAGTGAGGTTTTTAATGTCAATATTGATTAGGGACATAGAAGGTGTATTTGATGTATGCATGAAGAGGTGCTCTATTTGTGATACCCTCCAAAGAGTCAAACAATTATTTCCTACCTGTGGTCAAACAAAACATTAGAGCAACACGATACTAAAATCTTAATATGACCCCAGTGCTTAACTGCATTTTCTTCAAATGGACCCTAAATTACAAATACATCTACCTTTTCATGGACCAGAAGTCATAACTATTGCATTATTTTATTCTAACTTATCTATACCTGCCTTGTGGTCTGTTACTTTGTGTGCAAAAATGGTCCCCTCTGGTGCAAAATTCTCACTTGTAAGCAAATAAATGAAAGGACCATCAACAGCAAACTGTCCTATGAGTATTTAGTTAAGGAACATTTGCAATATTCAACTAAAAAAAAGCAAATGGGTTGGAAAATCCTCTGAAAACTGGATGACTTTATCTTTAGTAGCATCAGTTATCTCTTGAGTTAATAAATCAAACTCTTGCCAGCTAAAGTATCTCATCAGGAGTGTCAGCAGCTAAGGTACGAGGTTGTCAGAGGCTTGATGTATGTGCGTGGTGGGAATGAACTGATGACTTTGGACTCATTAAGCATCAGAAGTCCCCTCTGGAGAGCCAGATCCATCTGTTTTCCCATCTCTGCCTCGTTTCTGTACTTGGTTACGTGACTTCCCCTTGAGAACATTTCCTCTGAATATTGTTCATAAATATTTCCAAGAAACCAACAAACTATTGTTTGGCTTCTGTCTTCTTTTTTTGGTCTTCTTTTTTTTCCTGGACAGTTTTTCAGCAGGGAACACTACTGCTGTTGGTCTTTTCGGCAGGTTGGGAGGGAGGGGGTTATTGTTTCTGGGTTTGGGCAGTTTATTTGGATGGCTGGTGACTTTGTTGTTGTTGTCTTCCCCCTCCATTTTTGGCAGTCTGGGGAAGTGGGTGGTTCCCTGATTTGTTTTTTTGACCATTTGTGAATTATTTATACAGGCAGGCTTTTGTGGGGGTGAGGTTTTCTTTGGGTTTTGGTGTTTATTTGTAGGGTTTGTCATATCTTGGGGCATTTTTTTGTTTGTTTAGCTTTTGTTATTCTGAAGTTCAGCTTGCTCTTGGTAGCTTCCAAGTGGCTTCTGTGGCTGGTAGCTTCTGTAGCTGTTTCTTGACAGTCTGATTTACAACCTAAAAGTGCTTTGCCCTTTGGTCCCAGGCTGCCCACTGCTCAGGGAGAATGGGGCTCAGACTCGCTTTGCTGCTTGGGAAAATCATGGAACAAGTCCACATTTCTAGGCAGCGGAAGAAGAAGGTCGTGACTGGCAATAGCCAGCATGCACTAGCAAAGGGTTAATTATGCATGACCAACCTGATTGCCTTCTGAGAAGAGATGACTGAATCTGTGGATGAGGGAAAGCAGTGGATGTCAATTACCTTGACGTTAGCCAAGCTTTCGATGCAGTTTCCCCCAGCTTTCTTGTATGCAAGTTGGGATGTTATGGTCTGGATGGGTGGACTACTAGATGTGTGGGAAAACTGGCCGGATCATTGGGTCAAAGCATAGTGGTTAGTGGTTTGTACTCTACCTGAAGGCTGGTTACAAGTGGGGTTACACAGGAATCCCTCCTGGGACCTGTCCTGCTCCTGCTTTGGGAAGGAGGTTGACTAGAGACTTCCCGAGGTCCCTTTTGATCTAAATAATTGTGTTATTCAAACAAGCTGGTGTCAACTAGGTGTCAATGTCAAGAGAACACAGTGCAGACTGCCTGTTACAGACAATTATTTTTGCATAGAGGTCTAGTTGCTTTTCAGCTGAAGGGATGGAGATAGACTTTAATGCAGTAGCCAGCTCTGTCCTTGCAAGGAGGGCCGTGATGATGGAAGATGCACTGATGGACCATTTGTGTCCATCATGAACGAGCATCCTCGTTCATTCCTAAAATAAATTCAGTGCACACAAACTGCATACACGCTTCACAGCACTTTTTCACTAAGCCATAAGAGCAGAGTTTTGCAGCCATATCTAGAGCCTGAGCAGAAGCAACAACCGGGAGTACGCAGCCCTCTCAACAGATTTCTTCCCCTTATTCACAATTGAAAACAGAGGAGCTCCTGCTTCAGTATGCACAGGAGGGATGAAGGAAAAGCAGCTTTGAGCTGGTTTCTAAGTGCTCATGGCCCATTGAGAAAAGCTAGGAGAGAATTTGGATCAGCTCTGAAGCTGAATTGCTGCTTTGAAGCAAACGGTTTGGAAGAGCTGAGCAGTGAGCCCACAGCCAGGTCGTCTGAGACTTGCATTAGCACTATTCCTTGATTTTTAGGCTCTACATAAATTTTTTGCATGGCTCCATGGTATCCAAATAGTGCCTCTGAGGTTTATTTCCTGAACTGCTGATCCTATAAGGCATTAAAAAACCAAAACAAAACAAAAAACCCCAAACATGTTTCTCCATTTGCTCTACATTGCTACAGGTACCTGGTGGTCATGCTGGATATTTTGCCCACCTGCCTTAGCCAATTCCCAAAAAAGGCCACCCCCAGAAAGTGTTTTATTCCTAAAACATCCCTTCAAATAGGTTTCTTCCTTTTTTCTCCCACTGTCCTCGCAAATGTAATGGGGGTCTCCAGTGTAATAAGACAACTTAAAAAGATTGAACAAAGTTTACAACTTTGTTGTAAAAATTTCACTAAAAAAATGGTGAAAACTTGAGGTTTTTTGATTTTTAATTGAACAAAATTTAAATTTGGAAGCTAAAGTATTAGGATGGGTTTTTTCCTCATTCCTTCTCATTCCTCCCTCATTCACTAAGGGTTATGAGAGGCAGGGTGCTTCCACCTGCCTTGCTTTCTTCTCCTTCCGTCTTCCCAAATCCACCTTGAAGATTTGGTAGGTGAAGATCTGGAAGGTGAAGATACGGACTAAAAAATTATAGCTCTTGCAAGTCCGAAAGAAGCAGTACCACCTCTCTTGCTGCACCTTCATCCTTGAACTTCCAAGTACAGGAAAACCTGTCCTAGCCTTCTCAACAAAAACCCTGACCTGGAAGTACCAGGCTTATTTAAACCTGAGCTGCTCTGAAGCTGGTTTAGCAACTCTGTCAAAGGCCACAATTCCCCATTGAACTCTCCTGCTAGGTGGAGCCTGTTTTGAGTTTCCCCGACAGCTCCGTAAGTGTGAACTCCTAAAGTCAATATTACAGCTGGTCACAGGCTCTAACAGGAACCTTCTGGGCAATAAAGGATTATTTTTTTTTTCTGCAGCGGTGATACCTTAATTGATAAAAACACTTTTATTCATATTTATCAGTCATAAAACAGATAAATGTGACACAGTAGGATCTGCTGGGCTTAGGTAAATCAAGGTTTCAGTCTATGAGTGCTTCAGTTTTGATTCTTTACAGCTTTCAACTCACTTAGGCTTGCCTTAGATGGTTTATCTTCTGCCTGCTTAATTTGTCTGAAGGCTGACATGGAGGTGTTTGATACCTCCATTTGGGTTCTCTGCACTGGCAGCGGGGAGAATATAAACCTTAACATCAGCCTCGGATCTTCATTTTAATGAAGTCTTCCTCACTTCCAGCCCTTGGGGAGATGGTGAAGCTTTCTTTAACTGCAGCCTACTGAAACCTGTCAGCAAAAGATACTGCACAAAAGAAAGTGCTTGTGCTCAGGGTTTGGGTTTTTTCACTATTGAAATAGCTTTTTTGGTTATAAATGGTAAAAATGAAGGAATACTGTTTCATTTATGTCCTTCTGGACCAATTGCCAAAGCAAACTGAGAGTGTCTTCCCATCACAAGCAGCAGTTCTTAATGAACAGAAGATGAATTACACTTTCATTTGATCGCATTTGTATCTGCACCTGTGATATCGTATGGTATGAGGGGATTTCTAACGTAACAATTTCTTAAGGGACTTGCACAAAAGCCAAAAAAGAGGTCTGATTCACTGTTGTCTTAAACAAGGAGAGGTGGTCTGTGTCTCCATGGATCAGAAGGGGACATCTGCTTCAGGTAACACCAAGGGATGAACCTCTGTGTCCTCACTCCAGGAGAACTGACCTTGTAGCATGGAGATGAAGGATTGCAACGAGCAACTTACTGCTTCTGCCACGTGGGGCAAGGAAGGGCCGAGGTAGCAAACCTTTCTTCCAAGGGTGGCTTTGCCTGCCCCTGGCCGGCTGTGATGGATTTGGAAGCTCAGGGACTTTGTTAATTGAAGAAGCTGCTCAGTAGCACCATGGCACTAAAACTCACCTAAATTTAAAATTTAGCACTAGCAAGAATCCCTTCATTCCTAAAGGGTGTGGGGGAAGCCTGGGGTGATGTTGGAGAGCAGAGGAGGCAGCACTGTTACGTTAAAGCTGTTTTTTCTTGCATTATGTAGATGTTGAAGGCTTTACATTAAACCCAGTGTATTGTAACACTTTGCAGATACGTGTTCTTGTATATAACCTTAATAAATCAAATATGAGGCCTGTATGACTTGAAGAGTCCCCAGAATTTGGACCAAAGCAGGGCTTGAAAACAAATTTATCAAGGATTGAAAAGAAGAGGCTATGGGCTCATGTGGGTCAGGACCTCGAGCCCTGTTCCTGCCTTGCAAGCTGGGCTCCTTCCCTTACCCATGCTGAGATCTCCCAGCTGGGAAGAGACACTGACTTTTCATTTCTCTGATATTTATCAAGTCCTTTTTTTGCTGCCCTAAAATACATTTTTAAAAAGTAAAAATGAGAAGGCAGTTACTTCAACACCTCCATGAAAAGATGTAGAAATATTATAAGCTGATTTCACTCCTGTCTCCTTAAAGGTAAAGAAATAGTGGTAAAAATATGCAATTAAAAATAGTAGCAATTAGAGAGTCTCAAGAAGTGAAATAGGAGTTTGCTGTGAGGTAGAGCTGGTTTCCCTTTTGTCTGTGCTTCTAATTTGAAATTCTTTGACGTCGAGATCTAATCTTAATAGTTGATGCTCAACTTCTGGTTTTGTCACATAAGTTAAATGTCATGGGCCAGACTCTGGCGTAACCTCAGATCTGCTTCAGACCTTTGCTGTACGTGAGTGGTGCAAGGATATCCACATCTGTAAACCCCTATATGCACGTAACAATGAATGCTTTTGCATGAGCTGCTTCATTTGTTCATGAACGAAGGATAAAGATGACTTTTATGCATATAGGTGCCTGCGTGCATGCAGAGAGACATCAGCAGGTTAGAAAGGTGTTTTCAAGCCTGCCCATTCCAGTTATGGGCATTTCAGTATTGCAGGACATGGTAGAGGGTCTGAACATCCGTCTGCCCAAATCCATCCCCGTTGCAACTCAGTGCAAGTCAGCAGATTGACAGCAGCGCTCTTGGTGCGGCGTTAGAAGGTGGAGGGAAGTGATGGTTGATGGATGAAGTGATGGAAGATGCCCAACGCAGCTCTCTGGAGAGCAAATCACACTGCGGAGGACTGCATCTTTGATACTAATATGCGTTCTGCCCATCTCCAGTTCAGTAACCGGCTGTTGGGCTCATTTGGAGGTGTGTGGTAGCCTTTTCCCAGCACTATAACCTGGAGTGGTGGAGCTTGGGAAAGTTTACACAAAAGTGTAAAAATAAGTACTGTTTTATGTAGCTATAATGGCTCTTTTTGAAAGTGGAGCCAAGCCCTGGGAAGCAGGGATTTTCCTCATTTTATCAGAAAGATTTGTATTGAGTGGAGCTGGTGCTAGGCTGTGTCTTGTCCAAGCCTGACCTACCCAGCTGTGCACCTGCAGAAACCCATTCTCCAGCCTTTGGGAGGGTCTGCAGTTTCTCTGGCTACACCTGCACTGCTCAAAGACACAGGCCAGGGCCTGGTGGCCAATCCTGAACACAAGTGGTCTTGTGCAGGCTGTGTCCATAGGACTGCACTTTCCTTCCCTGCTCCCATGCCTTTCTCACCCAAAACAGGGAGACTTTATGCCTACTGCCTTCTGAGGTTAGCCCAGGGCTCATGCTCTCCCAGTAACCAGATACCGCTTGGAAGAGTGATATTTGGTGCAAGCTGAAACCTCACCAAGGAGCCCACTAAAGATCAAACAGCCCTTGCCGTGGCCCTATTTCATTAGAGCTATTTGGTCTAGCACAGACCAGGAGCCTCTGGAGCTGCAGCTCCAATTCTGCAACGTCCTTAAGGCTGTTTTGAACTCCAAGGCACTTCAGTGCATGCAAATATTTTTAAAATGAACCCCCAATCCAGATGCCCAGCTGCACCCTAGTTGCTCAATGTTAGCACTCGGGGCTGCCCCAGTGTTTGCCCACCACTACATCTATGTCGTGCTTTTCTAGCGGATGTTTCAGAGCATGCTAATGCAGAGGTCACCACAAAGTATATATTTCTATTAATAATTCCCATGCCATGCTTTTGGAGCCAGCTGTACTTCTGCACCAGTCCTTGTCCTGAGGTGCAGTCATTTGGGATGGGCAGCAGTAACAGCAAATGGCGGTTTCAAGCCCCTGTGTTCCTCAACTAGATTGGCAGACACCTAATTCTTTGTGCCCACAGCTGGCTTCAGTCAAAAACTGGAGTGCTTTAAAAACAGTGCATTTTCTCCCTGCTCTCCATTACTTTTGACACATCCTAGTCATATTACGAGTCTATTTTTGACATATTCTTAGTACAAAACAGAAGGTTAAGGGATGGCTAGAGAGGAAGCAGCAGCCAGGCTCTGTCTTGAGGAGTGCTTTCCGTTCGGGGATCAGAGCTCGGTACAAAGCATGAAGGTGCTCAGACTTTTTAAGCATTCTCTGCCATCTGCAGTAAGCGATTATATTGGGCACAAACCAGGATCTTGTGCCCCCAGCACGTCCCTTCCCCTCTGTGGCAGAGTCTTGAGCAGGGCTAAAGAATTGCTGTTATCAGACTTGTGTCTAGACACTGCTGGTTTTTTTGCATTAGTAGTCGTACACTCAGATCCTTTCTAATAATAACATTCAATGTGTGCTTCACGTACTTGGCTGTATATGGATGACCCTGGGCATGTGTATAACTTTGCACACAAGTGGCTGGATGAATAGGAACTGGGCAGCCTGGATCCCTCTTTGCCTGGGAAAACCCTGCATGAATTTTACTTACCTCTGAGCTGTGCAAATTAAGCTGAGTTTAAAAGGGATTAGGTGTTGGAGTGCAGTTGGCTTCTCAAACAGCTATTTCAGCGTACCCATCCCCTACGCTGCAGGCAAATGAATGCTGACTCAATGCTCTGAGCAACCCATGTGTCTGTGTCTTACATCATCTTTTCTTAACTTTTGCTGTAACATCTTGTAGCATTGTCCCCTGATGAGATGGCAATCTCCTTGGGGCAGGGAGCGCAATTTATCCAGAAGAGTTTAATTACCCCAAACACCCTTTTCATTGCTCTCAAAGGGATTTTGGCTTCCACAGCTCATGTTGGATGAAGCTATGGCTCAGGGGAACGGCTCTACCAACAGATCGTGTGTCTGGGTTGAAGACAGCACCTGCAGCAGTGCTGAGCACCGGTGCTGCTCATCACCGGCGATAGGACTGCAGATACTGTCCTGCACCCTCTTGGAAGGAAGAAGAGGGTCAGCGATGCTATGGTGGACGAAGAGGATACAGCAGAGCAAGCCAGAAGCAAACAGGTCACTGCAATGCTCCTGTCTGCTAATGGAGCCAAGGTGGGCTGCCAACGCTCTCTGCTTTGCAAGTCTTCTTGGGTATTGACAACGCAATGCTGAAGCTCCTTCTGTGCACGCAGAGTAGACGTGGGAACAAAGCAACTTTACGTGCTCCTATTTTCTCTGGTTGTCCTTATTTCTACTTGTAGGGTGGCCAGTCTTTATAAACAAATGTAGGAGGCAGGCTCCCCAAGCTGGGTCATGCAGGGTGACCCCGAGCATGGGTAATGACCCTGCAAAAAGACGTCTGTCCTCGGCTCCTGCTGGGAGCTGGGAACAAGCTTGTTCCCAGGGCTGCAGCCTGCCTGGGTGGGGGCGACAGAAGACAGCACGAACCCTCTGCCCCGAGCAAACCCCAAGGCAGCGTGCTGACTAATCTTGCTGGCGTGCCGGGACAGACCCAATTAAACCAGGACATCTGGGCATGTTAGTGATTCCTCCAGTCATGCTGTACTTGAGCCCTGTCCCTTCTCTGGCGCTCCTGGGGACTTTGCTCCTAGCCTTGGAGAAATTATGACCCCAGCTGTTGTTTAAAAGCTTAGGAGAAGTGTATATAACTCCTGCTGTCTTGTTCTCTAGAGGGTTGTGTTTAACCGGCCATGAGGTGGGCTAGAAAGCTTGGGAGGTTTTTCCTACTGTAGGTCAAAAGGCAATTGAGAAGAATTGAATTTTTATTTAAAGCAGTGCCCTGTCTTCTGCGTGGCATCAGACCAGCAAGTATGAAGAGGCAACACAGTTTGAGGTCTGAGGCACAAGAGATGTCTGGAAATGGGGCCCCAGTCCTTGACGCTACCACCCGTCTGCTTTTTCATAGAGGCCTCCTGCGTCTCCACTTCACAGCCTGTGAAATGCAGAACTGCCCCATCTGTGGGGTGATTTTACCCATACTCGCATGCTCTCTAACACTACTTGCTCCAAGAGTGCTTACAATGTTTTCCCTAACTCTTTGCAATTCCCATGCTCCGTGTGCATCTCCTGTGTGCCTTTAGCTGAAAGCACAGCAACATCTCCTGGAACTGGGTGGCTATTGCAAGTTCAGTTGTCAAAGTGCCATCCTTAAACCCTGATAAATTCACTCAATTTGAGAGACTCCGGATTTGTTCCTGTTGTGCAGGTACCGGGGATGGCGCAGATGTAGCGCATGTCCAGCACATCTCTCCACCTTCGTGAGGAGCAGGAAGGGACCAGCTATCGGAAACTGCCTGGTCATTATTCAGACATTCCTCAGAGAAGTTTATCACACCTAGTGAGTCAGACCACCATGTTAAGTGATGCATTTAGAGGGAAACCAGAGAGAGAGAACTGGACTGGTGATACCACACCAAAGGAGGCAGGAGGGATTCACCCCACCAAGTGCGTGAGCTGCCAAATGTCTGGATATACCTACCAAGGAGCTGGTCTCTTGTAAAGAAAAGCAGCTGGGGACGTGGACCATGGGTATCCTTGAAATTGGAACAAGAAGCCACCAAAAGAGGTTCTCTGCTCAGAAATAAGGCAAACTGCTGTCCTTGCTGGTCACCTTTGTAAGACAGACAGCACTGGAGAACAAGGCAAATGCAGAAGGGCAAGATTGTCACCTCTGAGGAAACGTAAGAGACAGCAGCAGCGAGGTTGGGTAGGATTTGTCTCTCAACTGCATCTTCACTGTTTCCAATGGCTGCACATCACAGTACACCACCTCGGTACACGTAAGCTCTTGGAGCAGAGCTGAGCTGGACGGCAGCCCAAGCCCACCTACAGGTTCCCTCCCTTTTCCTTCTTACAGAAAAAGGCAGGAAATACTGGAAGGGAGCTGTTCCTCGCATGGCTTAAAGGAAACTGGAAGTCCTGGTTGTCATATGAGACCCACATATTAAAGTGGAAGACAGTGGATGAGGAAAGTGGGGCACTATGAGGTGGACTCTGGCTTAGGAAGAAGGATTTTTCTACTTGTGTAGTGCATCTGCCATTTTGCAACATCTCCTGTTGTCATGGAAAACATCTTTTTTCCCTGGCATGTCTGGTCAGTGCCTGACACAAGCTAAAGCCTTTGTTCATTTGCTTCATGATATGGCTTCACCCATTGTACATTGGTCACTGGTGATTTTATGTGCGGTAAATGGTCCAACTAACCCACTGACAATCCTCACTTTTTTCCCACCCTGACCTTATCAGAGAAGCTGTGTTGGCCATGACAGCTCTTGCTGAAGATGTATATATTAAAAAAAAAAACCTCACCAAAACCTGGAAATTTCCCCAATTGAATTAGACCAGCACTCCTCCTGTTCTATTATCGTTTCAGCTGCAACGACTAGGACGAGGTATCTCCAAAATAAAGGTGTCCAGTGGCAGCATCTGTGGGCAACACACACAGAAGTTCCCACCAATCTCTAGTTAACTGGGGGATAAGCAAATTCCTGAAGCAGGAGGTGCCAAATCTCTACACCACCTTTGCTATTTAGAGTGCAGTTTTGTTGGACAACTTGGCCAATCTAGGCATGAGGGGGGCAGCAGGTGGCCTTTTGTGACACCACAGGCTGAGGTGGTTCAGGTGGCCAATCCAACAGGGGGGTTTTGTGAACTGGTGGCAAAGTTGGTGTTCAGGCTGTGGTGGTCTGATGATGGGATTCATCATGCTGTGAATGAGCAAATCCTTCTTCCTGTGTTGTGTCTGAAGGATGGGGAAAATCAGCATTGCTTTCTACCTTTCTGGAGTCTTCTCCTTTTTTTTCTCCTTCAAATAGAAAAAAAGGCAACAAAACCAAAATGTTTTAAATGGAAACTGTTATTATGCTTTTCTGCTGAAATTCCAAGAAATACATGTCATCACAGGGGCATTGACCCGGCTCAGGCTGCGCAGCTCAAAGCTCCTTGACCAAGATTTCACAGCTTGAGTTTCTTGTTGCTTCTGTGCCCGCTGTGCCCTGGGCAAGGGAAAGGAAGGGCTATGTCTTATTTAAACATAGCTGTGCTTTTTTTTGGAGAGAGGCATCTTTCCCCTTGTTCTAACAATTAACTGACAAGATCACATTGCAGAAAAATATAAAGACTGGGATGGGGAGAGCGAGGGTGGATGTGAATGTAGATTTCTTGTCTGGTGCCATACAAAGGCACTGCTTGTACTACAGCAAGCCCAGCAGAATTAGCAGCCAAATTATTTGCTTAATTTTAACTGCTGTCCTCGTTGCATCTTGAGTTGCTAATTAGTATTTTAAGTGCTTGGAAAATAATTTGGACATATTCCTTCAGCTTTCACACGTCTCTATCGCTATTGCTATTCCTCCCTCCTGCCCTGTGCCATCACCTAAGTAACATCGTTTCTGCTTCCAGATGGGTTGAATTCTCTAAAGCGGGAGGAAACCACAATCTTCTTTGCTTATTCATGCACGGAGCGCTCTTATTTGCATGAGAAGAGATCAGGCTGTGGAGCAGCTCTCCCTAAAGGCTGGGGAGAAGGGAACCTATGCTCGCTGGTGGGGAACAATCAGGCACAAATGTAGATAAGCTGGATTTTTTTGTTCTGCAGCTACCCTGAGTTTTTATACCCCATTTGCAGTATTGAAACTGCTCTGCGCAGCTGATATGCAGAAATAGTGGGCTGGGAACACAACTGGCAATCTCGGTTGGATTTCACCAGGCAATTGCCTTGGTGATGTACGTCACGATTAGTACAATGCAGAGGAGGACGTCCTAAATGACTGGATTCAAAAAATAGGCACGGATTTCTGAATGAACACAGCGACCTGTATGTTGTCATGTGGCAGGCTGCTAAATCTGGTACAGCAGTAATACTGGCAGGCATGAGCAAAGGTACAGCGACGGGGCTGGGGGGGACCTGTTGGACCTGAACATTAGCCAAGGAATTTGTTGAATTGCCCCCACAAGCAGATGAACTTTGAATTACACTGACAGGGAATGCTAAACAATGCTTTTTTTGCAAGTAGTATCTGGCAGTTGTACAAAGGAAAAAAAAAAACCCTTGTTTCACAGATCTCCTTTTAGTTTTTCAAATGTACCTTTCTGTAAGTATGCAGATAGTAACTACTAAAACCCATTTTCAGCGGTGGCAGTTTTCAAAGCACACAGTCACCCCAGTTACTATTTATGAATGATGTTTGGGAGGTTCTGCAAATGGAAGAACAAATACACTTTTGTACATGCACAATTCTGGATATTTAGTACACAGAGGCACTTCCCAAATGTTTTGTGAGAACAAAAAGCCCTTTCCCTGGCTGTTTACAGATGACTTGTAAAGAATAAGTGAGAAGTTCGAGCATGGCTGAACCAAGCAGCTGCCGAGAATTCAAATAAATGGTCTCAAACCCTGCTTTTTCCACAAGCTCCGCTTTGAAAGATGCAGAAACAAGACCTGTCGCAGGTTTATGCTGTCCATCAAAGCAGTGGTGAGAAGGAAACCTTGCCTCATTTCCATTCTCCCGCCTTGCTCTTTGGAAGTTGATTCTTTAAGTGTTATCATTGCTGAAAGCTTTTTAGTGTTTACATTCCAGCCATGATCTCATGGGCTTTGATGAGTTTTTTCTGAGCTGAAAGAAGGTTGTGCAAACAATGAAATGAAGATTATCACTTGCATCTGTATGCCATGTGCACTGGGATGTGTCAATCCATATGATAAATAACACACATATCAGCACCTTTGATTTTCCCAGCATTGATTTTCACCTCTTCCCTATCCTCAGTTGGGCAAAGTCTGACTTTCCAAATTTTCAAGGCTCTTCAGAAGTGTCTTCTGTAACAATAAAACACTGTGATGAAGAACACAGGATTTCTTCCAAAGCCAGGCTGGTCCCAAATCCCTGTGTGGCCAACGTCTGCATCTGAAAGAGCTGAAAACAAAGGCACCTGTAAGGCGTCAAGTACATCCCCCATCATCAGAGCTGATAAGATAATGCCCCCATTAGGCCATTCAAGGCCATAAAAAGAGGTTTTAAAACACAGAAACATTACGCTTCAATATAAGCAGTGGTTTTTTGTAAGCTTGTTTTACTTTTCCTTTTTGTTCATGAATTGGGAATCTCTTACATCCTGTTCAGAAGCTGTTTGGGACATTTCTTTCTTTGCCAGTGGGGTTACTGAGCCCGTAGGAATACTTGGCTCAGACTTTACAGCAGGCAAACTGAGTACTCAAATGCTGTTTAAAACAAAACAAAATCAAAGTAAAAATGCACTCTTCTTACGGAGGTGTTTCTGCACAGCTGGTGTAGCGTATGCAGAAGCCCTCAGTGATGCTACAAAGCTTTTATAGGGCTCATTAGACTTGACCTGTCTCTCTGTTGTGTTTTCAACTTGTGGAGAGAAGCTCCTTCAAACTCATGCTAACGCTGACATGGTAGACATGTCTTCCCGCTTCGGAAATATAGTTTGGCCTGCTCCAGGCTTCAGCTTTACTATAGTGGCAATGGCATCCTGAAGGGAGGGTGAATCAGCCATGACTGCTTTCTCTAACACATAGTTGTGCATCAGTCTCTAACGTAAAATAAATATCTTCGCTGTCAGATGTAAGACATCATTTAGGTTTTTTCACTGTAACTTGCTCTGGGGTGTCAGACTTCCCACTGAATTGTCCGCTAGAGAAAAAAGAAAGGACAAAGGTGGTTGTACTCTACTGCCTTGACATAACAAGGGAATGGAATAACAAAAATCTTAAATTTGCATCCTTGCTGTGAGAGGTATTTTTCAAAACGACTTGATTCACTCTGCATCAGCTCCTAGCTTCACCCATGAGTTTCTTAGGATACAGAAGTTGACTAAATTTGGTCCAACCTGATGTCACTTGGGTGGGAATAGGTGCCACATCAATCTCTGTCCTGCACAGAACAGAGACATCTTAGGGGCAGATCCAAAGCAGGTGTTGCTCTGCCTTTTGTGGACGGCTTTGGGGATGTGTCTCTTTTTTTGGTCCCCAGGCACAGTAAATAACCCAGAAGTAGGTTGTTATGAAAACCCTCAGAAGCTTGAGACGAGGTAAGCACCTTTCTAGACTGAAAGGTCAAGTGGTGGTGACATAACCCTGGGGACAGGCTCGTCAGGCCAACTTCAGCTTGCCTGTGGGTAGAATTAACTGGGCTGTGGGTAGACAAAACCTTTGTTGTTGGCTGCATTTAGTTTGTGGACTTTTCTGTGATTTGGTACCAGCAAAAGGAGGATTTCTGACCTGAAAACCTGCTCCTGTCTATTTTCTTGGAGCAAAACCAGTTTGTCCCTACTGCCTCCAGGGGGTCTGTGTTCCCGTGCACAACAGTTTGCGTCTACTGCCTACACGTGGTCACGACTGTAATCAGACTCCTTCAGGAAGGTGTGCACATATTCAGTGTGTGATTTTTGAGCTGACAGAGGGTGGCTGAGCTTGACTGAACTAAAACCTGCTCATGTGGTGTACGCTCATGTCATCAGTTCTTTGGATCAAAAGACTGATGACAAAAGTGCATAATAATGAATTAATAGAGACCTAGAGGGACTCAGAAGTCAAGTGTTTGACAGCAGTGGTCTGTTTGCCCGTTTTTTTGACAGTTTCCCTGTCAGGCCTTATTACACAGTCACTTCCAAGTCTGGGGGATGACAAAATGGATTAGCACATCCAAGCTAGACAATGTTGAAAACAAGCATCTTTCATCTGCTAAGTATCCCCTTTTGGAGCCATTTCCATCCTGATGGCTGCAAGGGCCTGTTGGAGGCAGTACGCTTTCTGCCGCTTCATTCTGCAAAAGGACCAACATCCAGTAATGGCATCCCAGAGCTGAGACAGGTATGTGCCAGTTTGAGCTCTTATCCCAGGATTGTCATCTCCACTGGGTTTCTGCTCATGACCTTGCAGCCCACAAGCTGTACAGCTGGAGATAAGCAGCTTGGAAGTGCTCCAGGGCTCATGTATTCCCAACCATGAAGACATGAATAACTCATAATGCACTACAGTGCATTAATCAGCAAAGGATGTAGAGGCTGTTGGATTCAGAGGGAAGGTGCTCTGTGGGCTTGAAATCCTGTCGGATTGCATCCATGCTCCCTCTGAAGTCAATAGGAGCTAGCTTGTTATACTATTAGATTTTTCTTATATATGCCTTGGATGAACCCTAAAAAAATTGTTTTTAGATATCCATGCTCAGAGAATCGATTTTGACATGTGAAAATTTAGTCTTGGAAAACAGTCACGTTCAGCGGCAGCGCTGTGGATTTATAATAAGATCTGAGCAGCCCCACTGTATGTGTCGGTGGTGCCTCCCAGACCTGCTGGTTTTACGTTTTTTTGGGGTAAAACCTTGCAAGGCACCACAGAGGTAGCCAGGTTTAAGGAGGAGAATATTGAGGAGTGTCGGAAACTATATATTCACTATGAATATCAAGGAATTCCCATCTTGCACAGCTGTGCAAGCCCACCTGGCCGACCTAGCCTGTTTTGCTGTAACCTTGTCTCCATGCTGAACCCGTCTTTCCTTCTCACACTTGTGAAGCTTCAAGGGGACGGCATGATCTGCGAGGTCTTTCTTACCATTGCCCCTCCCACAATGTTGGCTGCAATAGTGTCAGTGCCCAGCAGCCTCTCTTGCAGGCCGGTACTGTCTTGTTCTTTTAGTCTTCTGCATTTATAAGTGCTTTTCAGCTGGGATTGCCATTTCTTCTGTTCAAACAGGTTGGGATTAGGACCTTGGTTGAGCACTGAAGAGGTGTATGTCAATAGAAAGAGTAACCAAGCAAGCATTCATGTTTACTCCATGCAAAATACAGTTTGGAGATTCACATTTGGTCTGTAGCATCTCAGTATGCAAACTAAGTAATGGCACATCTGTCAATGAGCTTCACCTTCGCTGAAACGTTGTCTTTCCTAGCCCAGCCCTGGTTTGCAGACCAGTCTTCCCCAAGATTTATACTCAAGGGGTTGCAAACAAAGAGCCAGGACCCTTCTCCTGTTCCGTCTGTGCAGCTGATGTTTTTGAAGTGATCCAGACTTAAACAAGGAAGCCTGCAGGCTGCCAGAGAGCATGCTCACCCAAAGGGTTGTATCAGCACAACTGAGCAGTGAGTGAGTGAGGGAAGGACCAGCACGACCTACATCTGCCAATGGTTCATCAGGTAGAGGCTTCCCCACCCCAACCTGGTGTATCGACTACATTAGTCATGTTGGAACTGGAATTAGTTCATTGCCAATCAACTTCTATTAATAAACGCAACTGTAAATGCATATGAAGACCCAAACCCACCTACAGAGTCCAAAGGTGAACCACCAGTTAGAAGACAAGTTTGGCTAAAATGAGATCGATTGTCAGTTGAGGTGCCATCTCTGTGTTTGCTGGCTGTTGCCTGTTGACAAGTGGACTAATTCAGCTCATTCACAGCAGCCTACATCTGCACTAATACCAGGGGCACGCTCTCCATCCTCCACAAAGCACCCCAAGCAAATGAAGCTTAGACCCTCGGTAATTCGGCATAGGTGAGCAAGAGGTCAGCACCCACAGCTCTATGAATAGAGTGGGAGCATGAGGCCATAAGTGCATTCATGTTTGTTAACACAATCTCTCTGCTGAGAGACGTGGCGACCCACGTCTCATGTTTCTGCTGCGATCTGACATGTATTTGCAGGCTCGTGAGCTACAACATGAGTAATTCTCTGCAGGGTGCTAGGGACATTCCCGATACCCAGCTCTGTACCTGTGATGCTGGAGTATCCCTGTGCGCTGGCGGCTGTCGGGATGGAAATGTCAAGGTCTCACGTCCTACCCCACCACCAGTGCAGATATGCCAATACCATCTTGCAAAGACAAAGTCAGCCAGACGATGTCTAACATTTGCCCATGATACTGCGTCTCAATACTGCTATCCACAGCACCTCAGCGGGGATTGAACATCGCAGAAGATGCATTTCAACCCACTTGAACAGTCAGGCTTGTTCCACCACCGACAGTAGTAGTCATTTTTCTAGACAGAATTCACGTTATGAATGAGTTGTTGGTTAATTTGCTGCTTTCTTAACATCATTGATCCTTTAGCTACGTCCTTATGCAACAGTGCCTGAATATAAACTATCCAGCAGTAAAATAATAACTCCATTTGGATGCAGAGCACAGCCTTCTTATCGCCAGACTTTCAATCCCATCAAGAGTTTCAGGGTTACTCATGCAAAAATAGCTTGTCTGCTTGAGTGAGCATACGAGGGCTGTTCATCAGCATCGTATGCAGAAGTGTAAGCGCTTGCCATCGTGAGCTGTGGAGCAGGTTAGGAAAATCTGTCTTTTCAGAGCTGTACAAACCCATCTCACAGGCGACTCCTCCTGGAGCTCAGAGCGATGCGAATGAGCCCAAGCGTTAGCCCCATCTCCCATCAGCAGCGCTGGCTCGGCTTGGTCAGACCCTCACCCTGCTCCCATGAGACAGAGCCAAAAGACTCTGCAGATTTGCTGCTTTTGATAAAGTCATCCAGCAAATTTACAGTTAGTTTAGCATTTTGAGGAGGACATTAAAATAGTGCAAATTCTAACGCTCTTAGTAGCAGGACCGCGCAGGTGAGCCATGAAGATGCTGGTCTTCAACTCAATGGGTTTCATTCTCTCTTTAAAAGGCTCTCCTCCAAAATTTGGGCAGATATATTTGATTATACCTGCTGCCTTTCCTATCCCAGCCTTATGGAAATGTGACCTGTCCCTACGCAGGCATTGTAGGGAGCTACTCTTGGCAAAGCTTCTGGGCAAAAAATTAAGGAAAGTGGGTAAAAAGTGCAGGAATATCCCTCACAAGGGGAGCAGCCATGCAAAAAACAGGGAGCATGAATAGTAAAACTGAACAGTGAGAAACAAGCTAAAAGCCCGTGCCATGAAGCTGCTGAAGCAGACAGCAGAGCTATAACATAGCGATGCCTTTTTTCCTTAAAGAGTTTGCCTTGCTCTCCAAGGGAGAGCATAAAGACCTTTTCTCACCTTACTGTGACAAGTTACAAATGGAGGTTAAGAAGAAGATTATTAAACTTGGCCACTCATGTCCACTTGAGGAATAAAAAAAAACTTTAAAAACAAATTATTTCATGTAAGTAGGACAGTCCAACCTTTATTCTTTCCCAGGGGCTTGGTTAAATAAATGCTTTTCTCTGGGTGAAAAAATGAACTTCTATCTGTCAGCCAGAAATCCGTCAGCCAGAAATCACTTCCAGTGGGCAAGCCACTGAGTGGCCATAGCGAAACATCCCCAAATACTCAGGTATACTTTTTTTTTTGCTTATTAAAAGTCTGCTTTTGATATAAATAACCCCTTCTCTCATCTATACCTGTGTGTTTTTATGCACACCCACACACAGATATATATATGAATATAGGACTATTTATTCCTAAAAGTTAAAGCAGCTTTTACATCATGTGATGAGATGTAAATACTCATCTCACAGACTCATACCCATGGCTGAAATATCGGGTCTGCTCCCACCGGCATGGATGTGAATACTGAAATGCACCTGTCTTGGAGCTGGTGCTGGACCTATCAGATGGCAAGCGAGGGATGTATAGATCTCGGTCCTATACATTTCCAAGTCACTCTAGCTAAGTCATGTTTCCTTGGGAGCTGAGAAGTGGGAGAATAAGATTTCTGCTCCAAAGGTACGTGCCCAGAGCACTGGGCCTTTAATTATGCAAAGAACTGGAGCCAGCTTCCTCCTGCCTTTTCAGATAAGTGGTTTCACAGAGATTACAGCGAGCAGAATTTGGCACCTGGCTCCTTTGGCACAAAGGGGCTTTTTTTTTACCCACGCAGACTCCTGCCATGGAAATTTGTGCTTATCCGAGGATCCACCCAAGTGGATCCAGTTGCCATGTCAGCAGATTAGTGCCTACAAAAGACCAGCAACCCTGGGCAGAAATTTAGCATCTCCCAAAGCCTGTGAGCTGAATCGTAAGGATGCTTATTTGTCCTCTTCATCCCACGTGGGAAAAGTTGGCTCAAGTCCCATCTCACTCCAGTCCCTCCGGCAGCGAGCAAGCCCTCCTCCTCCTGAGCTGGGTGTTGCTGGAGGCTGTGTTACTGAAGAACAAACTGGTTATGTGTGTGCAAGTGATACCTGGGCCATGGCAAATTGCGGAAACCATCAGAAATTCAGCGGGCTCTCTCATACCAACTTGGCAGCCTCACAATAACTTTCACTGTCTGATAATTAGACAAAAATACAACCTTGTTTTCCTCCTTTTCAATCTTGTAGTGGCTGGTTGTAGCAGGGCAGCTGGTAATCAAGGCAAGGGGACCTTACCCAGGGAGAAGCAGGACAGGGCTGCCTCCAGATGCAGGCAGCTCCCATTCTTGAACAGTTTTGTATCCAGAGGGCTGAATTTAGCTGAAATCAGATCCATAAAAAGTGTCTTTTAAGTTCCTATGGATACAGTGAATCACTGCACTCACATAAAATGTGCAGAATATGGCTTCGGAGACTTTGGGAGAAGCAAAACCTAGTAGTAGAAACTTGGGTGGAGGCTTTGGTAATTGCCTCAGTGTTGGGCTAATGCTGCTAATTGAAGTGAACGCCAAAGTTAATACAGACTTCAAGGGGAGCAGTTACCCCAAGGGTAAATCTTCAAGATGATAACTAGGATACTTTCTCTATATTTCAGTGTTTACATGGAGGAAAGACTTCATAGCTGCGTATTTACTGTGACTGCATGGGAGAGAGAGTGACATCTGAAGAAACATATGTAAGCTTTCTTCTCCAAAGAGAAAATTGGATCAAGACAAAAATGACCTAAATAAACATTGGAAGATCATAGGAAACTATTCCTTGGAGGCAGAGAGAAGGAATATATACATGCAGATAAGGGTTGTGTGCGAAAGTTGAGTATTGTTCTTTGGGGAATTTCAGTGCACCAAAGGAGCCTGATATCCTGGAATCCTGGAATAACATCAGACGAAACGTTGTCTGAGGAGAAGAAGTAGAGGGGGTGAAAGAAATTTATCTGGGCAGGGGGAGGTACAATGGACTCTCCAGTGTTAAATACTGAGGTGGTTTCTGGCTTTTCCATGTTTTGCTCACTGGGCTCAAGAAAGCACGACTTCTCTCTGCTTAGATGCTTGTGAGTGATGGAGAGATGGATGAGTAGACTTTGTGGTGGGACCAGGAAATTTGACAATAATTTATTGGGTCTGTATGGGCTCAATTTTCAATTACAAGCATAACATTACAAGGTAACTATGCTTGTATATGCTCTATCCCCATGTTGGAATGGTCCGCTGCCATCAGCCCTCTGTGTTGGCTCTCAGGCGAGATGACAGACCCCTTGGCACAAAAACCCAGCATTGGGGAGAAATGATGGTATCGATGGGGCTTCTCCAGCCAGCACGACCTGCTAATTCCCTGGGGAAGAGGTGCAGGAGTGGGGCAGTGAATGAGTACTCGGTGCAAAGCTCTGGACTGTAAATACACATTGCAGATCAGGATGCGTTCCACCTTTATGCACCCAGGAGTGCGTATGGTCTATTTTAAGTTTCTAAATTAATATTTTAGCTGCTTTGCAGCTGAAACATTAGGCTTTGTGGACATCTTTAACCACTAAGATACCAGGTGGTATCTGCGGGCTCTGCATGGTTTGCTTGAGAACCCAGATGGGAGAGCAGTCCTGAGCCTGAGCACAGAAATCCCAAATGTGGCTACACCGGACGAGGGAATTGGTTGTCTGCCACGTGTGAGCTGGTCATGGGGATACTGGAAAACACTGGACCCACGGGGTGTTAGCCCTATGGTCGGTCTATGTATGTGCCCTGGGCCCTGCAAGGAATAGGAGACAACAGAAATGGTCATAAACCCAGAGGGTAATTTAGGACAAAAAAAGGCATTGAAGCACATAAGTGATGGAATTTAGGAATACTTCAAGAGTATGTACACCACGGAGCACTGATCTCAGAGTGCAATAGAAAAGGATATTATAACATGTCAGTTTTGGAGCAGAATTTAGGGTTTATTGCAAAGAAGAAAGAAAAATCCAGGGCAGAATTTGCTTGCTCCTTCCCACCTCCATTTTTTACTGCAGGTAAGCCAGGTTACAAGAGGGAACGTGCAGCTTCTGAAATTATTGCAAACCAGCAATGAACTGCTGGAAGCTGGTGATCCACTTATGACTGAATTGCGGCAGAAAGAGGATGGCATCCTGAGCAAACTGTCGGTCCTCAGGAGCACAGTGAAAAGAGTATAAGAACTAAATACGGCTTCAAGACAGTGCTGCATTAAATATATCATCTTCAGAGGCACGAGTGTGCTTTCTATGTGAATGGATTTACACTGCAAGTTATAAAGAGCGAATTAGCTTTTAAAAATAGACTGGTGCACCTGAATTCAGCTCGGTTGCTTCTCCCCTTCAGCTTGGCTGGATGCTAATGGCGCATCAGGTGGTGGCTTGTTCATGTGTGCTGGCCCCACCAGTCCAAGAGGGCTTGGAGTAATCGCTGAGCTGTATTTTTAGCTTCAGGTTCCTCCGGTTCTCATGCCCGAGCCTGACAGCACCACTCTGCATACTTTGGGTGAGTCACTCAGTTGTACGGGCTGAATTACCCTGCTGTGGGCCAGCAGTTTGGGCTCAAAAAAATGGAGGCAGCAAGCAAAATCTGCCCTGCATGGAATTTTCTTTCTTCGTGGCAATAAACCCCCCCTAAATTCTGTTCCCATGCTGATATGCTGTGATATCCTTTTCAATCACAGTCTGAGGGTGGCACTTGCTGACGTACATCCTCTTCAGATATTCAGAAAAAACAACTCCAGCCCGAAGTGTTTGGGTGGCCCAAAGTGTTTGGATGGCCTTTTTTTGTGCAACTGCAGCTCCTGCTTGGCCAACCCATGTCACTGAGCATCTCTCTCAAAATCTCCATCTCTTTTTTCAATTCCATCACTTGTGCTGGCATAGCTAATATTTAGGAATATTTAGGAATACCTCTGACAGCGGGAGGAAGCTGTCCCAGCCTGGAAGACCACGTTCAGCCCTGAGATGCTCTTTCAGGTAGCTGCTGCCTGTTGAACACTGAGAAAGGGAAAAACAGGCTTACCTTGAGCACAAAGTACGAATGAGAGGCTCTCCAGGATACTGTACTTATCTGGCCAGAATCTGTTGAGCACAAATTCAAAAAGATAGGAGGTTTTTTTCAGGCCAAGGAGATGCTGTGCTAGAGAGAAACCCTGCAAGGACCAGGTCGCACCCCAGAGGTGTGTTGGTGTTTTAAGCATCACTTTTCTCCTTTTCCTCTCTCAGCTTCGTTTGCTGCAGCTGCTTGAGGGAGTCCCACAGGGTCTGGGTCTGTCAGGGCATTCCCTGTTACCTCTCGCAGCAAAGCCTTCGGAAGGCTTTGCATGAAAGACATGGAAAGAAATGGGAGATTTAGCCACCTTTCACAGCCTGAAAGACCAGCCAAGCATGTTGTGATGCTCTGTATTTCAGGGATGTATTAGGCTGACACATCATACGGTCATAAAAGGGCTCTTCACACTAAAGAAAACACAGTAAAATTCTGTTGCTGGAGTTACTACCTGGGGAGAAAGCTGCAAAACTGCCTTTGCTGTGAGGTGGGAAGGAGCTCAGAGGGAGGCAGGTGCTTCCGCTCTTCCCTGGGGGAAATTGTCCCAATCCCTCTTGATCCCATGTCGATGGTCCCAAGGCCGCAGTAACCAGTCGTCGTCTTTCCAGGGCACGCTGCTGCCAGTGGATGGTTTTTAAGGTGCCTAAGAAATAACCCTGTGCAGCCTAAAACTGTCAGTCCACCAAGAAAAAACTCAAACAGCCGTGTGAATGATTTTTGTATGGATGTTCCCATGCTGGATTTATTTGCTGTTGTTTCCCCATCAGCTTATTGTGCTTTTTATATACTATCTCCGTGTTTATGTGCTACCTCTGTGCAACCCCACGTGGGCAGAAAGCAACTGCTGCAATGGAGCGTGACCCAACCTTGAGCCCTATAGTGCCCTGGCCCATGCAGATGGTGTCCGGCCGGGCAGCTGGTGCAGGGATGGCATCAGGAAGGATGCCAAGGAGGAGGAAAACCTTTCCACAACTGATTGCAATCGGCGGATGTAGGCAAGGAGGAGGAAAACCTTTCCAGGTGCTATAGGGGAAGGGGGAATAGCTGTAGGATGCGCTGCAGTAAGGGAAGGGGAAGGGGCTGTGCATTAGCATCCCGGTGGCACAGCTGCGGGCACTGGGCAGACCGGCACCAGCACCGGCACTGGCACTAGCATGCCGAGCTGTGCGCGGGCCAGGGGGAATCACACCAATCTCTGCGCAGTAGTACTGGTGCAATCATCCACGTGCACAGCAAAAATACAGCTCCTGCCTGCCGGTGCTCGCACAGATCGGAGGCAGCTTAGCCTTTTTCCCGGGAAATGGCATTTACAAAAATAGAAAGCTGGAAATGCTGCCGCATGGCAGCTAAATATAGCCCCACTGACAGACGAGCCGCAGTGCTTGCTCCAAAAACAAAGGCAGCGAAAGGGGACGCCCGGCTCCCTGCCGGAGTGAAGTGGGGCTGGGGGAGAGGTGGTGGAGCTGCTGGCCACAGCAGGAGGCTTTGCCGGGCGGATATTAGCTGCGAGTGTGAGATGCACAAGCAAGGGAGTTGCTCAGAGATGAAACCCTGGCTCAGTGCAAAAAAATGAACTACAGAATGTCCCAGCGTTCCATTAAAATCATGTTTTCTTCCCTAATGCTTATATGATGTGATTAGAAGCACTAGTTGTTGCTGGTTTTTCCCCCCAAGACCGACATGTGTAGTAAAATATGAACCTTTCGCTGAGGTTTTGTTTTTTTTTTTTGTCAGCCCTGATGTGGGAAAGCAACACCGGATCCCAGAGGAAGGGTTCCTCTGGCTTCATGCAGTAAATGCTGGTTGATGCTGGTGGCTGGGAGCACGCCGGGATTTGCCGTGGCCAGGACACTGCTGTGGCCAGGTCTGCTTACCAGGAAAATGGGATATGTGCATGGTTGGGCTGCTTTTCTATAGGGCTGATAATTTTGCCATCCTTGGAAATGCTTGGCATTTTTCCCCCTAATAAAACTAACTTACAGTTGTATGTTTGCCAAATGCTGATTTTGGGGGCTAATTCCCAAAACCTAATTCCCAAATTCTCCACAGGAGCAGAGGAGAGTGGATGCAGTGTGACCCCCCCCAAAGGCGCCAGTGGTGGAGCTGGGGCTCACCATGTTTGCTGGCCATCAGCTATGGTGGCTGTAAGAGCAGTGACGTCTCCTCAAGCGAGGTCCACCTCGGGATTGGTATCACACCGCAGGAGGGAATTTGGGTCTGTTATAGGAAGTTTTAGGGTTGCAAAGTCAGTCCCAGAATTCAGGCTGCCTGTGCATTCTGGGCTTGATCTTCTTGTCATCCTGGGCTTGATCATCTTGTGGATAAGTGTTAAAACAGTCTTCTATTATAGGTTTCAATACTATTTCTTTCCATTCGGTAAATGAGGAGTCACTCAATAGTCCTTCTTATCCTTCTCATCAGCATGTTAATTTATATGTTATTCATTGAAGAGCATCCAGACGTGGCGCTGAATACAGAAGTCCTGCCTTTGGAGTGTTTCACCAGAATATCAAAATGATACACAAGCATTAGTGAGGTGTAAGCATTGTAATCCTATATAATTAGATGAGGAAATTAGACAGGGGTGATGCTGCTCCCTTTTGCAGCTAGAGATCTGAGGAACAGAGATTAAGGCTGTAAGCGTCTATTAATTTCCAGTGCTCAGTTTCAGATAAAGAGTGCTTAACTTTTTAATTTAATTTAATTTAATTGCTCATGCCTAGCAATTCAACTGCATTTCACTGGTTCAACCTGCTGTGGAAGCGATAGCTAAACCAAAAACTCTCTGCACCTTGAAGTAAACCTCATTTTAGGGGGCTGAACTGGGATCTAGAGGACAGGGGACCTGTTCACGGCTCATATATGCTCCCACCGCTTTGGGATGCAACGTGGTTCTTCTCCTGAAGACTTGAGAGTCCTTGAGTCCACCCTGAAATAAATTCATCACAACAATAAAGCCCTGCACCTCCTTATTTTTTTTTTTTTTAATCTCGGAGACAAATCATGTGCATTAAGCAATGTAAAGATAGCTACAAGTCAAGGTCTCCTGGCCAGGGCTCGGCACAGCTCCCTGACACTTGGTGTTTCTGGGACGGGGAGTTGGGCTCCAGCTGAGTGTTGCCTCTCTCAGCACTTGGCACCTCAGCCCAGCAAACTGGCAAAAACATCTATTTTTTTTCATGGGATTGTTTTTCTGCTAATATATTAAAATCTTGTTGGGTTTTTCAACACCTTTCCAGCTCTGGTGGTTTTCTGTTGGATTTTCTGTATCCTTCTCAGATGGTGGCTGCTCTGGGATTTGCGTGCACAGTTTTGCTTAGGTCTGTTACTGCTTCTGGTCCAAAAGATCCCCCATCCACACCAAATCACCTTATAATGTCCCAGTGGGGTAAATGCCACTTTTTTTCCCCTTTCCTTCCCTCAAACTTGCCCAACGTAATGACCGTGCGAGGGCATGGGACACGGGCGACACGCAAGGCGAGCAGGGAATGGCTTTTTGCAGTAAGCAGAAGAAGTAAAACAAAATATCCCAAACCCCAGCCTCTATCCAAATAAACTGTAATTTCAGACACCTCCAATTGGATTCGACTTCTGAGCCTTGGACTCACCTCTATTGGTGATGTGCATTGCTTTGATATACATCTTTATACATCTATACGTGTATATATAAACCCTGTTCTTTAATACCTCCTACAGCAGCAAGCTGTTTCTCTTTTCCCAGAGTCTCCAGATGGTGCTGAAATCTTCAGAGCTTTGGGGGTTTATTTGTTTGTTTATTTTTAGATAAATTCCCACACTTGGGCCCTAATCAGGATGCCTCAGCCTTTCCATTTACCAAACAATCTCACTTTTAGCTCGGTTTTTGTCCTCGCTGCTGGCCCACTTCCCAAGTGGGTCTGTGATGAATCGTCATGGTTTATTATTATTGGTGGTGCTGTAGTTAATTTTCTAAATCTCTGTTGTTCTTCCCCTTCCCAAAATAATTTGCAATTTCCTGTGTTGCAATCCCAGGTATTTGCTTACCTCCACACTGGATTGAGGCTGAGTTTTCTGAGGAGGCTTGGTTGTTAAAAAATAAAAGAGACAACCACCGATCTCGTGCTGCTGGAAGAGTACTGCATATATACATATATTTCTCATTCTTTTTAGGGTCCTTATTTTTTGTTTGTTTGTTTGTGTATTTTCTCAAAAAAACCATAACCCCATATTGTTGAATCTCATTTTGGGTCTCTAGAAATAAGTTGATCCCACCTCTGTGCTTGGGGCGAGCTGGGATGGGTTTGAGTCCCAACCCTGATCCCAGCTGCCTTGCAGCTCCTCCAAGTGCAGCTGAGAAAAAGAGTTTTCCTCAAAACTTCCTTTTGGATGAGATGCCCTTTGGGTTTGCGATGGATCTTCCTTTTTCTTATTGAGTTGTTAAAAAGAGGTAGGAAGTCACAACCCCCCATCCTTTAGTATTTTGATTTGTCTTGCTGAAGCTATATTCTCAATTTTTTTCACACGCCCCATTAAAGTTTTTGTCATGCTTTCAGTTACATCACCTCCTTTGGGATATAGCAATGATAATATATAACAATAAATACCTTTGTGGCATGTCATCTCCCCAAATTTTCTCAAAGATCATTTCTGCAGAGGCAGCCTAATAACCAGTTCCTCCTGCTAGCAAAACACCAGCCTCCTTTTCCCTTGTTCAATTTTTGGCTTGCGAGCTGTCCTTCAGTTTATACTGGTCCTATTTTAATTTTATTCTTATTGATGCTGCTAATTTGAGAGGAAACTAGCCACCTACAACCAGTAAGCTGATTTTTGCTTACAGTTTGCAATGCTCATGGTTCACAGTCCAAACCACCGCACCATGCTGATGAGAATCAGATGGTGATGGAACATCTGTCCCTCTGGGAGGTCTCCAACGATGAAACCAACACTTCAAGGCTGCTCGGATGCTCGGACTGTACCGAACCCTCCTTGGGGCCCTGGCACCCAGAGGACCCCTGGCTCTGGGCTGGGTGATTCTAGGTAACTGAGGACAGTCCAGCTGTGCCACAGTTTGCCCAGTGAGGTTGTGCCATCTCCATCCTCAGAAGTTTTCCAGACCCAACTGGTCCAAGCCCTGAGCGACCTGGTCTGACCCCAGAGCTGACCAGCTTTGTGCAGGTTGGACAGGGACCTCCTGAGGTCACCTCCAGCCTGAATGGCTGTGTTACGCTACAGATCTATTACCTGGTCAGTCTGACAGGTGATGGACAGAATTTAAAGCCCTCACACTGAAACGATTCAGACGAAGTTTGATTTTTACAGCTTATAGGATGGCTCCTACAAAAGAGCTGCAAACTTCCCTGCAACCTCCAGCAACGCTTTCCTGCGCAAGCTGCAGCCCCCAGCTGTCCAAAGTGCTGGCTTTCTCCCAGCTGAGACAAAAAAACTATAGAGTTAGTGAGGTTTTTTCCCCAGTTTTTGTTCTTTAACAAGCATCCGTGGAGAGAGAATTGGATGGGTGCTGCAGATGAAGAGGGGCAGTAGCAGAAAAGGACTCCGTCCATTGCTCTGCTCTGCTTTTCTATTGGATTTGTTCAAAGTTTTCTCCCCAGTGCTTTTTCTAGGGTGCCCAAGGTGCCCTACATTAGCATCAGGATTTTTCTCTCACATTCCTAAAAAACTGGGATTTTGTGGAACGGGAGAGAAATCTTTCTTTGACACGTGCCAATAAAATTCATGTCCCTGAAGCCAGCAATAGAAGCTGCAACGCCTGCACAGCACAATGCAAACACCCTTCCTCCATCCCAGTTCTCCCTTCTATCATCAACCCACTAGAACAAAATGATTTAACCAAATACCAAATGTTGAAAAGGCCAGCCCCTGTAGACTTACAACAAAGGCGAGTAAAATGCTAGGCTAATTATTATCTGCCTTTCCTTACACAGGCCTTTCTGTGAGGCTCTAGCAATTAAAGATGATGCTGGGGAACAAGCTAGACAGGAATTAGTCTGACTTGGGGAAATTACTACCCAGAGGTTTTCAGGATTTTTGTGCTGCTATGTAAATTCCCTTTGCTCAGCTTAAACTCTTTTAACCGGAGGCACTACTTAGACAACACGTTTTAATAGATGGTTTTAAAAAATACACTTTAAAAATGTTTCCAGCTAGCTCTGATCCTAGCCTGTGCTTCCCCTGGTGGTCTTGAAACCAAATTCCTGGACGCAGATACTCTCCTGACCCTCTTTCTCAGCTCACCCAGCAAACCTCACTTGCCAGTCAAATAGAGCTCTAACCGAGACATACAAGCCAAGAGGATAAATCGCTTGCCCGATTATTCATATACTCCAGTCGTTTCCCTTCCTGTGAAAACAAACTCGTAATCCCAACGTAACATTCACGCTCTATGAAGCAGCCTGCATGTAGGAACTGTTTTCTCTTGCTTCCGCCACGGTGAGAAAGGTCTGTGTGTGTAGTCCTCCAAGTAACTGTCCCCTCCTCTGGCGGCAGGAGGGGCCAGCTGAGCATTGGCTGACCTGACGTTCCTCGCTATGGCATTATCTGACGCCTGTGCTTCGATTTCCATGAGAATTGGGTTTGATCAGATGGTGAAGAAGCCTTTCAGCATGTGCAGCCTCCTATCTAAGGACTTGTTTTGCACTCTCTGATCCCCATAGCAGCTCCTTCACACGTCTCTTCCAGGAGGCAACCACCATTACCCAGCCTGGCTAATGGAACCTGGATGCCCAACATTGCATAGGGTATCCTAGAGATAGGGCAGGTGCCTTATGCAGTGCTGGTACCTACTGGATTACACATCTCTGCTGGAAATATTTTGCCTGAGAGGTCCTAGAAATTGCATCTGTCTTTTCATGGCCATGTTATTTGGTGGCATTTCACTGACAGTGGCTAATATGTTCAGAGCCTGGTTTCCATCAGTCCTAACCGGTAAGCCAAAGTTTACAGCACAAAATTTGTACATGGATGTGCAACTCTGCAGGCTGGACAGCGGTATTTCCCCCTGACTCCCAGTGTCATTTGCTCCTTCTCACAATATATTCTCTTCCTCTTTCATATCTTTGCTGCCTTGGCACTTAATTAACTTTGTGCTTGTGTTTAATCTAACACCATCAATTAAAATAGTGAACAATAATAGACCCAGATCAACCCTTGAACAAATCCATGAGTAACCTCCTTCCAACCCTGATACTTCCCTTGATATGTACAACTCATTATTTCTTTCCTAAACAGTTTCTCATCTATTATACTATCTCATCTCCAAACCCATTTTGCCAGTAATTACGATCGCTCTCTGTTTTGATAATTTTGCTTTAGCAATAGCTTGGTCAGAGTATCAGCTGAGCCCGTCCCTTCTTAGGACAGTGATGATTATAAACGCCTAACTAATAGCAACCTGGTTCTCAGGAAAATAAGCAATATGTTTTAAATGATGGAGTTCAAGTGATTTAATACTTCCCTTGTACTTTCAATTTTGCTTTTTCAGTAAATTAAATCTTCCTGGGAGAGTGACTGCTTTCTCTTTTGCTCTACTATTTTCTGCAGAATGTACCATATTTTTAAGCACAGCAAGTATTCCTAGTCTCTCTCGACCATTTCTTTCGTATGTTACTATATTATTTATGTTATCTCATGTTCTTTTATGTTAAATATAATCTTTTATGGCTAGTTTCAAGCTGGATTTTCCCTCTGGATATTTATTCTAAGCTTTCAAAAGATGTATGTATGAATCTAGAAGCATTCCCATAGACTGCAAGATTCTGTGCAGGAGGTGGGCAGCTGGGATTACCATCATGCTGAGGTCAACTTCCTAACACAGCAGATATAAAATTATATCTTATAAGGGAGAATTAAATAGGCAAGAGTGAGGACTGGGGCAGGTTTTGAGAAACTGGCCGTGCTGGCTGTTTAGTTAGAGGATACCACAGTATCTAATATATGCAGACAGCAGAGGCGAAGCACGCTGGCTGGCTAAAAGACTCTTTTGTGGTGTTTTGCTGTAACGCTTGGCAAGGCTGCCCTTGCTTCACACCCTGCCTCCCTTGCTGAGGCACCGGGGTGGAAAAATCAGCTGCGGAGGATCCAGACAGTAGGGAGGGATTTAAACACCCCGAAGTCTTGTTCTTGTGTTTTCTAATAGACGGAGAAGTGGGCAACAATCAGTGTCCTGAACTCTCTACCATTCAGCCTAATTAAGTCATGTAATGTTATTAATAAGCATAGAGGCTTAGCTGAGCCTCTGGAGAATGCCAAAATCACATTCTCTTTCAGTCCATTATTTAAGAGTCCATCACGATGGAAAATCATGCTTGCTGAGTGGTGGTATCATAAAATGGTCATATCAGACCAGTTTGCAGAAGGGATGCTGACCTGTCACGAAGAAGAGGACACCAGAGCAAACATCTCCTGAACTGACTGTCCTTCTAAGGCTGGGCTGTGCTGGGCTGGCTGGGAGCACGTTAGCAAGGGAGGATGGGGAGGGCAGGGGGGGACCTCGGGTCCACAGAAGGATTTGGTACCCCCTGCCTGCGGAAACCAGTGGCATGGGCAGACAAACACCTTCGGATGTATTTAGTTTCCATGATTTTCAATGCGTCCCTCCGTGAGAATACAAAATTACTACAGCAAAGTCACTTGCAGACTTCTAAATTAATGAGAATAACCGAGTTATTGTGGCCTATATAGCTCGGAGCACAGAATTTCACCTCGCAAGACAGCATCACACTGGGGAAGGGACATAAACCCCATCCCCTGCCAAGGACGTTGTTTGTGTGTCCCAGCTTCCAGGCAGGAGGGCGAGGGTAACCCCGGCCTCCACAGCCAATTGGCCAGTTGCTTTGGGAGATCCAGGACTGAACCTGCCAGCATCCGTGAGCCCATGTCTGGTTTTCAGGCTGAACCACCATTTCTTTAGCCTCAACCCAGGCTAGCATTTTTGTAGTATCATTTCAGCATTCAAGAAGGGAGGATTGCCACCGCAGGGGTTGCTGCTTACAGGGGTTTTTTTCTCCTTTTGTTTTTGAGAACCGGGCAGCAGAGTGCGAGGTGAGTTTTGCAAAGCTCTGGCTTTCCCAGAAGAAGACGACTCCTGCTCAGCAGTCTGTAAGCGCCCTCTGGTGCAAATGCAGCCAGCTGGCTTCAGCCAGCTCTGCCCTGCAGATTTATCCAGCAAACATCCATGATGGGTGTTAATGTGGGTGTTTCAGATGGTGGAAAGGGGGGCGAGAGCCACCCTGCACCATGAAGGCAGCACTCACCAAGAGAGAGCCTCCTCCGCAGGTTGGACATCGGTACAGCGCTTGTGAGACCTTGCTTCAGATTGTACCAAGATTTTTGGTGGTAGATGGGACTGGTCTGGTGGAATTGAGATGCCCAGTTGGTACCTGGATTAGGACAGAGAAAGGCATAGATGGCTCTTTGGAGACCATCTAGGCACCCCAGCAGAAGACAGGGTGGTAGCAGGAAGGTTGGAAAGAAAAGGGAGCTTCCAGAGAGCATGAAAAGATAAATTTGAGGGTAATTAAGGGATAGGGTGCTACGTATAAAATACGGACCAGGAGGGCAGCAAACGATAGTAAAAAAATTGCTGGCAAGATGACTAGAGCAGTGAGAAAGGGGGGGGGGGGGGGAAAAGCCCTGAAAAAGATGAGAAGAGCCATTCAGGTTTGGCAAACTGAGCTTGATGGCCAGACAAGAAACATGGGGAGAAGCTTGTAGCTAGGTAGGGATGCAAAGAATGATTAATGAGAAGATAAACCATCAGGGCAATAAATTATGTCAGTTAGGTGCTGAGGACACAACACACAGCACGTAGCTAATCAGGAGTTGGGGCGCTCATTAATTCACCCCAGCAAATGGGCTGTCAGTCAGGTTTGCTGAAGGTAGTGGCTGAGTCCGGGGTTCCTTGGGCTCACGGTGCCACCAAAGTGGGAGCATCTGAGAAATGAGGGAAAGAAAATGGAAAAGCAATCAACTCCCGGGGATACTCTGAAATATGAGGTGCAGCTGCAACTGTTTTTGAAGAGTTAGGAAACCCTCGTTGCTCATAGTTATCTTCATTTCTGCATGGGGTTACTTGCCAGCATGGCAGTTTGCTGTTGGTTGGTATAGTCCAAGTTTCTTTGCAATCCTGGCAGGTGCTGCTTCGCTTGCTGGGTATCTGCTGTAGCTTGGGGCACTGCAGCAGGATCCGCACCAAGGATGCACCAAATTCCTCCCAGTCCTGCAAAATAGGGACGTGCCGAGGTGTGATGCAGCAATATGAAAGGCAGTAAGAAAACTGTTGAAAAAGCAAAACAGGAGGGAGATGAAGAAAAGCACACATCTCTTGACAGAAGGGATTGAAAGGGCTGAAGAGTTCAATGCTATTGCTTTAGCCTTGCAAAGTTCATGGGACAATTAAAATTAAAGTAGAATAGGAATAAAGAAAGTAGAGGTGAAAGGCTATTTGGTTTGAGAAAGTTCAGTTAGTAGGGCCTGAATTTATCTCGGTTTATTTGCTTTGGCTAATGACTTAAGGAAGTTTTAAACTATTGGGTTATAATGGAGGACTGAAACATCCCTGGAGGACTAGAGGAGATTAACAGTAAGCCCATTTATATAAAGCAGGATTTACAGGCTAGTTGATGGAGTTTAGATTCCTGAAAATTACTGGGACAACCTATTAAACATGTAATTCCTACGGACCTGCAATACTAGTAGGATGATTAATAAATTCATAGGGACTGTTTATTAGAAAAAAATTGTTTTAAATTAGACAAAAAAGCTTTGTTGGGTTGCTGACCCAGAAAAGAGAAAGATTAAGATTGTTTGGCTTTAGTAATATTATTGATATTTCAACGCTGTGTCCAAGCAAAAGATCCTGTGGAAAACCTTGCCCAACTTGAGAAGAGGTTAAAAGAGGAGACCATGTCTTTCTTCTAGTGATTTCTGAAAAACAGAACTGTTTTGTGGGGATGCTGAGGGCCATTTTGTGGGGGACAGGATCCTGCTTAGGGTGTGGTTTGGAAGCAACACACCTTCATCTGGTCACTGCTTGCTGGGCAGCACTGTGAGGGACCGCATCGCTGCCACGCAGGCGTGCCCTGGCAAGCAGGGACAGATCATGAGCCGACGCTCTGGCATCCTTTGCTCGCTCGGCTGCTCTACGCTGAGATTGCACACAGCACACGCACAGCCACAAAGGCGTAGGTGACTCCAACAGGAGGAGCCCACTGCCCAAACATACGCACACGCTTCTGCTTATTCAGCATGGAGAAGGGGAAAGTTGCAGTAGTTGCTCACTTTTAGCAGCTGTCTGCTGCAGCACGTGTTTCTTGGCCACTTCTTGCTACCACAGCTCCTCTTTATGCATCTGACAAGGCTTCCTGCTTCTTGACCGGTGTTTTTTCGCGTAAAATGTTCTGCATGCGTTGCAAACAGTCAGGCTGGATACAGAACAGTTCAGGTGACAATGCCAGTAATGCCTCAAGGAAACACAGTTTGCATAAACCAAAGCAGATGCTCACTTATGTAACTGGGCATCGAGTCTCACCATCAAATCCATGCCAAAACATCACTTTGCTTTTCTATCATTCTTTACTCGGTGGGGAAGCTTCAATGCAAATATCTCTCCGAAGAGAGAAAAGACTTGAAACAATAATCTACCGGAAAATGATACTGTTAAGATTTTAAAATATACCTTCTGTTGGTCAAGAGTAAAACAGTAAAACAAATCAAGCCGTGCTTGGCAAATAAAACTTGAAAAAAACAAACTTTAAAAGATGGCAAGATGTAGCCTGTAAAGTCTTCTGGACTGAAAAAAAGAGATGAATTTGCAAAGGTGATGAGGCCAGATGTCAAGGCTCATGCTTCTAGAGATGTCTCACAAACACTTAAAGCAGAGGAATGTTTGAATACTTTAGGCACAGCACCAAGACACTATGGATTTAGGAATGTTAATGCGCTACTGCTCTGAACTGATACACTTCTAAGGGAAGTCTCTTCCCATCTTTATTCAGTGTCTGGAACACCAGAGGCTCTGGGCTGTGTGCTGTTGAATTGACACAGAGAAATACTTCAGTGGAATGTAAAGGAACAGCACAGCTGGCTCTGAACTCATTTAACATCCCCTTATTTACATTGTAATACATATGGGACAAACAGTGCAGTGACATTATTTATTCTTCTCTTTTTTTTTTTCCTTAGAAATAAAGAACCACCAGAATCTACGGAGGCTGGAAAAAGGCCTATATAATCATTTCTCAGTAGGGCACATGGCAGAAATCAAAGCCTCCGGACACAGTTTCTCCAACTCAGCTTCTCAAGACTGGGTAAGCAGTTTTCAGTGTATAGAAAAGGAGGCTCAAGTTATGCCCCTCTTTCTGTGCCTAGAAATAATAAAATTAAGGAGAAAAGCCAAACATCAGTCATGCAGCGAACTGCAAAATGGCAGTACATCCCAGAAATTGAAGCAAATGCAAAAGAATTTGCTTTCGGGGTTAAGCGTTGCTTAAATGTAAGTTCTGCAACATGTAGCATTTGTTACAGCCACCTTCACACAAAATCAGCTCTTTTCCAGCACATACTCACACTGGGGCTGAAGTATTTAACAGCTTATAACAAGGACAATTTACCTGGTGCTATGTAGCCTAGCAAAGTGTAAGATTTACTTTATGGAATAAGCAGTAGAGTAAATGAAATATCAACATTAAGGTCAAACACAGCATGTCAGGAGTCAGCACACTGGTACCCTCTTAAGGCAGTATGGCATCAGACCAAAATAAAATTACATTTTTCCTCCATGAAGGGAGCAAGACGGAGAAAGAGAGAATTTTTCTTTGCCTTTCTCCATGACTGAAGCCCACAGACCCATGGTCTCCCCTTGCTGTACGGGAAAAAAGGCAACCATTTTGTTTCCAACTGCATCAAAACATACACAGCCTTGTGTCTGGCTTGTCCAATTATTCTAACAGATCTGGGTACACATCCATACAGTTGTAACCCATCCAAGCTCAGCCTACATAGGATCAGGTTAATAGCTGAAAACAAAAAGTGCCAGAAGCAAACCTTTCTGAGCTGGTATTAGCTGCCAAAGCTCTCACCTCAGTGAACCACAGCTCACATGTGAGGAGCTAGTTGTAAGAAACAGTACTGTCATGATGTACAGCAGTGAGAAATACTACTAATAAAAAGATGAAAAAAAATAGCACTAGTGCAAGGGACAATATCAGAAAGTTGCTCACATGCTCCGAGTAGCTTCCTGGATTAGTGAGGCTGGGATGGGCTCAGCAAAGCACCTGAGCATGCACAGCAGCCTGTTCCCCATAGATTAACAAGTTCCCCAAGTCACCCCTGGGCAATGGTGCTAGTGGCGAAGCTGATAGAAGACGTTTCCCCCTTTGTCCGGAGGTGCCATGCAGAGCTCTGGGTGACAGTGCACCCTTCTCCTCCAAGTTTGTTGTCAAAGCTGGGTGGCGTGACTGTGTGCTGCAAGCCCAGGAACACCCTGAGAGGAATGAAGTCAGACCAAGCAGAAAAGCAGTTGCCTCCCATGCCCAGACTAGGTGCCCGTGAAACACTTGCAGGATCAGCACCCAAACGCAATACCTACCGTCACCTAGGGTGCGAAGGCCTTCCCGCCCTGGGCTCTCCCTCCTAGACCATTCTGCCTCCTAGCGTATTTAGCCAAACTAGGTTCAAACTCCGCAACCATGAAAACATCCACTCTAGTCATAGGGATACTGAAGCTTAAATGGCCTTTCATTTCCAGCCTGTTTTTTTGGATTCTCTCCCATTCTTATACCCATGCAAAAAAGAGCTCTTGTGCTTCCAGTTTTGAATGTGTGGTCCTTGGCCACACAAATGTCATATGGACATTTTTGTACTCACAAAGCTGCTTCTGGGATGCTATTTGATCACCAAGAAACTCTGTTTAACCTGAAGAAGATTTCTGTGTGAAAGACATGGAAAATTCCTGTAGAAGAAACTGAAAGTCAGGTTTTTTTCCTCTTAACTTACTTCTAGCTGAAGCACCTCTTGGGCAGCCAGTTTAACAAGCAGAAGCTATGTCCAAAAAAAAAAAAAAAAAAAAAAAAGACCCCTAGAAATTACAATGGGTTTAGAAACCTGATTGCTACAAGAAGCAGGTAACAGCTAGTGTTCACTAGTAGCACAGAAGGTGACGTACTTTGGTGACAGATAAAAACATGCCCCATTCTTGTGCTCCTCTTCAGAGAGCTTTAAGCACTAACATCATGGTGAAGCACTAAAAGCAAGTTGAAGCTATTTCACAGACAGGAAACCCAAGGAGAGGGCAGGGCACCATTTAGACTACTTCATTGCACTGGGATGCGAATACAAGGTACCTTTGGTTCTTAGACAGTTGTCCAACACTGTATGTGGAACAAGCGCCTGGTGGCGTTCCTGGATTGTGACCTTTAGCATGGTGTGCGTTCAGCTACGTGGGTAACACTACCCTGGGTCAATGCTTTCAGCTGTGGTCGATCCAGTCATAACCTACCTCCACATGAAGGGCTGGCCGCTGCTCGTAGGTTCTTCAGGCAGATCCAGAGGCCCCTCTTTACTAATTTACACTTTGTTCTAGTAGCCTCTGGTATTGCTATAGTCAGTTTTCCCTCTGCAGAGAAAAAATTAAAATAAAGTGTTCCTGGGGGGGGGGGAATCTCTTCTCCAAAAAGCAGAGGAAAGAAGGTAAGCGTTCAGAAATGTAACCTGGGAGGTAGCATGAGCACTTCTGACAGTGTTAAGACAAAGACACTCTGTAAACTACAAAGCCCTTAACTTAGTATCAGTACTCCTGCCAGAAACCTTTAAGATTTACCTTTAATCAGTATTTACAATATGGGTAAGAATGTGTTTATTCTATTATGTACCTGAACAGGTATAAAGGAGAGACTAGCTTTGGAAACATCTCACAAGAATATTTATTAGTCGGGAGCAATCTGTCTCAAAAGCGTGACCCATTTCATACTTCAAATGGCATTTCATTACAGTGCAGCTGCACAAGCCTCCATTCTCCCTGAACAGACACTTGATATGCAGAAGGCAGACTAGCACACTACTTATTTACATACATAAGCTCCTGGATTTGTTTAGGTTTGAGGACAGTAGTTCAAGAAAAGTCTGTTTGTCTTAATCATTTGAAAAGCTTCTTTCTTTTCTTTCTCCACTGTTTATTGTCCACATCTTCAGTATCGTCAGGAGGATCTGGTATTACAAAGCCATCAGTCATTTTGTAGTAGACTACTGTGGAATCTGACTCAACTATGGCCAAGGTAACTGACAGCGGGGTGTCAGGATCATCTTGTGGGAGAGACGCTTTCTTTATGATTTCTCTTATCCTAGAAGAGGAAACAATCGGTTAGAAAGCAGTCCACAACCACCTAACAATTGCACAAAGGTAGAAGAGCACCATTGCTATTTTTATTCAGCCTGGTTTTATTCTGCAAATTTGTCTTCACTAAAGAAAGTATAATATCTGTTTTAATAAAAATCCAAAGTCATATAATCAAGCAACAAAATCAAATAAAGAATCTTATAAAAATATACTCAGTTACATACATCTCTGCTGGAAATGGCTCAATGCATACTTCTAAGCTTTGCTTAGGTGTAGTACTGTGCACATGCTTCAACCGTCCTTCAACTACCACAATCATAGCATGGCAATCTAATGGCCTTGTTTTCATTAGATTTAAAAAAAACCAAAAATCTATCTAGTTGAATAACACATGGTGTTCAATTAGAGAACAAAATAATTAAGACTTGTTCCATTCGTAGAGATAAGTCTTCCAGTCTCTGTGCTACAGTTCTCTGCCAGACTGTGGAAGACCAAGGAACCGAAGCCAGGTTTCTCTACCTCACCGTCTAGACTAGAAGCCACAAGACTAATGTTCTTCAAGACAGTCAGCATAAATAATGTCTTCCTTAAAAATTCAAGACAAAGTTATGTAATTTTTCCTGTTCAGCTTATTTTAATAACAACATGCCAGTTGCTTTTCAGTTCAGAGCTGAGGACAACACTGATTCCTGGAGTCCTTCTATTACTATTCTGACTGGGGAGCAAGTACTGAAGGAGTACAGTGCCCAGGAGCAGAGCAGTAACACTCCCCATAGCTCCCTGTGGAAATGCTTGCTTTCTCCTTCACCTAAAGCTCGGGTGCCATAGGGCTTATCTGGGGTTGCCAGGACAGGTTACGCTCTGGGGAGAGGTCAGCTATGCAGTGGGAAAAATCATCCCTCACTTCATGTGCCCCTAAGATCTCATTCACCAGAAAACATGCTTTTCTGAAGCTGGGAACTGTAGTTGGAAATAAGACTCTTTCTAAATGCATCAGCTTTCAAACTTTAATCATCATCTTCCTTCTAGACCTCTTTGATCCCTTAATAAAAGCCAAATGGAAAGCGGCAGAGAATAAGCACCAGCCTGGAAAGCCTATGCCATTAAGCCTGTGACCCTCTTAAGTATCCATCTGTGTTCTGAACTGTTCATAATTCAACTTGGCTAAATTCAGTAGTGCCTTTTCTTTTGCTTTCACTACTGGCCCACATATAATGCAAGACAAGGCAATACAATATAGTTAGTTAGTCATTTCATGCAACAGAGATACTAAGGCTGTGAAAAGCCGTATTCTGGTCCTTCTACCATCAGCACATTTCGTAACAAGAGAACAAATAAGCAAAGAGATACTGTATTGGCCACTGGCAGAAGAGAGACACCTGCAAAAGACTCATACTTAAAGCAATGTGACATTAACTTCTCTGCTCCCTGCCAGTGCTTTGTCTGCACGTTTACTTGGCAGGTGCCTCAGGCTCAGGGCCTTGCTGTGGGAACACTAACTGCACCATGGGTATTAAGGAGAGCATAAACGCAAGCCTGCCTTCCAAAGCTGTAGGCAATTCATGGATGGAGGTGCTCTGCAACAAGAAAGAAATGCATCCCACTATGAGCAATGCCTCAAATACAGCAAGGCCTTCCAGTGAAAGCATCACCTAGTGAGAGGGATCATGTGCCTGCTGGAGTTGCACTAGTAAGTACCAAGTGAATCACAGGTGTACAAGCAGGCACCAGGACCACAGTAAGCAAGGACAAATGAACTGAATGTCTAAAGCACAGCAGTGAAGCGCTGTACGTCTGTGCTGATGCTGCGCACCTTTTGCTCTTGTCACTTCCAGCCCCTCTTTAGGGGTATCTCCAGCACCACAATGTCTTGCCGTAGCTCTGGCGGGTGACGAGGGCCTGGGAAAGGATTCCAGATGTCCTTCCAGACACGCTACACTTGCACAGAGCAAGAATCCACTTGTCACACCTCAGTAGCTTGTGTCTGGAGGAAGCTCTGAATAAGTAGTCAATGATGAGGCCAGGCTACTGGCAGAGACCCAGTGAGGAAAGAACTACCCATGGCTTTTATGAAGCAGTGGATATTAATCTTGCTCTGTCTCCTGGGAATGTGAAATAGAAATAACAATAAAAAGCCAAATAAAAGAGCACAGCTATCCAGAAGAGATATTTTGGGACCCAAAGAAACCAAACTTGTGTTATGTGTGGACAGTCCCATATCTGGAAGTAGACTCAGGCAGTGGCCTGTATTCACCTGTCAGCCAGGGCAGAAGCTCCTTCATATTTTCTTTAGTAACTGTCACCGTTTCTCTTGCTACTCTATTAGGGGTGTAACGGTGACACCTTAGATCTAGATTTCCCATCATTCACAATTTTTCTTATACTGTCAAGCAGACACCTGAACCTTTATTTCCCCCCTTTTAGCACTTAGACTTAGAAGATGCACCATGATCCCAAAAGTGGCCGGGTCCTGACAACAGATTCATGACATTTCTTTGCATCTCTGACTTACTTTTCAGGGGGCTGAGTTTCAGGCTTTATGTAAAGAGCAAAGACGTGCCATTGCCTCAGGATGATCTGCTAACACTGCTGTCCATGGAGTCCAACGCTTTCCACTGCACATGGGGAATCAGCCTCTATCGTCGTAAAGAATTACAACTGCAAATGCAAGATTCTCCTCTTCCCCCTTTTCTCAACACAGGCAGCCCCGAAACAAGAGCTCTCATTCATGCATACCACAACTAGCCATAATGCAATGCAGGCCATCTGCGGATTAATGAGAGGGTATCTTTTAAAAGAATAAGCTTTGGAATTCAGGAAGTCCGTGTCAGATGCCTGCGTTTCCTCTCCTCCCCTGAAGGCATCACTGTTAGCCTCTGCATCCAGCATGTTCACAAAGTTTCTCTGCAGCAGCAGACATTTCAAAGGAGTCGTCAGTGAACATCTGGGTTTGTGCTGATTTCACTGCACTTGCTACCTGCCATGAACAGAAAGATGAAATATTGCAGGAAAGGTATAGTTTTTTTAATCCTTTTGATGTATCTAACACTGTCTATGAAAAAAAAGCAAGAAGTGTTCTTGGCCTTCTGAAATTCAAAAGAGTGCATGTTTGACTGCCTAAACAAGGTTAGAAGCCTTTATTTCAAGAGATACAGCCCTCTAGGCTGCCCATCTCACAGCACGTCTTCACAGCACATCACACAACAGCTGCATTCAATGACTAAAATGAAGTCCTAAACAAGAAGCCCGTATGTAACACCACCCCCCGACAGAGCTAGCTGATTAATTTACTAAGTTAATGGTTACAGATAAGCTCCTTAATGACCAGTACATCTGCTACACCATACAAGTGACATCAGTTATAAACGATTGCTTCTGCTTAAGTAAAAATGGATTTAATGTTTCTGCAAGTGTCAAATATTAGAAGCCTCTGGAACAGGGGAATTCAATACATCCAGTACTTTGGCATACTTCACCAACAGTCTTGATAACCTCCACTCACCAGCATCCTGACCAGCCTCTTCCTCATGAGTCACAGCTGTGTTAGGACACATTCTGCAAATGTTGTTCCCATTGATACCAAGGGGTCCACAATGACTCTGGTTTTGGTTCCCCAGCCTTTACAGGCCATGCTCCAACAGTGTGAACCCCACAGAGGCTGTGGTGTCAAGCATTTGGCATGGACAGGCTCTACCTGGTTCCTCCTTTTCAACAGGCATTCAGGTATGCCCACTCCACTGGCTAGACAAAGTTTTAAGCAGAATGTAGAGACATTAGGGAAGTCTGCTGCCTCCCTGGGGCCTGGGTCAGAGACATCACTAGGAAGCTCCCTGGTTTGGTACGGCCTTCTGATTACTACCCGCTGCTGGTTATACAGGCTGGCAGTGATGAGGTTGTGGAGAGAAGTCCTGCAGCGATCAAAAGGGACTTCAGGGCACTGGGGCGACTGGTTCAAGGATCGGGAGCACAGGTAGTGTTTTCCTCTATCCCTACAGTGGCAGGGAAGGATACTGAAAGGAGCAGGAAAACACACCTGATCAACGCGTGGCTCAGGGGCTGGTGCCGTCGGAGGAATTTTGGCTTTTTTGATCATGGGGAGGTTTACATGGCACCGGGCCTGCTGGTGACAGACGGAGTCCAGCTGTCTCACAAGGGAAAAAGGATCATGGCTCATGAATTGGCAGGGCTCATTGAGAGGGCTTTAAACTAGGTTCGAAGGGGGAAGGGGATAAAGCCAGGCTTGCTAGAGATGAGCCGAGGGGTGGCGTGCCGATGCCGGGGGCGAAATCGATAGCCCAGCTCAAGTGCATATACACCAATGCACGCAGCATGGGCAGCAAGCAGGAGGAGCTGGAAGCCATTGTGCAGCGGGAGAGATATGACTTAGTCGCCCTCACAGAAACATGGTGGGGTGACTCTCACGACTGGAGTGCTGCAATGGATGGCTACAGACTCTTCAGAAGGGACAGGCGAGGAAGGAGAGGCGGTGGGGTGGCCCTGTATGTTAGGGAGTGTTTTGATTGTATAGAGCTCAACGATTGTGATGATGGTACGGTTGAGTGTCTATGGGTAAGGATGAGGGGGAAGGCCAACGAGGCAGATATCCTGCTGGGAGTCTGTTATAGACCACCCAACCAGGATGAAGGGGCGGATGAAGCGTTCTATAAGCGGCTGGCAGAAGTCTCTCAATCGCTAGCCCTTGTTCTCGTGGGGGACTTCAACTTCCCGGACGTCTGCTGGAAATACAACACGGCAGAGAGGAAGCAGTCTAGGAGGTTCCTGGAGTGTGTGGAAGACAACTTCCTGACACAGCTGGTAAGTGAGCCTACCAGGGGAGGTGCCTCGCTCAACCTGCTGTTTACAAACAGAGAAGGACTGGTGGGAGATGTGGTGGTCGGAGGCCGTCTTGGGCTTAGCGACCATGAAATGATAGAATTCTCGCTTCTTGGTGAAGTAAGGAGGGGGGGCAGCAAAACCACAACCATGGACTTCCGGAGGGCGGACTTTGGCCTGTTCAGGACGCTGGTTGAGAGAGTCCCATGGGAGACGGTCCTGAAGGGCAAAGGGGTCCAGGAAGGCTGGACGATCTTCAAGAAGGAAGTCTTAAAGGCGCAGGAGCAGGCTGTCCCTGTACGCCATAAGAAGAATGGGCGGGGAAGACGACCGGCCTGGCTGAACGGGGAGCTCTTGCTGGGACTCAGGAAAAAAAGGAGAGTTTACCGCTTGTGGAAGAAGGGGCAGGCGACTCAAGAAGAGTACAGGGATCTTGTTAGGTCGTGCAGAGAAGAAATGAGAAAGGCAAAAGCCCAGCTAGAACGCAATCTGGCCGCTGTCGTTAAAGACAACAAAAAAAGTTTTTACAAATATATTAATGACAAGAAGAGAGCCAAGGAGAATCTCCATCCTTTATTGGATGCAAGGGGGAACATTGTCACTGAGGATGAGGAAAAGGCTGAGGTACTCAATGCCTTCTTTGCCTCAGTCTTTAACAGGCAGACCAGTTATCCTCAGGGTACTCGGCCCCCCGAGCTGGAAGACGGGGACGGCGAGCAGGATGAACCCCCCATAATCCAGGAGGAAGCAGTCAATGACCTGCTATGCCACCTGGACACTCACAAGTCTATGGGGCCGGATGGGATCCACCCGAGAGTGCTGAGGGAGCTGGCGGAGGTGCTCGCCAAGCCGCTCTCCATCATTTATCAGCAGTCCTGGTTAACGGGGGAGGTCCCGGGCGACTGGAGGCTTGCCAATGTGACGCCCATCCACAAGAAGGGCCGGAAGGAGGATCCGGGGAACTACAGGCCTGTCAGCCTGACCTCGGTGCCGGGGAAGATTATGGAGCGGCTCATCTTGAGGGCGCTCACAAGGCATGAGCGGGACAACCAGGGGATCCGGCCTAGCCAGCACGGGTTCATGAGAGGCAGATCCTGCTTGACCAACCTGATCTCCTTCTATGACCAGGTGACCCGCCTAGTGGATGAGGGAAAGGCTGTGGATGTGGTCTACCTGGACTTCAGCAAGGCCTTTGACACTGTCTCCCACAGCATTCTCCTCGAGAAGCTGGCGGCTCATGGCTTAGACAGGTGGACTCTGCGCTGGGTCAAAAACTGGCTGGATGGCCGGGCCCAGAGAGTTGTGGTGAATGGAGTTACATCCAGTTGGCGGCCAGTCACGAGCGGTGTTCCCCAGGGCTCAGTACTGGGGCCGGTCTTGTTTAATATCTTTATTGATGATCTGGATGAGGGGATTGAGTGCACCCTCAGTAAGTTTGCAGACGACACCAAGTTGGGCGGGAGTGTTGATCTGCTCGAGGGTAGGAAGGCTCTGCAGAGGGACCTGGACAGGCTGGATGGATGGGCCCAGGCCAACTGTATGAGGTTCAACAAGGCCAAGTGCCGGGTCCTGCACTTCAGCCACAACAACCCCATGCAGCGCTACAGGCTTGGGGAAGAGTGGCTGGAAAGCTGCCTGGCGGAAAAGGACCTGGGGGTGTTGGTCGACAGCCGGCTGAACATGAGCCGGCAGTGTGCCCAGGTGGCCAAGAAGGCCAATGGCATCCTGGCCTGTATCAGAAATAGTGTGGCCAGTAGGAGTAGGGAAGTGATCGTGCCCCTGTACTCGGCCCTGGTGAGGCCGCACCTCGAATACTGTGTTCAGTTTTGGGCCCCTCACTACAAGAAGGACGTTGAGGTGCTGGAGCGTGTCCAGAGAAGGGCAACGAGGCTGGTGAGGGGTCTGGAGAACAAGTCTTATGAGGAGCGGCTGAGGGAACTGGGACTGTTCAGCCTGGAGAAAAGGAGGCTGAGGGGAGACCTCATCGCTCTCTACAACTACCTGAAAGGAGGTTGTAGCGAGGTGGGTGTTGGTCTTTTCTCCGAAGTAACAAGCGATAGGACGAGAGGAAATGGCCTCAAGTTGCGCCAGGGGAGGTTTAGATTGGATGTAAGGAAAAATTTCTTTACTGAAAGAGTGGTGAAACATTGGAACAGGCTGCCCAGGGAAGTGGTGGAGTCCCCATCCCTGGAGGTTTTTAAAAGACGTGTAGATGAGGCGCTTAGGGACATGGTTTAGTGGGCCTGGTGGTGTTGGGTTGACGGTTGGACTCGATGATCTTAGAGGTCTTTTCCAACCTCAATGATTCTATGATTCTATGATTCTATGACTTAACATGAGAAAAGGTGCAGCTGAGAAAGTTAATACTGTTCTGCAGTATCTGAATAAAAGCTTAGCATGTTTTCAATACAGTCTCAAGTAAAACCTATGTTGGAAGAATGCACCACTTTACTTTGTCATCTCCTGAAGGACACTGTACAACACAATACTCAATCATCTTAGTATATGTTCATCCACAGGCTCTGCCTTGTTCATCGCCTTAGACTTGCTCATCCACAGGCTCAGCCTGACTAGGAAGATCGGGGACAGTCAACCCTATATATGCCACCCTCTCGGGATTTATGCCAATGACTACCTGGTAAAAACTAAAATGCATCTAGAGTCCCAAGAGAGCGCACAGAACAATCAGGCGTGTGTGCTGCTACATGCACAATGAGAAGTCTATGAGTTAAAATTTCCTGCAACCACTCCTTTCCCTTCTCTCCCCCTCCCCATAAAGAAAAGCCATTGAATGTTAAAACAGGCAACACGAAAGCTTTAGGTTTCCCACACAAAAAGGTACATCTCAAACAAAGGTGCTGTAAAAGGAAAATAACATACATAAGGTAGGGGAATACAGACACCACAAGAAACAGCGGAAAGTTTTATTTAAGTCCCATAAATAGAATAAGACTAAATATTTTTTTTTAATAAGAATTCTCATCTGTGGCAGATCATACAGTCCAAAATTTTCAGAATAGCTTGAAAACCCATCTCTAAAAACTGATGGTGTCTGCATGGTTGCTGCAAGCTAGGATTTGCTCCCACCAAGCCAAATGCAAGTAGGATGAAGCCCTCAGCTTCCACCTAGGAAGCAAACTCCCATTCACCTCACACTGCAGGAGATGAAAAGGATTTAATCTCAAACACTGAAGGAGACACTGTTATCCAAAGTAAAGAGCTGGCATTTCTAAAGCCCTCTGCATCAGAAAAAGGGCTTTAGAAAAGGCTTTCTAGATACCTACAAACTACAGTCGGTAGGGATTGCTTTTTTCTACTAAAGAATTAGTCGTAAGAGCAGGTTTAACTTACTTAACATCATGCAAGGACCACTGCACCTAAGGTAACAGCACTATGAATGTCATCCTGCATCTGCCTTTGCTGCTGCATTCAAACTAAATGGCAACAGTGAACTTACGTGGTCTTCTATTACTGTTGCAATTAATAGCTTAAAAACAAAACAAAACCCAACAACAAAACAAAATAAATCCATACAAATCCAACCAAAGAAAAGAGGGGAATTTTCCATCTTTCCCCCATCTTAATTTTTTATTAACAAAAGACTTTCATACTAGATGGGCCTTCAACACACATCAGAAATCTGTACCGTCTTTCCTAATGATGTGCTTCTAATAAAATAACATTGCCCTTTTTGCTCCAGAGAAAGAAACAGGTATATGACTGGTGAACTTTGGGCAACTGTAGCTTGAGGTTTTAATTGACTGTCCAAAAAACCAAAAAAGAACAGAATCATAAAGGAAAGATAACATGGGCAGGAAGTTTTGTGACAAACAAAAGAGTATTTCAGTGATATATCCCATGCAAGTACCTCTGAGAAGCAGTGGCAACACTGAAAGCTCAGAGTAGTTTTATGGAGGTTGCATAGTGCTCCATTGAGCTGAAATGGAACTACTGCCTTCCATACCATAAAAGCCAAAGGCTTTCAATCTGCCCTTTATACTTGGATGAATAATTCATTGCAGGCTTGGCCAGCCCAGACAGCTCCCTTCCCTCCATGCAAGGCAGGGCTGGAGAGTCAACACAAGTTGGCCTCTGTACCGCTACAGAGATCATTACACTGTGCATCGGAGTGCGCCATTGTACCAGACTTGTTCAGATAGGCCCCGTGACAAGAGAACCAAGGCAGAGGAAACATCCCGTAAAGCACAATACCTTGAATTTAGCCAGGACTACAAAAACAGCGCAGCATGGCTCACCATCAGGAACGCTGCTCCAGACATTGCTGCCTGCCCTGCAGCTAGATTAACTTAGTGCCTTGAAATATATGGGAAAAAGCACATGGTGGTGGTGGGAGGTGTAAATGGACACCACTATTTCTTGGAATTTGTTTCCAAACTACAGGAACGTGGGACGCTGGAAGAAACTCATGTTTTTGTAATGGAAAAAAGAATAAAACTAAGGAAAACCCACATGCCTCACTGGTCAGGAAAAGGAATTGAAACCCCAAGGAATATAAAGCCCTTTTTTCCATGGAAGTCGAAAAAGGAAACAAGACAAATCATGCAAAAGGGAGGAATCAGAATTCAGCAAAGTTCTACAAGATACACAAATTATAGGACGTTCAATCATAGTACTGCATAACCAACTCAGTTGTATGAGCCACATCAATCACTTTTAAACTATTAATAAAGAGTTTGCATTTAGAAGCCATTACGTACATTTTCAATGTCTCATTTACTGTATGAGTAAACTCAAATAACGCTTATAGCAGAAGAGCTACTGATAAAACTGTGAAGAGGATGCAAGATAAGGAGCATGCCACACTTCCAGTGCATTTAAAATAACAGTGCTTCTTACAAGCAAAACCACTTCAGATTAGAGGAAGATCTATTTCACTAACTACAGATTTAGAAGAGGATAAATTGCTTCCAGTCCTCAGATTTGCCTCCGAAGCTGCTTCTCCGCTTTAAAATGAAACATTTATGTACTCTTTTTCAAAATTAAGTTACCATTTTAACAAAATAACCCTTTCCCTCTTAGCCTAAAACAAACTTTGCAGCCTCCATAACCTCATGCAACTGGCTTCATTCTTCATTTCTAACACTTGCATACAAAAACCAAACAGGGCAGTGACATATCACTTAATCTGACCGTTTATTAGTAACATTTTGCTTAGACAATGTTATTTGCCTAGGACAGACAGCACATAATTCCATTAGATCCAGCATCTAACTCCCTGGCCCTTGGAAGGATCAAGGCTTTCAACGCTATCTACAAAATCCAGCTGTCAACACTGTGAGCTCTCCTACGCTTGCTGAGCTTGGTTTATACAAGTCATTTCTGCCAGCTTTGAAGCAGGACTACCTGTATTTAACTGCTTCATTCCCTTTGGGGCGCCACAATTCTGGAATGTACTGGCAGTTAGGTACTCGGTGTGCACCAAGATGTCGCCTGCAGTAGCGAACAGCAAACACGTCCCAGACAATGGACCTACGAATTCCTCCTGCAAGTATGAATCACTGCTAAATTCAAAGGCGTACAAACGCAAGGTTCTCCAAACCTCAGCCAGCTAAGCCCAGCTAGAACACAATCTGGCTGCTGTCGTTAAAGACAACAAAAAAAGTTTTTACAAATATATTAATGACAAGAAGAGAGCCAAGGAGAATCTCCATCCTTTATTGGATGCGGGGGGGAACATTGTCACCGAGGATGAGGGAAAGGCTGAGGTACTCAATGCCTTCTTTGCCTCAGTCTTTAACAGGCAGACCAGTTATCCTCAGGGTACTCAGCCCCCCCAAGCTGGAAGACAGGGACGGCGAGCAGGATGAACCCCCCATAATCCAAGAGGAAGCAGTCAATGACCTGCTACGCCACCTGGACGCTCACAAGTCTATGGGGCCGGATGGGATCCACCCGAGAGTGCTGAGGGAGCTGGCGGAGGTGCTCGCCAAGCCGCTCTCCATCATTTATCAGCCGTCCTGGTTAACGGGGGAGGTCCCGGGCAACTGGAGGCTTGCCAATGTGACGCCCATCTACAAGAAGGGCCGGAAGGAGGATCCGGGGAACTACAGGCCTGTCAGCCTGACCTCGGTGCCGGGGAAGATTATGGAGCGGCTCATCTTGAGGGCGCTCACAAGGCATGAGCGGGACAACCAGGGGATCAGGCCTAGCCAGCACAGATTCATGAAAGGCAGGTCCTGCCTGACCAACCTAATCTCCTTCTATGACCAGGTGACCCGCCTAGTGGACGAGGGAAAGGCTGTGGATGTGGTCTACCTGGACTTCAGTAAGGCCTTTGACACCGTCTCCCACAGCATTCTCCTCGAGAAGCTGGCGGCTCACGGCTTAGACAGGTGTACTCTGCGCTGGGTGAAAAACTGGCTGCACGGCTGGGCCCAGGGAGTTGTGGTGAATGGAGTTCAATCCAGTTGGCGGACGGTCACGAGCGGTGTTCCCCAGGGCTCAGTTTTGGGGCCGGTCTTGTTCAATATCTTTATTGATGATCTGGATGAGGGGATCGAGTGCACCCTCAGTAAGTTTGCAGACGACACCAAGTTGGGCGGGAGCGTTGATCTGCTCGAGGGTAGGAAGGCTCTGCAGAGGGACCTGGACAGGCTGGATGGATGGGCCCAGGCCAACTGTATGAGGTTCAACAAGGCCAAGTGCCGGGTCCTGCACTTCAGCCACAACAACCCCATGCAGCGCTACAGGCTTGGGGAAGAGTGGCTGGAAAGCTGCCTGGCGGAAAAGGACCTGGGGGTGCTGGTCGACAGCCGGCTGAACATGAGCCGGCAGTGTGCCCAGGCGGCCAAGAAGGCCAATGGCATCCTGGCCTGTATCAGAAATAGTGTGGCCAGCAGGAGTAGGGAAGTGATCGTGCCCCTGTACTCGGCACAGGTGAGGCCGCACCTCGAATACTGTGTTCAGTTTTGGGCCCCTCACTACAAGAAGGACGTTGAGGTGCTGGAGCGTGTCCAGAGAAGGGCAACGAGGCTGGTGAGGGGTCTGGAGAACAAGTCTTATGAGGAGCGGCTGAGGGAACTGGGACTGTTCAGCCTGGAGAAAAGGAGGCTGAGGGGAGACCTCATCGCTCTCTACAACTACCTGAAAGGAGGTTGTAGCGAGGTGGGTGTCAGTCTCTTCTCCCAAGTAACAAGTGATAGGACGAGAGGAAATGGCCTCAAGTTGCGCCAGGGGAGGTTTAGATTGGATGTAAGGAAAAATTTCTTTACTGAAAGAGTAGTTAAACATTGGAACAGGCTGCCCAGGGAAGTGGTTGAGTCACCATCCCTGGAGGTTTTTAAAAGACGAGTAGATGAGGCACTTAGGGACATGGTTTAGTGGGTGGTGGTGTTGGGTTGACGGTTGGACTCGATGATCTTAGAGGTCTTTTCCAACCTCAATGATTCTATGATTCTAAGTGTGGTTGAGGGAGTGGTCCAAGACAGACAGAAGTTGCCTCTTATTCTGCAGGTCTTTACTCACAGAAGATTCAACTATCTTCACTCTAAGAGCATGCACGCCCAGCATGAAGCCACTTCTCACATTGTCCGAGACTCCCGTTTGCATTGGCGGTCACTTTGCTCCAGACCCCATTATTTTGCATTTCAGCAAGTTCCTGTGCAGCCTTACACCAGCAGGGCAGGATGATCAGCTTCCATCAAGCTGTTTGTAGAAGTGGACAGTGAGCTTAGTAAGCAGAACATCTTTTGCCTTAAGCAGTTAACTGTCATGCATAAACTGGACATGATGAAATCTTATAATAGGGTAAAAAACATTGAGCCGATTATTTTTTTTGTGGGGCACATATTTATCATTTGCTTAGGTGTCTTGCTGGTAATTTCCACAGCAACTTTACTACGGCCTTTTAAGGACACACTCCTCTGAGTGTCAGCCAAGCAAGAAACTTCAAGAGACACCTGAGAAGACAGAGCTTGGCTGAAGTGGCTTTGAGAGGAAAAACCACCCCTGCTGCCCCTACCCAGGCCTCACTGGTTAAGCAAAGAAATGCTGCCCATAAATGCTGCCATTTGCTAGTTGCTTTTGCAGTTAGCACATTTCCAGGCCCAGCAATGAGGACAGAACATTTTTCACCTTCCCAACCCCCTCCAATGGCTTACTTTCAACATTAAGTGAACTGTATTCACCTGTACTCATACCTCTTCCTCTACCTTTAGCAGGTAACACAAAAACCCAAAGCATTGCTTTGAACAAAACGGCAGAGTAGCTAAGTACAAAAGCTTTCCCATCTACCTATAGCTTGGTAAGTCAAGTGAGAAAATATCATTTAAGACACCATATACCTAACAAGCCTCCTGCTATCAACAATCACAACAACAAAATATTCATCATTGTCAGAACAAAGAGGCAGTAGTACTGTAATACTGTTTCCAACTCCTTCTGTAGGATGCCTTTTTAATGGCCTCCCTCAACGCTACGTAACTTTGAGCTATAGTTATTGTCTATACCCCCTGTTTTTTGCCTACTGTTCCAGCAAAGGAGCCGAGGAGTTGATACTGTCCTTTCTCTATGAAGACAGACCAGACCCCTCTGATCAGTGGTGACCTGCTAATGAAATGTCAAGCATGCATATGCACATTCAATAACACAAATACAAGCATATACGATCTTCCTGCCTGACAACATCTATGACTATCGAGCACATACAGGCTTTAATGGACTCACCCAGCATTACAGCCTGGTATTCAGCTCATTTTAGTGACAATACGCTCTATGTAGTTGCTCTGTAGCAAAACCTAGTCACAAACTGTACTTTTAGTCAATGTGATGCATTCACTCTTTGCTTCTCTACACACATCCTTCCAGTAATGGATTCCATCCGCACTGGTGCCAGAAGCAGAGCAAACAGTATCACCACAGTACAAACAAGTTCAGAGGCTCCAAATGAAAAGCCCCAATGAAACAGTAAAAGATAGGACATATATGCAGTGCAATATCTCACCGTCATTAAAAGCCAATTAGAACATACTTGCTGGCATTGATCCAATGCCAGGAATCAAAGTTTCCAACCTAGGTGGAAACCTACCACATTAAACAAGCACAACTACTCACAAATTACGCACATAGGCGTAATTTCTCAGAGATCCCAAGTCCTAATTTGCTGCCTTCTTTTCCCACCTAAAATCTATTTCAAACTGTGAATAGCGATGTGTCCCCTACACACACACAGTGATCTGCTTCTTGCAGAGAGGCTGAATGACACTCAGCATTTCATTCTGCAAGACCTCTCAGTAGCTTTCCGCTGTTGTGGAGATCACACTGTATTTCTCTATAAGACCAAGCCCACAAGAGTGACTGATGAATATTTGCAAATAGAAGATTTTTTTCAGCACACAGATATCACTCAAATCCATCGATATCTAGTAAGTCATTTTCTCCCCCCTCACAAATGAATTGTTTCTGAAAACGTTCTCTTAGGAAAACACATAGCAGAATTAAGATGGAAGTCTGTTTGCAAGAGACTGATCTGTTACTTCTAAAACCTAAAAAAAAGCAAACCCCATACCATGTCTAAAACATCATTCCTAGAGCACACACACACACACGTCTGCTAAGTGCAATTCATTAGCTACCTACTACTGTGTCAGGCTGCTGCCAACAGAGCAAGAGGAAATAGCAAACACTAGCAAGATCTGTAAAGCCAGCTCTGAGCACACACTCCTAGCAAGAGTAGGAACAGAAGAAATTGAACAATGTACTACCATATGATGCAGCTGAAATAGTTCAGGTCTTCAGAGACATCATAGGAAAGAATTGCAAACATCAGCAAGACAAGGCAGCCATTATCAGAGAGTAAATCATACTGTGTGTTTGAGGCTGCTCTAAGGGCCAGTTAAAATACACTGTAAAATTACTGAAGCAGAATTTCTCTAGGCTGCAAATATCTGTAATATCACAAAGGCATAGCTGTGTTGTCCTCCGCTTGAGAATTACTTAGTTTTGCATATGTAAGGAAAGTAAGTCAAAAATCACAGCTCAAGGGACAGTTACACATGAGAGTCCGGATAAGTAAGAGGAGTTTCCGATTGAAAGTAGCCAAATTATACTTTCAAAACAAAAAAGCAAACCAAACACACCAGGCTTATCCATAGATTTGACAATTAAAAAAAAAGTTTATTCTTAGACAGGTCCGAGAGAATTTCTTTCCTGTTAGGTACTTTAAAGCCCAGTGACACAAAAAGTATTGCTAGATTTCCCAGACTACAAAATGCAGCACAAGAATGTTCAATACATAAGCTGTGAAGGTCTTGTATTCTAACCTTGTCTCTCAAACACGTACTTTGATATCCGTTGTTATTTCCTACAGCATATGCAACTTCTAAACAATATGAAGTGTTTATCAGCAGAAGGAGTCAGTTGCTGTGGGAAGCTGACATCAAAGGCATACCACTTTCAGGGAGGAAGAAGCAGAGACTGAAGCAGCTTAGAAAATTAAAGAAATCTCAACTTTGCATGTATGTTTGCAGCACCCAAAATAACTCTGCTCACAGGCTGAGATATTGCTTTCCTCTGATACTCTTTTGTTTCCCACCCCTTCCCCTCTTGACCAAGTCATCAGCAGCCTGTTAAATATATCTATTCTTCATTTGGTCTTACTGGTAACGTGAGCCAAACACTGACCACATCCTCACCTCTCATGACTTAATGATATGTGCACAGGTACCGGCACCATCACTTGGAGACTGTCCTGTTCTCTTTCACGTGCGTGTAAACATACGAGTTGCAGTTCTGCTACTCCGACATGCTTCACTTCATGCCAGTTTCTCCCTAGAAAGGTTTATCATCGATGAGAAGGAACAGAACAGAAGACACATTTTAATCATTCAAATATCAAATCTGGTATTTAAGTTAACATCTTAGGTTCTGTTTTCCCTCCCTCTCCTCACAGGAGATTTCTCATAAGACAACTACCCCATTCAACTGTCAAGTTCCCCCTCTGAGGAACAATCCTGTTAAAGAAACCCACGGGAGCAGTACTACTCCAGAGCTACGCTGATTGATGGTGAATAGGGATCTGTCTGACAAAGCTTTGTTTCAAAAAGGCAAAAAGAAGACAAAAAACATCTTTGTCATCCGCATCATAGAACTGTAATCCAAATTTGAACTTTATCAGTACCCTAAACTGTGAAGGAGCAGGTGCTAAAAGCATGATTATTGATGATACACAGTTCTCTCCTTCTGCTTGAAGGGATAAGGCTAAAAGTTTTCGTTGCAGAACTACAGGAGCCTTCTCTTAAAGCCTATTAAGGCATTTTCTTCAGAAGCGTAACAATAACAGACAGTGCTTTCTGGCCTGTAAAATTCCTCCTTTCCCTGACCTTGAGAACCACCAGCCTCCAAGACAAACTGAAGTATTTTTATTAGATTGGCTGGCTGCCTGCCTACAGTCCCTTTTCAATAAAGCCAACTT